>NC_030384.2:41113389-41738389 GCF_001625215.2 Daucus carota subsp. sativus | reverse complement strand
CCTAATTCCATTCAAAGATCAAACAGCTCAAAACTATGCAACATTTCAAACCCTAGCTACAAAATCAACTAAATATAATAAAACACATCCAACAAGAATCTAATCAAAGAACATAATCCCTCCTCAAAAACCCAGATCAGCTTTAACAATTCCCACTGAACTAAGCTATCTGAGCCAACATAATCAAGTCAATACAACCACAAGATGCAACTCTAACTTAAGAATCAAACAACTTATCACAATCTAGTCTAATATAAAATTCAACAAAATTAATAAATAAAAAAATGGTATTTATATTTTCTACAAGAAATAGAAAAAAAATGGAACCTTGGAGCAATAAGAAGATCTCACAGATAAGGAGAATTGCTGAGATAGCTGTAAGTTGTAGGGCAATGTGCAAAAAACTTCTGATAGAGATATCCAGAGAGAGAGAGAGGGAGAGAGATTAGAGAGAGATGGAGAGAGAATAAAGAAGAGAGGGTGTGGGGGTAAGTTTACTGGAAAGTGACCGGCGGTTGGCGGTAAAAGCAGGATGTCAGGCGGGGGGTTAAAGACAGAAACAGTGGACTTATGTTTGTTTGGTTTTTTAGGTAGCCACGTGTTGACCTATGCCGGACTCTGCAACTCACTCCCAGCCGTTGGATCGTGTCTCGGGAAACTAAATGCGCAGATGCGCATTGCATGCTTGGGTCGGTTTTTATCAGAGCAAAAAGATTTGCCAACCAAACAAAAATCGTTATCGATCTTTGCATTTAATCTCAACTTTATACGAAATTCTGTTGACACTTAACACACCGTACTCAAACATTAAATTTTGATACCGAGTTCATACATAAACAAAAAAACACATGGATCTTAACCTAAATGAATTGGTATTTGATATCTGAATTCCGATTTATTTTAAAATTTATATTAATAAATTATATAAATTATAATATTCTAAATTATATGATAAATTAGTTATATAATATTCTAGATTGTAATTTCGAGAAATATCAAATATGTTACAAATATTTAGTTTAGGCGAATTATATCATTTCCTGGATATTTAAGATCACATTTTATTTCTCGTAAATAGATAATGACTCACCATTTCCTCATTTTTTTTAATGATTAAATATTTACTTTCTGACTTTTACACATTTTCCTCACATTTTTGTATTATTTTTTTGATAAAAAAAATTATATTTAATATTACGATAATAATAAGAAACACGAAATTGATAGTGTTTGACTCGACTCGATTTGTCTCGGAGCATATACATAAAGTTGGATCAATTATGTTACTCCCTCTATTTTTTAATATATTACGTTTGACTTTTTGACACACACTTTTAAGTGCTTTGATCGGATAGTTAAAAGTCTTATTTTTGAAATTTTCTTTTTCTAAATAAAAATATGTAATCAAAAAATTAATTCACAAAAAAAATCAATTAAAAATATTAAATTTTACTATCCGGTCAACCCACCTAAAGGTACGTGCCCAAGTCAAAAGTGACATAAAAAAAACATAGAGAGTATATTCTTTCCATCCCACCCATTTTTATATATTTTTTATTGCTTAACGCATATTTTAATACTTCTACAAAATATAGTTATATACAAAAAAAACTAATAAAATTTAAATATTAGTTTTTGTTCAATTTAAAAAAAAAATTAAGTTATGAAATTAAATTTCATAAAAACCATCACTCAATATATAGAGATGAAGAGAGTGTGACCACTGGGTCAGTGATGAAGTCCATTTTTACATTTCAGCCCATATCTTTTACTTAAATAACTGGCCCGTGACTACTTCGATTCGGCGTGCAAAAGGAGCTTTGCCACGAATTGCTAGTGCCGGGCTGCCGGTAGTTAATTCTTTTTGTCAGACCAACAGGTCGTTGATTATAGAAACGCCACCTCGTTTGCCATTCTTCTTAAATTAATTTTTTTTTGAAAATCCATTCTTCTTAAACTTAAATTCATAAAGAAACACTTATAATCCTAATGTTAGACAATACAATGTTATTTTATGTAACGTTGAACGTCCAAACAAGATAAAACACATTTAAAATATATATTAAACGCTACATTATGTAATATTTTGTTATTATAAACCCTAATTTAATATTTGAAAAATATAATTACAAAATATAATATTTAAGATATTCGCTTGTTTTAAATCTTGTGGAAATAAAATTTTGACGCAACTAGCGTGCCCTGATTTCGCTGAGAATTACTAATACTTCGCCAAATATTAAAAACAAACACAACTTCATGCTCGTTCGTACAAAATAATTGGGTTTGATTAGGCCACCCTACGTCCCTTCCCATGTGCAGAAGCACAACTGGAGCCCTAACAAAGGCCAATTCGCTTTGTTCGTGAAACAGTAAAGAAGGAAAGAACGGAGAAAGTAACATTGTCCTTGCGCATGCACGCTCATCTTTTCACGGTCGTAAAAAATAGCGATCAGACAGATAATTAAGAATTAATTGGATATATTAAAATAATATAGCAATATTTAATTTATTATACTAATTTTTTAGAAAATAGATTATAATTAATTGGATTTAGAATAAATCGAATCTTGAGTACGGCGATTATTCAGTCAAATGGATGTTTATAAACCTATGCTTTGCTCATAAAAGATGACAAAAGATTCCACTCTCCCTGACCAAACCAAATAAGCATGATTGAAGAATCCGTAGGGCTACTAGGCCCTCCATGGGGCTGTGGCTAACCAAATTATAAATTCATACTCCCTCCGTCCCCCTCAATTGTTTACATTGGAGAGGGACACGGAGACCAAGACAATGTATGAATAATGAGTAAAGTTAGATGAAAAGTGGGTAAAGTGGTGGGACCCATCAATATTTAATAATAGATTTGAGATGGTGGAGGAAGGTAGTGGGTGTAATAGTAGTTTTTATTGTTAAATATGAGATAGTGGGAGAAGATAATGGGTGTAATGATTGAAAAAACTTACTATTTATGGTAATGTAAAGAAATGAGAGGGACATCCCAAAATAGTAACGGTAAAGAAATGAGAGGGACAGATGGAGTACTTAATAATTAGTAGTACCATCCCCTTTTATCAGCTGCCCTACAGCCTACAGGTCCGTGATACATAGTCAAAAGCACTTCACTTTCCCCAACTCACTGCTGCGAATACCGGCATGTCCCGTAACCTGATCATAACCAATCAACCACGTTTCAAAACAGCGCAATACCATGTATTTATATTTGTTTAAATTCTTTTATCAAACACGATTTTTAAGTCCTAAAAATTAGTGATTTTTTTTTGGCCCGAAATGAATTTGAAATGACGATGAAGGAAGACAATCTTACTTGGATCGCTGAATGTCACAAGCCCCGTTCCTTTAAAATCACAGTTCCAGTAGTTCCTCCCATGCATCTGGTAATAACTATTCATCGCATGTGACGCATGCGCATGAATCTTATTGGGCTCAAAACACCTCCCATTCTCATAAACCTCTCTACACTCCACACCACCCGGCCCGCAACAAAAATCCAACACAGCCTGAACCACCTTCTCATCTGCATGCGGCTTAGCCACGCACCAAACCGATGGTCCTCTCACCGCACCTGACACCACTTTCTCTCCGAACCCAAACTTGTCTCCACCGCTACAAAACTCACAGCTCAAGTCCACTTCATAAACCTTAGATCCATCTCCGTTGAAGAGCCCGAAGTTCCGCTCACTAGCCACCCCTTCTTTCTCGTTCTCATTGAACAAAGAAAATAGAAATATTTGTACGTTATCTTTAGGCCTCATGGGAGATCCTTGGCCAGACTGGCCGCGTTCGATTAGTCTCGTGTTGTACGTTCTTGCGTGATCAGGAGTGGCCGCGGTCTCGGCAGGCTCGCCTTTAGAAGGCCAGCCGGATTCCGAGACGATTATGTCGATGGACCGGTTGCCGAACCCTAATGCATTGATCGCCGAATGCACCGCGTCGATTTGTGCATCCAACATGTTGGTGTAAGTGTAGCCTCTCGGGTCATGCACGCCGCTAGCGTTGCCTAGCAAGGCGTAATCTAGGTTAACAGTTTCGGGATTATCCCGAAAGGCGAAATACGGGTAGGCGTTGATCATGAAGGGTGCAACGGTGTCGGCTAAAAATGATACGACTTCGGTCATGATGGGCATGAGAGTGGTTGCGAAAGTGGAAGATGAGGGAGGGAAAGAGGAGGCGAGAGTGGCCATAGAGTGCGGAGTTGTGACCTTTATCTTGCGGTCCAAGCCTCGTGCTAGGAGAACTGCATGGATGTTTTGCATGGCTTGGATGAGTGCCTTGGGATCCAAGCCATTGTCGCCGTCGCCATCTGCGGTGGATAAGTACTCGTTACCCACGCAGATGACGGTGACGGAAGTGGATGGAATGAAAGGCATGAGACGCGATGAGAACCATTCGTCAGCCGCGGATATGTCCGCGCTTATGTTTTTGACGAGGTTGTTTTCGACGGCCACGATGAGATCAATGCCGGTGTTGGAGAAGGCTTCGAGGATCTGTGAGTTGGTATCATAGATCTTAACTTTGTCGATGAGAGTCGATTGGAGTAGCTGAGCTACTCTTTTGGGAGAAGGGAGGTTGTTTCCGAGAGTACCGTAGTTTATACCAATACCCGAAACATAATAAAACGGAAATACCATAACGAGGAAGAAAAACAGAGAAGAATGTGCCATTGGTATCGCACTTGAGCAAAATGAAAGAGGTGATCTCGAAGTTCTTGGTCTGTGAAGACGGATACTATACCCGAGTTGTTATAAGGGGATAATACTGAGGGTGCAGGTGAGAATTATTTGGTTAGATGAGGCTGTGATCTATTTCCTTGACTTGGTTTGGTTGGTCGAGTCTGTATGAGCAGAGTGTCATTCTTTTAAGCAGTTGAAGCACTTTTGACGAATTCTATGCGCAAGGTAAGTATGGGAAATGCAGGGTAAAACAGATAAAGGAAACACTGTTTTGTGTGTTGACTGAGTGGGGGAGGCTAGTTCTTACAGCTGCTGAGCATTATGAAACGGTGCCATTAATCAAGGAGAGAAAATGCAGCAGTACTAAAAAGTTGCAGAGGACAACTTTTACAACAGGCATCTTTGAAAACATCTGTATCTTGATGTTCCCCACAGATTCTAATTCAATCACCACTTGACTTCAAATCACCCCTCCCAAATTCTGCACAAATCTACAGTATTATGCAAGATTCAAGAACCATTTTAATTTTAAAATTATCTTTATCTTAAAATGGCCGCAGCCTCTGGAATGAACAAAACAGAGTATGATGATAATAGTCTCTGGAAACTAAGGAGAAACAAATATGTTTCATTCTGGAAACTCACTGATTTATTATGTACTGTTCTTTTCTGATATTCCAAATCTCATAATAATCTCATCAACAACAAATCGTCAAATCCTCTGTCCGATAAATTATTCCATACGAGGGAAAACTAACACATCAAACGACAGGTAACAGTCATCTGGACAACTTGAATCGGGAAAAGAAAGGGGGGACTAAGAAAACTATTCATAAACTTTGCATTCCTCATCAGCAGGGTTTGTCTCGCAAAAATCTTCTAATGGATCTCCGCTTCCAGGGACTACTACACCTGGCCATTTGCTTGCTACCAAATCTGCCAAATCTACGACTCTTTGGCTGCAAAACCACAATCACACTCTAATTAGATACTATGATAACATTAACAAACTAGTCCATGAAATATAAACTATATCTTTGATCTTAACGTACCTGTATCCCCATTCGTTATCGTACCAGGCTACAACCTTGACCATGTCATCTCCCATGACCATTGACAATGAAGAATCAATGGTGCATGACACATCAGAGCACCGGAAATCTACCGACACTAGAGGCAAATCACAGACCTCCAGAATGCCCTTCAATGGTCCTTCAGCAGCCTTTCTGAAGGCAGCATTGACATCTTCTGCTGTAAGTCCTTTCTTCGCAACATTTATAACAAGGTCAACAACGGATACATTAGGCGTGGGCACCCGGAGTGCAATGCCGTTCAGCTTACCCTTAAGCTGGGGTAGCACTAGAGACACGGCCTTGGCTGCACCAGTACTTGTTGGGACTATGTTCAAAGCTGCTGCTCTGGCTCTCCTCAAGTCCCGATGTGAAGCGTCTAAAAGCCTCTGTTAACAATCATGTGTGCTTATTAATTCTAGAATCACAGTTCAGATATTACAGTTTGCAGAACATAATTATGATAAAAGACCAGATTTCAGATTGTTATAGATAGTTCCACAATTTCCCTTGGTCATCAAATTATCATGATTTGCTTCGCGTTGGTTAGTACCTGGTCTCCTGTATAAGAATGGGTGGTTGTCATGGTTCCCTTGATGAGACCTGCATATTAACGGATCCGTTAAAATTACAAATTTACAGTATTCCAGGCCTTGAAAACATTATCAATGGAATTCTTACCAAATTCTTCATCTAAGACCTTCACAAAAGGAGCTAAACAATTTGTAGTGCAAGAAGCGTTACTGCAATTAAAAGATCACATTTGAATAGGATACGGGTTTATTCTAGATAATTAAACGATACTGCGTCTGGTTTCTGGTTCTGATAATTTTTACAGATACTGACCTTATGATGTTAGCAACGTCGTGTCCATAGTCTTTCTCGTTCACTCCAACAACATAGGTAGGAATATCAGCTCCTTTTGCTGGTGCAGTGATGATAACTTTCTTTGCTCCTGCTTGGATGTGCTTCCCAGCCCCAGGGCCATCCACAAAGACACCAGTTCCCTATATATAACATAAATGAACTTAACTTTAGAAAAAACAGAAATTATTTCTCGTAGCACCAACTAAAACAAATAAACAATGTAACAGTTATACCTCAATAACAATGTCGATTCCCATCTCAGCCCAAGGAAGCTGGAGTGGATCTCTGTTTGAGACAACCTTGATGTGCTTTCCATCAACACTAATTGTCTCGTTGTCAACAATTTTAACATCTGCTTTGAAAGTCCCCAGCATTGAATCGTACTTCAGCAAGTGCGATGCCTGTACTTTCAACGTGAATAAAACAGTTAATTTATCTTCTTTTTTCTAAATGTGAATTAAGTAGATTAGATCGTAAGACTCACATTCTTGACACCACCACTGTCGTTGACAACAATAACTTCGAGTGGAGAGTCCTTGCGTCCATGCCAGCAACGGAGGAAGTTCCTGCCAATGCGTCCAAAACCATTGATCGCTACCTTCAGTTTGGCCACCGTTTCTCCTCTAACAGGGGATGATCCTGAAGTCTATATCAGATGCAGTAAAATTTACCAGCAAGTTGATCTAATAACTGATTACAAACAAGGACTTATACAGTTTATTAATGGTTTCAGCTTGATCACTTCATTTATATTGTGCTAATCTGCTGATCATCTTTATAAAGATCGAAGTCATATTTTGGTCCTGGTTTTCATCAACTGCTAATTATAACATAGTACAAAAGTCTAACTGCAAGCTTATCAAATGATCATTTGCCTACACATAAATTGAACAATAAGATATCTGCAAGAATTGTTTAGTGATCTATCAATGATTGCAAAAAAAGACTAACCTTAGGAGAAAGTTGTGAAGCCACTACATCAAAGAAGGATCCTTCACTAGCATTCTTGGAATATGTAAGAGAAACACTGGATCGGAGCCCGGAAAACTCAGCGACTTGAAGTCTCTACACAGAAAAGTAAAGAAGAACACTGATCATTTGCACCACATATTATAATATAATTAACATCATTAAGCAGAACTGCTTTACAAGCCATTGCTGCAACTACCTTGGAAGAGCACTGAGCAGGGAAAGAATAAGAGTTTTTCGATGGAAGTCTGATATTAGTTGGGAGGCTTGAAGAAACCAGAGCTGCTTTACAAGCCATTGCTGCAACTAAAGACTCTGAGAAAACCTACTTTTTATTTTTATTTTTCAATGTTAATACATAATACACTTAAAATTTACTTCAACTGTATCATAAAAATTAATTTGAACTCCTCTTTACTTTTATCTCGAGTTAATTTAGTGTTATTCTGTATTGTATTAAATAAAAATCATTGCAGAAAGAAACAATATACGTTTTAAAAGCGAAATGTGCATCCTATGGTTGGAAATTGAGTGAAGAAATGTGTGGTGATGATAAATGTAGAGATTTCTATAAGATAAGGTACTGCACTCTTCATGTTCTGAGCCACAGATTATTCATGCCTTGTTGCATGATCTTATACACTTTTATTAATGTAGTTGCAAGACCGCTGATATTCTTTTTCATTCATTTTGGATTATAGCAGATCAATCATGGCGGACAATGACGATCTCTTTAACATTTGAACGTTTCGACACTACTGTTCTTGTCAATAGAGTAACATTTTTTCGGATTTTACTTTTCTTTAGTATGTAAAAGCTAAACTGAAAACGTAAATTAGCATAAAAACAACTTCAAACGTTTATATAGAGAACACGACAAGTCTAGTATTGTAGTGTAGCGGATTGTTCAACCCTCACGGGAGGCATGTGTTGGAAGTTATCAGGGTATGGGATGTTGTCAAGTCCCTCGTTGCATTTTAAACAAATGTAGAAAAATGCCTAATTTAACAGAAAATAAAGAAGGCTGACTATTGATATACCATGAAGACAAATAAGTGGTCTGACTAAACCAAGCTACTTCAACATAATTTGCAGAGATCGCCTCAAAACAAAACCAAAGAAAACTGCAATTTCAACACTTATAGCCTTCTTGCTTGCACCCTGACATCCCTTTTAGTCACTGGTCTGCTAGTTATAAACGAATACGTTAATCATAGTTCTAATACATTGGCCAGCTGACTTGTATCATACCAAAAACAAAACAAGGTCTTGACTCTTTAGGGTGGCTGCAGCTTGAAAGTGATGCAGAGCAATTGACACTCTGAAGCTTAAATAAGTAACATTTAGTACCTTGGAAATTTACTCTCAGGAGGAAACTAAATTTGTCTTAATGCTACTAGTTAATAATGTCTACACAATATATCTTTAACAGAATTCTAATAAAACAATACTGGAGTATATTCCCACTCTTTTACAAATTGTATTTAGTTCTACCCCTTCATGTTTTAAGGCAAAAACGCGTTTGTTGCATGCAGCAATGCACTTATACTATACTAAAGTAGGGCACCTCAAAGCGTTGTCATATGTCTCATCAGTGGAAGTTTCCATCACATGTGATTTCGAAGCAGGAAGCTTCTTAGGCCCGCATAAGGTCTAACTACAGATGACTGATATATATGTAAACAGAGTGGAATATGTGACAGAGAGAGTTACAGATGTTTAATTACTGCTTAACAAAAAAACATACACATTTTGAACCCATCGAACACTACAACGTTATTACGATGAATACTAAGCCAGCAGCTGTTCATGGCTGAGCAGGACTGTTCATTGTAGCATCACCCAGTTGGTTTTTAGTTCTGTTCTCAAAATTCAGAGGCCTACGCCAACCTGAAACTTAACCTCTTTTTTTTTCCCAAGTAAAATTTAACCTTTTTACCTTTAATATCTTATTATCAAAACAAAATTCTGACCAACACATCAGAGGTTTTCTTCAGACATGAGGTTCTTGGCCTAAATAAAAACTTATTTGGCTTCTGGAGATGATTATTTAAACAATGCTCACAACTCACATCCATAAAACTCCAATAAAGAGATCAACTCTGTTAATAACAAGATTTAACAAAATCACTTATTTATATTAATATAAAACAGATGTCTCAGACACCATTTGAGCCTGACCAGGTCTTCCAAAATGATCTAGTTGTCAAATTAATAAAAAAAATTAGCATTATAGGTAGCAACCCTCACGCGCAATCAGAAGTTGCTGATGATGTCAAGAAATTGCTACCTTAACTATACAGACAAAATGCATGTCCAATTAAACTTATTCTACTGCTGTTATAATATATCTTATGTGAAGTCAATTTCGCATCATTTGCTGATACATCCAATTCACAAGCTCTCACTCTTAAGTCTCAGACAATTGATAGCTGTAGATTTTCCATCAATGTCAACTTTTAGGTATATTCTACTTAATATATTTTAGATAGCGAAGGCCGGTTTTAATTAATGAAAAACACTATCTGTATATCTGTATGCCAAACATAGTAATATACTGAGCGGTCAGCTTAATTTTTGACTCCATTAGACAACAATGTCTAATATTCAAAATATAGTAAGTTTCCAGAAGACAGCAATGTCTAGACATGCACTATATAAAGGGCCTAATGGCCTTGATCGTTAAAACTTATACGACGACTTTTTCAGTACCAAGTAGGAGTACTAGCTCTATCAGAAGTGCTCAAGATAACTGAAAACTTGCTGCATTCAGACGCATAATTATCTGTAGCTTTGTTTGCAGCTAGTGATGGCAGCGAGTGAGTTAGACGATAGGTCACTGCAAGAAATACCGACATGGGCTGTTGCCCTTGTTTGTGCAGTTTTTATTATCATCTCCATTTCCATTGAACATGGAATTCTTTCTCTTGCAAAGGTATTTTTTTTTTTTTCATTTCAGAATAATGGTTATGAGATTGTAGATTTAAATTATTGACTGTGCTGGATTCCTCTTCTTCTTTTATTTTTTTGGTTATGACAGTTATTTCATAAGCGACAAAAGAGAGCCATGACTGAAGCCTTGGAGAAAATGAAAGCAGAATTGATGATATTGGGATTCATATCTCTGTTACTAACTGTGAGTACAACTTATGTTGTCAAAATATGCATCCCTATCAAACTTGGAAAGACATTGCTCCCATGTAAGCACAACCATGAGAAACGAGGCCTTTATGATGATCATGTCCAAAATGAAGGCGGTGACAGGAGAAAACTGCTTTCATTTGAAGAGGCAATGATGTGGCGTCGAGGGTTGGCAGTTGGGGGTGAATACGAGATTCACGAGGACTATTGTGCAACCAAGGTAGGTATACTAGAATTTTCAGTACACCAGAATATACTGTAAAATGGTTAACCAACTGTTTTTTAATTTTGGGGCAGGGCCGAATTTCATTGATATCATACAAAGGGGTGCATCAGTTGCACATGTGCATATTTGTCCTTGTAGTCTTTCATGTTTTGTATAGTATAATCCTCATGGCTCTTGGACAGGCCAAGGTAAGCTTTTCTTGGCTTCTCAAAAGCTGTTAAATGCACTTCTCCCTCGAGACAATTTTCTTGAAATTTTTTTGGAACTCAATAGATGATGAAATGGAAGGCCTGGGAAGCAGAGGCTACATCCTTGGAGTATCAAGTAACTGTTGGTATTAAACTTCTTCAAATTGTTTAGCATCCTTTTCTGTACATACTTCAGAGAATCTTGTAAATTGTTTGCCATACATTATTCTAATGAAGAACACCATGCACGAGTTCATAATTCTACCAGTACTATTGCAGATCCAAAAAGATTGAGGATTGCTCGTCAAACTACTTTTGTGAAACGTCATATCGGTTTCTCCAGAGAGCCTCTGATTAGATGGACTGTACGGTCTTACACTACCCCTCTGCTCTAACAACTCAGGATTGTAGAATCTCCTTAATTTCTATCTTGGAAGTGACACATTATGTAATAATCTGCAGGTGGCATTCTTCAGGCAATTTTTAGGTTCCATATCAAAGGCTGATTATATGGCCATTCGTAGTGGATTTATCAATGTAAGAGCCACCTATTGCATTTTATATCTAATGTTTGATGCTGCAATGTCTTATATTAATTAACAATCTGCAGGCACATTTTGCACCTAATAGCAAGTTCAACTTTCACAAATACATTAGAAGATCCATGGAAGATGACTACAAGAAAGTTTTGGGAATAAGGTGTCTTTCTCTCCAATTTCAATACAAAATTTTAATGATCAGAAATTCCTAGGAGTATTATTAACACATGCCTCATGTTTACTATGAAGTATCCCCCTGTGGATTTCTGCTCTCATCTTCTTGATACTAAATGTCTACGGTTAGTAATTTCTTGTCACTAAACATTTTTAAGTTACAAACTCAGCCATAAGCTCTGGAACAATAGTTAAAAGAAGCTAATGTTAGCTTTTGGGCAATGATCCAGATTGGCACACACTGACTTGGCTTTCAATAGTGCCACTTCTGGTACGAATATAACTTGACTTTTACTTGATCAGTACAACATCTTGAAAACTTTTTCTAGTGACAAGTCAAATGTTTGAGTGCATTGTTGTAGATACTTGTGATGGTGGGTACAAAATTGGAACTTGTGATTATGGATATGGCTCAGCAAATTAATGATCAGGCAATCACTGTAAGAGGATCCCCAATGGTGCAACCAAGTGACGAGTTTTTCTGGTTTCATCGCCCCCAATGGATTCTTATCTTGATTCATCTCACTTTGTTTCAGGTCCTCACTTATCTCATAAAACTCTTATGTATACACTTTTAACATATTGTGTTATTGCCTGAGGCTAACGTCGCTACATTCTGCATTTCATCTCCAGAATGCATTTCAAATGGCATTTTTTCTGTTTACACTGGTGAGCAACTCACCAAATATTTAGATTGCTTTCCTCTACTACAAATTTCCACCATCTAATTACTTCAATAATTCCAAAACCGCAGTTTGAATTTGGTAACAAGCCATGTTTCCACGAAAAACTTATATCTGTTCTGCTAAGAGTGGTGCTTGGAGTAGCACTGCATGTCCTCTGCAGCTACATAACCTTTCCTCTCTACTCATTAGTCACACAAGTGAGTTCACCTAAATTCACATAAAAATCAAACTCCGTCGGCATTTTAGTCCTGACATGAAGTTATTTTTGCCTGGCAGATGGGCTCACACATGAAAGAATCAATATTTCAAGAACAGACAGCCAAGGCTCTGAAGAACTGGCATAAATCTGCAAAAGAAAACCAAAAGAAGCTCCGTAAAGCCGCGGGGCCTGCTGCATTTGTAGCAGCAAGTGTGTGTGAAGAAAGTAGACAAAGTGAAAGCATTCCACACACTCCAGTGTCATCATGTGAATCAGAACATGGTGATGATCAGCACTGGGATCTTGAGGCATCTGCACATATTTCACAACCAGCAGAAACAACAAAAGTTGAGTTGTGACAGTGATTGATCACCAATTACTTGGTTTAGTTTGTTAGGATCTTTAACAACATTAGTTGCCAGTGGTTAAAAAATAAAGGAAAGGCCCGCGCGTTCTTGAAGGAAAGCGTGGAAAGGAATAAAAACGGAGAAACATGGACAAGCAGAATTCATTCATACTTGCTGTGTCTTCAATTCTTTGTATATAAATGATATTCAGCAAAATCGCATGTGATGGGGTGGGGGCCATACCCCTCGCTCGTCATAAAATCTTTAGAACTACTTTCTGTGTATTAAAGAAGTTCGGAAAGTATTTTTAAGATGCAAAAGCAACACTTAGTCCGGTCCAAAAAAAATTTCCAATTTTTTCTAAATAACATAAAAAAATTAATTTTAATTGAATGATTTAAATATATTGATTAAACGTATGTGAGTAAATTAATTGAATATTATAGGATTTGAAAATATTAAGATAAGTAGTCTATATTTTCAAAATGTTTGATATTAACAAATAAGATATGATTAAATGAAATTCATATATTCGTAAATATCAATCTAATCCCGGGATAATAAAATAAACCCACCACTACCGAATATATATAATTCTTATCTTAATCACCTAGTCGCAAATTAAAAATAAGATAAAACACTAAGAATAGAAAAAATATTTATCATTCAAAATACTAATATCAACGATAACATTATTTAGAAAAACTTTTCAGAACAAACTCATTTTAAATTTATCTGAATCAAAATATCGAACATGAGAAAATCAACAAGTTTTCTAATAAAAATAGATTACAAACACTAATATATTTATATTTAGAATTTCATAAGACCATCAAAGGGATTATTATTATCATATAAATCAGAGCAGAAAATAAATAACAGCATCGGAGTAATTTTATAATGACTAATTTATCAGAACAAATATTATTAACCTTTATTTACTAATTTATAAATTCTATATACATTAAATAAAACTTAACGAAAGAGTGATACCAAAACAAACAAATCATTGACTTAAAAAACTAATCAAAAGAATTTCAAAAAAAAAGAAAAAAAAACTAATCAAAAGAGATTAATGATTGACAAATAAAAAATTGAACAATTTATATTTATGGAAAAGCCGGCAGTTTAGAGAAAGTAGTTGCTAAACAGTCCACTATGGTTTTCAGTTGTCTCTATCTATCTCTGATTCTCTGTATACACACACTCATGACTCCACAAAACAAATAAGTAAACAATTATTTCCTTCTCTGGATTCATACTCCCACAAGCCCTAAAACTAAAAATCAACCAAAAGGGCCAACTTAAATCTGCTTTTTATCATCTGGGTCGGCATTATAATTTCATGGGCATGTAACAATTTATATATTAAAGTGTTATTGTGCATGATTTTTGACTTTTTTCACTATCCAAGTGTTTGATCATGCCTAGGCGTCATGGGTGGGAACTGCCTGCTCACACTTTTCAGGTACTTACATGATTTTTAAGCCATATTTGCTGTTCAAGTGGATTAAGTACGGTAATCTAAGGTACTATGTAATCTACATGTATATATTGTTTGCCTACAAGTAATGGAGTGGGTTCTTGTTTTGGATCTTAAATTGATTATTGGTGTGTACATTGAGTTATGAAGTATGTTCTTGAATTGTAGTGTGGGTTTTAAGTAATGGGCTATATTTTCAGATGAAATTCGTTGGTCATAGGAAAAATAAGTTTGTAGTCAGTATTTGATCAGAATTATTGGGATTAAATTTCCCAGAGGCTATAATCTGTATGCTATCAGATATTGATCGTAGATGCAAGTTGTGGTTGGTTGAGCTGTATGTTCTTAAGTCTTACCTATGACATAGTTTGTGAAGTGCACCCTCTATGCCTTGCCGCCTATTTTCGGAATTATTGCACTAGTTAGGTAAGGAGAGAAGTATATCGACAATAAGCATCCTACGCATGTACTTTACACATTATACATTGACAATTTGACATTTGTACTTGTAGAATATATCAATTCCATCAGGTTATTAGTAAAAGAATTCCTTCTGCTGTGTTGAAGTTTCTGGTGAATTTATTTGATTGCAAACTCTTAAAGTGGATTAGTGTTGTTGTTCTCAGTTTCTATGGGCAGTCACAGATATGGGTGTAAAGACCCGGTATTGAGTTATCAAATAACATAATCAATACCGTCTAATTCACCCATAATTCAGATTCTAACCATGAAGCCAAATTATCTTTACTCTAATTTTATTCTGAAATACTTTATGACTTTGGGAATTACACACTTTTTTTTATCCTGCACATGTCTACTTTCTATTCAGTGAGCTATTCTTTTAATATGCGTGCATAAGTTTTTTAGTCACTTAGCCTATGTATAGTTTTTTAAACTTGACTAAACCCTGAACAACAAGGCGGCTCTCGATGTGAGAGTTTGGTACATAGAATGATGCTTATGTTTGATCTTTTATTTATAAACTCTGAGATCATTAGTTTATGATTTGTCCTTACCGTTATGTGACTTACAAGTATGTCTTCATGTTTAATATGGGCCTGTGGAAGTGTTCTAGGAAGTCATTAAATGATTACTTGAATATTTGATAACCTGTGTGGATATGCTGTACATTTACTCATTTCTTGGCGATGTCACAGGTGGTTGCTATAACAGTATTCTTCTTGCTATGTGTTGCCTTTTATGCTTTTTTTGCCCCCTTTCTTGGAAGAGACGTCTATGAATATGTGGCTGTTGCTGTATATTCGTTCTTGGTTAGTAAATTCACGGTCTAAATTTTTTTGTCTCATTTCCTATCTTAGTTTTATTTTCTCATCAATTATGTGGTGCTATATGCTAATCTTCCGGCTATCTTTTGTTTGTCACTGCTTCTAGGCTCTCTCTGTATTTGTACTATATGTAAGATGCACAGCTATCGATCCTGCAGATCCTGGAATATTAATGGAACCTGATGTGCCAACCTATAATTCTAACCATGACACAGATACCTCAGGTTGGCAGTTCTTATTCAATAAAATCTGATAATATGTATACTTGAAGGTCAAAGCACCATCTCATGAACTTCATTTATGTATAAAATATTAGGCCTTCTCGAAATTATAATTTATGATCTTTAAGACTTTGACTATTGAATTTCAAAAGTTGAAAGCAAGAAATTATATGGCGGTTCAAGTCAAATGCCTGACTTATTTAGATCATGTGTTTTGTTCTGAAGAAGGCGGTGTAATTTGAAGAATTGATAATAACTTATAATTCCTTGTTTATCCGATGCTTCTTTAAAAGCCTACCTTGTTTGTCTGATGCTTCTTTAACAGCCTTTTGGCTTCTGATTGTGCAATGCTTTTTTGTAGGAGAACATGGGAAGGAAGAATTAAGATATGGAGGGATGTCAATGAAAAATACATCAAGTTATTGCTCAAAAGTTGGAGGACTCCTTTGTGGTTGTCTTGTAAAGGCAGATTGCCGTAAAGATGATGATTATTTTGAGCAGCAATTTGAAGAACAGCATGCTGTATTTTGCACAATATGCAATGCTGAGGTATAATCCTCTTTCTTATAATACCTTAGCTTATAAATTATCAAAGCGAATCCAAGAAATCACAAACATTGTTCAGTGAGGTTTTGTTAGAATTCCTTAAAATCAGGTATTGCTGCATGACTAGCATTTCAGTCGGCTAGATCACTTTTGTGAAACAGGCAAAATTGAAAAAAGCGCAAGCTCTAATTTTGAAGCGCGATTACTCGCACGATTGTTTTGACAAATATGAAATTATCTGTATAATTTATCTATATCTATATAATTTGGAGGATGTTTGTTCTAATATTGAACGTAAATAAAAGTCTCATGCATAGTGGGAATCTAACATAAAAGTATCAGACTATCAGCCAATAACATTTAAGTCAAAGGTTTCCATATCGTTTAGCTCGATCTCAGTTCCCTCAGATTCCTTCTCTTCCTTGTAGAGGGTTGAACTTATGATGATAAGTAGGGTTGTTTTTTTTAAGTTAAGGGTCTTTCAGTCTTTTTATATCTTGCGAGTCTTTTTGTATCTCGCTAGCAGGTACTACGAGCCCTCTGCCCCACGCGAAGCGCGATGCCTCATGATTTTAACAACAATGGGCTAAATATATTGGTCAACATGCATCCCTGAATTTACATTAATGCTTAAAATCTACGAGTCTCTTTCTAGTTTCTGCACGGAATATATTGATGCTGGAAGTTTGCTACTGGAAGAATATTAACTACTGTTTAATAATTCTGCAGGTGCGCAACTTCAGCAAACATTGCAGTAGTTGTGACAAATGTGTTGATGGATTTGATCATCATTGCCGAGTAATTTTTTTATCTCAAGCTATGTAATTGCTGATTAGTGTGTGTGCCTGTGTAACTAGTGTATGACTGTATCAGCTAAGTTCTATCAAGTTCTGGTAGTTTCATAATTGCTTAACTGTGCAGTGAGTCAAGTATATAAATGTCTGTTGCTGTTAGCCGGTTCCTCTCTTGAATTTTCTGTGTTGTGTTCACTAACTTGGAAAAGCATATTAATATAATAATAATTTTGTCCTTTTGTCTGATTTTGTTATGTTGCCTTTTAATCTGCATGCAGTGGTTGAATAACTGTGTAGGAAGGAAAAATTATATGACATTTGTGTGCCTCATGGCAGTAAGCCTTGTATGGGTAAGATTTACTCAAGATGCTTTTCTGGCCTGTTCATCTCCATTGATCTTAATTTAGCATTCTCGTTTAGTTTCATGACTGTCATTTATAGTTGGTTTATGTTGTAAACATGGCATCTGCAATTTGCATGTTTGTCTTTAGCTCATTTTCGAGTTCGGAGTTGGCTTAGCTGTTTTTGTTCGATGCTTCGCCTCGAAAACAGCAACAGAACACCTGATCTCAGAGAGGCTTGGAGAAGCACTTACCCGACCCCCGTTTGCTACCGTAGTGGTATGTTGGCTGTATTTCTTTCGGTACCTTAATCTTATTAATGATCTTTCACGTGGGCATGGACTTGGCTACATATTTTCTGTGTAACATAAATTCTTTTGCCTTAGACTGGGTGTCTGCTTGTGACTTATATATTATAGATTATCTCATGGGATTCATATTTTAAGATTTCTAGCCTTTTTAACTATTGGTTCTAGCCTCTTTGAATAGTAAGTTCCAGTTGCTTTTGGGAATATTAATAGTTTGAACTTATTGTTGCTTTTGTTGTGCTCATCGATGCTCCTAACTGCTCATTGTTTCAATGCTTTAGCCTGTTTCGATTAATTATTTGTTCTTTGTTTTTAGGCTCTATGTACAGGTTTATCCTTACTGGCGATAGTGCCACTGGGAGAACTGTTCTTCTTCCACTTGATACTGATTAGTAAGGTGTGTATATTGGAGTTTATCCTTGCTATCATGAATAAGGTAGATAACATAAGCAACCTCATTAAAGTATTTCTCCAGGGTATCTCAACATATGATTATGTTGTTGCCATGAGGACCCAAAGTGAACCTCCCGGGCCTTCTGTAGACGGTGGAGATCAGCAAAGTCTTCAATCTTCACCGGTGAGTTCTGCTGTCACTGCCATTAGTGGAAGAAGCTTGCATGGAATGGGCTTGCAATACAAAGGTGCATGGTGTACTCCTCCAAGAATCTTTATGGATCAACAGGTACTGTGTCTGCCTCTTTGCTCTCTTTTAGATGAGCTTCCAACACCACTCCCCTATTATTATGCCTTGTCGGCCCTTTGATGAATCTGCTACAACACTTTGCTAAAATATTTTTCTCTAACAGCGTCTTTATATGAACGAAACACCTCTGATTTTACTGGAGCTCATTGCCAACAGAAAACTGTTTTTTTTTTTTTTAATATATGCACTGCTTCTCATAGAGATACAAACAGATTAAAATTTTAACACCTATATATGTGTTGATGATTCATTCATTATTCTACTTCTTATCAGTGGAGTGTTAATAAGTCAAGTCGAGCCAAACTCTTGCATGCCTTTATCGACTTGTCAAAAATATGTGTAGCGCAAACTTGGATCGAGTCAAAATCTTGTTTGAGTTTGGCACATTAGACAATTGGCTTTTAGGAACCATTTGCGAACAAATCGCGAACATGTGTCACAACAAGCTCTTGCTAACAAATATTACTCACAAGTTTGTTTATATAATTTGTTCACGAATATAAGAAATTATCTGAAAACAAAATAGGATATATATTGCAGACTAATTATATAAGTATAAATTCCAATGTTGTACTAGTTAAACTTTATATGACTTATATTTTATTGGGTAACAAATACTATAACTTAATAAAAATAAGAGAAATAAATAACTGAAAGTGACAATCATAATAATTTTAAATTAAATATATAATATACATAAATACGTATTAATTAAACCTATATTGAAGAGCACAACTATGGGCTAGTTATCGAGCTTGTTCTTGAATAATATTCACGAACCTAATTATCGAATTTGTTTGCGAGTCACCTTATCGTGTCTGTTCACAAGCTATCTAGCCGCACCCTTCTACGATCAAGTTTGGGGTGTTTATGAAACAAACCTATAAATCAATTTCAAGTTCAGCTCGTTTATGAGCTGATTTCGAACCGATCTTTTTCGACCTTATCACTGAATAGTTTAGGTTCATTTAAGGCCTTGCTTACCACTTATTGGTAGCATCATATGTATTTATAAAATTGCTGTACTATTTTTGCTATCAAAATTGCATGTCTTACGCTTAAAGACGCTTGACATTCTGCTGGCTAGTTTCACCTGAGTATTTGTTTGCCAAGTTCAATATATTTTTAATGTGGTCAACTTAGGCATGTGATACTTGTCTGCTTATCTCTAAATTGTCTTGTTTTGGAAGAATTGCATGGTCTGCTTACCTTATTATAGCGTGTTTCTGGAAAATTTGCTCTGTATTGGGGATAGTCGCAGATGACAAAGTTTTGATAAATGTTGTTTAACATTAGTTGCAGGATGAGATTATTCCACATCTTGACCCAGGACGCCTACCATCAACTGTTGATCCTGATGCAGTTCATCCACCTGAAAAGGGCAAGAAGGTACCACATCGGCATGTTAAAATCAGTTCTTGGAAGCTCGCACAGCTGGATCCTAGCGAGGCAGCAAAAGCAGGAGCCAAGGCTAGAGCTTCATCATCAGTTCTACGTCCAATTAGTTCAAAGCCTCAAAAATATGATTTTGATCATTTGTCAAGTTACAATATGGGTAATAGAAGTAGTCCTAGTATGAACAGAGAATATTGTGGAAGATCTGCGAGGTCTGGTTCAAAAAGCTCATATCCACCCAGTCGTGCTAGCAGGGAAGACATTGAAACTTGTGATCACAGCATCAGTAATCTGAGCAGTCCCCTCCCTCCCAGCTTCACTCCCTCTCCCTTTGGACAGCAGACTCCAAATGCAGAACACTTCAATCCAATGTATCAGGCATCTGCTGATCAATCTCCAGGGTCATCAAGAGGGAACGAAGCTGCAGTTTTAGGGGCTGCATCACCAGTACCAATGAGGAGAAACAACCCAGTTTTTACATCAAACACAAGGTCATCCATATATTATGATGAAGATGCTGGGCGTTTTGTGTCTGCATCAACCCAAAATGTGAGTTCTTCCTCTCAGGTGCCTCCTGGTCCAGAGCTTACATACACATGTCAGTCTATATTCTATGGTGGTCCCCTTGTTAATGAACAGTTAAGCAGAGGGACAAGAAACTTAAGTGCAGGTTCTGCGAGTTCTGACAGAGTTCCGACACCAAGCTATTATCAGCAGAGTAGAGCACAGAGGGGTGGCCAGCTGCCAGTGTTTAACCCAGGTGATTCTCAGCAAAACTAGTTTTCTCTCTAGTTATGTGGCGCAGACGTTTTACTGGTAGCATCCAATTGTTCATATAGAGTTCAGATTTTGCAAATGCGTTCCAAGTCAATTTTTTTCAATTTACTCCCCGTGTGGCTCTTAACTATCAAGTATCAACTAGCTACTAGGAAATTTGAATTGATACAAGTAAAACCTCTATAAATTAATATCTTCGACATGGAAAAACTTATTATCTTAATGAGGTCATTGATTACTGAATATTTTGGTGAAATATTAGTATATATTTTATTATAAATTAGAAATTCATTAATTTACACAATATTTCATAGTCATATATAATTATCAGAATTCAAATGTATTCCGACGTACATGTAAGAAGAAGTTAATTAATTTACTCATGAATGAGAAACGAATTCAAACATTATAATTCCTGCATGTATGCAGTGTTACGGAAATCGGGAATCGGACTAAATCGGTTGAGCCACCGATTTAGGGATTAATCGGAAATCGGGGATTAATCGGAAAGATTAATCGGAGTAAAAATTGGATTTATTTTAATATTAAAATATAATTTAATATTTAGTTATTATTATATTAACTATTTAGTAACTAATATATCTTCTATATTCATAAACTCTATAATTATTTATATTTAAAATAATATAGTATTTTAATTTTAGTAATTTATCATATATACTTCGATTAAGAAATATATATAAAGATTAATCGGATTTCAAAAATCGAATCGGTGACCGACCTCGCAGGGGATTAATCGGGGATTAATCGGTTAAATCCGGAATTTTTAGAACACTGCATGTATGTATTAATCAAATGTATCAAATACGACTTTTAGACAGAATCTAATGACCGAGGAAGTAACCAAGCATAACTAAAATACGCCCTCTCGGTATGACGTAATTTTTTCCGTCATTCAGTTAGTTTTTTCTAAAATTTGATTTCACTATTTTTCTTCATATTCCGACAATCAATTAACATATCATCCGTGCTATATTTCGATGTGATTTAGAAATTTTTCTATTTCTAATTTATAAGAAGATGTATTGCATTAAGATCTAATACATATATGTTTACATGGATTATCAAACTCATATCGTAGAAAAAAAAAACTCAGAAGTTGTATTTAAACACGAGAAAGAGAATCTAAAGTCAATTTTATAAAGATTGTCTAAATTTAATTTGTTTTTTTACAAGGAAATTTGATAATATTTTCGTTATGAATCCCAATTTTTTTCAAGAATACATATAACAAACATCAAGTCGTTGTAGTATAGTGGTAAGTATTCCCGCCTGTCACCCGGTGACCCGGGTTCGATCCCCGGCAGCGGCGTATTTTTTTATTGTTTTGTTTTTTAATTTTGTTATTATTTTGTTTATGAGATGTCCAAGTTTAAATTGTTTGGGTGACAATAAATGTACCTAGTTTGATAATTCGGTGGTCACTGTTTGATCAAACTCCTAATAATACTCTGAGGATAAACTTGATTGAAAAAAATGATTCACTTCTCTTACAATACGACTACCGGGTCCAGGACCAACAATTTTCAACCAGAATACAGAACAATACCATACTTGAAATTTCTAAGCCACACTGGAGATTTTTGGATTACAATTACTCGTATTTTACGCATAAATATCATTAGAATTTGCATGCATGCTTGTTTGGAGCCCCATGATAGATGTACATTTTGCATAAGGAGGATCGAGCTTAACAAGAAATGTCAGGGGGAGATGCGCCTGGTGCGAGGCAGCTTGATCAAACGCCCACCTGGGCAGTTGGTCTTGTTTGTGCAGTTATTGTTATCATCTCTATTTTACTGGAGAAAATTTTGCATGCTATTGAACATGTATGTAACTCTCAATACTCATGCAATAGCTTGTTTCAAATTACTTGGCATTGTGTTTGGTCTCTTTGGCAATGATAAGATCTTTTTTGTTTTCAGTCGTTTAGAAGCAGAAACAAAAGACCGCTAGTTGAAGCTCTTATGAAGATTAAAGGAGGTACGGCTACTAGCTTTTTATCATTTTATGCAGCTGCTAAATGTACATTGGTTTGTGACTAAATGTACTGATTAGATGGTTTTCTGTGACTTCTGCAGAGCTTATGGTTCTGGGGTTTATATCACTACTTCTGACGTTCGGGCAGAGCTACATTGCCCGAATCTGTATTTCTGAACATATTGCAAACACAATGTTACCATGCAAAAAACCAGAAGTCCATGACAACAAAAATGCCAGCAATGAATATCAGCAGGAGGCGGCAAATCTGCTACATGAGGAGGCTAAAGGTGGAGGTGGAGGTGGAGGTGGGGGTGGAGGTGCGGGTGGGGGTGGGCATCGCAGGCTTCTGTGGAATGAGCATAGGATGTTGTCAGGAGGAGGAGGAGGCAAACATAAGTGCCATGAGGTTTTAACAACCTATTTTCTCTTTTAATTGATTATGCTATCCCCAATTGCTTTACTTGATGTATCTTTTTAAGCCTTTTGATGCTATAAATTGACAAGGCATAAAAATTTATAATGACACATCTATCAAAGGCTCGTGCCATGACTTAAACTTGAAGCTTGTGTGCTAAAGAGGTGTAACTGCATTGATTCTGCAAAGGGTCTATAATATTTGTTAATTTTTTACGAGTACTACTTGAATGTGAAGATTTTCTTTCCAGATGGTTGACTAATGCAATTTTCTGACATAGGGTCAACTACCGCTTATATCTGTTGATGGAGTTCATCAGTTACATATCTTCATCTTCTTTTTGGCAGTGTTTCATGTTGTTTACAGTGCCTTGACAATGTTCCTTGGAAGGTCAAAGGTAAATAATTTGCACCGTTTTACTTAGTATATATTTGTATAAATATAGGTTGTAGCTATCAGAACTGTAATCACCATTTGAAGCTTATCACAAATGGTTATGAATTTTATTCGTTGATTTAGCTGCGTAGCTGGAGGAGCTGGGAGGAAGAAGCTGCTGCACAGGATGAACACAAAGATGGTTTTCTCCTGGATACTTACCAATTTACATACCTTCTTGTTTCTTATACTAAAAATGAATTTGAATCCACATCTGGGATTCCTCCAACCGATTAGATTGTCTAATTATTCTTTACTACGTGTTAATGATGCAGACAAATTCAGGCTTGCACATGAGACGTCTTTCGTGAGAGACCACACTAGTTTCTGGACAAAAACACCTATCTTCTTTTACGTTGTAAGAAATTGATCAAATTGCTCAACAGTAGCTGGATAATCACAAGCAACATCAGAAACACACCAAATAGTTCAGTAACCTATAAACAAAATATTTTTCCTAACCCTGCACCCTTCTCCCTGATGCATATGCCAATTTCAGGGTTGTTTTTTCCGGCAATTCTTTAGGTCTGTTCGCAAAGCTGACTACTTCGCTATGCGCCAGGGCTTCATCAATGTAAGTTCTATAATATTTATAAGTTTTCTCGGATACTTCAAGCTTCTAATCTTCCATATTTTATTTTCGATTGCTTTTTTAGGTTCATTTATCACCTGGAAGTAAGTTTGACTTCCGGAAGTATATCAAAAGGTCTTTAGAAGATGATTTCAAGGTTATAGTAGGAATAAGGTACCATTCACTCACAATGTGAACTTTTGTCTATCATGGCTTCTTCTGATGAATTTGTCCCACACAACTTTTTTTCTTCACCGTCTAAGACTCGTCTAAAGTAAAGCGCTGATGATATTGCAGTCCCCTGCTGTGGGCTTCAGCGGTCGTTTACTTGACTCTTAATGTTGAAGGTACATTATCTCTTCCATTTATATTTTATACCTTCACAATATCAGATAGATAGCAAAATTCATCTTCATTTGTAATTTGCAGGATGGCAGTCTATGTTTTGGCTCTCTGTCATGCCGCTATTTGTAAGAACTTATTAAACTGTGTATATATTGTCATCCTCGTATTTTAGTATTTTAAAAGATAAATGTAGCATGGGTTTCTTGGTTGAAGGCAATTCTGATCATCGGAACAAAGCTTCAAGCAATTATATCACAGATGGCCATTGAAATCACAGAAAGACATGCTATAGTACAAGGCATACCTCTTGTTCAAGTGTCTGATCGATATTTTTGGTTCAGTTGGCCTAAGCTACTTCTCTATCTGATTCATCTCACACTCTTTCAGGTCACTTCTGCCTCCCTTTTAAAAAGCCTCTGTTTTATGGCTTGTCTTTGTTTAAACTTCTCCGTACTTGAAACTTCTCCTAATTTGAGCAAAAAGTTTGAGTACAAATATAGCTTTGTTAAAGTGTATGCAAATACGTGTCATAATGCTAATCAGAAGTTTTCTAACCAACTGGCGCTATATATTTTCCTTTGTGTCCAGAATGCAATCGAGATAACATACTTCTTGTGGATATCGGTAATGAGGCGACCACCCTTTTACATATTTCCTCTTTATGCAGTTAAGTACTCTGTGTGAGAAATTACCTACCTTTTTTGATGCAGTACGAGTTCGGGTTGAACTCTTGCTTTCACAGTGACAAATATCTTCAGTATCTAAGAGTTTGCATCGGGTAAGTCCAATAAAAGTTCCTTCCCTCAGTCCTCCAGATAATTCGCAGCAAACAGAAACGGAATAAGTTGCTTCAGATTGGCAAATAGCTGCTCTGATATCATGCGACTAAAACAGAGGATTTCATCATTTTAATGACCACTGCAAAATGATCTATTGTTGTTATGCAACAACACACGACATCTAATTAGGTGATGAATTTGGCAGGGTTGAGGTTCTGTTTCTATGCAGCTATATCACCCTCCCACTGTATGCTCTGGTTACACAGGTATTTTTCTATGTCAAGTCCTCCATTCCGCGACAGAGTTGCATCTGCTATAGTTTTCTGATTAAAATAGAGTTATTTGGAATTATAGTCACACAAGATGATACATTTTTACTTGTAATTGTTATTGATAGTTGATAAACACCATCTATTTTTCAGATGGGATCAACCATGAAGAAGTCTATTTTCGACGAACAAACTAACAAAGCACTAATGTCATGGCATAAACATGCTCAAAAGAAAAAGGCTGAAGGTAAGCCTTCACCTGCACCGCCTGCTCGGAAACTAGTCACCCCGCCTGATTCACCTCATGATTCTCCACAGCACCCAAATTCCCATAGGGTAGGTCACGCTTCAAGTGTCGACATTCCTGAACAACGTTCCCCTTTTAATAAGCAATCAGGTGGCGGACTTTAAGGACACTATGGCAGGACAGAGTTGTCTTTACTACCAGCCTTCTCATTTACTCAACTTCAGGATCTTACACTAACGACTACTGTGGAGTTTCATAGTGGTGCCGTGGTGTAACTAACTTAGACAAAATTTCGTAGAATATCTTAATGTGGGTGTTTGGCGATGCAAGAGTACAGTTTCTTTTTTCTTGTTTACTAAAAGCAGGCATTTGTGTAGTATTTTATAAGATGGTATAGGTTCATTTCAAACGATGATGTATAGATTATTGTTGTACTAATAATTCTTATATCCGATGAGCTTTTTCTAAAAGTTTGATCGATTAATCGCATTAACTCTTGTTCCGCAATTCGTTTGTTGATTATTTAATTAATCATGTAATTGATATCTGATCTATTGAATTATCTTCCCATTAATCCTTGAATGTCTTCTTTTTATTATCCGTTTTAACAATACCTTCAATGTTCAAAAAAAAAAACAATACCTTCAATGAATTATAAATATCAAAATTTATGCACAAACATAAATTAAAAATTAATTCTCATTTATAAATAATTTATTGTTTATAAATAATAAACACTTCTTCTTTCCTGGAAACCAGTATTCTTTTACTTCTGCCTCTTTTTCTTCCAGCTCCCTCACAGTCACAGAAGCTGTACAAGTGTTGAGCCTCTTGTCTACAAAATGTTTGTTTCCATAATTTTTTATATTTTCAATTTATAGTTTAAATGTCATGGATTAATAATTTTTATGTTATTGTTCGTGAAACAATAATATTATCTAGTTTAGAGAATTTAGAAATTTGGAAGAGTTGAACTAATCGAGCATTTGACCACTTCAATAACAATATATCAATGTTACTATTTTCAATTTCCTTAACATTGGAAAATATGGTTTAGTAACATAATTTAAATAAGTATAGATTAATTTAGATCATTTCAAATTAAATTGTCATAAATATTATCAATTTATATCAAAAATATTATTAAATTGCTAAATTTGACTGGATTGTTAATTTGTTATTATTCAACGTTATGCACTCATGGTGCATCCTAAATGTAAATATAACAGATAAACACAAAAGAAAAATCGAGTCTGGAAGTAAATAAAAAAATAATAGTACGAAGACTTATAAAATTTTGGGTCCAGATCGAGAGAGATCTCGAGAGAGAAACGGAGAGAGTGAGCAGAAGAAAAATGAAACGCGGAGGCGGAAGAGGAGCGAGCAGTAGGAGTAGTCTATGTATATTAATCTCCATAATCGTAGCTGCTGCTTTATTATCTACACCGGTTGCGTCCGATCTAGTCATCTCCAAGCTCGATCGCCGGGTTTGTCTCTCATCTTTGATTTTAATTTCCCTCATTCATTTCTCATTAGCTAGGGTTTAGTATTGTTACAAATGCCTACATATCTCTACATTCGCGCTTCTTTTAACAACTCGTGATTTGATTAGTTAAAATTAGTGATTGTAATATGGTAAAAATAGAGTATAAAACAATTAGTGACTGTGTGAGTGTAGTAATTTGTATTTGAATTGTGATTATTTAATTTGCCTTCGAATAATCAGTGCCTCGTGTATGATTTTGTATCAATGTTTTTTATTATGCAAGGGATATATGTTTTATTGAGTATGTGCAATCACCTCGTGTTTGTAGTATCGTACATTGGAGTACTTGTTACATAAACTTAACCTCATTGTCTGTTATTGCAGGTTGATCTCACATCGCAGATTGTACGCATCACCTCAACACTCAAGGTGCTTATGCTTTTATTCTTTCTGTGCATATAGACGTGTGAGGGGGGAGTGTTGTATATATTAGGTTCGTTATGTGTTTTGTGTGCTACTGAAAAGGGGAAGGAGTCTTGCCAGTTGCCACTAGTTGTCAACAAGTTTTATGATTGCTTTTTTTTAATGGGTAGCTATTGAATATTCTGGTCTTTTTTTAATATATTACAGGTGAAATGTACTGGTCCGGAACCAGTACCGGAAATGTTGGTGGCATATCCTGATCATCAAGCTAAATTTATGAATCTGCTTTTGAGTACTGCAACTGAAGGCAAAGGGAAACCTACCGGAAGTGTTTCTATCAGACCTGTCCAACCAAATGGAGTCCCCCCGGCGCACACTTGGTTTTTGTTGACTTTTCCAAAGCAACTGGAAACGGGAGAAAGCATTATCATAAATGTTTTTGCAGCATTTACCCGTGTATTACAGCTGTTTCCCGAGAAAATTACACAGAGTGAAAATCAGATGGTAGTGTTTCAGGATAGCGGTTACTATCTATCTCCTTATTTAGTAAAGGTCCAATCGCTTAGTTTCAAACTGCCTGAAGGAAAAATTGAATCTTATACAAAATTGGAGAATTCCAAACTCTCTAAGAATGAGATTAAATATGGGCCATATGAGAATATTCCTGCTTTCCAACAATCTCCTGTAGCAATCCATTTTGTTAATAATCTTCCCTTTGCTGTTGCTAAAGAATTGGTGCGAGAGATAGAGGTATCCCACTGGGGAAATGTGCAGGTCACTGAGCATTATAACCTTTTCCATGGAGGTGCTCAGAGCACTGGGGAATTTTCTAGGTATGTAGATGTTGAATTAAATTATTTATCAAGTTGTCTTCATGTCAACTGGAATCTTGATTTTGAGTATTTTTCATCATAAAGATTGGACTATCAAGCGAGGGACAGAGGCGCAGCAGCATTTAGGAGCCTTGTTGCAAAACTGCCAGCCCGAGCTCATTCTATATACTACAGGGATGCAATTGGAAATATCTCGACATCTAACATATATGGTGATAATACACAGGTGGAAACTTGTCATATGTCCATATTTCTCTCAGTTAATAAATTTCTTTCCGCTCTTTGATCAATGATATCGTCTTCCAATTGCAGACTTTGTTGCAAATCGAACCTAGATATCCGATGTTTGGAGGTTGGAAGACGTCATTTACGATTGGATATGGCTTGCCGCTTCATGAGTACTTGTTTTATTCAGATGGAAAACGTTTGCTTAATGTCAGTTTTGGCTGCCCAATTGATGATGTGGTAGTTGAAAAACTTATAGTAAAGGTATGTGTACGCTCTAATTAACCTGTTGTAATACGGAAATTAGTTGTCTGTGTTGCCCTTGCCTGTAGTTCTTTCATTGTAAGCAAAGGATATGATTTTTAGTGGGGGTCATTGACTTAGTTATGTGAAACATATACTCTTTGATTTGTCAATCAAACTTTAGTGTAACCAGAAAAATTTCTTGGGGCTGCAGTCTTTTTTTTAATCAAAATTTCCTGTCATATATCAAAAAGTCAGATTGATCTAGTCAAGCCCTTCTCGAAGGCACGGCATAATCGCTTATCCTTCCTAACTTTTTAGCTCTAAAAGGGGCGAGGCCTTCTCAAAGAAAGGGCAAATTCAGTGCACACTTCTTACAAGTGTGAGCATTTAAGTATGTTATGTGGACTCAGTTCATTGGTCAAAGAATGTGATTAGAAGCTCGGTCTGACTAATGCTGAGAAGAATAGATGATAAATGTTGTGAAGAATGGAATGTTTGCATCTTTAGCTTAATTACTTTTAGCAAGGCATTTATTTCAAGTAGTTTTACATTCTTTTCTTAAACAAATATACACTTAACTTCTTAAAAGATTAACTTACTGTTTTTAAATTAAAACAATTTATTAGTAATTACTTGCATTCTTTACAGTCCTTGAAGCATTCATACTTATGGTTACATATTTCTTGGATATTATTGCGGCTAACATAATATTTTACGCCATAGATTGTTTTGCCAGAAGGTTCCACAGACATTTTTGCAGCTGTTCCATTTCCTGTACAACAATCAGAAGAGGTAATAAGAACTTAATTTACAGTCACTTTTTTTTTATGGTTCTGAATTAATTTTACCAATATTCCTTGTCCCAAAAGTGAATTCTTATGTTCTGTTTAATATGTTTTATTGCAGACAAAATTTTCTCACTTAGATATGGTTGGCAGACCGGTGGTGGTATTAGAAAAGAGGAATGTTGTGCCTGAGCACAATCTGCCACTTCAGGTAGTCGGCCAATTGTTTTAGATGAAGCATATATCTTCACATCTAATTCTTTACCAGAGAAGGTCTCTGATAAAATGTGTGCATCGTGAAAAGTATGCATTTAATGTGGTTCTGCTTGACGTAGCACGTGCATATTAAATTACAATAAACCAACTGACTGATATTCGTGGTATCCTAACATATGCACACAACTTTAGAAACGAAGAAGTGCCTTGCAATTTTAAATTCACATCGAACCATCTGATTTTTTAAACAAATCTTTGGATTCAAAATCTTCACACATCTTCTAAATTCTGTAACCAAGAGATCTTGGCTTTTTAGTTCAACTACCTAAATAAAATAATTCCTCGAGCGGTTGTTTGAGAAAATTTTGGAACTTGAAGTTACTAGTTCATCCCTTTGAAGTCGCTTTGTTTTGTGAGACAATGATGAAACTTCAAGTGTGTTTCTGAAATGAGGTTTTAAGTGAGAGGACATCGATAACTTCAGGTGGTTGTGTGATTTTTTCCCTCAGGCCTCAACTTTCTAGAGAACTTTAAGAAATGAATCATGCTGTGTTTATTAGGCATTTTTGATTTGTTAATGTTTGACTTTCGAATCATATACTACAGTGAAGTTTTCAGATACCTTGAAGAGGAAATGGGGACTATATAAATGGGATGGAGGGAGTATTAGAACCAACAAGATCTTCCAATATCTTTCAAGAGTGTAATTTTGAAATTCTACTATGAGTTTAATCCCATTATAATTTATTTAATTAACTAATTTGCCATTAATTAAAATTCTATACGTAGGTAAAACTCCAAATCATTTTTTCTTAAGCCGTTCAAGGAGAAAACTTCCTCTACGTTTCTAGGGTGGGTCCAGTTCATTTACTTAGATCTATCCTAATGAGCCGTCTTTCAAATCGTTGCAATTGATGTTTGATCCTGAAGAAAAGGAAGAGATCTTAAGAACATAGGTTATTATGATCCAAATAACAATCAAAGTTATATAAATGTTCCTGCTATATTTCCTTGAAAATGGCGTTCAGCCCACTGGAACTCTGGGTAATGCCTCTCTGAACTTCTAGCTACATAGTAAATATATTTTATATGAATTATGGAGTATTCTACCCAAAAGTAGTTGTGAGTTTTAAATTTAAGTGTATAAGTAATGCCTCCTTACTCTTTTCTAATTAACACTCTATAAGTAAATATGAATAATATGTTTAATTTTAATTTATTTTTTTGTAAATTCATTACATGATTTTTGCTTTTAATGTTAATTTAAATATTTCTCCCATGAATTATCAATATTCATCACTGGACTTGCTTTTCCTGACAACTTAAAAAAGATCATGTATTTTTTATTTATGAAAATAAAATTTGTGCAATTTAACGCACACTCACTTGAAATCCTCGCGACACCATTAAGTAGGTTCAGTTGTGGTTCTTAGAAGATAAAAATTAGTTCTCAACTACCTGTGTAGCAGATACTTGATCTTTTGTGCTGTTGGTGCATTTGAAATCAAATTATATTGTTCAGCTTAGTGTACCTTGATGTTATGCTTTGCAACAGGAATCAGGGAGAGTGTTTTAAATTTTTTTAATTTTGTTTTGTCTCAAGAAATCAGGTAGAGTTGTTTAGGCTACTTTATGAAAAATTTATCTTGTGATCTTTTATGGTTTTTTCAGGTTTCCTACAAGTTCAGCGTGTTTTCCCTTCTTCGAGAGCCATTAATGCTGATCACTGGGTTTTTCCTTCTTTTTGTTGCCTGCATCACTTATATGAATGCAGACTTGACAATCTCAAAGTATTCACCTTCTTATTTAGCAAAGCTGCAGTGGGATGAGGTGTGTTATGATGTTATATTTATTTGATTAATTTACTCTAGTATGTCATACTCCTATAACTTTGTTGGCCGTATTTTTCAGGTCCAGGCAGCTATTCAGCAGGTCCAGAACATAATTTATCGAAGCTTGACAATCCATGATAAGTTAGAAGGATCATTACGTGATCTCTCCAGAACAGGCGATGTTCAAGTTTGCAAAGCAGTTCGTAAAACAGCTGACGGTTCATTCAAGGAGCTTTCAAAAGAGTTAAAGCCCTTGTTGACATTTTTGCAATCCTCTGCACAAGCTTTGCCAATATTTTCCAAGGTTAATATACTTTCTGTCTAGAATCGTGCTTTTATTTTTTAGCATAGTTGATCCTTAAACAATTACAATGACCTTAAAAAGAATGGCAATACCTTGGTGTCGTGTCCTCATCTGTAGTAATGGAATGAAATTATTGTAAAGTAACTAAGGTGTAAGAGGATGTAGTAAGGTGGAGAGAAAAGAATATCGGAGATGAAAAGTTGTTATGATATGAATTTAAAAGTAAATAAAGGGAATAAATTACATTAAGCATAAAAATAGAAGAAATCGTCTATCATTTAAACCAGAAGAATGGAACAGAGAAAAGTATATATTTGTCTTAGTTCAAATTTCATTCCATTCTCATTGCTTACCACATCCAAGTGAACACAACCTACCTTGGAATAACTTTTCACTCTTTAAATTGTCAACTCAAGACTAATAATGTCTGCCTCACGCAAAATGAAAGAAGCTATTTTGCTCTGATTTTTACATGACTCACACTTTTGAACTAGCTTCGCTGCTGCTTTTCTTTTTGTTGCTAGTTGCATCTTTTAAGGTCAGAGTTAAACTAGCAGAAATTCCACAGAATAAAGTACATGGTAAGCCCAACCATGCAATATGTCATGTTTTATGTTAGTACTGGTATCTTGTTGATACATATGGTTTCTTGCTTGTTCATGACAATTTTGTTCTCTTCGAAGCTATTCTCTCTTTCTGATAGCTTACTTGATTGCCATACCAGGTGGATGATTTGGTAGCTAAGGAGAGGGACCTGCAGGAGAAGGTGATGCTGAAACACTCCACAGTGGTGGATTCTTACGAGAAAAAATCAGGACGGGACATCGAAAACAAAATTATTTTAATCCAGCAGAAAATATCCACTTTGAGGAAGGAGCTTGATGAGCTTCTTGATATTATTGATGAGATTTAACCAGCAAGAGCGAGAACACTTTATAATTTAGGGATATTAGCCACCTTTATATTTAATTGCCTACTGCTTGATGCCATAATCCTTCAGTTTTGTCAGGAATCAAAAGAGAACATATGGTAATAGTCAAAGACACATGTTTTTCCCTTTTGCCACCTTGTTATATGACTATCTGAATCTTTTAATGTAGAACCGTAGAAGTTGCTTTTAATGTAGAACCGTAGAAGCTGTCTGAATATTTTTGCCTTCTTATAATATTATTATTATGTTACTTAGCTTTTATAACTGGTAATGTTATGATGGCTTATAATATTTTTCTTTAATGTATTTGTATGCTTTAATATTTAGGGGAATTATCTTGTATATTGTTTTTTCAATCTTATTTTCAAAAATACTACCTTATCCAATCTTATTTTCAAATCTCTAAAATATTTTCAAAAATACTACCTTTTTGAAAATATTTTCCAAAAATACGGTGGTTGCATATGCAACCATATATGCAACTACAAATCCTGATTTCAAGTTGCAGTTTTCAAATGTCATTTTCGACCTCATCTTTGGTGTCGATATATATATATATATATATATATCGACTCCAAAGATGAGGTCGAAAATGACATTTGAAAACTGGAACTCGAAATCAGGAATTCAGTTGCATATATAGTTGCATATGGTTGTATTCAGTTGCATATGGTTGCATTCAGTTGATTCTATTGCAATCTAATGGCCCCGCCAGGGGCACCCCATACATCCGTTGCAACTTACAGTTTTCAGTTGCATTTAGTTGCATATGAGGTTGCATTTAGTTGCATATGAGGTTGCATTCAGTTGATTCTATTGCAATCTAATGGCCCCGCCAGGGGCACCCATACTTCAGTTGGAACTTACAGTTTTCAGTTGCATTTAGTTGCATATGAGGTTGCATTCAGTTGATTCTATTGCAATCTAATGGCCCCGCCAGGGGCACCCATACTTCAGTTGGAACTTACATTTTTCAGTTGCATTTAGTTGCATATGAGGTTGCCTATGAGGTTGCGTGCAACCTCATATGCAACCTCATATGCAACGGAAAACTGTAAGTTGCAACTGATGTATGGGTGCCCCTGGCGGGGCCATTAAATTACAATAGAATCAACTGAATACAACCCATATGCAACCATATATGCAACTGAATTGCTGATTTCAAGTTCCAGTTTTCAAATGTCATTTTCGACCTCATATTTTCGACCTCATATATATATATATATATATATATATATATATATATATATATCGATTCCAACGATGAGGTCGAAAATGACATTTGAAATCTGAAACTTGAAATCAGGATTTGTAGTTGCATATATGGTTGCATATGCAACTACAGTATTTTTGAAAATATTTTAGAGAAGGTAGTATTTTTGAAAATAAGATTGGATAAGGTAGTATTTTTGAAAATAAGATTGAAAACGTGATTATTAATAAAAAAAGCCCTAATATTTAATCTTGTTTTGAAAATATTTTATATTAGAATGATATGGTCGCGCTCAGCGCTCAAGGAGAAAATCAGTCCTTAAAATGAAACCGAAACCAAAACCAGAGAACCATCAACGTTCGGCTGTTGAACCATCAACGTTCTGTTGCAGAACCCTAAATTTTAAATAGATTTTTAGAATCTAAATCTAAATACATATTTTTTTAGAATCTATATCTAAATACATATTTTTTTTCATCGTTACATGTGTTCAAAAATAATTTTAAAACATAATACATAGATATTGATATTTTTTGCATGTGAAGTTCTGTTGCAGAAATCTAACTAGTACCATAAATAAGACAAGGTTTCCAAACCTGACTAATACCATAAATAAGATAAGGTTTCCATGGTTATCTCTTGGACATGATCCATTATATTATTCTTGTTATCACATTGGTTTCATATAATCAGTATTTTATATCATTTTAATCCCGTTATTATAATCAATATCGTATATCTAACAGCATTAATTAAAAATAATTGTCGTTCGAATATTTTTAGTCAAGTATAATTGATATGATAAAATAATGTTTATATTTACTAGGTGAATAATCAAAACTTTTTCAAAAAATTAATCAATGATTAAGGGATTTTTTTTATAAATAAATCAAGATTTTTATAACACATATTCTACACATAAATGGAGAAATTGCTAAGTGGCTCGTACAAATGAATTGTCCTTTACACCCGCCGTCTAGATGTGTGTTTTCATTTTTAACTTTTAAGCTTATTGTTTCACTGACAAGGTATATGCAAAGTTGTATCAAAATATAACTCGAGTAAAACTAGATATATAAGATATTATGAAAGAAAAGAGAATTACAAACAGATATTCATTTCAAAGTATTACAACTAAATTGTATAGAGAAAAAAAAACTATGAGATTAGTTCTTCACACCAAAGTTCAAAATTTGCAGACAGAAGTTGAGTGCCATTCCTAGCATATCAGTTTGAAGAAGTGCTACCCATTTCCATTATCCTCGATAACTCCAGTTCTTGACAGCACTGACCTGCACTATACAAGCAGCAAAGAAGTTGCGGAAGAACTGAAAAACAGTTCAACTGTCTCTAGTTACTCTGCTTTAGCATCATCGACCGGCCTTGCACCAACAGCAAAGAACTCTGTAATAACTTCCAGCGGCATGCCTTTGGTTTCTGGAACCTTTGCATATACAAAGAACCAAGATATGACACATACAACAGCATAAATGCCAAAGACGCCAGCTAATCCAATCGAAGTGAGCATCACAGGCAATGTGTAGGTCACAATAATGTCACAGATCCAGTACGAGAGTGCACATATGGCAATGCAAAGGCCTCTAACTCTTGTAGGGAATATTTCTGAGCAGAGGATATTCGGGATTGGTCCATAGCCCATGACGAAGCAGCAGAAATAAACTATCACACAGATGGTTGATATGATTGCATGAAGAACAGTACCCAGATCGAAAACATTGCCGATGACTAGGATAACGAGTGAAACTATCAGCACAGGGATAGTTGTGAGCAGTAGTGTCCTTCATTAAAGGAATAACGGCATATTAGTATCATAACTGAATACATAAAGATAAAGAGTGGCTACTTAAAGAAAGCACACTAAAATTCACGCAATTAGCTCAATTTGGGAAAACTAATACAGCACTCGTAACATGATAAAGGTCAACAACGTACAATAAAACTTTTAGTGAAAAGCAGCATCTTGCATTGTTGCACACAGAACATATATAATATAACACATCAAAGAAGTCAAAATTTTGAACATTCACCACTGGCTGACTTCTATTAAATCCTTAAATACAGAATTTTTAAGGAAGTTCAATGAAAGTTCATAATAAATGCAACTCCGCGCACACAAAGCCGCATTAAATATTCCATAGGACATATATTTTACCAACATGGTTCTCAAGGCTATTTATTTGATGGCATATATATTATTTAGTTCAATCAAAGATATATAGGGGAGCCAGATAGCGAATCTAGTTTAAGAGTTTAAAGCTTTAACCAAAATATTCATGACTATTCAGGGAAGAGAGATGCACATATTAAACGATATCCACATTCTGTAGAACAAAATTAAAATTCATCATCGTTTTGTTTGCTTGAAATGCAAACAATAACATAACAAAGGAATTATTTCCATAAATATCTGCAGACTCAATAGGTTCAGTTGTTGACATGCATCCACCACATCTTAACCAAGCAACATTTTACAAACAATGCCACGTTTGGTTTGCAGGAGAACACGTTTAGAATTTAATTAAAGACATGGGAATAAGTAAACCACATTTTAAAGGATATATATATGGAACTAACCTTCTACCAGCAACATCCACGAATCTCATTGCAACAGCTATGCAAGGAAGCATTAGCAAGGTTGTAAATGCACTAATGAGAAAAGATGCAGACTCGGAACCAATTCCCAAGCTGGAAAGAAGAACTTCAACACCTGCTTGCTCTAGAATTTGTGGAGTATAGTACATCACTCCGTTAATGCCAGAAAACTGCGTGATCAGTATGAAACACATGAGAAAAGAAAAGGCAGGAGTTCTTCTATAGGAATTATTAACCCCGGCACAAAATTTTGAAGGAATGCCATTTTGCATTATGTTGAGGGAATGGCTTTATCAAGAATTAATATCTCGTTTGAAAACATATGAATGACATGGTGGTCTGAAGCATATAGCACATCAAGAAAATAGATCGCATAATTTTACATTTTCACCATATGTAAAGAAAAATGAGCAATTCAATATGTTCTGATTCAGAAAAGAATATCTCGTCCGAGACGTAAAGTAAAACATTATATATGTGAATCTATCTCCATATAATTTTAAAATTAGACATGCAACATCCTCAAAAAATTTAAAGTACAAGTAAAGAAACCGTCAAGAGCTCTCCTTTCAACAATAAGAGAATTAAAACATAGACAACTAAACAGATATCAAAGCTTTCTAATCAAACTTTATGTTCCATATGGACCACTAAAGATGTCTAGATGATCCCAAGGAGAAGAAGACAATGTAGGAGGAAGTTTCTAAAGAACCTGTATAGTAAAGTACTTTTGCAAGAAATAGTAACTGATACTGTAGGCGATCACGGATACTGAGTGGAGAGGAATCAATCCACACACAATAAATGTAGTAGTGCTAATTAGGTCAAGTACTTCTTGCATTCCATTAACTAAAGAAATAAAGATAACAGAAGAACATGAATCACCGGAATATAGTGAGATGTGGAAGAGAAAGTTAAAATTAAAATTCCTACCTGTTGAAGGACTTGAATCCCAACCCCAACGACCAATGCACGCCTGACTCCTGGCTCGAGAAGAGCAGTCCATACCACCCCTTGAGAAACAGTTTCCGAAGGATGAACCATTGCCGGTCCAACTGGATGCTGATTTACAAGGTCCTTTGAATAAAGAGCAGGCTGGCTCACAAGAGCAGCAGCCTGTATGTATTCACTCTCTGCCATTTCACCGCCAGGAAGGGAAACAATAGACCCACGCCTGGACCCAGCAATCCCTTCCTCGTGCAAATAAATCCTTTTGAAACCTCCTTCTTTTTGTCCATCTTCACCTTGTCTCTCGGACCATTTCCATGCCAATTGCCACCCCCCACCAATGCCCATACTATCTTCTCCTGCATGCCCTTGCATGAGACTGCTATGGCGTCTAACACCTAGAACGCTGCCATGTGAAGGAGGAGGAACCACATCCTTTTCCGTTGCTTGACGTGAAATTAATGGACTCTGCAAGTTATCATCCGAGTCTTCACCTCCAGCATCACTTGTATAATCTTCACCTTCTCTCTGCAGGCTCTCTTCATCCCATTGTTCGGGTTTGACATGAGGATCAGCCATACTAAACATGCTTCCAAAATTTGGAAATAGCATGCTTCGCATACTTCCTGCCTCCGGAAGTTTTTCATGGACACTGCCAAAGAGAGTCACGATCGGATCTACAAGAGACCTACCCTGGTTTACCATACTTCCATGGCGAGAAGCAAGACCTATACTACCCTGTCGTGTGACAGGTTTGGCAACCCATGAAAGTCCTTCTTCAGGTACATACAGTTTAATCTGCTCTTTTTCCGCATCTGGATCTTGATCATCAGTAAGTTCATTTGCAGGCCCAATAATGTATTCTTCAATGGTTGTATCACCACCAACCGCCAGACCTTCCACAAGCAAAGCCATCTCAGCTGTGGGAAAAAAAACGTCAGCACAACTTTATAAAGTGTCAGCAAACTTCAAATGGAGTAAAGTTGACATATCTAGAAACGTATTTTATAAGGAGTAATAGCAAAATTTATATTATAATTATTAGAATTAAATGCAGATACTTTCTGAGTTTCGGAAAGAATATGTAGCCGCGATATGATTCTACAAAGGCTGCTAACAACTAAATTATGTCCTATATATTATTATAATTCAAACAACTGTGTTCAAGATAATATTGAGCAGATTAAGTTGGATGACGAATTCACTTCAAAAGATATTGGAGCATACTGAGGTATAAATTACTATGTTGACATCTACGGTAGGTTTTATATTTGTCCATTCCTAGAAAGGGAATAAAAGGAGGAACTGAATGTCGTCATCATGAAAAACATAAGCAATTGGATGCCAAGTCCTGCATGAATAACTCAGACTATCTAATACATAGGCATGTAGCTCAAAAATTGATAAAAATACCGATTTAAACCAGATCATAAAAAAAATTGTTAATGAAAACTTAATAATAGAAATATACCTGAGACATCTTCCCGGCCACGCAGTTTCTGTAAGACTCGTTTAGCCTCGGTCATCTTTCCTTTACTCACAAGCCATCGAGGAGATTCAGGCAAATAAAATACAACTAACAAAAAATAAATAACAGAGGGGGCAGAAAGAACTCCTAGCATCAATCGCCAACTTGGTGATTCCATGAGTGACATTCCAAAAACCATACAGTATGCAAGAAACATTCCGGCAGAACCCAGAAATTGTGGTAGGGTGTTCAGCAATCCTCTTATCTCAGAGGGAGCAGTCTCAGATATATAAAGCGGAACTAGAGTAACTGCCAGCCCTACTCCAAACCCATCCAGAAGCCTTGCTAAAAGCAGTGTATAGATATTAGGAGACCACAACATTATCAAACCACTAACAAAATAGAACGTGGATGAAAGTATAAGCATTGGACGTCGGCCAATCCGATCTGATATACTTCCAGAGCACGTTGTGATTAGTGTAGCTCCAATAAGTGACATGGCAACAACAAGTCCTTCTGCAGTACTACCCAACTGAAGTTCTTTCTTCACGTAAACAACAGCCCCTGCAATTTTCATTCCAATATGTTATGTCATAACACACCGCTAAATCTCACATAAATGAACAGAATCAAGAAATAAACCAAATACACAACACAAACTAAAAATCTATATCCAGTAACACAAATCTTGTAAACATGAGATGAACATCAAGCTCTAAAAATCAAATCTTCAGTTACAAAACCTCAATTCCCAGAAAAACCATAATCAAGATCCCCAAAAAAAAGATAAAAACCTGATCTTGGAAACCAATCCACTAAATTCATCGCAAAACAATATAGATTCAAAAAATCAGAAGACATTGAATATATACCTGCTATAGTAGCATTATCCCAGCCTTGCAAAAGATTACCAATCGTGGCAACAATTGCCACCAAAGCAGCCCCGTTCATCTTCACAGCAATTCAAGACTGAATTATCAAACTTTTTATATGCACAAGAACAAATCAACCTGTAACAAATACATCCAGATCATTAACCAAAAAGAGCAAAAACCAAGATCACTTCCATAATTGGATCTACACACACAAACATCACATCAACTAGCTTTACTCTAACATGCTAAACCACATAAAACCATAAAAACATAAAATTAAATACATAAATATATAGACACAAATACAATGATTAATTAAAAATGGTGAGATGGGATTATGACTAACCTTGAAAAGCTCAAGACTTGGCACAGAAATCTGTGGACTGTAGGCCACTATCCCCAGTACAAGTATTCAGAGAGAGACTTTAAAGTAGGGCGTGATGCAAGAACTTAAATTTATAAATACCCACGAATATTATTTAATACAAATGATTGTGACCATAAAATTAAATAGCAAAAAATAAAGGAATAATAATAAATAAAAGATGGGGAGGAAAGGAACAGCAAAGCATAGTTTGTTTGGGTCCTTGCTGACAAATATACCTGCGGTAAAGACACTTTAAAACGAGGAGGGGCAATTATTGTTGTTGGAAATAAAAGAATGGTACTCCTCCGTTCCGTTGGATTGTTAACATCATTTTTTAAAATATTTTCTAAGATCACTTTAAAATATAGCTTCATGAGTTTTTTTTTTTTAAAAAAATCTGAATAAAAATTTAAATTTAAAAAATATTGTAGAACTATACCTTATAAGAGCCTTAAAATATGTGTAAACAGTGAACGTTTACACGCATTTTGAGAGACTGACGGAGTATTTCCTCTGTCTATTTAGTTCTATACAAATTTTTTTGGGATGTCCATTATTTTTATATATCTCAATTATTATTTTTAATAATATAAAATACTATTACGCTCAATACTTTCTTCCACTATATGTAGTACATCATTCACTTTCTTCCACTATTTCAAATCCATTACTAAATATAAAATGGATCTCACCAATATATATATGATATTTTTAGTGTGTGTCTATGAACACATGTTGCGCAAACTATTTTTATTGGCTCTCATATCTTAATAATGATGGACCCTCTTGCATATACAATCACCACACCAATCAAAATCTCTCAAACATATAAAATTTGACGTTTAACATGTATCTGCGGGCAACGAAGGCCTAGTATATATAATTACATGGGCCCAGGGTAATGAAAAAAAAAGGGATCTTTTTGGCAAGTACAAACAGAGCCATACTATAATTCTTATATTCCATTGCTAGTGAGTGTAGGTGCTGCTAACACCCGTAAATATCTGTGCAATAATTCGTTGCTCGTCGGTCACATAGTGTACCAACTGTGGCTCGATATAAATATCTAAAGACTTTAAATATCAGAAATTTTAATTGTAACAAGTCGATTGTCGTAGTTGGCGACTGACTATGAGCGTGTTTAAAAAGATTCTGATTTTCGATTTTAAGTCCAGAGCGTATACATTTGTGTAATATATGAAAGATTAAAAAAAATAAGACAGGTTTGGTCGATAGAATGTTGATTTTGAAAAAGTAAATTATTTTAATAAAAAAATTCATATGAGATATGATAACCATCACATTTTTTTTTATTATTATGATTTTAATAACTAATAAATCATCAATAATATTAAATTATCTAAATTGATAGTTTTAATTATACATTTATCGTATCAAATCACTATAAGACATAAATTATTAATTTAAATTATCTGTTGACCTCTTTATATTTGGATTCAGTTTTTATCATAATTTCTGAAAACATTATTTGGAAATAAAGGGATAAAACTGGTAATACTTTTGGCCTAGTAAAAGTAATGATCGTATTTGAGCGAAAGGGCGATCATAGATTTAAGAAAATTGTTTTCCTTTTTGAAATCTTAAAACTTGAACATTATTATGCATTTGTTCCTCCATCGCTAGATATGAGAGTGAATTTGTCCAAAAATTATTTAGAAGTGTTCGTATTATGATCAAAAACTTAACAAAAATCAAAACTTGTTTATATTAGCATATTTATAAAAGGGTAAATAAGTAAAAAAATTTCATGTTTTGTATACGGGGGTGTTGTTTTCCTAGCTTTTCATAAGAATTTCTACTTCTTTTCCAAACACTTTATTAACTTATTTACTTTTCACTTTTATTTCAATTCTTTAATTTAAATAAAAAAATTTAATTGTTTTAAGATAACCCAAACGGCTCTATAATCATTCTCGTATCTTTCGTTTCATATATCTCGTCCCCATTTCCCTCTTCATTTCACCTATCATTCAAGGAACGAGTTAACGACGGATACATTTGAATATATCAGATTCTTAATTTGATTGTTGCTCCTCTTTTGCTTCTTTCCTCCATGGTGTTAAATAGTAAACGTTATTGCATGAGATATTTGTTAGGCGTGACAATAACAGTTTTCATTTCTTTCCTTTTTTCTTTTCCGGTAAATACAATAATATATCTGTGATGCAAGATTACAGGTTATTATTTTCTCATTCATCATATAATATAAAACATCATTTTCTTCTCCACTGGCATAGTTTGAACTACCTGGTGTATAGGATTCTTCTTGCAAGAGGACCACACTTATTTACAAACTTAGCAACAAAATTTATTATAATTAGTACACTTTAAGTTTATGGTGAGTAGGAATATATGTACATTGACAGTCTATTTAGGAGTAAATATTAAAATTAAACTAGAACAAATATTATTGTTAAGTTGGAACTTCAGAGATCCACGTTGTATTTAAATTTAAATAGAGTGTTAAACTAACTTAAACTGAATCCAGGATAAATCCAAGATGGGATTTGATTATTGGATTGCTGCTTCCAGATCTCGGGTCACAGCTCTCCGCCGAGGGACAGGAGTCCTTTCACTTAATTTTGAAAAAAATTATTTATTACTTAGAATATTGAGATGTTATGGTGGATTATAAGAACAACTTTGGGTGCAGTTTATTTGGAGGTCATTAACAAAGGAAAAAGAAACAATTAATTTCATTCTCTTTGTTGCGGTTTGTTTTGTAAAAAATGTCATTCCCATTCCCTATTTCTAGCTGAAGGTTTACCCAACTTTCTTCATCTTCCTTTCCCTACCCCACAAGGTATTTGATTTCTCTTTGCTTATTTTTTTTCATTTTCATTTATAATTTATTTCAGAAATCATTAAAAGCAAAAGTGATATGTAAGTGCCTTTTTGAAAAACAAATTAAATTTTACTTTAAATTTTATAAAATAAAAATAATTTTGATATAATTTATAAGTCAAGGCATTTTAAAAAATAATAATATTAAATAATAAATTATATTAATTTGAAAAAATAAAAATATATTATATTATTATAAACATAAATGTTTTTAAATGTATACAAATTATATAATATTTGAAAAATTAGATATAAAAATAATCATATAACTTTTCATTCTGTTTCCAGATCAAAACCAAACAAATGATACAATTCAGCATCATTCCTTTCATTTCTTTTTCACAATTCTATTTCGTTTTCCTAAATCGAACCAAACGGCCAGTTGATATAATTTGATGTCAAAAATAGGATCAAAATATTGTGTATATACCATGAAAGGACACTTCTATTAATTTTTCATTTGAGCTAGGTGGGTCAAATAAATTTACAAATTCTAACACCTCTCTAGAAATGAAAAAACATGTACTTTCTCGTCTCATTCAATACTATATATGTTCGTTTCTAATACTAGGTATGTATTTAAATTTGAAAGTGAATATAAAATATATTTTCATAATTTGTTTTAAAAATTTTTAATTTAACTTGAACTTCTAAATATTATCTTGAAGAAAAAATTATATAATATATTTTAAAAAATATTAAAATGCGTGCTGAGTATCCCGTTCCCCGGTATATAGAAACTGCTGGAACAGAGAGGGAGTACATAACAAAATTAACAATGTAAATATACATCTCAATTCTCGATACATGCTTAATCGAGATAGAAAATAGCGTCACACATGTTTGTCAAAAAAGATATATTTTTTAAGGATATGTATGTTAAGCGGCTCTCGAAAGAACAAAACGAGTACAACGGAAGGCTTGCTTAGAAAAGCTATTGCTTCGAGACTAAAAAAAAGGTTAACAACTTAAACATAGGATCTGAGCCTAGTTAGTTACTCTACGGAACTCCTGAATATTCTTTTTCTAAGTAAAGCTATTGTATTTTACCAAACAGAGGGCCTTCATGGGCCCTTAATCTCTGTACAAACCCACTTGTTCACACTTCGCCGACTGTTAACATCATTGTGATTACAAAGAATATACTTAAAATTCAACTTTTCGAGTAGGCCCAGTGGACCCTTAACCTTTGTCCATCGTCTGCTCAGCAGAAATGGCCCAACGAGCCGAATATTTAAAAAATTATATTTTTTTAACTCGTATGTTGCCTTCAATAATTTGATTATCTAAATGAGAATACAACCGAAGATTTATTAATTACTCATTTTTCATTGTATTGTTTTTCTTCGACAGGCTATATTAATTTTAATTTTATTAATCAAATAAGATGTTTCAGTTAGAATTAATTGCGGTTTTTAAGTGTACTATAAAGAAATAGATGACATTCAGAATCTGATGTCATGTCATTGTGTATTCTTTACTTACCCCTAACAACTATTACGCCCACTGAAAGGTTAATAAAGTGACTCTGATTGTGATTTCGTTGATCTGGACAGACCCACTACAAATATCAATATCCCAGATTTCCTCTTTAAATTATTGTTACAATAATGTAACGCTGATAACTCAGTTGCAAATATAACGGGTCCGGCATGTGGCAATCACTCATAATTTTTATAATTATGATTTTTATATGAATGCAGTGAGATCATATCAATCCATGTTTTATATCAATTTTAGAATTTTATCTATTTATTATTAAAAAACACGGGAAATTTGTTGCTCGAAATTAATTATCAGGTACCGTTTCTTAATACTGTTAGGTATCAGCCCATTATAAGGTAACATGGACTTTGGTGATCCAAAATATATAAGAATAATAATTGTATGTTAAGACAATTATTATAAGATTTCAGAATTGGATTCTAATTGCAGTTAGGTATTTCAGAATTAGAGTTAGATTATAATTTGGCTACGTTTGAGATGGTTATATATACATAATCATATTGTGTTTGATAGGTGTGCTCAAGATGTAGACTTAGGTATCGCTTGCGGGCGGATACTTGAGTGGTAGGCTTGAGTATCCAAGTTTGATTGATTGTATTATTATAATGGTTTGATTAATAATACAAGTTGGAACGTGAGTTTTCCATGTTAAATATATTGTTTTGTGTGTGACTTGCATTAGAAGTTGAATCTCGCTTTTTAATTCCCTAACAAATACAATAATATATATTTGTATATTTCACTTTTATATAAATTTCGATTTCATGATGTGCGAATGTTTTTATGATATGTTATTTATAGTTTTCTCAAACTAAAGTTTTATACACGAATTTTACAATTTCATTCCAATATTTCTCTCACACTCTAAGCGTTTAGAGTTTCCATTAACATTTGTCTATTCAGAAAGAGCTGTTATCATGACATTTCTCGGCGAGGAGGACTATCTTTGAAGGAGAGAACGCGTACAGCCTTACAGCGTGACACCTCGCCTCTGCCAAGTAACGATCAATTATATTTGCCCATGAATATACAACTGAAAACATACAGATTGAACCTAGTATAGCCATAATGTCGTGGGGTTACACACAGGTTTAACTGTTCAAGTGATCGCATTAACTTCAACGAAGAGATTACTATGTTTTATAACGAAGTTAATTGGAAATGACCTACATTAATTTATACAAGCAACTAAGAGCAAGTCCAAGAGTGTCCTAGTTCAAGCCCCAAATATAATATAAAATATTATATTGAATAGGGCAAGGAGAGATGTGCCCCAAAAATAGGGCTTGGGGAGGTTGTCCTAGTGATATAGGGCATCACTAGGACATTGTTGGATCATGTTTTTTCATCAATTGCCCTAAATTATAATTTAGGACATGAGATAGGGCATCTCTTGGACTTGCTCTAAGACATCCACTTTCTGATGCCCGTCCACCTCATTAGGGTCCAGGGCCGACGTCAATGGCATTTTAATTTTTACGTGTCAACTTACTAAATTCCATCATGACATTATTAAAGCATAAAATAATATCGACTAATTTTTTTATGAATTCCTAATAATTATATAAAACTAAGTTAAATTATGCGTGCATATAAATCAGTTTAATAATCTCAGAACTGGCAATATAAATATTCGATCGGGAGAGAGCGATCTCATGTAGAATATCTTAATACTATATTTGAGCAGGGAAAATAATAAATTCTCATCATTACCCCCCATTTCTCCAATTAGCAGGACAGAACTGTCCAATTCGCAATAAGGGTGGATTACCCGTTTATCTAACCCCATTGAAAAGCATATTCATCAAATAAGTTTCAAAAAATCTAGGTTAATATTAAAGGGTGCAAAGAAAATTACTAAACATGTGATTACTCAAATACTTCTTTAAGGTATGAGCATATTTTTATTCTCAACAGCGCAGGTAGGGAGAGCCTAAATGGCGAAGCCCGGTATATACGAGAAATGATTTTTTTTAATAATTATGATCATATATTGTTCCAAGAACATATATTATATTTTTTATTTTCTGTCTTTTGGTTTACATTGCCACTTGCTGCTTGGCAGAGTGACTTGGATTCCAAGAGCATATATATATTTTTATTTTCTTTAATTTCTTAATATCAGTTCCTGTTTCTCTTTCCCTCCAGTGTTAGATACCAGCTTATGAGCTTAATATGATATTTACCAGCTCCTCTTGATCCGGTGTTATATGGATCCAGAAAGCATAGAGGCAAAAAGCCTCCGATCTGTCTCTGACCGTACGATCGATATATATTTGCTTCTCATTATAAGACCCGATTAGAATAGAATTCGGGTACAAATTAAATTCGACTTGTAAGACAAAGTTGGTTACCACAAGTACAATCTACTATCATAATCAACTATGAATAGGAGCATTATTTATCAGTCATATTCAAGCTTTTTCCAGGAGTTTTTGCAAATGTAGTCTTTACTTTTGTTTTGACAAGCACATAAAAGAAAACGTGGGACAAGGCCAAGGTTGTTGAGAAAATATGTGGGAAGCATGCTGACAGAATTAACACTAAGGGGCCGTTTGGGTGAGCTTAAAATAAGTGCTTATTGCTTAAAATAAAAAAATGGAGTAGAAGTTAGAAGCAAATTACAACTTATAAGTGATTAAAGTGTTTGGTAAATAAGTAGAAGTCCTGAAACAAAAGCTAGCATTCCCAGCTTTTTATAAGTGCTTCTTGATTTTTTACACAAACAGTACAAATAAGAGCTTTTAACTTATAAATCCAGAAGCTGGGCTTTTAAGTCGACCACAAACACCCACTAAGCTTATCTCAACTTTTAACTTTTTATCAGGAGCCTGGATTATACAAGTATTAAAACACATACATGAATGCTGGAACTTGGAAGTTAGAACAGAGCTACCAGATTCAATGCATTCACAGGCGGATGCAGCTCGTCTTATAAACGGCCAGAAAAATGAGCTCACATCTTTCAATTACCTCGTGTCGAGAGTTACATGTGGTTGGTGTAATAAAAAACACCAGCATCATTCCCTCAATTGTCTCAACAAAAACAAGGATTTCTGTCTAGGCAGATTGATCTCTCAATCATAGCTCTGGATGCAATTCAAGTCCAATTTCGTGAATCAGGTGTGAAATTAGCTTGCAGCCGCTCGAATATAAGAACTGTGTATGAAAATCATATTCAACCAGTTGGTTACTCAATATTATAGAAGGTTAACCGGTGAACACACCGAACAATGATCAATTAGATTAATTGAAAATTAATGAAATAATTGTGTATTTAATTAATCCGACAATATGAAAATCACAACACTCCGGTTACGATTTGTATAACAGAAGCATCGTAAAAGGCGCGAATCAATCAAATAATTAATGAAAAAAAATCAGCTAACTGTGAAACATGAATTAGTGGGGATTAATCATACTATGTGAACAATGACCTAACTTCAACTCGATCACGATTATACAGCTTAAACTAAAATTTGTTTGTTTAAACAAGTTTGAATCGATTCTCTTATATGGTGCAGTGTTTGGTTCGATCTTCTTTGGGGGAAATATATATTGCAATTATAATTTTTGGTTTTTCGATTCATCTTCTTTCATCCGCAGCTGTACGCCTGGACACTAGACAGTATAAACAGACACAGAGCGGGGAAGGTAGATCCTACTGGCTACTACCCCCTAGCCACATACTTACTCACTGATGCGCATGCATGCAAACATGGGCCCCTCTGTCCCATCATCAATCTGGATTATACAAAAACAAAGTGACGTCATATTTATAATCCCACTTGATGAATGGGGAGTAGTATAAATATATAAATTCCCATCACAGAGTCATATCCACAGAACACCACTCCCTAGCCCCTACCAGGCTACCCACAAAGCTCCATCCCATAGCTTTGTAGTATTAAGTATTAAACCCCCCCCCCCCCCCCAACCCCAAAGCTTAGTTTTAACGGTGCCGTAAAAAATGTAACTCAGACCAGTTTCGTAGTTTTTAAATGAGAATCAGATTTGATCGATAAATATAGATATTGAGATTCAGATTTGATCGATAAAAGTAAATATTATAAAAAAGTGATTCAATAAATGTTGTAGAAAATGATCAGTGATTAAATGAGAATTAGATTTGATCGATAAAAATACATATTATAAAAGAAGTGATTCAATAAATGTTGTAGAAAACGATTCAGACTTGATCGATAAAATCATAAAACAAAAATTAATCAAGCTCTCATCATGAATTAATTAAATAATTTTCAAAAATTTAATCAAGAAATATGAGCTACTCGGTAATTAATCACTTAACGTGATCCCATACAGCAGTATCGGACTCGGAGACATTAATATAACATCAACTTATAATTCTACTCCATGCATGCGTACATACATATAACATGTAGACAGAGCAGGGGTATTACACTAGAGCCTAGAGTAACAATGCAGCTGCAACATGTCTCCATGTGTGTCTACTCTGGCATTTAAAGTAGCACCATTACATTTGTCATTACATGACTCTGTTCTAAAATAATTATATCATATAAATTCAGACTAAACAAGATTTGCAGAGACAGATTTAACTTTTAAGTAAGTATATTAAAAGTGAAAAGGCCAAGATTCTCCTGCGCTCATCTTGGTGGGAGGATCCAGCAGCAGCATCTGCTTAAAGCCGGCCCTGCTGAAAGGTAGTCCTCGTGAACACGATGATGATGAAGTTGACATTTCAGTGTCTCCAGTACCATAAGCTGGGAACCCACAGCTACCCAAGCCAACTCCACAATTATTCCCCATTACATTCTTGGTATCACTATCTAAACTCCTGAAAAGCAATGGGCTTTGTTTGTAGTTGGGGGTGTTTGTGATTTGATGAGCCAGGTTCATGTCATATTCTGCGGTTGTAGAAATTGGGAATCGGAAATTAGGAATGTGGGGATGAGTAGAGAAATGAGGGGACTGGAAATGCGAAAAGTTGGACTCGGTCTTGCAGATTTTAGGAAAAGGAGCTTCTTCTTGCTCCTTGGGACAATAGTAATCCTGGTGTGGGAGGAGAGTTTTGAGAAGATTGTGGTCTTGTTTCATTTTGGTTTTTGGCGGTGAACATGATGTTTGCAGGCCATTGAGTTCATTGTTTACGGGGAAGGGGCTGGCTTGTGACACTGCCAGAGATGAGGATGATGAGTTGGTTATGAGGGATTTAAGGTCTGCTTCATGCGGGATGTTGTTTATAAGTACTTGGCTTCGGTTTTGGTTTTGGTTTTGGAGGGACTGGAGTGTATGGTAAGGTTGTAAAGATAGAGCTGATCCTGATTTAAGACTTTGATCAAACAAACGGGACAAGGATGAGTTTGAAGCCTCTTGCATGTAGCTACTGCTGCTGCTTTGTCCCTGGAGAAGCCCTCCGTTCTTTTTCTCTCCGATTTTCTGAAATATTCTGCAAATCACCCATTCCTCCTGCAATATCGACTCAAAAAATTGTCATCTAACTCAAAATTTACTCGAATTAAGAAAACAATGCCACATTATTGGGTGTTCTGTCATCATTAAAACACTATTATAACTACAAGTCGAACATGAGATCCGGAGAACTGATGATAGACCCTTACCACTTGGACTATCCGATCAATTTCGTTCACATATGAGTTGGTAATTAAAGTTACCCACAAATCCGTACTGACATGGTGATTTGTAAGCAATACGACACACATAATCCTCAATCACTTTAACATGACTGTGACTAGACTCTGCATAAGTTTGTGATTTTGCAATAATATCTGAATTTTAAAGGAAACAACACAAATTAAATCCTTCCCACTATTCACCCAGTCACATCCCAACAATATAAATCACAAATTCCCATTCCCCCAAAAATAATGTCCACAGCAAAAATGAAGCTAGCAGCAGGTAAAGAAACACAGCAAGACTTTTGCATATAGTGCTGAGTTGCAGTGTTTTGTGATTTCAATATATTCTTCGACCAAAGAATCCGATATCAAACTTACCTAATATCTGCAAAATTTGCCAAATATCATATGCATAGCTCCAAGGCTACAACTAAAACAGTGGTAATGCAACATAAAAGTCAACCCAAAAAGGACAGTTTAAGGAGGGCTTATAAGCTGAAGCGTGCGAGAGTTGTTATGGAATTATGGAATTACCTTACACGTGTGACGGCAGGAGAAGTCACCGTCAAGGCGATATTCATGCATGACCCATTTGGTCTTTTCACCTCTGGGAGCTCTGCCTTTGTAGAAAACAAGAGTCTTCTTCATCCCAAGAAGTGTAGCAGCACCACCATTGGCGCTGCTGCTGTAAACTTCTCTGTCTTTCCCAGTAGCTTTCCAGTACCCAGCTCCTGTTGCTCGGTTTGTTCTCAGCCCTGTTGGGTATTTCCTGTCTCTCAAGCTGAAAAAGTACCATTCTCTCTCCCCCATTTTCGCTATGTCTGTATCACCCAAAAATTAGCCATACTTAATTTTAGCCCGACTGTCTCGAAATCCTGATTCCGTAACCGTGACCTACATTTGGACTTAAAATGTACTACTATGGAGGAAAAGGTACTTAAAAGTAACTTAGTTTGTGTGTGTTATGTTATCTAGATCAAACATACTACTCATATATCTGTCAGTTGGTTAGTAATGATTTAGCTGCAAACGTGAGGATACTTTTGCTTTCTGGCAAAAGTGAATGGCTGGGGGAAGCTTTTGAGATATTATTCATGCTCCATCACTATTTATGTATGGCAGTACTCTAACGAATACCATGCATTAAATTTCTGAAATGCTCCTCACATAATTCAATGAAGCACAGATAATACAACACTAAACAGTATACTAACACACTGTATATGCTGAGATGCATGGAGTCAGAAACATACCAGGGAGTTCCCAGGGCTCGCATCTGTTGAGATCAACCTCAGCAATGTCCACACCACAGAAAGAGCCATTGTAGACCTTGGAAGCAAGGTAGAATGTGATGAGCTCTTCATCAGTTGGGTGAAACCTGAACCCTGGAGGCATGCCTTGCTCATTCATCTCACTCCCATTCAGCTCACACAATATCTCTTCTATTGCCAACATCTTTTCTTAAAAAAAAAACAAAGAGATTTCAGTTATGAAGTACAGAGTAGAAGCAAGAAGCACTCAAGCAAGTAGGTGTGATTGTGAAATGAAAGATGACAACATGGAGAGAGATAAATAAATGGAAAAAAGAGGGTTTTGGAAAGATGCACTGAAACCGAAAATGAAGGAAATATATGTGTAAGAGGGGGGAGATAAGGAAGAGATTTGGGGTCATAAAGGCTTGGCAGGGGGTACAGTAAGCCACCTGTAAAGTCTCCTAATTTAAGTAAAATTTGGGGATTAAAATAAAAAATAAAAGAGATGGGGAGTTGGAGTGGTAAATAAATTTATGCGTGTATGTGAAAGAAGAGTCAGGCTTTTGCTTTCATATGATGAGCAGAGATCAGAATCTGTGATGGACTTAACAAAGAGGAACAGCGTATATGTAGCCATCTATAATACGGGGTGCCTAGAGGCTATGTGTATTAGGTAGCCCCTAAATATACACTAATTAATGTAGGGTGAGGTCATAAGCACACATTTTAACAGGAATTACGTTGGATTTGATCAGTAGAGATTGCACTGATTTGGAGTTTGGTGCACATGAATTAGGCCATATGTGGTTTAAAGCCATGGCTCCTTTTGGTGTGGTTGGCTAGGGCATGCAACATCAATGTTGATACTCCCGTGTAACATGGTTAGCTCCTAGGACTAGGCTAGAGATGGATGATGGTATGCACACGCGTGAGAAAGTGGAATCTACAGTAGCTTTGGGGGTGGTGATCAGGGAAGCACAGCCCTGAGTCCTCTAGTTCCTCACGAACCCATGGATCGGATCTTTGTGGACCTTTTTTAACAAATTATTTACTTTTAGTTGAGGTTTGGACGCACGACTAAAACCTTTTAGTTGTTTGTTTATGTTGGATGGCACACACCTTACGACCATGCAGGGATACAATAATACATTAGCATGCTTTTCTTTCTAACGGATTCAAGTTTTTGAACACGACGGATTTAAGTTCCAAGCACATGAATGTTATGTCGGCAAATGAAATAAACGTAAATTGGTTAGAAACACAAGCGAGGTTGGGAGGATTCAATTATGTTGTGAATCGAATCAAGTTCTGAAAAGAATGAAATATATATAATGCATTATACATACTTGTGATGAGCCTTATACTATTCATTACTCGATCTTTACCTTCAAATGAGCAAGAATTTTAAGTACTCCCTCCGTCCCATAATACTTTTCCTATTTCCATTTGTCACACTTGCCAACATACACTTTTGATCGTTAATATTTTTAGTTTCGTATTAGTATTAAATGTCAAAGCTTCACTGTATTAAAGTACTCGTAATACGAATCTAATAAGATCACTCATGAATATATTTAATCTTATAGATTAGACGTAAATTAATAATTTATCTCATGTTATGAACAGTCCTGACATATCAAACGAGAGAAGTAAAAAGAAACGGAGGGAGGGAGTAACTTACCCAACTCGAATTATTAGTAACTCAAACTCGTCTCACGTTGGATTCATTTATGTCTGCAGTTTATTTAGTTAAAAAGGGGAAAAGGAAAGAGATTGATACGATATGTTATGCATGAGATAATTTGTGTGTGATTTTTGAGTATTTTCACTCAAACATTATGTTTGAGAGAATCCAAAGCAAAAGATGGTACGGGTCTTCTTTACCTATGATTACATTTTGGGTTTATTTGTGTGCTTTCGACATGTATATCAATGTACATGTCATATAATTCACTTTTCTTTTGCTTTATAGCCCAGGACAGTGCACTTCCCATACGAGTTTATAAGTTAAAGATTTGGAACACACAGTTTTCTCCTAGCGAGAGCGAGAGAAAGAGTGCCATAAAAACTAATTGAATGGAAAGAGATTCGTATTTGCTTTTTGTAACACCCCCATCTTAAAACAAGACGAGAGGTTACCCACAAATCCAAAATCTACAAACAGAGCACTAATATCCGATAAACATGAATAAATAGAATCACTAAACAATAAAACTATCTTAACAACACTAATGGTCCATAAGTCTTAGTCACTGTAACTGAGGGTAGCTCTCCATCACACAGTCCCGGATCCCCCTAAGAACCTGCCAGAAGAAGAATACGGCATGAGCCAAATGCCCAGTACGGATTGGAAGCATTTACAAAACAAGAAACATTTAAAAATATTTTTACCATCGTATAAAACAATAATTTTTAAAATAAATAGGCTGATGCAACGAAGGTTAGGATATTTCATACCGAGATCAGAACATATACAAATACACACATCATAGGGTACCTAATGTGTGCAACAAATCGGATAACGTGTACGGCATATACAACGTCACCGTCAAATCACAAATCATATCAAAACTGAACTAGATGCATCCACGTATCCTGAACATATAATCAAAATGGCCAAAGCTCCTCCCAAGAGCTAACAGAAGGATACGCCGTGACCAATCACACTGCCACGGAAGTGTCATGTCAATGGTGCCGCAAAGACATGGCTGTAGTACCCCCACAGCTGGGAAACTCGGTATACCTTATATCTCTAAGGGTTCACATAAATAAAATAGTGTTCACAATTTTAAAATCATACGGTACAGATATTTCAAATAAGCCGAACAAATCATAATTTGTATAATCTCTGAAAATCGGAGGACAAATATTTGAATATCTCAAAACCGATTTTAAAATAATTTTTGGAAGTCATGAAAAGAGTCCAAAACAGTTTAGCACGAATAGCTATGAATAAAAAGGACAAAATCCGTACGAATCAAAAATAGTTTATTTCCATGAGGAATAGCCGAGTAAAATTCGAACAGAAGTAAAACAGATTCTTTTATAGTTTGGAATACAACTGAAAAAAAAAACGATTTTGAAATAGATTGTGAGATAATTTTCAGAAATCAAATCAGTCAAATAAATATTCGCGGAACAGAGTGAAGATAAAACGAATATAACAAGTTGTAACATGAATACTGCTGAATTAAACAGGGACGAATCCGTACAAACACACCGAACAGAAAGGATCAAAACAGAGTAATCAAATTTACCTAACACTAATAGAAGTAGTGCTGAATAAAAGAGAACGAAATCCGTACAAACACACCGAACAGAAAGGATTAAAACAGAGTAATCAAATTTACCGAACACTAATAGAATTAGAGCGGAATAAAAAAATACGAAATCCGTACCTCGAAAATAGCAAACTCAAAGACTAACGAACCTCGCAAGGGACCAACTAAACTCCCGAACCCCGACTTTAACTTAAACTCCAAATATCTCCATTGTTCCAATCTGCCCAGATCAATAATCTACTGTTTTGACCCTCTAAACGATGTTTTATGGAAAAACTCAAAACACGAAAGTCGTAGAGAACGAAAAGACCTTTCTGAAAAGGTATGGCTCATCAAAATCGGAGTTATAACGAATCGGGAATTAAACAAAACGTCTGCTGATCAGATTCAGAGCGAAAACATGACCTGAATATGTTTTGGGATTTTGAGAACAGTTCGAAAACGAATCTGAGAAAACATTATGAACGAAAGTTGTAGACAATTAAAAGAGCTTTCCGAAACATCAAGAATCATCGAATTCCAATAAGAATTGAATTTACTACGAATTTTACAAGACAGTTGATTTGTGAGGATAAAGCCCAGCGAATTTTTGTAATAAAAACGAAGAGAAGGTTGGGTGACTCTCAAAAGTGTATATAAAAGAATGAGAGAACAAAATCAATATATAGAGTCTTGAAACCCTAATCCTAAACCTATCCGTTATCCGAATACAAGTCTGATTCATATTCTAATTCTATTATCTTAATTCAATTTTAAATCCTAATTATAATCCAATTTTAATCCCCTTTTTATTAATACTAATCTATTAATGTTATTCTAAAAATTACGGGATATCATATTCTACCCTCCTTAAAAAGAATTTGGTCCCCAAATTCCAAATCCCCCCAAAATCTACTCTCTAAAATTCATTTAAAAACAAGACACATGACTGAAAATTCCCCACTCTTAATCATTACTATTCTATTATTATTCATTTAAGTGGGGGAGTTTGTAACACCCCAGTCCCACATCGAGTCGTGTGGAGACTTTAGTTCAGTTTATAAGCATAAGTAGTACTACTAATTGCACCAACAAATCATGATCTTTTGGGGGCCTGTGGTGGGCTTGTGGATTACCCAAGTTGTTGCAGTTGGGCCAGTATATTTAGACTTATTTTCGGATTCGGATTTCGGGACTTGACCCGATTTTCGAAAAAGGCTCGGGATTTGACCTGGGTTGTTTCATTTTTCTTTTTCAGGTAAAAAATGGTTTCTTGATAATATTAGCTGTTCTTTGTCACTCTTGTCTCAAAAAAAAATTTTATTTTCCCAAAATACTATTATAAATATTTGACAAGTCGACATACAACATTAAGTAGAAAATAGACGGACGATGGTCTACATTAATACATGTTTATCCTTATAATTAAAAAAATCATTTTATTTAATTTTATAATTTTTAGTTAGAAAATAGGCAAACGACGAAATACATTAATACACGTTATTTTATTACTGAAAAACCGTTTCTTCAATTTTTTAATTTTTAAAATTTTGTAGTTTAAAAACTATAAGACATGTTATTTTGATGCCGATTACCAACATAAAAGTACAGGTCATTAATCTATTTCTAAATTATTTTGTTTCTGAGTAAAAGTTTAATTAAGAGAAAATAAATTTAAAAAACTATATTTTATAAAATTTTAAAATAAACTCTCTCGAAAAACAGTAGAGAGCTGGAATTGACATGGAAAGAACTAGGGGTGTGCATGGTGCGGTTTGGTGCGGTTCCGGACATTAACCGTTACCAAACCGATGAATGCGGTTCGGTTCGGTTAATCATCATTAACCGTAACCGCACCAATTAAAACGGTTTTTCGGTTGCGGTTAACCATTAGTCGGTTGCGTTTTTTTTCGGTTTTTCCACTATTATTTGCTACTCTTGTGCATAATGAATTTTTTAAAAAAAATATAAAATTTTCATGAACATGTACAATATGTTCGGTTACTATTTACTATTGTTTCTATATAAGGATATAGGAAACATTACATACTTTCATCTAAAAAAACCTTAATACACAATAAAAACTAAAACATACATATTTTGACAAGAAATTAGATGATGTCAAGTCAATAAAATTACCCAAAATCAACTAATCATGAAATTCAAATAAAAAATGTTCAAAAAGTACATAAATAAAAAGATGTAGAATAAGTTTCATAATAAAATTTGATCAGCAGATTAACAGCAGAAATATTTCTACTTTGTGGCAAATCACAATAGCCCTAGTTTTCGATCAAGCGCTCCTCCAAATATTTGGGTGCCCGGTTATTTAAGTGACTCATCAAGTATGCAAGTACGAAGAAGAACCTCCATATAAAATTAGATGTGAAATTTTAAAATGACTAAAATGATTTATTACTATTTATATATATATATATATATATATATATATATTTCGGTTCGGTTAATTTCGGTGCGGTTTTAGTATAAAACCGAAAATAAAACCGCACCACTAATTTCGGTTTTTTATCTCGGTTATTTTCGGTTTTATTTGCGGTTTGATTTTTTTCGGTGTGGTTTTTCGGTTTTTTTTAGGGTTTCGGTTTTCCCTGCTCACCCCTAAAAAGAACAAGAGTGAAGTGAAAATAGAGGGGAAAATGGGAATGGGGAAGGTGGAAGAATGAGTTGGTTAAGCAATAAATGAGATTGTAATAAATAAAGACGGTGGCGATGTATTATGTACTGTATGTTGTTGACGAGTAGAAACTAGAAAGTGTGGGACTGTGGGTGGGGCTGTGTGATTCGACAGGGACTCAACACGGGCCTTCTACGCTTCGGGCTCCCGTCTATCTCCGACTCCGCAAGTGGTGTGGGCCCTCCACTGCCTCCTTTTCTCATAGTCCATCTACTGCCTGCAGTAGGCCCAACTAACTTCCGGATCAAATCCGTTTTGCTCATTTCTTGATAGCACACCGTCGGATCACACAAGGTCGGTTAGGTTTTTTCCTATCTTGATTGGGTATTTTGTGTATTATTATTTATTACTGCGACTGAGAAACGATAAAATATTGTGGAAATGATAGTTTGTTTATTAGACTTGGGGTTTTCTTTTATAAACGAGTGAACCATTCAAAACTCAACGGATGATACATTTCCTCATGTTAAGCCTTCGTGCAGATAGTAGATGACACGGTCTTGAATATGCCTGACCTTCTTCTAATATTTTTTTTAATACTAGTAACACAAAATTTTTGTTTATTGAAAATCTAAATTGAAGGAAAAAAAATTGCCATCACAATTTATATCCTTTATTTATAAAATTCTAGTAAGCATATACTTGTTAAAGTATAAAATCCATAAAGATGCCTCCTCTAACATCTTAAAGTTTTAGATGAAATGGTTCCTTACCATAATAATGGTCGATAATCATGAATGAAAAAAATTAATGAAGCGAAACACCGTAAAATGAATACCTTAAATTTTGAAAATTTATATAGAATTGTATTCAGAACTTTTCAAAAAAAAAATTAACAAACAACATAATCGCTTCGGTTCGGATTAGTTATCATTCAAAAATTTTTATCCAGATTTAACAAATGACCCTTAGAGCATCCTCGAAGATCATCTTTAACTATAAGATGTTTTCTATTTCTCAAAAAAATAGGATCATCGTCTTATTTTCATTCCTCATTTTACTTTTAATAATAAAATTGAGTTTCTGTTTTTTTTCATAACTGTTCTCACATTGTCTAAATAATTTTCTTACTAACAGATTTTTAATTTAATAATAATATATTATAATTCTAGTTAAATAATCGAATTAATTATTATATCGGTTTTTCTATGGTGTGCCCATGTGCACATGCTAAGCACGGAAAATTTTGTGCTTAGATCATTTTGATTGGCTCCTCTCTCTTGATAATGGTGGACCCCCCTGCAAATATACCAACCACACCAATCAAAATCTCTCAAATACAAAAATTTCCGCGCTTAGCATGTGCCCATGGGCACACACTAGACAAACCGTTATTATATATCAAAAGAATATTGGGATATTCTTTAATATCCCGTATGAGATCCCAATGTTGCTGTGGATACACCGTTCTTTGCGGAGTAAGATTCACCTTGAAAAAAAAATCGTAAGATGTAAATGGCAGTTTCTAGATAAGTGGAGAGGCAGTAAGGCAAGGAGTAGGATGCGGTCGGGGGAGGGGGCGGGCGAGAAATAAATGAGAGAGAGAGAGAGGGCAAGGGAGCTGATAGATTGAATTGAAAAAAGAGAGAGAGAGAGGGGACGTTAAGTGTTTGCTGCATGTCTTTCCTCCATCTTTTCAGGAGACTCGACTCTGTCTTTTTCACTGCGGGACCATTTCACATGCCCCTGTCCTCACCTCTCTAAACCAACTTCAAACTGGGCTCTTTGTCTTTTGCATTTCAGATGACTTTTTATATTTGTCAATCTTGCAAATTCTGTAATATAAATAAATTTTAATAATAAAGGGTGGTGGAGTTTATCTATCATTTTTATTTTATTACTAGCCTTTAACCCGTGCTTCGCACGGGCGGATATATAGTTCGTAATTTATTATTTAAAATTTAATTTTTAATATCATTTTATTAGTATTTTAATATTAATGGATTGAATTTTAATTAAATTATATTATTCAATTGACTATATTTTCTCCCGATTATTTAAAAATGGACAAACTCTAATAAATACAGCCGATCGTGTAATGTCTTTGAAAGATTCAGTAATTTAATCAATCGAATTTCAACTTAATTTTGTAATTTTGGTTTTTTTTGACAATAATAACTTTTAAGATTAGAGTTAGAAAATGTTATGTAATGGTTCGTGTTTATATTGAAATAGAACACGTTAAAGTTAAAAAGAGTTATATGAAGGTTTTTGTTAAAAGAAGATATTCAAAATTGTATATTTATATCATTATTATAATTTTTTTAATGAAATATTATATGATAATGAATTGTTGTGAGTGTTTTTAGTATTTGAAACTGTTTAACAATATAATACTAATAGACTCCACATTTGTAAACTTGTAGTACCAAAAGGAGAGTACCAAACCAAAAAAACATAACTAAAATCTTGGACTACAAATTATACCCATGTTGGCTTATTATAGTATAGGATATATATCTTTTCTGTTATAAATATCTTTATTACATCCACCACTTGGTTTATCTGGTTTGCTTTTGTTATCTAATAGTAGAAGACAAGTATTGGACAAGAAGGTGATCCCAGAAGCTGAAAATATTACTCACCCTCAGGCCTCAGTATTTATGTCAACCTAGTATAACTGACTAAAGTGAAGGCATGCCCTAATGATTTCTGGGCCTAGCTAGCTACTATCTCCATGGCTTCATCTAGATACTCCTAAGAACATGTTCATTCTACCTTTGACAGGCCTAGCCCATCTAAACCCTCAGGTTGGGCTTCTTCACAGCTATCCTCCTCTTTCTACCTGCGTTCCTCTAGACAACTTTCTCACAGTGCTTCCGTCCCCTGGCTTGTTTGGTTTTGGATCGGAACTCTAGCATGTATTTTGAAATTTTTATAAAATATAATTTTATAAATTATTTTAATTTTTCTAAACAAAATTTATATATTTAAAAACAATTTATCTATAAATAAATTATAAAACTATATTATACATATCTTAAAATCCGTGCCAAGCAAGGGAAAAAATCGTAAAGCAACAAAGGGGCGGGGATTAATTATTTAGTCTATGTTACTGGACTACTGCCATTGATCATTAACCTGAAAAGACATGTTACATGCTTCGATCCTAAGTTTTTTTCCAAAACCAGAACCAATCTTAAAGTCTTGCTTCTTTCATTCTCTACGATATTTATTCAACACCTTTCCTTAAAAGCAACACTAATCTTCCATGTATTTGTATTTGCTACTAGCACCATGCCACTAAAGCTTATATATAAACTCCATGCCCTTGGCTTCATTTCATCACCTTCTTCATTCCATTTCTATCAACACTCTCTCATAGATATGGCATTCTGCTTATCATCCAAACATTTGCTCCTCCTCTCATTTTTCATCGCAATCTTCTCCTCCTCGGTGCTGGCTCGTGATTTCTCAATCGTAGGGTATGCACCGGAGGACTTGACAAGCGTCGATAAATTAATTAATCTATTCGAATCGTGGCTAGCAAAGCATGCCAAGAGTTACCAGAGCATTGAAGAGAAGTTGCATAGGTTTGAGATTTTTAGGGAAAATTTGGTGCACATTGATGAAACAAATAAGAAGGTGAGCAGCTATTGGCTCGGGCTGAATGAGTTCGCAGACTTGAGCCATGAAGAGTTTAAGAAGATGTATCTGGGCCTCAGGGCTGACTTGTCTACAAGGAGAGAGTCCAGTTCTGAAGATTTCATTTACAGAGATGTTGTTGATTTGCCCAAGTCTGTGGATTGGAGAAAGAAAGGAGCTGTCACTAATGTCAAGAACCAGGGTTCTTGTGGTAAGTTTTGCATACAAATATTCCATTTTGATTCCAAATTGAACGATATCAGTTATTTGTACAGACAAAAAGACAGGTTCCGAAGACAAATGTTATTTATGTTACGTGACTCTTCATTTTGCTTCAAGAACCCGCATAAGACATTCGATACGGAGACGATACTTATTTTACGTCAAAAAAATATAAAATTTTCAGGAAATTGTCGAGCCCGATACTCGGACACGTATCTGTATTGGACATCTTTAGCTGAGTCCGGGTGACACAGTTAATATGCACGCTTAATATTGCATGAAAATATTGAGATTGATCAATATGCAGGTAGTTGCTGGGCATTTTCGACAGTAGCTGCAGTAGAGGGAATCAACCAAATTGTGACGGGGAATTTAACAACATTGTCGGAGCAAGAGCTAGTTGACTGTGACACAACCTTTAACAATGGCTGCAATGGAGGTCTAATGGATTACGCATTTTCCTTCATAGTGTCCAATGGTGGACTTCACAAGGAGGATGACTATCCTTACACCATGGAAGAAGGCACCTGTGACGAGAAAAAGGTATACAATAAACATTCTATCTCTCTGTTAACGATGTTCTGGGAGAATTATCAGATCAGTCTTTCCCCATTTCCTTAATGCAGGATGAATCCCAAGTAGTGACTATTAGCGGGTACCATGACGTGCCACGAAACAGCGATGAAAGCTTAATTAAGGCGCTTGCAAACCAACCATTGAGTGTCGCGATTGATGCCTCAGGCCTCGACTTCCAGTTCTACAGCGGGGTGAGCTACCTAGCCAGAGCTAACACATTTTAGTTTTTATCCATTTCTACCTGCAGAGTTAACTTAGAAGATTTCGTATAGGGTGTATTTGACGGGCATTGCGGAACAGAGCTGGACCATGGAGTGGCTGCAGTAGGATATGGAACAGCAAAGGGAGGAGACTACATAATAGTGAAGAACTCATGGGGTCCGAAATGGGGAGAGAAAGGTTACATCAGGCTCAAGAGAAACACAGGCAAGCCTGAAGGCAAATGTGGCATCAACAAAATGGCTTCTTATCCCACCAAATCCAAGTAGATTATTCACCATCCATCCATGCTGCTTGTTTGATGTTCACTTTGCTCACTGGTTTTCTTTGAATCAACCGCTGTTTCGATTCTTCTTCTCAAAAAGATGAATATTTAATAAATTTCACATTTCACTGAGGGGTGACAAGAAAGTAAAGCCAAGACTGAAGATGTTCAAGTATTATTAAACACTGCAACTAATTTCCTGTACAAATGCCAAAATTTGGTTTTTAGTATTCGCATCAATCAAATTCAGTGAGAACTTTTCATTCTACACAGCATCTCGCAGACAAATTAAAACTTATCATTATAATAAGGCTTCTAGCGTGAAAAAGGGAGTATTTTAGCTATACAGTACCAGAATATCTTAAACATGAAGAAACAACACGCAGCATCAGAAACTCAACACAAGACCAGATGATTAAGATGTTTCAGTGGCTCAATACAAAGTTTTAATATGCAAATGTAAGATGGAACAACGCACGGAAATTCCAAGTCCTAGACAGATATATACCGAATGATGCAGCAACTACAAGTTCAGAATCTTAATTATGTGTTGATTATTAGATATTACTCGTATTTAACAATGACAGCTTCAAGAATGCCATCAGATCTGAAGTTTGGGAAAAACTGCCTTGGATCGACAGGTCCAGGTAGCCTAAAAGAAAGTGTGAATGGACCAGGTGGACACTGTTGCTGTACTTTCATCTCAAAGACTCGGGCATGCCTTGAAACCAAATTTTCACCAGTTGTTGTCACACCTTGAACATGGACCTTCCCATCACGTTCAATCTCACAGCTAAACTGACCTATCATCAGTTTGTAGAGTCATGAAGAACATGCTACTTTTTAAGTGAAACATATGATGTCAGTTACAGAGAGAAGGATTTAGGTAAGAGCTATACTCTGATGCAAATATGACAAGTACAAGTCTGATTGAGCAAAATACTGCAGTGAGTGGTAACACAATAATTCATGTTGAATATTCTCAATGCAGGAAACAGATATGATAATAGAAAAAATAATATCTCATTCTCAGGCATTCCTTTGGACAATCAAACATGGTTTTAACTGAATAGTATACTACTTTTGGCTTCTGAGGAGAAAATAGATCATATTCCATAAACCTAAAGGTAGGATGCAACTTCACAGTCCATGTTTCTTGTTCCGCTAAAAAATAACAAGCTCAGAATCAGACACACACATAAGGTTCTTACTAAAGTATATAACGATTACCTTGATCATGTATGAAGACCCCCCCCCCCCCCCCCCCCCCCCCCCCCCCAAAAAAAAAAAAAAAAAAAAAAAAGAAGAAGAAGAAGAAAAGAGGAGCATGTATGTCAATGATATAATACATAACCAAATCAAAAAATATCCACACAATGCAATTGTGTTGTGCCATCGGAAACACGATTAGAAGGACAAAGACCGGAGCCACTTTCTTCCTTCTTGTAAATCATTGTCTTCTTTGGTAAGATAAGATATAGCATTGCGAACGAATTCTGTTTAGGACTGTTTCTATTCAATCCAGCATTAATGTTCTGGCAAAGTTTCTTACTAGAACCCGGATTATCATCAATTCATCATGTAGAAACTTATTTAAAAAAAAAAAAATTGATGTAACAGATTGTTTAAAATAAACGGGAAAAAATTACCAGGATCTTTCTTCACTCCAGGTAGCGCAACTCGAAAATAGTAGGCAGTCTTGCTAGCACCAATGTCCACAGCTCCAACAGATGGTCCAGTTCCAGCTCTTTTAGCTGTTCCCATTAAGATAACATTAGCCTTGAAACTACCTTCATCTACATTGGGAGTGGATACAATTGGCATTATACAAGGCCTGTTCCAACTGGATTTTGGAAATATAGATAACTGCATAGTCTCAGAGCTCGGCCTCTCACTCGAGTTGAATTGTGCCACAATGCTACTATTTCCTGGAAAGTAATTACTCCTGTTTGCATTTGTTGCCCCCACTGTTTCTCCACAATATTGCCATAATACTAGCTTGGAAGGTTGCGTCTCCATTTCGAATCAACAGTAACGCTTGAAATCCTCTAATACAAACAGAATTTGCTCTTGTAAGAAATATCTTATACTGCTGTCCCATAATTTAAGCAAAACAATATAAAGATCTCTACTGTCCTCCGTACTATTTATGATTTAAAAAACTACTAACGAAAGTTCTGATAGACAAAGAAGTTCATATACATAATTTTATAACTTTAAAACTGGTCAAGTAAGAATGTGGAATAGGAGTCACATAAGTTCACTAAGAAAAAGTAGCAAGCATAAGAAAGAAGAACAAACGAGTTTAACTATTATACATGATTCGACAACCCTGGAATTGGACAAGAGCCAGTGTACAATAAGCGATGCACAAGTTTATTGGCGAAATCAATACATCCAATGACAATAACGGACAAATAAGATGAAAATTTAGCAACTTTTGGAAACTTCTGATGCAAGCATGAGAGTTGCCCAATTTACGGTAGTTGGGTTGTAGGAACGACTATATATATATAAACTGTAACATACATACTGTGGAGGGGGTATACTTGACATGTACATTAATTAGTAGGGATACGACACAGATCCTTAACCTAGCTTGTATTCAATACGTCTATGTATTTATCTATATAGGAATTTCGTACACAATTGGAATTGAATTTTGTCCCTCGAAAACAAACTTATATTGTAATTATGCAACATGATACTGAGTTAAAAGACAAAGCATCTTAGACATTTTACTAAGTAATAATCAAGTTCACGATAATCTAAACTACCATATTGATCGGTTATGCACTGTTTGTCTGTTTGGTTAGGAAGAATAAAATTGTACTACTTGCCCAACGCACCATTGTAGCAATAACTGTTCTTTCTTCCTCCTACTCGTATCCTTTACCAATATCCGCGACCTCTTGTTGTCTTAGCTCTCCCTCTTAATTCTTTTTTTTGACCTTAACTTACATTTTTCCATTTCAAATTTTCCTCATTAGTCATTGCATACCTTCCAACCAAATGGTCTCGGGGAAACATGCTATATCATTGCTACAAAAGCACCAACTTGATCTATGGATCATAAGCTACTCTACAAACCATGCAATATCACCGTCACCGCTCGACATTCAGACATGGGTAGAATTACTCAACAGTTCAATTTGGGCCATATACATGCAGTCTTGATATTGTTGAGTCCAACACTAGGGCATAGAGGGTGTGTCCACAAGGTCAACAGCGAACACGTACTATAAATTGACAATTTATACCTCAATTTAAAAGTTTGACCGCGTTTAAATTAACATATGTTGCAGGATCTTTTTAATTTATTAAACATTAATAATTTTTGACACTACCAACTAATTTTGTGGCTATGTCCTTGCTTGGATACATATATATTTGGTACTTATGGTCAAATTTAGGCAACAATGTCTGTAGAATATCTAGTAACTGCAATTCAGAATTCAAGGGATTGAGTACAGTGCTGCTATTGATCTATGGATATGCATATCGTTTAGACAGCTTAAGAGCGATGTATCATGCTGCAAAATGCACTTCTAAAGGGTTTCCCTTTGTTCTTCCTCTTGACTAGTGTTCCACCTTCCCAAGAACACCATTGATTGTGACAGACGTGTATCGATATAGCTCATTGAATAGATAAGGGATTCTTATGATCCTGCGAAGGAGAGCGGTAAAATAACTGATCCTTCTGACAAAGATATATACTAACCTTATTACTTGACGACTATTCACCAGAATACTAGAGCTCGTCCGATGCACGTAATTCATATATAAACATCTGAACAACTACTTATCCCCCCCACCACCCCCAATATACTTTATCAAGTAGTCCATGACAAAGGAAAAAGAAACATGTCCTCCCAAAATAGAAAAACTCAAATCACGACTAATTTTTTTAGAAATTTCTGCTGATCACACTACTCATTTAAGGGATGATACAGTTAAAGATGTCACTCGTCGTTAAGTTCATATATTACACAACTCTAGCATCACAAGGTGAAGCCGCACGACTACCCTATGCGATGTGGCATTAGAACCGTGGAAGGTCCATAGGGCGCAAAAGCTGACTATATGTATTAGCGCTACGTGGCATCCTAGCACTAACATTTTCCATTAATGTCGCCTATAACATAATAACGCATTTAGCAAAAGAAAAATCTCATCTATAACATTATTCGAAGCTAATATTGACTAACTAAATTTTAGTTCTGTACACGGCCAAGGGCATAAAAAACACCTGTTACATAGTGTTAGTGGTCTAACGCCGCAGATTCCCATACATAATGCAGCTAACCGATAACAATTGCCGCCTAAATTCAAAATAAGACACAATAAACCCAACTCTAGGAATGCAAAATAGGTGAAGTAACATAGAACATCAAAGGACTAAAGTCAAATACTTTATCCAAACAAATCAAAATCCGACAATCACCTGTTTAACTCACACCATTTATCACAAAGCTTGTCCAGCTAAGACAGTTTCATATAACACACTAAACCAAAAAATTAAAATATTTAAAAGCATCAATAACTATTCTTTCAAGATCATATTTAACTAATGGTTCTTCTTTAAATCAACAACATGTCTTAATAGATGAATACCCTGGACTCACATACATACAAAACATGGTATTATATGTGACAAAGAAATACTTACAGATCAAAAGGGAGATGCAACACAAGCTGCTATCGATCACACTTAAGTTGCCAACAGAACTCTTGTTTAATTTCCTTTTTAGGCCAAGTTTAGGTTGATTAATAAAACCCTAAAAATGATTTTTTTTGTCAGGCCAAGGAAAATGATTTTATTTACATATAAATCTCTATTTTTTTTATTAAGAAAATGCAGATCAGTAGTAATTCTCTTTTGGACAGGATTTTCAGCAAATAACATCTTTGATCATTTTTTATATCCTTCGAGAAATCGTAAATAAAAGTTCGGGGTAATAAATTGCGTCACAGCTCTAATTTTACAATTTTCTTAAAAAATCGATCAATCACCCCATCAGGCATCAACTGCACACAAATACAATTATAATTTATATTTTCATATAGATAGGTTTTAAATAAAACAATTATAATATTGTGAATTTTGGTGCTTTAAAAATAACATTTTAAATATTCCCTCTATTTTACAATAACTATCTTATTTTAATTTTTCATGATCAAACGAAAGTAATCAAATTTAGATCGAAAATTGTATTAAAAAATTCAGGAATCTAAAAAATTATTATAAAATATATGTAATCTAATTCAAAATATAATTTCCAGTTTTCTTTGGAATGGAAAAGAATGTTTGTTTCTTATTCTTTCAGAACTTTAGGTGGTAGGCATTTCATAAGTTATTCTATGGATCCTCCTCAGTTTACAGTATTGGTGGCAAAGTTTACTTAAAATGCTGCGTTTAAATCACTGCAGAACAGAGATAATACTGGCGCTGGTATTTGATATAAAAAAACATGCAACATTATCATCTATGCAATAACGCAAGGATCTTAAATGAAACATACAACAGCTTAAAAACACAGCTACATCATGGGGCTTAATTGTTAAGACCATCTAATCTAATACTACTAATATGCAATTGGTCCTAGCAAGAATCTAAGTCATAAGCTGCTGCGGCAGCGTTTCGGATCATTAGGCACTCACCAGTTGAGTCAAAGTCATTCACTGGAGCACATTATTTTTTCACAGCTAAGATACATTTGGAGCTAACATTACAAACTTCTTACAGTTTGACATCACCAGAGAACTGTCATCAGTGATCTCATGCCTGATCACTGAGAATTCAAAGGAAAGATTACTTCCACGGCATGCTTGACATTCCTTGATAATTACTGTTGTTCAATGCTCCTGTGTTCTGGTTGAGTGGGCTCCCAGGCCCACCAGATGATTCACTGAGAGTTCCGCGTGACTGTGGGCTGTTAGGACCAGGAGCACCACTGACCGGATTAAGCTGTGGTGGAGAAGATAAAGGTTCCATCTGGTTGATTGTTTTTGATCCCTTTTGTCCGTCCACAATAAAACTGCCAACAATAACCTGCAACAGAAGACAATAACAATTTCAATGACGTAAAGTGCGAGATGCCTAAAAAAAGAAACACATTTGCATAGACCAACGTCATAGAGTGGTCTAAAACAACTATTAAGTTAAGTCAAAAAAGAAAACTCCTGAAGAGTTCTTGTTAGAGATGTGCCTTGTTCAACATTTCTTACATACCTTAATCCCTTTTTAGAATTTCACATAATGCTCTGATACAACGACCAGGGAACGAATATTTCATAACCAGAAGAAAAATCTCTAACATTTATGGTAATCTGTATACTGGACTAACCCGTCTCTAATAAATTCTTAAAATAATAGATTCATGATATGTTGTTCTAGTGAAGACCAAAGTAACAGTGTTTAATTCCCAATTATCTATGTAGGCAAACTGTATAGAGACCAAAGTTGAATATTCTACTTGCCTCTGCAACAACCATCCAACTAGGTGCATCCCAATCACCACAATAGTTGAAAACACAAAACAGAATAATGGACAATACAGGACAGAATACTTAGTCAATTTATCAATGCGTGAATAATACAAGATAGTGAACAGCTCAATACACAAAAATTCAGAATTGCTCATATATTTGGGTATCTAGAGAATATAGTTATAAGAGATTCATGGCAACCTGAACAGGGGATGCAGCTGTGAGAAGACCTGCCACACAACCACCTAGAACTCGTCCATCTGGTCCAGATAAAGAGACACTTAATCCACCTGTCCTGCTTCGCTGACCACCTACCTCAGATAACAAAAATGAACCAGAAAGGGACAAAATATCAAAACGTCCCTGCACAAAGATAGACAACTTTATAATCTGGATACAACCAATAAAATGGCTGAAATTACGTGAAGAGATACATTAGAGCAATAAAGTTGAAGGTGGACAATCCTTAGTCAATAGTCATGAACCCGGGGACGCTCAGGGAGGTTTTGGGGGGGGGGGGGGGATTATTATCTGGAGGCTACTCATAACTGCAGTGGAAACCCCCCGCTGAATTTAACCTTCATGTCTTCAGTGTCGATAAGATTCACAACATTAATGCCCGTTGTTTGTATAATTATACTTCCAGTCTTCACTTATGAGAGTAATTATAAAGATTTAGGGCAGAGGAGAGGAGTGAGGTAACTATAGATATGGAATCAATTGTAGTCGTTTCTTTTATTTGAGTTGATCAATTAAGTTTTCGGGGCTTATACACTAATAAAAAGTAAAAGAAAAAATTAAATAGAAGGAGAGTTAAGATAAAAGTAGAACAATGTGTGAGACAGAATTAAAGCAAATTATAGTTGCAAAGAATAGCAAAAAGCAAGTAAAATAGGTAGAATAGAACTATAATTAAAATTAGTAGAACAAAAAATAAACAGCATAAAATAAGAACCAAAATCAAATTAAAAGTAGTTACAAAAATGAAGAGAAGAATAAGTATAGAATAATATTATATTTAAATTAAATGAATAAATATAAATACAAAGTAGAATAGATATAATGAAAGGAATAAAAAACAAATACAAAGGAGAGTTGAATCTTAAGTGCTATAAGAAAATCTCATATGAACAGAACTATGACAAAAGTAGAGATTTAAAGCAGACCATTAAATAAAAAATTATGCATTTATTTGTTTAATTTGCTGGACTATTAGTTGAAAAAAAATAGTAAATATCTTGACATAAATTCACGGGAAACAACATATTGAAATTTGTCTATATTAGCCTATTAGGGTGCACCTCTGGTTAAGACACATACAAATTACAAAGAAGTCCAATGTTTGATTATCCTTAGATAAGAAATAAAATGTTCAAAGGATTGCTATATATTGACCTGATACTAGGTTGGAGCGAAGGACTAGATTATCGAAATTGGATAAATTAGTAGTTATGAAGATTTATACAAACCTCATATGTTGCAGTGCCACCAGAAGTTGCAGCCTGATGTAGAGTTACATTCGATATGGCACCATTTGCTGATAAAATGCATACAGCCCTAGGACCGTTCTGAGAAAATGCCATTATTTTCGATGATACATCCTGAATTAAGATATAGACTTTTAGCTACATCGCTGTAACATGTATAATGTATACAATTGTTCAAATTATTATGGATATATGTAAACACTTGCACATATTCAAAGTTAATGATTTTTCATACAAACTGTAAAACTGCCCATCTTGAGAGGGGGTAATCCATTGCTATGATATTTAAAAGGGCTTTCACAGTTGTACTACTTGAAATTTACAATTTTAGAGCATGTACAAGTTGGTTATGCAGAAACCAAAGCATATACATTTTTCGGCCAATGATTACCATTGCTTCAAATTTTACACGGATCTTTAGTTAATCATAGATATCCTGACTGTTAGAAAATAATATATGTAGCCTTTAGAAAAATTCAAGTATAGCATAAACTAATACAGAGTTATCTCTACCCAGAAATGCTGGTAGTATGTACCTATTTGTTTAAGTTTTAAGTAAAAAAATTACTAGAAAGTAACATTTGTTACCATGCACATACATATACTTGCTTTGAATATTTGTTAAAAGAAAAAATAATTAAGATGAAGATCTTTTTATAAACAAAGAAAAGTTATTGTTATGCACATGGAACTTATCAAGATACAATAACATGTAAGCTGTCTCAGCAAATTCACTTGATAACATCACACATTAGTCTGTGCATGAAAGATCAGAAAGACAAGAAAGAGAAGTTTCACATCTGGTGCACTAGCTATGATTACAATCAAAATCCATATTAATAGTAATTATTGATAATTACCTAATAATAGAAGAAGTTCTGAGAAGTTCAATGGTAGATGCAAAATGGCTATAGCCATTGCTATCATACGGCGCCAAAAAGTGATTTTTGGTGCTAAAATAGAACTTGTGCTCCAATGCTAAATGCATTTCACAACCAAATAATTCCATATTTAACTAATTTTGTCCAACTCAATTAAATTCATTAAAGTACACCTACTTGCATTTCATTTGTGGTTACTTGACGAGTTGGCTAGATGCATATATGCATCCTTGGATGCAAATTTGGCACCACGTATGCATTTATGCATCCAAATATGCAATTCCTTTGGAGTTGATATCTTTTACATTTGATGCCAAACTATGACAATGGCATCACTTTTGATATTGCATTGGACTTGCTCTTAAGTTCTTTTTAGCACCCACATCACAGGAATCAGTTATGATATTTTTTTAATTAATTGTACAAGACAGAGGAAGAATTTCAAGAAGTTCTACATGAAGGGCAAACCATTCTTACATCAACTTTATCAGATGCAAGCACGATAAATAATGAAACTGTCATGGTAACTAATGTTCATATTTCAATTAAATCAGTTCAATATATAAAGAAAAGCAAAACTATATTCTTGTAAATATTTTTGCAAAAAATTGTGAATAATAACCTCTCCAACTTTGACATCAATAATGTGTGGAGTGAATCCAATTCCTGGTGATGCTGCAAAGTTAGAATCTGCATGAAATTTGGAGATATCAATAAGTTGCAGCCAGTAAGAGAACTCTAGGTAAGTGGAAAAGTTTCTAAACAGTAAAGCTATAACAGTCCACCCTAATTTAATACTATAGTTATTAGTTACTCCACTTTGCAACACTTGTATGCTGGGTGAAAAGGACACTGTTACCTTTATCTTGAGAAGTTATTGTTACAGGGTTAAACGTGTTAAAGAACTAACACAGATTTCGTGTTTATGTAGGTTAGTTCATTAGAAAAGTAACAATAAGTAAATAAGGGGAGAAGATGAAGCAACATAAGTGAAGTTCATATGAACATGCTGATTAAAAGACATAAAGAGAAAAACTGGGACACACATATTTCCAAATCCCTATATTTCAAGGAGAAAAAAATGCAGATCTACACAAAATTTAGAAGGAAGCACAGTACTATCCTTGCTATTATTATTTATAATTAGCACTACTCGTAAAATTTAAGAGTTGAAATCTAAAAGAAGAAAAAAAAAACAATTTTTCGCCTCACAGGATGGCACATGTATAAAAAATTAGAAGTAATTCTCCATATCACAGAAAAAAGATAAAGACATAAAACTTTCAAGCCATTGCAAATTCATGTGAAAGAAACCACAAAAAGCACAAGGAGACACTAAAACTAAAACTAGAAAAATAGTATTATCAGATATTGCACCAGTCAAAAGTCTCACACATCTGTGCAAATACTGAAATACACACGTCTAAAACACATATATTTGGTTCTAAATTCAATAAGCAAGCTTCAGAACATAAAGGGCATATAAGTAATATCACACCAAAAGATTCTGGAGTCAGATGGAGCAGATCCAAAGTTTCAGCAGTGACCATATCCCCCACTTCTTTCCAATCTCTCAACTATAAAACATATAATTCCTCCACTCATAAAATATGAACATATCCTACCGTATTCAATAGTTCTAAATTCTAATATAATATTAACCGTAAGTCTACACAACACATTATTCATATATAGCACACTTGATAAGAACATTATTCAATTCAACCACCTTAAACCTAGAGAAAATGAAGATACAAAAAACTAGTCGTATCGAAAAGCAAACACCCCGGGAACAATTAAAACATTACACAAGAAATGAAAAAACTAAAAACAGATCAAAATTGATATTCACCCGCGTGCCACGTATATGTCTAATCTCATATAATGACAAGGGTTCACACATAGCATACTTATATACAAACACACAAGTACACAAGTGATGATAGCAAAGAGGCTTTACCCAAGGCATTATTCAAATGCTGCTTCTTTTTGGAACCAGGTGGTCTACCCCTGCCTTTCTTGGGTGAAGATCCCGAGGCAGAAGCTACAACATTCTGCGACGGCGGGGACTGCAGCGGCGGCGATGACAGGGGCCCACCAGAAAAATTAGCAGGTGGTGCAGAAGAGTGGGTCAACAAGCCCACTGACCCATCAGGCCCATACTTTCTGGGCCTCCCTCTCTTCTTCTTCACAACCTCACCCATCACATTCACATTCATGTTCTGCTGCTGCGGCGGCTGCACGGCGGTGATGGGCGGCGCTTCGACGGCGGGGTCGGAGGGGAGCTGATACTGGGGAGGTGCGTTCGGAAGCGGCGTGTAAGTGGCTGCGCCGTCCGAGGTATACGAAAGCCGCATGTTTTGTGACGACGGAGAATTATGGCCGGCGACGCTGCTAAACGGCGTCGTCATGACGGTTCCGGTTTCAGATCCCGACATAATTCATATAATTACCGATTTGCCCTTCCACAAAATCTACCTGAAAATTTAGACCAGAAACAGTTGAGACCAGTTTAAACTTTAAACTAGTTGTAACATCTAACTCCAGCAGTTTCAGTGCATATACTTGCATATTAAGTACTCCCTCCGTCCCTTTTTATCTGTCCATTTTGGAAAAAAAAACACACACCAAGGAATAATTGATGGTATGAACTTTTTTCATTAAATACCTCTAATTAATATCTTGAAAATGGTGGAATACCCCTACTTCATGTCTTGAAAACATGAATTCAACCAAGTTTTAAATAAGTCAAGCCTTGAAAATTGAAATTATGGAGATATATTTGAAAAACTATCATTAAATTAGTTTTGAAAGTATAAACGGACAGATAAATAGGGACAAATTTTTACTTTTAAGGTGGACAGATAAATAGGGACGGAGGGAGTACTATAATAATCGTATAGTTTTTCAAATTTTGCATCGGATCAGGCAAAAAGATTGTTCAAATTAGTCTGAATTATAAATTTCCGATATAATAAAATGATTAAGAATTTACTGTTCAGAAAAAGGGGAAAATAAGCAAAATAATAAAACTAAAGCAAAAAGGTCTTTAAAAATTCTGAAAAACTTACAGATAAATATGGGAAATTAAGAAAAGCAGCATCAAAGAAATGAGTGGGAGATGGAAGATAATTAAAAAAATTTAGGGTTTGTGAGTGAAGACCGGAAAAGGGGTAGAGGCTTTACTTTAAAGAAATTGTTGTAGATTTTGTACGTATTGTTATTGTTTCGTGTGTATGTTGTATATATTGAAATTATTATAGGATTTACTTTTACGATGACTTTGGGTCCAAAAGCTGTCACATATTTGCTTTCTTACCAAAAATTGGAATTATATTTTGTCCTTCCTGCTCAAAGTCATGTATAGAAGCAGCATGTTTCCCAACTCAGTTTTTTCTTTGTTTATGTCATCATTACGAGATCCATTACCCATTGTTTTGCACGGGATAATTAATGAAGGAAGCTTTTTGAGCTATGGTTGGAATGAGAATATAAAATTGAGAGATTGAAATTATTTGATTGGTTCGACAAAATATGGATTAATTTTATATGATTTATTTTATAATAATTTTAAATAGTTCTAGTTATGTAATATCTTTTAAAGTCTCAAAACATGATATAATTTTTTAATTTAAATTAAGTTCAATAAAATATATATATATATATATATATATATATATATATATAAATAATATTAGAAATAAATGTTAAGGAAATTTAAGCTGGTATACAATATAGAAGGTATATAATATTTGAGCATTAAAATTTTGAGATTTCTTTTAAGGATTTCTAAAAATGCAATTTTTTATTTTGACTATACTTGTACAGAAATAATTATAATTGTTATACAACCAAAATCAATTAACATCAACAAAAAAATAACTTTACTGTTTTTAAAAGACGCATTTGATTATAAATTGTATAAAAGAATGAAATCTAACTGTAGATGACTTCTAAATATATTTAATTTAGATTGACTAGTATTACTTTATGTTGAATAAACCATGTGAAATTTTATTTTTATGGGAGGATAATAAGAATATCCGAAGATTTTCTAAAAACAATAATATCTATAAGGCTAAAACACCACCGGACTAGAGAGAGGAGAGAGAAAAAATGGCGGTAGCTTCGTCGTTGCAGTTCATTCAATCTAACAATCTGCTTCTTCCTCGTCCTCAACCCCTCAACACTCTCAAAGGTCAACACTGTCTCATACAATTCTTCTGCATAAAAAAGATTTCATCTTGATAGATTCCTCATTTCATCTTTATTGTTTCTTTAATTGTGCAGATTACAAAATCTCAAGTGCTATCTGCTGCAAGAACGCTCAAATTTCAAGGTAACTTAACTCTAGTGTTAAACTACTCAACCCCATCTCAGAACTATTGTGTGTGTGTCTGTGTGAGTGTTGACATGTTGATGCATATTATAGCTGTGCTCCCATTCAAGATGAAGCTCAAATTAAAAGAAGAGAGGCATTGTTTCAGACAGTCTTTGCTGCTTTTTCTTTACCTTCGATTGTTCCACTTGCAATTGCAGAAACTGGTACCCTTTTTCTGAGTTTTGTTTGTCATTAGATTACATGTGAATTCCGACATGATTTTCATTGTTGTAGTGTAGTTAACAAGCTATAATTGTACAACTGTGATTTTACTTTTTTCTTTGAAATTAATTCGTGCGACTATGACTTGCCAGCTGTGGCTGAGGAATATCGCACTTACTCTGATGATGTCAATAAGTTCAAGATATCGATACCTCAAGGTAAGTTTCGTACAAATTATATTCATGTCCATAATTAATTTGCTTATGGTAAGAAAATTAGTGTATGTATAAACTTTAGCATTACAAAAGGACTTAAATTTCTACAACATCGCCGTAAGCATACTCTTGGACATCCATAATGTTGATGGATAAATTTGATCACTGCATCCAACTATTGTTGTCCGCAGATTGGGAAGTAGGTACAGGAGATGGCAACGGATTGAAGTCAGTGACTGCATTCTACCCTGCAGAAGCTTCTTCCTCTGGTTCAAGTGGTAACTGGTTAGACTTACTTTCTTAATTCAACCCCCTTTTATTGTCCACAAGATTTATTGGTGCGTATACACTGCTTCAGTGAGTGTTGTAATCACGGGTCTGGGTCCGGATTTCACCAAATTGGAGTCTTTCGGGAATGTTGATGCTTTTGCGGAGAATCTGGTTGGTGTTTAGAATTTAAACAATCTACCACAACCCTTTTCTGGTTTATTGTAATCTCATCTGAACTTCAACTTCATACAGAAAAAGTTGTTTTGTTATTTGTTACATGTTACTGATGCTTTCCCGCACTTAATAGGTCAGTGGATTGGACAGAAGCTGGCAGAGGCCGCCAGGTGTAAAAGCAGTACTCCTTAACTCTAAATCATCCAAAGGTCAATTTTCTAAATTTCTAGGATGTTATATAATATATAACTACTGTCAATCACCATGAAACCGTTTTCATTTAAGACGATTTACTTATCAGTTTCAAGCTTTAGGGTACTTGCCTACTTGGGGATTTTTGGTTTAGTGCATCTACATCTCATCTTGTTTTCTTTGTGGCAGTGAATTTGTTGCATTTCACTGATTAATAAGCACATTGGCGAAACAAACACGATTTTTAGGTTTCTTTGGTATAAAAAACACTTAAACGGTCTTTAAGTTGTAAACTACATATCAAAATAAAAGAATTCAATGTTGTAGATGGCAAAGGACAGAAGGTCTGTCCACATAGTCTTTGTTGGCTCTAACATCCTCTAATTATTTTATCTAGAAAGGGTCATTCTCATATAAATTTACAGTGGTGGCCGGTGCTGTAGCAAGCTTGACCAAACATTAAAGTTAGGATCTTTACAATTTCCATATATGCTCAGGCTTTTACTTCATAGAATACACCTTGAAGAATCCAGGTGAAAGTGAGAGACATCTTTTTTCAGTGCTTGGTGTTGCAAACAATGGTTGGTACAACAGATTGTATACCCTCACAGGACAGGTTGGTGTGAGATAATCAGTTCTAAATTTAATAATATTTCATACATCTGATCGGAAATTCTTTATTCCTGACCACAATGCTTTTTTTGTAGTTTGTTGAAGAGGATGCAGAAAAATATGGTTCAAAAATCCAAAAGGTAAGCTTCAGCCTTCAAGTACTACCTTTCAGTTAATCTCGCTGACAGAACTTATATCAAAACTTCAATATATTCTCTCTTACCGGCTTCAACTGTTAAAACTTCAATGCAACTTACTGTTATTTTGAGTTGATCAATTAACCTCTGCGTAAACTAGCACCGAAGAACAAAACTGTCATGGTCTGTAAAATCAGGTATTCAATACTTCAAATCAAATGATTCTTTTTTAGTAAATTTTCCTAGTTATTTCTAGCAGAAATCTGTTATTCCTTACTGAGGAATAAAAATGATTCTTTGATTGTATTTTTTATGGTCTATCTAGTATTTTTTATATTTAGAAATCTAGAATCTGGATCCTTAAAAACGGCCCCATAGAGAGCAGCTATATGTTTGTAGTGGTTGTTCATCATGTGTGGCTAATAAGCCTACTACTAAAACAAAAAGATCAGGTCATCAAGGACAAATATTTAAGTGAGCCAGCATTATTAACTAGGAAGCAAGCGAAGTGAATCATATATGAAGTACTGTAGTTGCCAAGTCTAGTTACTGAAGTTTCTAGTCATGAATATGGTTCCTATTTGTGGTTTTTGTTTAATTTCTCTCTTTGGTCCCTTTCAGGTTGTTTCATCCTTTCGGTTCATCTGAAAAAGTAGACACAGGGTTTTGTAATCTATGACTTATACCATGACGAAAAGTTCTGTAGAGTGCTTGCACATCACGGAGGCTCGAAGTAGTATAATTTTCCCAAGTAAGCAGTTTCCATACCAGACTTTTTATTACTGCCAGTAAATTCAATAAAAATGAGCTGATATCATAATGCTGATGCTCAAGGACTACTAATTATTGTTGGCTACCCTCGAAGGGTAGAATTTTACTTAGATTAGTTTCCACGGAAAACTAAAATCCATCTTGTAAAATGATGGTCTCTGTCATACAAGAAACCAACTCTGGTTCATATAGCAGTTTCTTCCTTTTATATATCGTAGAATTTTTTTCATTTTTACTCCTTGGTCATTTCGCAGTCCAGTCAAATCTAAGGTCGCAAAGAAAGCCAGTTCTTAGACGAGTTGAAAATGCCAGAATGGACTTGCTTATTATGACTTTTGACAATTACATCAGTTTCCATTGTTTGTGTTATATTTTTCAGGGTATTGCGGTGAAGCTCTATCGACGAGTGAACTATGTCTAGAAGTGCTAGATAAGTTTGTACAGAAGCAAATGCTGAACTTCATATTTTTGAAACTAATAATGTAATCCTCTTCAGTTAAGACCTATCCAAAGTTCAAATTAAATATTCCTGAGTTCATACTGCATGCTGGGTTTTGTAGTTCAGATCATATGCCATTACTATATACAAGGACTCCCCTCTTTTTTGAGGAAATGAAACCCAAGCAAGGTTGCCAAATTACAAAATCAGTATGGCCCTATCCTTGTGTGCGATGTAATCAATATACCGTGTCATGATAACTCAATGGCATGGACTAACTCAGTTACTGAGTTTCATGATAACTGCCTACATCTATTACAGAGAATGAGAAAATGGTAACTTTAGCAATTACAATAATTTACAAAGGTTTCTTTGTTTTTGGAAGGGAGCAATGAAAAATCATCAACAACAGTCTTCGGTGATGACATGAGACAATTATATACAGTTTTGGAATGGGGAGAATATCCTGCAACAGCAGTGATGGCTGTGTTGACATTGACAAATACCCGCAGTTGTAAGTATGACTCAAGACGAACTAAACAACATATTCACAGTTCAGAGTGGACAGGAAAATCCTTATTCACATATTTTCCGACTTCTAGGCCTGGTTTAGGCTCTGAATGCAAACATCTAACTTCTAAATGCTGAATGTGTTTTAATGACACTACCAGTTACGAAATTGTATATTCCCCTATGGCTATGGACAATACTCTAAAATGACATGCAAGAATGAACCAGACATTTCACACCCAAATGCTAGGTATGTCACAAAATAATCATATGTTGATCCTATCTTCTCTGTACAGGAGCCAGAAACCTGTTCTACCATCCCCTGGCCTTTGATTCGTGATGATTTACCGGCCAGCCAGACAACCAGTAGAATGTGACAGTTGAGATGAGCAATTTGACGGGACATGTTTGCAATTATATGAACTCCACCATAAAAAAACAAGACGTAATTTTGGCATTTTGACCTGCATAATATTGAGAAAATCAATTCTTCACTAGAATAAAAGTAACACTCTTATCTAACATGATCAGCATGAACGTAAAAAATATGAATTGACTTCCAAGTCTTGAAAGGATTAAGATAAGCAAAGCAAGATGGATATCATTATGCCTGGTGAAATGATTTTGTTTTTATTATGCTTGTTTTCTGCTAGAGTGTGTTGGGTAGTAATCTTGATGTCGAAACAACAGTATTTACTAACACACTTATCATAAAACACGCACCTTTGTAATGAAAAATAAATAGTTTGCAAGGCAAGATTTGAAGTCCGTCACTAGTAGCAGTACGCTGTTCTTAATCATGCTGCAATTTATGGAAACCTACACACGTATTTAATCAATAGTTCCATCAAGAATATTAACAAAGATTATATAGTTGAAATTCTTAAGACCCCAAGTGACTTGACATTTTCTTACCTTAGAATCTCCTCAACCAGTATTTTGGTCAGAACTGCCACTTTGTATGATTTGAGGAGAATGGACTGGTATTATTAACTGCGGTCGTGCTGGCATGGGTGAAACTACACCTGATAATCCCAGAAAAAAGTATAGTCACGTTAGATGTTTACTAAAGAAATATTTTTCTAATTTAATTGGTGGAATTTACAATATTTGAAGGATAGAATTATATTCAAGAAAGAAGATTTTGCCTGCAGGATATGGAGATTGAAGTGTTTGAAGAGCTGGTGTGGTGATTGAATTGACAGTGGGTACACCAAACTGCATAATTTGGTGACCAGGCAATGCATAACCCTGCAATGTTGTATAACCCTGGCCACTTGGAACATTTTGACCAACATTGTAAGGATACATAGCCGTATTAACTGTTCCAGGTACCCCATATATTGGAAGGTACTGCTGACCAGCATAAGGGTTGTAAGCACCCTGCCACAAAGCAATATAGATGCATTTTATAGAAATTAAGCATTATATAAGAAGCAATGCTTAATTTGAGGGTAAAAAAAAATAATCAAATAGTGAGGCGTGCTGACCTGTGGATAGACGTTTTCTGAACCATAAGTGCCAAAACTGCAAAAAGTTAACAAATATAAAGCACTTAGGTTTACAACTAAAATCTGTGTTACAAGGATGGTAATCAATAAAAATCATCTCATGTAACCCAAATACAAAAAAGTGTCCACCTAAAGTTTTTATTGGTCTAGACCACAGGTGAACACAGGACACCTACAAGCACAATTCACGCATACCAGATAATCTAGTCGTAAAATATGAGTGGGATTATGAAACTTTTGCTAGCTATTCTTTCACAATAAATTAGCAATACACCATGGCTAGTCTGATCCTATGCAACAGAGAAACATAGAAGGTCTATCGTCAATCAAGCATCCAGCTGAAGATACTATAATGATTAGACACCTGATCAATATTATCAAATCTTTAAAAAAAAATATCTTTAGCAAAAAAATAAAAATAAATAACTCATCTTCATTGGTCCAATAACAGTATCTTTTTCTGCAGATGGAAGCAAGCTCCCATCTTAATTGAATATGGCTAAGATCGTGAAATTACCACACAGGCTTCTGTAATTAATTTTACGAGTGATATCTGCTAGAATTCAAGTTATGTCTATATATTATTTTGCCAAAGCGAAAGATTAAAAATCCACTAAATTAATAATGATTTACCCACTAAAAGGCATAGTAATCATAGAAGAAACGTCGTTTATCAACTAATTTTCAGTGGTGCTGAACAGCCAGCTGTAGGGCGACAACCATGAAACCATTGCAAGTTATTCTAAAAAAGCGACTCCATGTAAGAAGAAACATGTAGTCATGCTCTACCCATGTTGGGAACAAAATATAAAAGTGACAAAATTATAGTGGTAATATTGGTGATAAAGTAGTATACAGCTCACCCATGTTGCGGATATATGAGCCCTTGCTGAAGGCCATATGAATATGGCTGTTGGTAGCCAAAATTTCCAATATATGCTCCACGAGAAGGCATACCTCCATAATAAGGTGACGGTAATCTATTATGTCCTACCACCGGGAAAAAGCATTATCAAAAAGTTAAATGGACTGCACACAAACATTCTAACTAATTAATTTTCCACAATCATAGCTAAATAACACTCTGACTTCTACATAAACAGACTCTGCAGGAAAAGTAACATGAACATATTTTGTGTTACCTTCCAGACTCATATACTCCAGTTTGGATAGTACACAAACCACTCTCAGCGAGACTAAACAGGTGCTAATATTATGCTCTAACCTCAAATTTATAGCAACTAATATGTTACAACTACAACTCAATTTAGGCGGTTTTTTTTTTTTTTTTTTAATTTGAAGTCAAATGGCCCAAAATCACAGAGTTAGAGAAAATGGACCTTTTCATCACAAAATAGCACATGTTAAATTACCTTTATCTAAAAACACGATCTTTTTTTGCATTTTTGCTCATTTTCAAAATAAAATAATAATAATACTGAACATAAATATGCACACGAACCACAAGTTTCATATGCGCTGCTAGTATTTTTTTCTAAATCAAGAACCCGGGCCCAATAAGCAGAAAAAGGCCAGTTTGAATGTGCAGAAGTTATGTGAAGTTTATTAATGTGATTCTATGTGTTCCTGATAAAAAGGGCCAATTTTATTTTATTTTTTCAATAGTGAAGTTTTAGGCCTTTTAAGTGTAAATTGTGATTAAATAAAACCCTTTCTACGTAATTTAGCTGTCACTTATAGATAACCTGGAAGTCAAAAAAATCGGATAAAAAGAAAATGGTAAACAGTTTCGAGTATTTTATATTCTCTGTGGTCCATGTAGTCTTGTCTAATGTTGTTGAGCACTAATCAATTGCTATCCATTTCGAGTGCTACACTCTTGCTGAACCTGTACTTAAGAGTCTTATGTGGTTTGAGACTTGAGTTAAACCTGTTTATTGATATTCCTAAAACCAATCCAATACTACAGTCATCTCAATGAGCATGATGACAAACACAGTCCAGTGATTCAATATATCTTTGACAAAGTCTGGAAATCGAATCTATCACGTTAAGTTGACAGAAGAAACTTATGCAACAGAAGCCATGACAATAGAAGACAAGTAGCTACACTGAAAGAACTACTGTTAACAGAACATGGGATTCCAAACTCCTGTGTGTTATATTCATTAGCAAAAGCTTCAATGTAAATTGAGCATGAAGGATAGGTTAATGATATTAAAAAAGATGGACATGTAAACCAACAAACCATAAACTACACTGGTTAAATGCTACATACCAATAGGAAAAGCAGGGGGAGGTCGTCCAAGTGCAGCCAAATTACAGTTTGCCCGTCTACCATCAATAATTGGACTTGGATCAGCACATGCTCTCTTAGCAGATTCTGGGTCCCGGAAAGTCACCTAAACCCTCAATTCGATATATATTAACGTCTATAATAAGCACAAAACATCAAATTTATCAAGGTTGCTAAAACATGTTAATCTATATATGTCTCACCCCACGGTAATAGCGAGACTCATAGTATACACTACACTACATTAGTAGATCACTTTTGATCTTCACATTCAAGCAATAGCATAATATCCCTGGTAAAAATATATATTATCCAAAATATCAATTCTCACACCAGTCTCCAAAAATTATTAAATGTCTTTGATCATAAAAATCCAATTAGGGTAAACACTCTATACGTGCTAAGAATCAAGTCTCTAAAACAGTTTTGTCTTAATTGCATCATTCTTAGAACAAAAGACACCTATCATAACATATTTCTTGGTAGAAATAAAAAAAATTAAAGAACACAGAAGCACAAACATATGAGAGAGAGAGAGAGAGAGAGAGAGACTCACAAAGCCATAGCCCTTGGATCTCCCAGTATTCTTATCTGTGATCACAACAGCTTCAAGAATCTCCCCAAACTGTCGAAAGTAAGAGTGTAGAGTTGGACTCTGAGTCTCCCAAGCAAGACCACCCACAAACAGCTTAGTGAGTGTTGTATCAGAATTCAAGTAGTCCAACCCCGTACTTGGCCTTCCCCGATAACTTAAAGCCATACACAATCACACAAAACCTATCAAACCCTTGAATTATTTCGATCAAAAAAGAGAACCAAGTAGGCTTAAAACTTAAACTGTGCGTAGACTTTTTTTTAATCGATCAAGAAGCAGCTTAATAGGAGGTGGACAGATAGATGTTAAAGAGCAAGTAATATACAATAATGATATAGTAGATAGTAGTCGAAGGAGCAGGAGGATCGTGGGTGTGTTGATTTATTTACGATGATGACGATGATTTATTACATAACACAAGTATGGCAAGTGGCAAGACTTAAAGTGGGACAGCTACGTACACAAACATAACAGAGGCGTCAGTTAAACGGGAAAGTTCGAAATTGGTTTCTTCCACATTACGGGTATTACCGTTCTTTCCCTCCCTAATTTCTCTCCCGCCGTTTTTATTATAATTTATTGTTTTCATATATTTGCTATCTGATCGTGCTATCTGATCGTTTATATTCAAATTGGGTAAATAAAATAATAAAAATGAGAAAAATGATGTGATCGGTTGATATTTAAAGTGTAAAGAATATAGTGGAGAAAGATAGTGATTCTGTTGATTTTTATACTATAAAATTTTATTATATATAGTAAATTTTGAAATTTAAGAATTTGTATAAGATATCTAGAAAAAAAATGTAAGAAAATGGTTGGAAAAACCGAGTAACAAGTTTGTTATTTCTCGGATGTAACTGTTTTGGTTGAATTTATAAATTATTTTTAATTTGATGAATTTATATCCTTTTGAACTTATAAATTATTTGATGAATTTATATCCTTTTGTAATTTATCTTGAGGATGGGGTTTGACACGTATTTTAAAACTCTTATGAAATACAGTTTCATAAATTATTTTTCTTAATAAAATCTGAATAAAAATTTAATATCTAAACAATTATAAAAGATTAAAAATAACTTATAAAATTATATGCACCTTAATATACATAAAAAAATAATTGAAAAATATTATAAAAAATGAGGAGGAGGAATATGATTTTAAGAGTTCTCAAATTTTGAGTGCTAACATTCCGTGAGGGTTTCAAGTTATGGTCTCATGATTTGAAGTTCGGTTCAGCGAGGCAAGATGGGGAATAATATTGTGGGAATTCTTAGTCATAGTCTCAGTTGAAATTCTTTTCGGAGTGGAAAAAATATAGATGGTGGGTAAACAGTCTAGATAGTGAATTGGATTGATGGTGATGGCAACTACAATAGTCAATATGATTTATGGTTCTGGCAAAATAATTTGATACATTAAATCCATATGAGTAACGTTAAATAACGCTATTGTGCAAGTAAAAAGAACCAAACAATTTTGGTAAATCATGTATGCTAATAAACCGTCTTAATCAAACCAGATATTCTGGAATTCTGATCAAGAGTTGTTCAGTAGTCAAGCTTTATGTAATTGCTTATGTCTTGTAGCCTGTGTTCATCACTTCTTTATTTTTCTATTTCTAGTTTTATCTTCTTCTCTATGTACATTTTAATCATGTTGCTCTGTGTCACTATTTTTATTTCTCGACCTCCACTCTCCTCGATTCTTCGTATTCAATGCTGTGAACTGAAAACATTTTAATTCATTCGGTATCGATTTTGAACATAAATTACTCAATTCATTGAAGAGAAGCAATTCAAAGTACAACTTCATCCCCTGAAACGTGCAGGTTAAAATGAGTAGCTGCCAAGTTGATATTATTTATGAAATATCAAGAGCAAAACCTGAGCTTAAGCTTTCTAATTAATCTAGACTGCCAGACTGTTTGTAGCTGTCAACAGAATCCTTAATAGTTTCTTCCAGCGGTCTGAAACTCAGTCCCAGCTTCTGCAGTTTCTCTGTCGTGGGCTTGAAATCGACTCCATTTCCAGCAGTAAAACTGTAAAGAATTTGCTGTCATGCAAGTCCGTTGTGCATAATACTCATCAGAGAAATAGAGATTCACCTCTTTGGATAATTGTAGTTCGGATAAAGTTTCTTCACGAACTCCACTAAATCCTGTTTATAGAATGAGTGAGCTGAGCATATGTATCTTCCTTCGGCTTCAGGCTTTTCATATGCCAATAATAATGCATCAGCAACATCGCGTACATCTACATACCACCCCATATTGTTTGCCATTTTGTTTTTCCCTTCTGTGATGTTAAAAGGAGTAGCCCTCAGCATTCTCATTATTAATAGATTTCATGTCTATGTGTCTGTTACCTTTCATAAGACGAATGAGGCTTAAGCTACTGGCATTCGTTGTGCTCTGAAGTAATGGCCCCCACACGAGACTCGGATTAACAGCAACAAGATTAATTCCACTCTTTTTGGCACATTCCCAAGCTTCACTCTCTGCCTCTGTTTTGGAGAGTGAATAGAAGTCCTGTACTGACAGAAAGCCAGGCAGAATTAGTTCCCGCCAACAGAGACTATATTTCAACTTCAGGTTTTCTATGCTCAAGATGTGTTAAAAGATATATGTGAGTAATTAGTTGACATACCTTTATATTTTTGCAGAATTCCTTGTCGGACCATGAAGTTTCATCCATTAGTTTTTCCTTGGGCCAGCTGGGGTTCATGGCGATAGCGGCCACAGATGATACAAGCACTACTCGCTTGACCTTTACCTCAGAACATGCCTTAAGAACATTCTGTGTACCTTTAACAGCTGGCTCAAGCAATTCTACCTGCGCCAGAGCAATCATATACTGTCAGAGAAACAACTTTTCAGTGTATTGTGTATGATACATATAATGTGATTGGACGCAACCTTAAGTTCTTCATCTGTAACTGGTGCTCAATAGAGGAGTACTACTCCAGAAGGCGAATTCGTATCTCCGCCTTTTACAGGTCTAAGTAGGACACACTCGGTCTCACTACTCATATGAGTAAACAGCTTGTGAAATTTGAATGTGTCTTGTGGAACTATTGGTTCTACTAGGATAAACAATTTTTGGGGAGAGACCCTAATGATGAAGAAGAGAGCGATAAAGCCAGCATCAAAGGAAGTAGAAAAACCTATTTTTCCGGTTTCTCATTAATTCAACAATTCTCTTTTTACCTGGGGATCTTTCACATCAGTGGCAGGAACTGGACTTGCGACATGGAAAACTCCATCACAGCCTTTGATAGCAACAAGAAGAGAATCGGTATCAAGTAGATCAGCCTTGACAAGTTTTAGGTTCTCAGATGCTTTTTCAAGCTTAGTTAAATGACTATACTTGGCAGAACCTGGAAGACAATGTAGACTACTAATTCAGCATAACGCCTTCAATTGATTTTTAATTTCAAAGATTCTTTGGTTGTAATGGGATAAACATGAGATTCAAATCAAAGATGAGATGGCCGGCTGATTACATATGGAAGGAGACTACAGTCACACATGTTATGATGAAGTTTAGGGAGAACTTAATATATGCAAATCCTACAGAATAGCAAAACTGCATCGATGCCATTATCATGTCCTGTCGCAAACAAGGTGATCACAATTCACACCCTGAGTAGGCAAAAAATGTATAGTATTACATCCTTTTACAACAAAGAAAAGATGGAAACAAATTAACTGAACTCCCGGGAACAAACACAATATCAGAATTAATGGAGCTCATACACGAAAGAATCAAGAAAACAATAACATGTTAAAGACAAATGTAATATGAGGGACACAAAGAGGGTACGGCAGAAAAGGAAACCTGGATCTCTGACAGTGCCATGAACAACATAATCGCGAGAGAGAAGAGTCTTGACAACCCATGAACCAATGTAACCTCCTGCCCCTGTTACACAAACTGTTCCCTTTTGTGCCATCAATATTAGATCAAACACCGTCTCTGTTTAGTTGTTGGTTTCAAGAACTATTAAACCTGTAAAATTAAACAAAAAAACAGGAACTGTGTTCTATTTTTAGAATATGCACTGAACCCACTTTATACCAGATGGCCATGGTCCACTAATCTTTATTTGGAAAAATATTGTAATTTCAATTTATATACTTTTTTACTAAATGAGATATTAGGCTGTGTTCATCATTTCTTTTGTAGGTAATTCCAGGTTTATCTTCTTGTCTATTGCACATTTCAATCATATTGTTCTCTGTCACTACTTTCTGATCCCCTGTACTTTCTGAGGGAGAGTTTCTGAGTGAAGCATCACCTGCACTTTGAGTTTTTCCCCTCAAGACACTACACACAATTACAATAACGAAACTGTACACTCTGTTCGATTCTTCGTAATCAGTCCTGTGAAAAGAACCTTTTATTTCATTCAATACTTTGAAAATAAATCAGATGTGTAATCACTCGATTTATTGAAAAATTTATTGAAGACGGAAGAGAAGCAATTTAAACTTTCAAAGTACAACTTCATCCCCTAAAACACGCAAGTTTCTATTAGTAGAGATGAAACTTCAAGAGCAAATGCAATGCTTAAGCTTTCTAATTAATCTAGGCAACCAGACTGCCTGTAGCTCTCAACAGAATCCTTGATAGTTTCTTCTAGCGGTCTGTAACTCAGTCCCAGTTTTTCTAGTTTCTCTGAGTTGGGCTTAAAATCGACTCCATCTCCAGCAGTGAAACTGTAAAGAATGTTTGACGGAATTGATGAGAAAGACATAAAAGGAATTTTCTGCAATCACATATGAGAATCCATGGCAAGCCTAGTAGGCATAATACTCATCAGAGAAATAGAAATTCACCTCTTTGGATAATTGTAGTTTGGATAAAGTTTTCTCACGAACTCCACTAAATCCTGTTTATAGAACGCGTGAGCTGAGCATATGTATCTTCCTTCAGCTTCAGGCTTTTCATATGCCAACAATAATGCATCAGCAACATCACGTACATCTACATACCACCCCATATTGTTTGCCATTTCCTTTAAACCTTCTGTGATGTCAAATGAAAGGAGCGCCACTCAGCATTCTCATTATCAATAGATTTCATATCTATATATCTATTACCTTTCATAATATTAATAAGGCTTAAGCTACTGGAATTTGTTGTGCTCTGAAGTAATGGCCCCCAGACAAGGCTAGGACAAACAGTTACAAGGTCAATTCCACTCTGTCTGGCAAATTCCCAAGCTTCACTCTCTGCTTCTGTTTTGGAGAGTGAATAATAGCTCTGCACAGACAAGAAACCAGGCAGAATAATCACATAAAGAAGGTATTTCAGAAAATTAGATCTCTCCATCAGAGACTATATCTTAACTTAGAGGCTACTATGCTTCAGATGTGGTGAAAGACGTATGCGAGTCATTGACATAATACCTTTATTTTTCTGCAGAATTCCTTGTCCGACCAAGAAGTTTCATCCATTAGTTTTCCCTTGGGCCAGCTGGGGTTCATGGCTATAGCAGCCACAGATGATACAAGCACTACTCGCTTGACTTTAACCTCAGAACATGCCTTAAGAACATTAAGTGTACCTTTAACAGCTGGCTCGAGCAATTCTACCTGTGCCAAGGCAAACATTACTGTGAGAGAAAGAACTATATAATGTATGATACATAAATTGTTATGGGACACAACAAAGAGTTACTCGACTATCGACAAGACCATAAGTTCTACATCTGTAACTAGTGTTTAATAGAGGAGTAATATTCCAAAGGAGAACTTTTTAGATCCCACCTTTTAAAGGTCTAATTAGGACATTCTCAATACTCATGCAGAGTAAACTTATTGTGAAATTATATAAGCTCCTTGTGGAACTATTACTTCTACTTGGATAAAAATTTCTGCAGAGAGAGCCTAATGATGAAGAATGCGATTAAATTTAAGAGCTGGTGCAGGGGGTGAAGAGACCTGTGTCATAGGAAGTAGAAAAGCCTATTTTACCAATAGCTCAAAACAATTTTATCTCGAAACAGCCCATCTAAAAATCACCTAAGTTCAAAAGAGCAACCACATATGCTATCCTGAAGCCAGCCTAGCAAGAAAAGTCCAGAGAGCATTAAACCCATAACACATGCTTTTAGTTTTAGTTTTAATGATCTCCAAGTTTAAGTTTTCCAATTTATCATTAATTTAACAATTCAATTCTTACCTCAGGATTTTGTACAGCCGTGGCAGGAACTGGACTTGCTACATGGAAAACTCCATCACACCCTCTGATAGCAGTAAGAAGAGAATCAAAATCCAGTAGATCAGCCTTGAAGAGTTTTAGGTTCTCAGATGCCTTTTCAAGCTTAGTTAAATGACTATACTTAGTAGAACCTGCAAGAAATTGTAGAGTAATTCATTTATACCCTATTTATATGGTTTTTTACCTACGAATGGGTTTTTTCTGTCTTTGCCTATTTGGAAAAGAACGACATGTAATTGGAATCAAACACGAGGAGACGAAAGTCATAGATGTTATGATGAAATTTAGGGAGAACATAACATGTGCAAAATACTCCTATATGGAATAGTTTTAGAACTAGTTATCGTTTTGTGTTTTTGCAAATTGTTCAAAAACAAGCTGATCACACCCATTATGCTAGTTTCCATTTGTATGCCAAACACAGAAACCGAACATTTTAAACATTATGCTCTGCTTCAATTCTTGATCACAGAAAAGGGAATTGTAAAAAATACAAACATGTTGGCTTCCCCCTTAATAGCAAACCATCTTTCAAAAGCAAAAATGTTACAGTATTAAATCCTTTTACAACAAAAAGACAAGATAGAACCAAATTAACTAAAACTCCCAGGAACAAACACAGTACCAGAATCCATAGAGCTCGCACATGAGAGAATCAAGAGAATAACAAGAGTCAAAACATGATAAGACAGATGTATATAAGGGATTCAGAGAGGGTAAGAAGAGAAAGAAACCTGGATCTCTGACAGTGCCATGAACAACATAATTGTTAGAGAGAAGAACCTTAACAACCCATGAACCAATGTAACCTCCAGCCCCTGTTACACAAACTGTTCCTTTCTGTGCCATCACAATTAGATCACACACGACCAAACAATGTCTCTAGTTTAGTTTGCAACAACTATTATCCTTGTACAACTCAAAGTCATCAAAAAAGTGTGTTGTGTTTATAATATTTATAATTTGCAGAGAACAGCCTCTGGAAGATGCTTATTGAGTTCGTCATGCGTGATTTAAAATTTTTAAATATTAGAGAATGACCGGCATTGATGATAATTCTAAAAGCTTTTTGACTAAAAAAATTCGTAGATTAATAGTCTACACATCATTCACAACTAACTCTCTTCCAGAAGATAGAAGCGACAACGAACTTTATATGGTCAACAAATCTTTGTTTGAAAAGAAATTCACTTTTCACAGTGAATTATTTTGGTATCAAGACGAGGCATCAAGGGGCGGTATGGTCGCGTCGGAAAAAAAATAATGAAATCGGAGATCTGAAGAAGGGAAAAGAATGATATGTTTAACACTTTAACTTTTGTATCTGTTCCTCTCATCTCTCTTCATATTTTTCTTATACTAGCCTTTAACCCTATAATTCGTAATTTATTATTTATAATTTAAATTTAAATTTTAATATCATTTTATTAGTATTTTAGTATTAATGGATTGAATTTTAATTAAATTATATTATTCAACTGACTATATATATATATATATATATATATATATATATATATTAGTACATTTAATCCGAATTTGGTACACGTAGATTTAAAAATAAAAAAATCAGAAAATTTAAATCTTTTCCAAATATAGCCGATCGTGTAATACCTTTGAAAGATTGAGTAATCTAATCAATTGAATCTCAAACGTTTGTAATCTTGATTTTTTTGACAACGATAACTTTTAACATTAGAGTTAGAGAGAGTTAGGTAATGGTTCGTGTTTATATTGAAATAGAACACGTTAAAATCAAAAAGAGTTATATGAAGATTTTTGTTAAAAAAGGATATACAAAATTGTATTATATAATTTTATTTATAACATCATTATAATTTTTTTAATGAAATATTATATGATAATGTATTGTTATGAATGTTTTTAGTATTTGAAACTGTTTAACAATATAATACTAATAGACTCCACATTTGTAGACTTGTAGTACCAAAAGGAGAGTACCAAACCAAAAAATATAACTAAAACCTTGGACTACAAATTATACCCATGTTGGCTTATTATAATATAGTATAGATTGCTCGATACTGTATATAAAATATAGCTTCATAAATAATTTTATAAATTTTTATAAATTTTTTTTCTTCCGAAAAATTCAGATATTAAATTTGTATTCAGAAGAAAAAAATTCAAAATAATTTATTAATATACAATTTAGGAGAGCATTAAAATATGTGTCGAGAGCCGGTTCCTCAATGTAAACAATTGAGGCGACGAAGTACGAGAATAGAATTTTCATATTATCTGCAATATAAAATATTAAACAATCACTAATATATGGATTTATATATTTTATTACATATTATAAACAAACATGAGAATAATAATTATATGGGTTTACATTCTATCACATACTATATTATAAATTAATTAAATAACATTTTTAATTGATTTGTAATAGCGTATAAATTTTATTTATTTCCCATGCAGGAAACACCAACTGGCCAAAGGCCAATATCCATCGGAGCTAGATGTCCGTTTTTATGAAGAGCACAACTTTTTGAAAGAGGATTTAGAGCATCTCCGAGAGCCTCCTTGTTGGCTCCTAAATATAATATAAAAAATGTGGCTCTTAGTAATTTAGGACAAAGTTAAGAGTGTAAACTCCAACAATACTCTCTACATCTCTTCTCTATTTCATATTTTATTCATATATTGGGCTCCACTATAACAAAAGAGAGGGAAAGATGGAGGTTGATTGGAGGGAATGATTTTTTTATTATGAAAAAATAAGTTAGGAGCCATGTGGTGGCTCTTAACTTTGAGGAGAGAGGAGAGAGAAACAAGAGGCTCTTAAGATTTAAGAGCCACTTAAGAGTCTCTTGGAGCAACATTTTGCTTCTCCCTCCTCAAATCTCAAGTTAGGAGCCTAAATGAAGAGTTTGTTGGAGATGCTCTTAGCCATTTCGAAAGAGGACCTGGGCTTTAGGATTATAATTTCTTTTGGGCCACTCTTTTTTCCAATATTTCTACAGGTCCACCTTTTTGGGTGGGTGATGTATTTCAACTTTTAAGTATGGGCCTTTTTTACTCCTTTGGATTGGAGAACTACTCTACATAAGTGAGCAAGAAAATCAATATTGTAAAAATAATTGAAAAATGCCTGATTACTGTTCAAACAAGAAACCAAATGTAGAAAACAGTGGAAAAGGTTAAAGTGAGAAACTGAAATAAAAAAGTTAGATTTCAGTTTCGACTTCTAAAAAATTTGGATCGAAATTGACCATACACTTAGAGGGGTGTATTGGATTGGGATTTTAAAACATTTTTTTTATTCACGAAATCTCAGGATATTCGATTGAGATTTTTGAAATTCATTAAAATCTTGATGTATTCAATTGGGATTTCAAATTATACTACAAAATCTGGTGGTATTCAATTGAGGTTTTAAATTATGCTTTAAAATCCGATATTATTCAATTGGGATTGTTTAAAATCCATTGAAATATGATGGTATTCAAATGCTAATAGATTTTTTTAGATTTCATAAAATGATGGATTTTGTGGCATTCTTCAGTGTATTTTAAGTTTTTTGAAATCCCATGAAAATCAATGAGATTTTAAAGTATTGTACTTAAATCCTATCAACTCTGCGACATTTTATCAAGAATCTGCACGAAATCAAAATCACATACAAATCCATTAAAATCCATGCACTAAAAACAATCCAATAAAATCCCAATCGAATACATCCTGTTATAATAGTTATGATCGGAAGGGATGGGTTGAATAAGAAATCGGGTTAAGTTTATGGGTTTGAGGTATCATTTTCATGTTTGGCAGGGTGGTGGAATGGATATGCTTTAATTATAATAATTACGAGTTACTAATTGTAATTAATTTAAAATATCATTAAATTAATATTTATATACATTTTTGAATCATTAATAAAATGAAATTATATAAATAGTATTGAAAATATATAAATAGTATTGAAAATAAAAGAAAAAATATTTGATCCCTCAAACCCAAAATTTTCAACCAAACACCATCTATGAGTTTAAAATGAACAACCCCTTGGTATTCACATATATATTATATATTGTACTCAATTAATAACAAATTATAAATTTTAATAATATAAAATATTAAAACAACCTAAAGATTTTGAAAAGCTGAATCTATATTCAAATAAGGCTTAAGTTCTGTGGAGACCTTATTTTCTTGGAGTATTGGAGTCCTCCATCCTGACCCTCCAATCTGCTGTAATCCTACGATTGGTGTTTTTTCTTTTTATAACTCTAAAAACTTGTAGTACTATACATTTATATCTCAAAAGATTTATACGCCGTATAAGATCACCATGTTCTGTTGTTCACTGAAATTGTTTTCCTCTTTTTCCAATTTGTCCATCTGCTTTCTCGAACAGTTCTCTTCTTCTTGTTTTTGTAATGACTATTATAGAAAAATAGTTTGGTATGTGTTTGTTCTCTTGTTCTTCAGTTTAATTTGTTACTATGTGCCCAGTGAGCCCAAGTTTAGCATTGTGTATCTCCACGAACTGTCACCCTGTTTTGTTGTTCACTGTTTTGTTGTTCACTGTAATTGTTTTTCTCTTTTTCCAATTTGTCTGCTACTACCTTCTCGGATAGTTCTCTTCTTCTTGTTTTCAAATTGACTATTCTAGAAGAAAAGTTTGGTATGTGTTTGTGTTCTTCAGTTTAATTTGTTAGTACGTGTTGTTCCGCACTCAATTCACAGTACTGTTGTTATCCAGAAGAATATTGGATTTTTATTTGGGGGGGAGAAAGTTAACGAAGACACTTGATTGTAACTGTCAAGTGACAGGCTTGCAATCCAGGATTGTGTACATTCACGTGATACGGTATAGTATACATATACTACTCTGTTCTTTTTAAAATATAAAAGCAGGACACGTGTTTATCTGATCTGCCATTCATTGGTTTTTTAATTTAATGATAAAAGATTGGACTCCAAATTACGTGGTCTCTACAGAGCCCAACTCATTCAAATAATATGCTGAACACGTACAAGATCATTTATTTTAATGTAATTTAAGTTGAAAGAGTAAAAAAAAGTTTCTTCTGCTATTATATTTTAACTCAATTTATTATAAATATATAAATTGAAATTCAAACCGAACATAAATTCTTATGCAAGACAAATGTGTTTACAAGTTTCCGTGGTTTTTGCATCGTTATATTACAATTTTCATTGTGAATAATTTAAAATTATATAAAAATTTATAGGAAGATATTGTTTTTTCAAAGATACAGGAAGATAGTGGTTCTAGAAAATCTTAATAAAGCTACGAGAAAACAGCGGAATTGAAATCCGCTTAAGTTATTGAAATACAGTATCCCTGAGATTAGATTATCAAACAAGCTTGTAATATGAGGACAAAAGAGGGAAAATGTGAGATAATAAATACAGGCCAACAGTCATAAATATAAGTTTCTTAATACCTGTGCAAAACCTTAAACAACAACACTTATGTTTCAAAACAGACTGTTCGAGTGTTGAGTACATATACATACATGTGCAATAAAACAAATTGTAAGCATCACCTATTGTGGGTTTGATTGTTCTTAATTCGAAACCCTAATTGACAAGCCAACTAATTCGGTGAAATTGGGGATGGTGCAGATGATCTTGATTGCTGAATCGACGGGGCTTCATCTCTGTTGAACTCCCAAAGCTTCACAATCTCCCCTCGATAATTGCACGGTACAAATCTTTACTCCCTATCGAAAACTAAGATTGTGTGTGTTTGTTGTATATGTGTGTTGAGTTGATTGAAATTGGGGCTGTTTTTTTATATAGATTTGTGTGAGGAATGTTGTTTGGGGTCTCTGTCTGAATTGATTTTGATTTGATGTTGTGTTGTGTGACTATGATTACTTAATTTCATTGCGGTTTTTGCCATTAGTACAATAACTGCTGCAGCTTAGTACTTAAAATTAGAGTATGAAATAAAAAAGAGCATTGAACTATTGATTCAATGGTTTAAAGAGTACTAATTGGAGTACTATGTGACCATGTGTCATACACTGTGCTCTGCAATATTCTGTAAGCAGAACATATGGTACTTCAGTTGGTACTTAAACTAAGAATACTGAATTTTTGCTGGTAATCGTAATATTAAACGGTTTATAAAATCTTTACAGGAAATTATAATTTGAATAATGTATAATGCGATTTTGACATTTCTATGTTTATCGGACATTATAAAAATATTTATTACACTAGAACCTCGATAAATATATAAAGTTCCTGCTTCCAACATAACAGGGAAAATGTTTCTGTGACCTCGATATATGAATGAAATTCCCTGGTCCCTATAGTATTCATTTATTGATGTATAACTCTGTTATACTTGTAAAAGTACTAGACAACCTAAGATATAGTAGATTAATACCTCCAACTGTTTTGTGCAGCACGCCTTCTATTTGAACGGATTTTATATTTCTTACAACCCTGGTTAAGATTCTAAAATGCTATTATCTTATATAAGTCATAAGTGTAGTTGTGTGCATATTAAATTGGGTAAAAATTACAATTGGTTTTGTCAAGTTTACATACTAATTAATATATGATTGTGGTCAAGCATATTGCATATGGTTGCCAAGTTGGTAAAATGTTGTAGCGATTTTGTTAATTATGTTACATTTCTATATATTTATATTTGAATATATATTGCAAATGTGCATTACACAGGCACTGACTAGTAATATAATATAAATGAGGCGGGCTATCATTAACTGCACAGATAAACATGTAAGGTAAGGTTGGTCATAATGCATAGATCACATGAATTATTTTCCATAGGTTTATTCTATCGTCAGGTCGGCAATCAGTTCCTGATCTTGTAAATCTTCGCAAATAACCATTGATCACGTCTATTTTGGTCAATTCTTTATTCTTTTAATCATGGCTGGAGACAAATTTTATGTTCGTAGAATTAGGTACATGTCGGACATGACCAAACCACCGCAAATGATTCTCTTGCATCTTCTATTCCTGTTATTCTATTGGAGCTAATCTACCTTGGCCGAAAATTCTCTCTTATCACTTGACCACACAAATTAATTATCGTATCACAAAGTAGTATTACTATCTGCCAGATGACAATTTTGTATGACTTTTTCCTTTTAATTTTTATGGCGCATAAACCTAATCACACTTCTCTATACAATTTCTTTATAGCTTTCCTTCTGATTTTTAGGTGCGTAAACCTAATCACTCTTCTCTATACCAACTAGCACGTCTGAATTATATGGTAGAATTTCAACACTATCTCTGTATCCTTTTTGTTTAACTTATTGCTCAGTTGGGTTTCTTACCCGTCAAATGTTACGCCACTAATTCAACCTATCTCTCCATCCTTTTTCAATAAGCTATTCCCATTAGGGTTTCTTACCGTCAAATGCCATGCCACTAGAGTCGCAAATTATTGATATTTAAAATTTCATTTTACATTCTTTCTTGAACAACGTAGCTAATGGTAATGTTATGGCTGAGCTTATCTATCACTATGGGAAACAAAAATGAGTTCAAGTATGATCTTGATGCAAACTTCCACACCAATTGCGGTGGCGCTAAGTATCTGTCCTTGATCCCATTCTAAAATTTGTAATTTGTTGTCACATAATCAGCAGGTGCTTTGCTACTCCCTCTGCTGCACTTTGATGTGATAACTTTGCTCATGGTCAATATACTTGTCTTTAGCTTTAGTCCTGGGCCTCCTGGCCTCTGTTACATTTTTGCTGAGTTGTTCCATCAACTGATTTTTTTTACTGGAGTTTTGAATGATTTTTTTGTGAAGGTTATAGCTTGTCATCAAAAGGTTATGTATCAATCACGAAGCTGAAGTTGATTTTGATATATATAGATGATTGGTAGTATCTTCCTTTATCTTTTATTGGGGTCCTCCAAACAAAACTTGTGAGAAAGTTGGCAAATCTAGATGGAATGCAATAGAGATGAAGCCACAAGGGCTAAAGATATTGCTGAGAGGAGGTTTTTGGCAAAGGACATCGCAGGGGCAAAGAAATTTGCATTAAAGGCCCAGAATCTGTATCCTCAGCTGGATGGTATCACTCAGTTGCTAGCAACATTAGATATATACATTTATTCAGAGAACAAAATTAATGGGGAACCTGATTGGTACGGGGTACTTGGTGTGAATCCACTGGATACTGAAGATGCTATACGAAAACAATATCGAAAGTTAGCTCTCATGCTTCATCCTGATAAAAACAAAGCAAAAGGAGCTGATGGCGCTTTCAATCTTATATCACAAGCTTGGAGTCTTTTGTCTGATAAAGCCAAAAGATCAGCATATGACAAAGCTTTACACATTCAACATCAAGGTGGGGTGTCATCGGTACCACCAGGGCAAAATGGTTTTTACAATTTTGCACAAGGTTCAAACATGAAAGCTGCAAAGGATAGTGCTGCCTCTGTTCCTTCGGCTTCTCATGCACAGCAACCAACAGCTTCTCCATTTCATGTTTCATCTCGCAATGAGAAACCAACTTCTCCATCCCATAAAAATAAATCAGGCACAGTTCCTTCTTCACCTCATAAGCAGAGGCCACCTAATGCTCCTTTTAAATCTCACAAAAGGAAGCGGGTGCCTAATGTTCCTGATCCGCCTCAAGAACCAAAGCAAACTACCTTTTGGACTGCTTGTCATGGATGCAAGATGCAATATGAGTATCCTAGAATGTATATTAACCGTAATCTTCTCTGTCCCAATTGCCGTGATCCTTTTTTTTCATTTGAAATCGCACCACCACCTGCAAAGAGGGAAGCATTTGCTCATCATCATAAGGTTAGCAAGAGCAAATTGTCAGAAATAAACAGGTCAGAAAGTACAAATGTGACATCAGGAAAATCAGGAGGTAGAGATAATCATGATAAATTCCAATGGGCTCCGTTTTCTAAAAAAGCTGGTGCTGCTTCTGCTGCTCAAGCAGCTAGTGTGGTTCAGCATGCCTATGAGAAGGTAAAGAGGGAGCGTGTAGAAGCACAGGCAGCAACAAAAAGAGAGGAGGCCTTGCAAAAAAAGAAGCATGCCTCTGATATAGCGAATGGTATTTTATCAAATGAGAATTCAGATGTTGGTGATGGAAGATGCAGCATGGAAGATCTGGGTGATGATGGCATGTCTGTATATCTTGATAGCATGGGTACTGGAGCAGGCGAATTATCTGGGCTTAGACGGTTAAATTCTAAACATGTTAAAGTTCGTAAATCCATAGAGCCTTCAAGGAATCGTGATCTATCTAATGTCCAAAGTCTGCATCATTTAACAATAAAGGCCAAGAAGGATATTCTCGAGAGAGTAAAGGAATGGAATTCAGCTCCTGTAACTAAATCAATAGAAGCCAATGTAAGACTTACTGAGAAATCTGATGAAAAGGAGAAAAGGAAGGACTATCAGATTGTCCACGGTGTAAGAAAGAACGACAAAACTAGCCAAACATTTAATGCATTAGATGAGAATCCTGCCAATAAGTGTACTCTCGGTGCTTTTTGTGGAAATATAGATAGGATGCGGATGTCAATGGAAGTTCCAGATTCAGAGTTTCATGATTTTGACAAATATAGAAGTGAAAAATGTTTCGAAGAAAATCAAGTGTGGGCCGTGTATGACAACGATGACGGAATGCCTCGGTATTATGGAATGGTTCATCAAGTGATTTGTTTAGATCCGTTTAAGCTGAAGATACATTGGCTTAGTTTCAAATACAGCAGTGACTGGGGCATACTAAGTTGCACCGGTTCTGCTATCTCCAAGGCATGTGGTAATTTTACAATAGGGAAACAGGAAATTATTGAGTCCGTTAATTCTTTCTCTCACAAGGTGAAGTGGACAAAAGGCATAGGAGGGTGTGTTCAAATTTATCCCAGGTGCGGAGATGTTTGGTGCCTTTACAGGAACTGGTGTCCAGAATGGAATGAGTTGACGGCAGATGAAATTGTACACCAGTATGAAATAGTTCAAATTCTAGAGGATGACTGCAATGACGAAGGAGGTTCTGTTGTCGTGATTCCTTTAGTAAAAGTTGCTGGGTTTAAGTCGGTTTTTCTCCCTCATTTGGACCGCAATCAGATTCAGAGGATTCCTATAGGAGAGATATCTCGGTTTTCACATCACATTCCTTCTTACTCAATCACAGTTCCTGAAGCTCCGTGGGGATACCTTGAACTAGATCCTGCAGCCACTCCTGCTCAATATCTTAAAGTGATAGCTGATTCTGATTTTACCAGTGCAGAAATCATGGGAAGTGAAGAAAAATATAATCAACAAACTATACAAGTTGACAATGTTAAAAATTGTAAAACAGTGCAAGAGAATTAGACGGGAGAGACATGTAAATGTGTTTTGAAAGGATTTAGCAGTATAATTTTTTCTTTAAATATTATAGCCACCTTTCAGACTAAATACATATGGGTTACCAATCACCGTTGCATAATGCAGATGTTGGCTAGACCCTCATCATTTTTATCATTTAAATTTATAATATTATCGAGTTATTGTACATTGCATTTGAGTTATTCTACTTGTATTTAAGCTTATCATTGTCTGTTATATAGAAGTACGTCTGTTTTTTTTAAAAAAAAAACTTTTGACACACACTTTTAGGTGTTTTGGTTGGATGATTAAAAATTTTAATTATAACATTTTTTTCCGAAATAAATGTGTAATTAGAATTTTAATTTACAAAAAAATAACTAAAACTAATAATGTTATTATTAGGTCAACCCAAATAATGATGCAAGTCATATAAAAGAAACCACAAGAAGTAGAATAAATTCGTGATCGCAAGTGTGGGATGTTCACAACAATTAAGAATTTACGAGTTTAGAACAAAGAGTATAAATTGAATTCTTTTCCTTTTTGTATCGATTTTAGAAAGGGGCGGGACATAATACGCGTGGTAGTGATACCCCGATATATTTGTAAAAAAGAGTGACATACAGAGACCCGATAACTACAGGCTCTTTAGTAGTGAGCAGCCCACATTTGGCGTTCATAAAAAAAGCTATATATCAGTTGAGATTTCAGTGAATGGATGCCTAATATTCGCTCATTTGCCATGCTTGTTAATTCTACAAGTCCTGCTTATTTGCTTTGTGTTTAAATGAGTGTATGTTAGTATTTAATTGGTGTTCTTCATTCGCAAAGTAAAATGAATGTATTGATGAAAAGTGCATGCGGCGCCAACTTTATGCGAACCCAACTTGAAATATGAATATATCATGCAGCATCGTTATTATTATATGCAAGGCAAGGGGCATACCAAAAGAGAATTGAAGATGCTATAAGCATTGTATGTATTGTAAGTTTCTTTAACTGAGAATCGTTTATTTCTAGCTAGTATCCTAAGTACCTAATAAAACTAGCTAGCTTCAATCTTTTCAGGAGACAGTTGGAAATCAACATACAGACAGAGTGCTAAATTCCTCTTATGTATCCACAGACAGAATGTTAAAAAACATCATCATGTCAAAAAAGTAATAATAAATAACATATAAGTTAAAGAAAACTAGCGAATTGCATGCATCTAGCAGAAGCAGACTACAAAGTCAGGCACTCAGGCATCTGGGGACTTCCATCACGAACCTCAGCCCTCTATAATTACAACTCCAGACCAACACTAGACACTGGCTAAAAATATATGAATATATCTAACTGTCTTTCTATGTTACTATTACAGAACCTTATTGCATTTTACTTCTTGTTATATCAGTTTCACGAATGAAGTTGATAGGTGTGACAGGGGCGGTCATACCTTGAATAATTCTGTAATCAGGACGAGACTGACTTAATTTCAGCTTAGTTTAGATTGAGCTTCGGAATTTTTGCTAATTAGTCACTAGCAAAATATCCATTGTGTAACCTGCTGTTTGTTCTGTTAAAAGCAGCTTAGATTCATATCCTTCTCTCTCATCGTGGAAGCTGTTCATTTTATCCATTTTTTGAGTTAAGACGTTGTCTTTCATATTTTTTTTCTGGAATTTTTAAACTGATTTCTGCTTCCAATATTTGGGAGTTCGAAGTTACGAAGTCATGGAATTGGAACTCTAATAAGGCGAACCAATCACAAGAATGCATCTGTTTGACTCAGCCGGTTGCCCCATTTAATTTTGGGGCCGTTGGCTTAACTTAAAACAAGTTACTTATGGCTTAAAACAAAAAAGTGGATTATAAGTGATAAGTAGTCATCGACGTATAAGTGATTAAGTGTTTGGATGATTAAACAAATAAGCAACTATGATAAGACAAAAAAGCTACACATCGGAGCTTCTTGCTTCTTTCCACATAACCCACAATAAGCCCATAAAACTTATTTGCCAAACAGTCATGCAAAAGTAGAAGCTAGCTTAAAAATGAAAAAAGCCAACTTATTTTGTCAGCCAAACACCCACTTTATACGTTCATTTGACATACATTTTAATTCTAAAAATTGCTTTAAAATTTAATATACAGCAACGATGCCAAACAGTATTTTAATCACTTACCCACTATCAAATATTTATCATAAAATAACGTAGCAATTACACTTATAACAATCAAATGCAGATATTCCAGAATCGAGGAGTAAGTTGCAAAGAAATTCATTAACCCTTTAAACATTAACACTAAAACAAGTGATATTACACAACTTCCCACAGAAAAACATCTAACAACTAATTTAGTAATCCATCAATAGACATTCAAAATATCAACATCATTTTGAAAATAATTTATATATTAAGTCTTCCAAAATAACCTATATAATTATTCTTCCGGAATAGCCTATATAAATAAATTTTAGTTAAAGTATTTTTAGATTTAAAAAAGAACAAATAATTATAACGATCTAATAGTTCGTTAACATGTAATTTTTTTATAAATAGGCAATAAACTACTTTGAACAACTTTTATAGCCGACTTTAAATCATCAATACCGTATAACGAAATAACCTAGACGCTGATGTTCTAAAAGTTCAATACAACGTCATCTAGATGCAATCTTTTTCTATAAATAGCAATAATTTTTAAAATCCGATTTTAAACCATCAAACCGTAAAATGAAATAACTTAGACGACGACATTCTAAAAGTTCAAAATAACGTCACTTGACCATGTAATTATTGCACCAAAATATTTTATGAAAAATAGTAGGTAACTCAAAAAACATGATATATTAATCTCTTTAATAATGATATTTCCAAGTTAGTCAATAAATATGTATTAATTCAAGTCCTTGACGAATATAATAATTCATTTTAAATAGTAGGTCAATTAACGAACATGATATCATATCTCTTGACTTTAATTTATTTCTAAATAATGAGAATTATTTTGTATTTTAATATTTGTTATTTATTGAATTTTATAATAGGTTAAGAAGTTTTCTCTCATAATATGTAGGTGTGTGGTACGTAAAATACTCTCACTTAACTTATGAATGGAGATCGAACAACATATATCAAAAAAAAGTTCTGAGTGGCCGATCAGTATGCTCATATTACGAAGTTATAATTGTAGGACGACTCTCAAAATATAGCAAAAGAAGAAATTCTAACTAAAATATTATATTATTATATGACTGATAAATCTTTATTAGTTTAATAATGAAACTGGGATTTTCGCTTGCACTAAAACATGATCATCGTATTTAGTTAATTTAATAATGAAACTGGGTTCGTGGCGCACATAAAATGTATAACTTAAATAATTTGGATCTCATACTATGTAAGAACGATCGACACCATTTTTATGTAAAGAACATCTATTACTGCATATATATATTGGATGTATCGACTTAATTAATCATGAATTGATTATGATGTAATTTTCTTTTTACATATAATTTGGTATGATTTATTAATGAGTGTACATTTTTAAATATATTAAATCACTATCTTAAAATATCTCCATCTTTAACTTACAAACAAAAAAGTTGTATAAGAAAAAGAAAGAAATATGAAGCAATTTGGAGCATGATAGAGCAGGCTAGTGCGGAATGTTGTCATCTTTAAAGCCAATTCCGGCGGTTGATAATAAAATATGAATCCAAATACGAGATTAGTTCATGAAGCTGCAGCCTTATTCGATCTTTAATCATTTTTCTCTTCTTGTGAAGGCCATTGAGCATTGAGCATAATAATGGTGTCTATGTTACAATATTTAAAACACCAAATCATAGGTTACCCATATCCAATGCACTTGCACACAAAAACTAAGAGGTTCCTGCACTTTGTTAGAACAAGGACTCATTTAGTCATTTGTAAGAAAAGAACATGTTCATGCACTTTTTTGTGAAATAATATTAATGAGATATTTAATATTTAATAATTGTAATTACTAATTTTGTTATTTTATGAAGAAAATTGTATAGTTTCATTTTCTTTCTGAAAATTAAGTTCTTAAATACGAAATATAAGTTAATATAGTGGAGAAAACAGTGAGTTTAATTGATTTTTATATTATTAAATTTTATTAATTTTGATAAAATTTTGAAACGTGCAAAAAGATTAAGTGTCGTAACGAGATTGATAAATATTTGATATATATAAGAAAGACATGTTTCTCATGCAACCCTTAGCCTAAGAATCTTTATATCTCTTAATCTTATTTCTAGTATTAATTAGTGTTCTACAGCACAACTGCACATACATGTTTATATATCATATTTTGAAATTATTTTTGAACACACACAACGATATATGCAAAAGACTATTTAAATTTAGATACTGGAAATCTATTTAACATTTGTGATTATGATGAAATCTCTCTTAATTGTGGTTTTATATAATAAATATAACAGGGAGAATACTAAATTGTGCAGTTGAATTTTATATTATAAAATTTATTAGTTTTGATAAAATTTTGAAACGTGAAGAATCCAAAAAAATTAAAATTTAGTGCGTGATATGCATGCTTATATTTGATCTACATGTTTAGATCCTCTAAATGCAACAATCTAGCTGTTGAGCCTCCACCACACATATCATTAACCTCTTAATGATGTATTCTCTAATTAATCTGCGGGTATAAGCAGTTACGACCCAGAATATATTTGGTGATCTTAGTCAACTGGGCGTTATGCAGGCAAGCTCGCATAAAAACCGACTTCCCCAGATGTTGATATTATGTAACGCATGCAAAGTGGATATGAGAGAGAGTAGCTAGGCTTACATGATCTGATGTTACTGCATTCGTAACGGAACATAGATACTACTGGATCCAATCTATTGCTCAAAGTCAATCACCCTTATTTGGATTCTAGCTTCTCAACCAACTAATTACTACTCAATTCTCATGATCTTATCTCTACTTCCCTATCTCTGGATCCTTACCCTATTTACTCCTTGTTGAATTTTTGCATCTTTTTGGGGTATAAATAGTCTATGAGTCTGGCCTAAGGGGTCACTCAGATGTTACAATGGAAGGCTTTAAGAGTAACCAAACAGGAGGAAGCGCTTCTTCTCCCTATGTGCAGCAGTTTCTGTCTCCTCGTGATCAGGGTGATCAAGGTGATTCTGAGAAGGTCCGGGTCCGGGTCCAGCCGGTGGCTCCTTCGTCCCCGCTTCACCGCCCGAGAGGCCGTCCTCCTGGCTCCAAGAACAAGCCCAAAGCGCCGGTTGTGGTGACGCGGGACACTCCCAACACGCTCCGTTGCCACGTGCTGGAGGTGGCTGCGGGGACTGACATAGTGGAGTGTCTCAATGAGTATGCCAGGCGAGGCGAGAAGGGGGTGTTTGTCATGAGTGGGAGGGGGACGGTTTCGAATGTCAACATCCGCCAGGTTCCTTCAGGCATTGTTGCTTTGCAGGGCGGGTTCGAGATTCTGGGGCTTTCTGGAGCTGTGCTTCCTGCACCTGTCCCGACGGGAGCTGGGGGCTTGTCCATCATTCTGGCTGGGGGACAGGGACAGATGCTTGGAGGGATTGTGGTGGGTCCGCTCATCGCGACAGAGAAGGTTGTTCTGATAGCAGCTGTGTTCCCTAACGTCGTGTTTGAGCGTCTGCCAGTGGAGGACCAGGAAGCAGATGGGAATGCTGGTGGTCAGTCTGCGGGATCGCAGTCGTCTGGTGTGTCAGGTGGTGTTGGTCTCCCTCTGTTTCATGTGGAAGGCAATGTGGCGACTCCTCCTGGTCCGGCTCACAGCACTTTTGCATTTTCTGCAGACTTGTCTGGATGGGGTGGAAGCAATGTTGCAATCAAGCCTCCCTTCTAGATCTTGTTGATGTATCAACCTGGCTCTTTTCTGTATCAGTAATTGTATTAATAAGTGGCTGATGAAAACCCACAAGAAGCTTGATGTATCCCCAGTGTTTTCTGTTTCAGAACATTCACAATAAAATCTACATTAGTATTATTGGAACTTGCTTCAATTTCAGTATGTTTTTAGATGGTTATATCTATCTTACACTGCAGGATCCAAATGTGGATCATTTTATTTCTTGCCGATGCGATTTTTCCTTTTTATGAAAATAATATCATCAAAATACATTATTAAACCTCAATATAAACTATACATGCCAGAGTACATTGGCATTTAAATTCTTGCGGATGTGAATTTTTCTTTTCACCAAACATAATACAATGATCATCATCGATATATATTTTCAAACCTCACTTTAAATGATACATGCCAGCCTACATTGGCTTTGCCGATTGCCTGTTGGTAATAGAGGATGACTTCTGGTAGCGTGAAACAAATAAGTTTAACAAAGGAATTTCCTTTTCGCTTAACTGGTTGTCTAAAAACAGGATTTTAAGGGTCAAAAGACTCGAGAGCCAGGAGTTTAAACCCGTTAGTCCTCACATTCAAACCATCAATCTGGGGTGGCAATTGGCCAAATAAACCCTCCCACCTACAAGCCAGGTTAGAAACACAAACTAGACCTGTAATTAGTCTGTATAATAGTTAAAGCTATCCAGTTCTATGAAGCTTATAATAATTCATATGAGTCGAACGGTACCTGAACAAAGCGTTGTCCATGCAGGGTAACAACTGCTGAAGTTTAAAGTGGATCTATTCTTGTAGGTAAGCTGACAACCTTACTTGGATTATGTTCATATCACACCAAAATCAGGCACCTATGGGATACACATGTAGCACCATTAATGGAAACATTGCCCTTTTTTATGTGTAAATTTGAAGCAACAGCTTTTGTATTTCACATACTTGTAAAGTATAGTACCATACTGACTTCTAAGTTGCTTAAATCACATAAATCAACACCACCATAACAATACTATGGAGGAAGTACTAAGGCTAACCTTTTGGAAGACTGTGATTCCCCACGTATAATCATGATGCTCTGGTTAACCCGACATAACAAGCCGTCCTTTTGGATCTGATTTCACCTTAACCTGAATCCGTGAACGAGTAATATCACATACAGTATGTTGGTATCACTAAATAGGAAGGAATATGTCGAAACTCGATGTGATATAATTACACATACAAGGTTCGTCTCTTTGCATGCTATTTGAACAACCAACACGTTCGAGAAACATGCAAATATGGATTGCGCGTGCACCAAAATACATGATTAAAATATTAGTACAAAAACTGCACATTTTTCCTTATAATTATTTCTAGGTAGGAATAAACATGACTGCATCCAAACTATCTAGTATTAAAGCTTTCTTGTCCTTGTGGATATTTCAAGTATTTGATATTTCATATAACACTTATGTACTAAAACTGTTACCTCTTGACCTTTGTCTGTGACTTATCACCCTAGGTGATTACCCTTTCGACATCAGAAGCATGTTTACCCAACTGGAGCAATTTCTTTGCAAATTTTAGAAATTCCAGGAGCTTCTTGACAATCGGCAATTTCAATAGAAGTTTGAGGAAAAAAATATGATTTTAGTATTGTTTAATATTTTCATAATGTTAGAATTGGACAATCCAATGACCAGTTTCATAGATAATAATGTACCAGTGTCATACATGCATTTTGCTGTAATAGTATGTCCTTGAAAGATTTTGTACTTAACTTGTATAATTGTATAACGGTCCCCTAGCATAATTTACCCTCTATAGTTGGTGTTCTTTGATCTGCTACGAGTTCCAAATATCTACAAGTACTCAATTACACAAGCACATAAAAGGAAGACTGTAAGATCCGTTCATCTATCTCAAAATAATATGCTGTTAGTTGACCAAAAAAGAAAATATTCTGTTTCAGCAAGCATCACAAGAAACAGTGTACAGTGTCTAATCAGACCAACGTATAACCATAAAACAAACAAACCAAATGGTAAAGGTCCATACCTCCTCCCGCAAAAGACCTGGGACTAAAGCATAGACTTCAAAAAAATCAATCTGTCATGATTATGTAATCGATTGTCAGAATTTGTATAGGAGAAATCTAAGCTTTAGATGAATCATGATTTGTAAAATTCTGACAAACTTACATTCTCTCTTACATTTATCTTCACCCAATCGGCAATCAGCACAAGGACCAAAATCAAAACTGGAGGAACCGTCTAAAAAAAAGTGGCACTTAATTGAAGCAGGCAGGAGTGTGGAAGAAAATATAACATAAGATGGAGGAATGGTGTAGCAAGTTTGTCAATAGTTTTAAAAAATTTATGTCACTTATTCCAAGTGCTTAGCTACTTTTAGCTAGTAGCAGCTAGTCCTTGTATGTATTAAGGAGGAGTTGAAGTGGTTGAGCAGTGAGCGTCTGGAACAAAATGGGAACGAGGGAGCATATTTGGAGAACTTACAATCAGCAACTTAAGGAAAACATAAAGAGTGCATAAAATAAAGTAAGTTGTACACCAAACAAGTTAATAATCTATTGTGTGCTTCCATTTTGATATTTGTTTTACTTTAAAGTATATAAAAACATTAATTTAAAAAAAAATTGTGGCAGCATGGTTATAACTTATAATTACAATTATTATGAAATGCAATGAGGAGCCACAAGCTTTTATGAACAAACTTGAGTATAATTTTGAACGCTTAAATTTCTGCCATCCCCATGCTTTTGCAATTTTATGAATAAATTCTTCCCTGTGACCAAAATTTTCTTTTCTTTCTTAACAATTACTTGCAAATATTTAAGAAATTAATATTAATATATATGTATGAGTGTGTGTGTGTGTGTGTGTGTGTGTGAGTGAGTGTGTGTAGTACTAACTGCATAAATGTTTCTGTTCGCGCAGCTTTCACAGGATGCTCCACTTCCTGGGGCCGCTTGTTATACAGAACTTATAGATAACATCAAAGGAAACATATCATATCATTAAATAAAAAAGCCAAAAAAGGAAACCTTGATAACATAAAAAGTATTTTTCATAATACTTTCAAAACCTTTTATATGAAACTAGAAACCAAATTCTTGGCAAAAATTGATTTAGAAAGCATACCAATGGTTTAGATTTTTTACAAATTGCCATATTATTCAAGCGCTTGTTCTGAAAACAACATATAATTGTGAATGCATTGATAAATTATAGTAAATTTGTAAAAAAATGTTAAAGAAAAGTTTCATGTCTCAGTGAACCTTGATATTTGGCTGAGCTATCTCTTCATAGCCATAAGGATGCTGTGCATGCCATCCCTGCATCGCGTGAGTTGCAGCATCTCTTGTTGCCCTACCTGACCCTGTTGTCTGATAACCATTTGGCTATGGAGAAGAATCAGTTGAGTATGGCCCAAACTGTAATGCACACCTTTGAACAAGCCCAAGAAAGTAATCAACCATGTTTTATAACAGTGGAGTAAAAGTGTCACATTGATAACAGTCATGGTTAAGAAGGTAGCTTCTCATGTAGAGGTGTTTATGCAACAAAATAGTATTACACACAAGATGAATTCTGAGCTCACCACATTTCCAGCTGCCAGAGGCTCAGGAACAGATGGAAGATCAAGTCGTGGCTTAATATTTTGCGACTTATGCCTTTCATATTCTAACAGTACCTTCAAGTGCAAGGTAAATGAAATGATTCAGTTAGCTAGAAATTTCTGTAGTGTGACTTTCACTAATCGTAGCAACTGGTTGAGACTAAAGCTATCAAACTAATAAAGTCACCTACAAGAGAAGTGCAAAATAAAAGGTTATTTGAGGATTAGAACAGAAATAACTACTCCAAATTCATTCCACACAGCTTAACAGAAGTTCCATTTTATATTAGGAACCTTATGTGCTTTACAAGAGGAAACAATGCCACGCCATAAAGAAAAATAGGAAAGATGATATGCATATAAATACTACAAAAATGCTTCTACAGTTGTGAAGGAAACAATCCATGAGTCTGCTATGTACATGGCACTTGAAAGATGCATTCTATTTTGTTTTTGTGATGTTACACATTAATAAAGAGTCATATGTACTGGGGCATGAAAATAGAACCTAGTCAGATTTAGCCGTTTTAGATCGCTTCAATCGCAAGTTTTTAGAAGTTAACGTCACTACTTTATAGTATTTTAACAACCTGACATATACATTTTCCTTTTCATCTTTTCAGTGTTATATCATTAATGTGATCATGCCGTCATCAATGTGATCAGGACACTCGTCAAATACAAAATTTGAATCTAATCCTTTAAATCCAAAATATCAAGTTAAAAGCCAATCAGTTGATAGATCTCAATGTTGTGATGATGTCAAGGCTAAGCAGCGTACGCCAACACCAAGGCAGGCACTCAATTGTGAAAGATGATGGCATAAGTGCCTCTAAGCCAAATAAAGTTTGTCGGTATCTAAATTCTAAAGACCTAGGTGACCCAGAGCCACAATAAGACAACGCCTCTTATAGTTCACATATCATTTATTCTTTAAAATATGAGATACTGTTCTCCCTTAAATTAAAATAAACTCTGTATCGCTAGATTCAGATACACTTTATGACTAGGCTTACGTTACGTATTACATTGCACAACTGACCAAACTACCTTTTCTGCCTGTTCTCACAATTTCTGCTGCTTCATCAAATACTTTCACATATTATATTTCAGATTTATCTTCTCCTTTGTGAACTCATTATTTTTTAAATATTCACAAATATACTACAAACCAAGTTTCCAAAAAAATATATTAGACATCACAACACAACCATCTTTTTTGTATCTCCTGTTTGATTCATAACAGTCATCAAGTTATTATTCTTATTCCAACCAGCTTACCAAACAAACAATGTAACAGTAATCAAGTATATGGCATTTTCAATATGTTTGCTCTTCCGGTTATCAGCTGTCTTAAAGCTAAATTTGCATCAAATATATTTACAAGTGAAAAAAGGTGAAAGGTAACATTACGCTATCATTTTGTAGAAAATGCATAAGAAACGGATGGGCAAGTCTCTAAAGAGACAGAATAGTTGCAACTAATCAAATAATTGAAAAACTTGCAGTAGGAAGTTCATCATACTACTAATAGACCTTCAAACAAAGAAATGAATAATACTTAAAAGGAAAGGGCAAGATTCAAATTCATAAAATATGGGGGGCTTCTCATATACAAACCGCAGTTATAGACAAGATATCCAAGAGAAGGAAATGCTATATAAAATTCTTGTTCTCCTACTTGGGGAAGTTGTGAGATAATCCTATTTGCTGGCTCTCGTAACCTCCCAAAATGCATATAGCAAGACTACATCAATAAAAAACAAGTACACATATGTTCATGACCAAATTCCTAATTATGTAGGCATTCAGTGGTACCAATATACTTACTGCATTATATAAATAATCAGCTACACAATTAATTATATTAAAGTAACCAGAATAAATAAGACATTTCCATACTGCCATACCTGATCATAGCGCCCGAGTCTGGTCATATCTTTGTATAACCCAAATCCAAGAAACAAAGATAGTAAAGGGTAATTACTTCAAGCAATTTAATATCTTGACATACAATCTAGGAGGTCTATATCCACTCCCTTCAGTTTGTAATTCTCTAATTCAATCATGAATGCGGCTTGATCCACTGGTGTCCCCGTCTCCTCCTCCTCCTCCTCAATCACCTATTAACAGAAAAGTAACAACTTAAAGTTCAACTGCCTATCATTGAGAACATTTCACAGCCTCTTAAAGATAAAAAATACCTTTATGCTGTTTGCACCCCCAATTTGATCCTCAGATGTTTCATTAGCATTATGCCTTATTGGTTAAACTTGATCTGCAGCAGGAAAAGTCCAATCACTTTCTGTCATGTCGTTAAATTTAACGGCAGTAATTTTGTTTTCAGACTCTGGTAGGGCATTCTGACCAGAAGCACCAACTTCGTTCTCTGCTAATGCCAACTTGATCCGCCTCATTGTCGAAAATTCTTCTCTGTCTCGCATCTTTTTCAAAATTCTTCTGATTCTCCATGGTATACTTGCCATCAGTTTTCTCTCCCGAATTGTCACCATGACCACCCAAGTGCTCCATGCTATTTCCACTAAGTATTTGGTGGTTTGTCCTAATATCAATACCCTTCTGTTTTTTGTCCTCTATGCAGGAGTTTTGGCCCTCCAAATGCATTTTTTTTGTTGCTGGTGTTCACCTTCACCTTGTGGAATTTTGCTGCATTTAGCAAAAATTTATCTGCCATGTGTTGCAGCAACCTCTAGTCTCTTAGCATCCTCCACTTCCACTCCAGTATCACCCATATCTGCAAAATTATATACTAAAAAGTTACAAAGGATATAAATCATTATTATGTTTGTGCATAAGTGATAACATGCAAAATTTTTAGGAATGCCATCTAAGACCGGTTTGGACTTGTATCAAACTCTGAAATGTAGTCGCAAGGAAGCCAGCAAGGATCGGACCATAACCCTTTAAGCAATAGAATCATTTACAATTGAAGGAGTTCTTGATTGGGAAATAATCATGATAGAACATATGCATACATTATATTAGGCATATGTTTGCACGTTCTGAAATACAGAGGCCAATTAAGGCGCAAAAATCCTCTTCCTTCAATAGAAACTTCTCCAAGTAAATAATAAATACATCTGCCTGCGGCTTTGATCAGCCATTTCTGGCCATAGGCGGCCACATTCCTGTGTGCAGATTGACTCATTTTTTCTGTGTTTAGACTACCTCAACTATACACTAATAAGGTTATCATTAAATAAGTCTAAAAAGTATTGTACCCGTTAATGTACCAACTCTCCTAAAACCTAAATGTTTTTAAATGTGTTAAACCGCCAGATTTCTATGTGTTAATACGTCTCCTCACTAAAAAGCCGATTTCTGGAATTGAAGAGTGGATCTTGTAGCTCATCATAGGGACAATATTCAACCTTACTCCACACCGAATACTTCAGGACATTCGAATTTAAGATTCAAGACCATGGAGTCCAAAGAGACATCACTTTCAAAAGTTTCCAGTGTTGAGTTAATGAGCACAGTAATAAGCATATTATAAAGACTATGCTCATTTGTAAGAATACTAACCGCCTTTGATTCTCCAAACACTAAAATCATCGTCAAACAAAAACGGGTGTTCGAAGATTGTTACAAACTAAATTCAAATTAGGAGTTAGGAGCTCGGACACAGAGTTAGAAGAACACCAAGGGCAAACAGGTAAAGACTTGAGGTTTTTGTTATAGGTAAAGATGTCTGAGTATATAAACTTAATATTCAATTAGACTAGAGTACAAATAGATTAAATAGATAAATTCATAACATACTAGCCTAATGGATACTCCTTTGTTCGCAATTGCTAACAAGAAGTGGCGGGGGTTTGTTTACGCTAAATCCCCGTTCTTACGCATTCTCGGTGACAAGAGGTCAAGAGTTCAAGTGTGATTTTCAAATTATGACAAACGATTTTTCTAAAAAAGCCCAAAAAACGAAATACATAAAGAGGTACACATACAAAAAGTGCTGATAAGTGATTACCAAGTATAAGAAACTCCATAGCAACAAATTCAAACAAAGCTAAACAAATAATACCCTAGAAAAGGGGAATTTTAAAGCATGTTGCTGAATGCAAACACTATCCAGGCTTATTTATCAAACTACAGAGTTAAACAAACGGTGCAAAAAAACATAAAAAAAGTGAAAGGATGTGTGTTGTGAGCGTGAAATTTGTGTGAGCAACATAAATTTATACCGACGTTAGAATAATAAAAAATTACCGGAAGGGCAGCGACGGCAGAGAAAGAAGACAAGCATGGTTATTTTTAAGTTGAAGAAACCGAATCGCCGATGAATAATGTCGTCAATAACAATATTCTGGTAGTAACAAATTTCAACCTGATTTCTGATTTCTAATACTCCCTCCGTTTCAAATTAGATATCCATTTTAAAAAAATCACAGAGTTTAAGAAAAGTGGTTGTTCACATATTAATTGCATTAAATGAACAAAATATGTGGAGTGGGATTGATCTAGGAAATATAAATAAGAGATATGCGGAATAGAATTGACTTTGAAAATATATTTTTGCATTGAAAGTTGAAGTGGACAAGTAATTTGGAACAAAAAATTCTCTTGAAAGTGGACATCTATACTATTATATACTTATATATAATAAGCGTAAGGGAGATAATTTGGTCGCATGGTCCTGTGGTCCAAAAGCTTATCATCCGTTGGATCGTATATTGAACAAATAAACACCGTTAGATTAAAACAAAATTAAATTCTGTTCTATAAGGAAACTGACATCTACTTGCATGTTTATAATTCCTTTTCTGAATTCAAAACAAATTCTGTCTTTCATGTGTTTTTGGTTTTTTTTTAATCCAAAATAAATATTTTCTACAGATTTTAATTGTGGAATCGTATAAATCACACCATCACAAAATTATTTTTATCCATCGGATCGAATATTGAACAAATAAGCACCGTTGGATTAGAACAAAATTAACTTTTGTTCCATAAGACAACTGATATCTACTTGCATGTTTATAAATCCTTTTCTGAATCCAAAACAAATTCAGTATTTCACGTGTTTATGATTTTTTTTAATCCAAAATAAATATTTTCTACCAATTTTATTTGTAGAATCATATAAATCGCACAGTCACAAAATTATTTTTACCTAATATATTTCAAAATTAATAAGCCCGATTTATGTGAGGAACAAATACATAAAATATTTCTTAATCCAAAACAAATTCTACCATCTTATTGCACGTTTATGATTCATCTTCTTAATTCAAAACAAATTGTGTTCATCAAATGTAATCTCGAACCATAAAAATTTTAAAAAAAAATATTTAAATGACATTATAATAATTCTAATATAAAATACATTTGTAAATATAATCTAATAGGAGTTGGCGTCACATATTCTACTTAAAATAATTTAAAATTTGATAGAAAGAATTTAATACTTTGGCATGATATATACAATTTTAATTTATTATTTATAAATTAAATTTTTTCACATCATTTAAAATATATTTAAAAAATTTATAAATAATTAAAAAGCTCCCGTGCCTTGCACGGGCTATAAGCTAGTACTATAAAAAGCCAACATAGGTATAATTTGTAGTCGTACAAAATTTTGGTTTGGTACTCTCCTCTAAAACTAAAAGTCTACAAGTAGATATCTATTAAACAGTTTCATATACTAAAAACACTCCTTATGTATATTAATATTTTTTTAAATATAATTTATAATTAGTTAAAAAAAGGTGAAACTACTGTTAATAACATATATTAATATTAAAAATTACTTATAGATAAACGTATAACTAATTATAAATATATAATTTTGAATATCTTTTGTCTAAAATACATATAAATAATTAAAGACACTACTTTAATTATAACGTATTCTACTCGAAATTTAACACTTACGTATTCTATTTCATTACAAACACGAGCCATTACGTAACATATGAGGATATATGAAATATGAAAAATTTGATTTAAATTGAATAATAAACTGTCACATATTAATATAGAAAAATATTTATAGATAGATAATAAATTGTGAAAGCTAAATTTCCGTTGAAGATATAACGAGTTGGTTAATATAATTTAACTAAAATCCAATTCATTAATACTAAAATACTAATAAAATGGTGTTAAGAATTAAATTATAATTAATAAATTACGAATCATATACCCGCCCGTGCTTTGCACGGGGTTAAAGGCTAGTATAAATTGAAACGGGAGTACTCACAAAATAACTCGGACGGTTTTACAATCTTTTCGACCAATTAAGATCGGGTAAGCTAAATAAGTACGCGTCTTGTTCCAACAGAAATAGAAATAGTTAAAAAATTAATTTAATTAAAATTGGGATTTGTATTTAATTGAGATTCCAAAAAAAAAAAAATTCATTCATGAAATTGAGAATATCTAACTCAGATTTAAAAAATTGATTAGAATTTTGGAATTTTTAATTAGAGATTTAAGTTATACTACAAAATCTGTTGATATTTAATCGGAGTTTTAAATTATACTATAAAATCTAATGAAATTCAACCTAGATATTGAATTAGAATTGTTCAGTATATTTATAATATTTGAAATTTCATCAAAATTTATAAAATTTTGAAGTATTATGTTTAAATTTTAATTTTTTATTAACTCTACTATATTTTATTAAAATTTATATATAATCAAAATCAAATATAAATGATTAAAATTCATAAATTATATAAAATCCATTAAAATCTTCCTTTCTCGAGTACATCCAATTACATCTGAAACTCATACCTTAAACCCCTAAGATATGAGTTTTTTATACCTAAGTGGAGAGCTAGGTATAACATGCTTTTTTTTTTGTCTTTATTTAAGTAATGAAATATTAATGTTTGATACAAAATTAATCAATGATGCAAAAATATATGACAATAATAATTTTATTAATATTTTTAATTAATACATATTAATAACTTTCTTTTTATAAAAATTGTATATATTGATTTCAGCATCAAACATCAAACATCAAACATAAAATCATACCAGGCTAACCGAATCTTCATTCCTAACTCTATACCACTCCTCGAACAAAACGAATCCATGATAAATGGAAAGCGTCCTAAAATAGTCTGGTGGGATTCCATCAGGAGCAAGCGGGATTGGGACTGAGTCTAGTGAGAACTAGATGGGATCTATTGTGAATTTTTGACTTTGAGAAACATGCGTCAGCCTGTTGGGAGCTTATGAGTTTTCTGGTGGGCTCCGGGGAATTGAGTAAAGTTTAATCACACCCATCGACAAGCCAAAGAGAGCGGAACACCCCTGTCGAGTTTACAACTAGTATTATTCAAAACCAATTCATAAAAATTTCACGTTTTGTTTTAAGGTACTGTTTGGGGTTGCTGTTACAGACAGCAACAACAGCTTTTTGCTGAAAAGCAGGTGAAAAACTGTTTGGTAAATCTAAAAGCAGCTTTCCCGAACAGCAGCTTTTAGCTGAAAAGCTGCTGTTAGAAAAAACAGGTCCTCCCATGCTTTTAGAAAAAGCTGCTTTTCAGCTTTTGCAGAATGCTGTTATAGATTTCATTATAAAACCTCACCAAAATCATTATTATTTTTTATATTATAACTCAAAATAAGTAAATATCAAAAAATTACCAAACAGTTATCTGATTTCTACGACAGCACTTATTTTACCAGCACTTTTTCTGACAGCACAGCAATTTTTAACAGCACCCCCAAACAGACCCTAACTCTCAAATCAAATTTACTATTTGTTGGGCCTGCCCAGTCCAGGGAACACTAAAAGAGCTACAGAAGTCCAAAACAGGGTCAAGACGGAAAGAACAGCCCAACCCAAAAGAGAGAGGGGACTATAGATATAGCAAGAGAAGGCACAAACAGAGGTTTGCCCTCCAACACTATTATTGTCAGAAAGTGAAAAGTTGTTTGAATTCTTTTCACGTATTTTTAAAAATTTAACCATATATTCATACATTTTTTTCTTATGAATAAAAATATTAGTATCATCTTTTTTATTCATAAATTTTTATATAACTAATATAAATTATGCAATATAAATATACGGTCAAAACTCTTTAAATAAAAAAAGTCAAACACCACTAGTACTATCGTACATTTGGCTCGAATTTACGTGGAATCATTTTTGTGTCAGCCGACATGAACTCAAAGTCAATAAATATAGTAGTAATATTGAGTTCAAGCTCATTTAGGATTTTAGGTGCATCATTTAATCCATCACACCACACAACAACCCACATGTTCAAGTTATCAACCACTCGCGAAGAAACTGGAGCAGCTGAAATATTAATACCAGTTCTTTGATTCACAAATACTATGCGTGAAACCGACCTCGAAATTTAAGGAAATTGAGTGAAATTTATAAAACCCGTCCAATCCCAACTTTCACGTCAGTTTGGGTCCCAAGCTGGCAATTTATCAAAGGACGCGGTACCTTGGTGGAGCATGCGCAATGGGGACGATTAGTTGCTTAATTAATTACAGTCATGCATGGTTTAGAAAAGCATAATCATATTTAAAGCATTGGAGCCCTCGCCATTATTTCTATTCAGCATTGTATGCCTCCCAGGGACCTGGTAGATGGGGATCAAATCTATTGCGAGTCATCCAGGTCAAATCATGGTACAATTATTTGTATCTCTCTCATCATCCTCTTCCATAGAAACCCCGGCGTGATAATTCAAGTACCATTAGGTGTTGTAAATGATCACATTAATTCTATTGAGTACTAGTAGACGATATATATACAACAACGCCTGTTTGGGAATCACAATCAATTTCTTCCACTGACTTCTGCTTTTTCTAACCCGTTTGTGTAAAGAAGTAGAAGCATTTTTAGGAAACAGAGAGCCTGAGGATGCTAACTTCTAAGAGAGATTCTGCTTATTTTCCAAACAATTTATTAACTTATTTACTTTTTAATTCTACTCCATTTTTTTACTTTAAGGAAGCAAATCATTTTTTTTAAGTTTGGCCAATCCACCCCATAATCATATCATTTTTTTCGATTCCAGCAAATATAGGATTGGAGGATCAAGTAAGAAACAATTTATGGGTTGAGAGTAGCTCGTTTGCTGATACAAATGAGTATCCTTAGGTTTATTATTATTGCAATTTTTAAATTTTTGATTAGGTTGATAAAATACTCCTGCTATATTTTTATCTTTCTAGCTAATTCTATATATAGAAACGGAGTAAAAAATACGGGTTAAAATATATGTACTTTAGATTACTGAGAGCTCCCATGGGTGGAAAATGTATGTACTTTTGTGAAGAAAAGTGATGAACATAGGAGAAGTATATGTATGATATATGTACAAATATCAGTGTTGTAAAAAGCGCATTAAACGGCCGTGTAAGCGGAATCAGCATTAAAGCGCTTCGATTTTGTACTAAACGAAAGATTACGCGTTTTTGAAGGTTAAACGGACAATTAAGCGAATTAAGCGGTCGTTAAGCGGATTGAGCGGTAATTAAGTGGTCAAAATGATGTTGACTTGCTAATTTTTTTTTAAAAATTAATTTTGAAAAATTAATTTTTTAATAATATAACTATAATTATATTATAAAATTAAAAAAATATTTTTTATCAAAAAAATTAAAAATGCATATTCTAAACACAACATAATATTATTTTTAAATATATTAATATTATAATTAAATATTTAATTAATCCGCTTAAAATTTCGTTAAAGCGTCCGCTTTACCGCTTAAGCGCTAGAAGCTACTCCTGCCGTTTAGAACCGATTTGCGCTTTTCACAAACACGGAAAATACAGAAAGTAGATACCATCATACTGTTGTTAACTAATTAAAAGGTGGATCCTTCCGGTTAGTTAGAACTTAGATCTGGAACAACAGCATAATTGGGAACAGTAGAATAATAGAGTAGCATATTTAGAAACACGGCCCCAGTAGCTAGCTAGCTTGATACGGACATTGTATGCACAGTCCAAATCCAGTTGAATTATAATCTCTAGTCCCAATTTTTGTGAACCGTCGACTTTTCATTTATGTTATTTATATTATTACATCAAATTAGCTCACATAAAATGGGAGGAGAGAATGTCATAGAACATTTATTCCATCCTTCACATCATTTCTTATATTTGATGGGAGGTGAATTTAAAAAATTAATATAAATATTGAAAAAAGTAAGAAAAATATGTCAAACATATATATATATGAACTGGATGAAAATAGTAAACCGAAATAATATATTGAAATAATTTTTCTATATTATAAAAATTTGTTATTTTGAAAAAAAATGAAGCATAAAACATTGGGAGTGATATTCAAAAAATAAGAATGTAAAGGAATGATTGAATCCGCGAGTAAAAGGGTTTTATATCATCATGGACATCGATCATACACTACAAAAAAACAGGACAAAACCGACCGGATAAAACCGACCGCCAAAAAAAAGTGTCGACTTAAAACCGACCGGACTAAATCGGTCGGTTACGTCGCAGAGCGACGTCGTTTTGCCTTGCTGGCAAGGCCAGACATTTTATAACCGACCGGAGCAACAGTGGTCGGTTTTACGGCTGACGTGTACAATGCTTAACCGACCACAGCATCGGTCGGTTATGTGTTTTTAAAGAATTTAATTGATTTTTAAATAAACTATGAGTTTAAACGACGACGTGTGATCGCGAAAACGAAAACCGACCGCCAGCGGTCGGTTTTATCCTAATATATTCATATAATTTTTTTTATTTATGTGGAAAATGGATAACATAAACTCGTCAGGGAAGGGGTTACGACGCCGTTTTTGTATAAATATCATAACCGACCGGCACCGGTCGGTTTTAACTCGTAATTTTGATTAATATGATTCTCCCCCACCAGTCTATCTTTCTTTTTCCCCAACTTATTTTCTTCCTCTTCTCTTCCCAAAAATCTCTCTCTACTCCCCTCTCTCTGTGTCTCTGCCAACTAATCTCTCCCTCTCCGCCAATAAAATGCACATGAAGAATATGGATTTTAAACTCCGTTCGGTCTCGATTGGATTTTGGATATCAATCTCAATTAGGGTTCAATCTCAATTTAAAGGTATATCGATCTCTCCCTCAGTTTCTCTTTAGCATTTTGTGTATGTATATATATATATGTGTTTTTGTATGTATGTATATATATGTTTCTTTATGTATATGATTTTGAATTTGAGTTTGATTTTGAATTTGAGTTTGATTTTGATTTTTAGTTTCTCTTTAATTGTGAATGTTCTTTGAATTCGATTTTTAGTCGAGTTTGTAAGCATGAATGCATGATAATGAAGAAGGAGTCCGTTTTTGAAGCAAAATATATAATCATTTCATTCATATTCATAATTTATAAGAACACCCATAAACATATATATTTATAAATACTTAAATAAAATTCATAATAAAACACTTGAAAACAACTGTAACAACTTCAAATCCCCGAAGGGCCCGCCTTGCCTTTGCCTTTGCCCGCCTTGTCCTCCTTGTCCTCGTCCTTCTTTTGTTGCTTCAACTTCGCGGTCATCATCCCCGCGAAGCGAATCAACCACTCTTGCTTGCGTAGCGCTGCCCGCCTTTCTTCCTCTAACCGCTCCTGTTCGAGATAGTGATCCATTTGCATGAACATGATTGGGATTCTATAATCCCAATCCATTTCCACCCAAATGTCATCGGGGATGTCGAGAATGCCATAGGAGACTCCATCGATTGTGACGGTGTTGTTGTTGTAGTTGATTGTGACTGCCATTGTAATTTTGATTGTGATTGTAGTAGTTGTAGTTAATTTGTGGTAGATTAGAGCCCTTTTTATAGCACAAGTGTTAAGCAACTAAAAAGTCTCTACATTGAATTGTATTAGTGTTATAATCCCAAGAGTCACCCTTCCATTACCTTGTATTGAATTCTATGAGTTACACTCCCAATATTCATACCCCTTGATTGCTTAGGAATTTGATAGGATTTTGAAATTTAAATATTATTAAGATTAATTTTATTTGATTTTGGACTTTGAATTTGATTTACTCATCTATTTTATTTGATTTTGAGTTTGATTTGATTTTGATATATTTTTTTGAGTTTGATTTTATAAAGCGTGTGAGTTTAATTTGTTGTTCGCATAAATTTTAATTTGAAATATTTTGAAGATTAAACAATTTTTTAGGGAGTTATCAATGACGGGACTGGTTTTTATCAGACGACTTGTGAATAAATGGTTGCGTTTGTTATGAGTTTTCTGATATAAAACCAGTTCCGTCAAATTATTTTTTAAAAATTTAAGCGACAAAACCGACCGACTAAAGTCATAACCGACCGAGGTTACCATTGCCGTAACTCAGTAAACCGACCGATTGGATCATAACCGACCGTTTATAGCATAATCAAGTGCAGAAAACCGACCGATATGGTGGTAGGTTTTGTTCTTATTAGTTTTATTTATCGGTTTATTTGGCTAAGTCTTGAGAATGCTCTGCGGCACCGAAGAACGACGTCGTTTGCATACTATAAAACCGACCGATTTCGGTCGGTTTTGATTATTTTATTTTTATTTCTTGATTTATTTTGGCTAAGTGCTAAGACGACGTCGTTTGTGCAAAATAAAACCGACCGAATTGGTGGTCGCTTTTGGGCGGTCGGTTTAATATGGTCGGTTTTAAATGCTGGGAAAGTAGCGTTCTGCTCGTTAACCGACCAGAAACGGACGTTCGTTTTATTTTGCAACATAACCGACCACCCGGTGGTCGGTTTTGACCCCCATTGTATATTTTATTATTTAAAAAACGGCGGGTAGGTGCGTTTTAGCAGTGATACGACATCGTTTTGTTTAAATAGACATAACCGACCGTTTATATTTGACAGTCGGTCGGTTTTGTGTGAGCTAAAAAGTTAAAAACTACTCTCCACTTTCATTATACAACAAAGCTTGGAAATTATCAAATATCAAAAGAAGAAGAAGAAGAAGGAGAAGAAGAAAAAGAAGAACAAGAAAGGAAGGAATCAATTATCAAAAACAAAGTAAGCTACTCTTCTTAATTATGATCACATTGTGATTTTTATTTATTTTGTTGAGAATAATTTGTATGAATGTTGTTTATATAAATTTCTTGGATAATTTGTAATGTGTATATGTTTTATGTTATGTTAATACATACGTGCGTGGTGTGTATATATATTTATGTAGATGACAAATCTTGATCGAAGTTGGATTAGTAACCGGTTGCAACGAGATAAAATTACTCTTAATTTAGAATATAGGGAAGGTGTAGAGGAATTTTTGAATTTTGCAAGCTTGAAAATGGAGGGAGGTATGATGAAATGTCCTTGCAAGCTTTGTAAAAATTTGAATTGGTTAGGGGTAGATGATGTTCGGTTTCATTTGATATCCGAGGGTATGATGGAGAGTTATACGGTATGGACTTCGCACGGAGAGGTTTCGCAAAAAAATAAAAAGCGAAAATCATGTGAAACGCGAGAATGTCGTAGGGTAGTAGATGATCATGTTGATATCAACTCCATGTTACATGATTTTGCCGGTTCGAATCATGAATTTTATGATACCACGGGTACTACTAATGTTGAAGAAGCTCCTAATGATAGTGCTAAAGAATTTTATAAGGCGATTGTTGAAAATGGTGCTCCTATTTATCCCGGTTGCACAAAATTTACAAGATTAAGTTTTACCGCAAAATTGTTGGAGTTCAAAAATGCGTCTAATTGTAGTGACAAAGCCTTCAACAGTTTGATTAAGATCATTATGGACGTGTTACCAAAAAAGCACACATTACCCGAGTCTTATTATGAGATGAAAAAGGTTATGAAAAGTTTAAGGGTGGAATATGAAAAAATTGATGTGTGCGAGAATGATTGTATGCTATTTTATGGAGATGACAAAGATAAAATTGTGTGTGATATATGTAGTTGTAATCGATATTTGGATAAATCAAGGAAAAATGGTAAGAAAATTCCGAGAAAGATTTTAAGACATTTTCCTTTGATTCCCCGACTGCAACGCTTATATATGTCGGCACATACATCCAACCACATGAGGTATTACAAAAATCGAGAGGTCAATGAAAAAGAAATTTCTCACCCTGCGGATGGAGACGAATGGAAGAATTTTGACCTCCGATATCCATCATTTGCTCAAGAAATTCGTAATGTAAGACTTGGTTTTGCGACCGATGGTTTCAACCCGTTTGGGAATACGGGTAACAAAACATATAGTGTATGGCCCGTGGTAATTGTTGTGTATAATCTTCCGCCGTCCATGTGTATGAAGAGACCGTATATGTTTTTGACGGATATTATACCGGGTCCGGAGAGTATTGGGAAAAATATTAATATATATCTTAGACCTCTCATTGATGAATTGAAGACATTATGGTATACCGGAGTGCAAACATATGACCAATCTCTAAAACAAAATTTTACCATGAGAGCGGCTCTTATGTGGACAATCAGTGATTTTCCTGCCATGAGTATGGTAAGTGGTTGGTCGGGGAAAGGAAAGCTTGCATGTCCAGTGTGTTTGGGAAGTGTGCAGGGGTTTCAGTTAAAACATTCTGGGAAATGTTCTTTTCATGGCACTAACCGAATTTTTCTTGAACCTAATGATCCATTGCGTAAGAAGAGTAGCTTGTTTGACCATTCGGAAAAAAGGTTGTGGCGTGGACGCTTATCCGGGGAGGAAGTTAAAACTTGGATTGATAGCATAGACTTTCCACCACCCGGAAAGACTAACAAAAAGAAAAGAAGTGATGGATATGGGGTTGAGCATCATTGGACTCATGCCCCGATGTTCTATGATCTCCCTTATTGGTCTTCACATAGTTTGCGACATTCCATTGATATCATGCATACCGAAAAAAATGTGTTTGAGAACATATTTTTTACCATTGTTGGGGGCAAGAAGTCAAAAGATCACCACAAGGCAAGGTCGGATTGCAAACACTTCGGTGTGTTGCCTCATTTGTGGATTGATGAAAATGGCAAAAAACCAAAAGCTCCGTACTCTCTTAGTAGAAAACAACTCAAACTTCTATGTCAGTGGATTGAGTCGTTGAAACTTCCAGACGGTTATGTCTCAAATATATCTCGTTGTTGCAATGCTAAGGAGTGTAAGTTTTTTGGATTTAAATCGCATGATTGTCATATTTTCCTTCAAAAATTGTTGCCTCTATCAATTCGCGAGCTTCTACCGGGACCAATTGTGGATGCCTTGACAATGATTTCCAATTTTTTTCAAGAATTATGTTCATCTGTGATTACGAGATCCGACTTGGATCTAATGACGAAATCGGTTATTAGAGCTTTGTGTTTATTGGAAACAATTTTTCCTCAGACTTGGTTTGATTCGATGGAGCATTTGGTAATACATTTAGCAGAAGAAATTAGACTAGCAGGACCCGCTTATTGGCATTGGATGTATCCAATTGAACGGTTATTAGGGAAATTTAAACAAAAGGTTGGTAATAAAGCGCGAGTCGAGGGTTCAATTGCCGAACGTTATATGGAAGAGGAGATTCTTAATTTTTGTTCCTTCTACTTTGCCACGGACTCAATTCATAATAAAATACGTCGCAATGAAGCTCGTTTTGATGGTGATGGCTCCGAAAAATTAGAAGTTTTTGAATATCCAATTGAATGTCTTGGTAAAGAGGGAAGTCGTTATTTGACCGATAAAGAGCGAAAGTTAGCAGAAGAATATGTACTTCTAAACTCTCCAGAAATTCAACCTTATCTAAGGTATCATTTATAATTTAAATAAATTTATTTAAATTTATTTAAATTCATCTTAATTTATTATAATTTATTGATAATTTATTTTAATTTATTTATTATAATTTATTTCAGGCGGTTTACAGATCGTGTTATGAGTCAACGTCCGGAGACAACACCTCAACAATTAGATTGTTACATAAAGACCCGATTTAAAGATTGGTTATTGAAAAAGGTATATATTGTTTTTTCAATTTCTTTTGAAATTTGAATATATTTCATCAATATAATTTTAATATTTTTAGGTTGGACGAAATGATGTAAACCGACCTCTTCTTCAATATTTGTTTGAGGGACCGGCTATGCGGGTAATGACATTTGAGACTTGTAAAGTCAATGGATACAAATTTTGTACGAGAACATCTTCCGGTTCCGGTGTCATTGTTAAGGGCACTTCACATGATAACAATAGTGATTATTATGGACAATTGGAGGAAATTGTCAAGCTTATTTATCGAGGAGGAAATTATGTATATTTATTCAAATGTATATGGTTTGATAGTGTCGGAAATGGTGTTGTGATTGATAAAAATAGGGTCGTGACCGTGGATATTACTTCAAGATTGAAGTCGGATGAGATTTTTATTTTGGCTAGTCAAGCTTCCCAGGTTTACTATGCTCCCAGTGTATTGAATCCACATGGCAAATATTTTACGGTCGTCAAGTCTAAAAGTCGTCCGATAAGCGAATCTATCAAAATATCAAATGATATTGAAGAAGCTTATCAAGAAGATAGATCAAATGCTACTAGTGCATTCTCTATATTTGTTGATTTTGCACAATATGGTTCTTTACCGTTCATTCGACATGAAGAAGATGAACAAGAAGAAGAAGACAAAGATGAAGAAGAGGATGATGATGAAGAAGAAGAAGAAGAAGAAGAAGAAGAAGAAGAAGAAGAAGAAGAAGAAGAAGAAGAAGAAGAAGAAGAAGAAGAAGAAGAAGAAGACAAAGATGAAGAAGAGGATGATTATGATGATGGATTTGATGAAATTGATTAATATAATTGAATATTTTATGATGTTGTTGAATTATTGATTATTAATTTGTTAGTTTCATGAAATTATTGATTATTGATTTGTTAGTTTGTTGGATGGTTGTTGGTTTGGTCGCAGGTAAAGGCAGAGAAAGGAAACAACAAAACCTTGTTTTTTTTGTTAAAATACGCAGAAAACCGACCGACTAGTCACATAACCGACCGCTTTTACCATTCAATACGCAGAAAACCGACCGAACTGCTATATAACCGACCACGGTTACCATTCGGTAAAGCAGAAAACCGACCGATTGCAAATATAACCGACCACGGTTACCATTCGGTAAAGCAGAAAACCGACCGATTGCAAATATAACCGACCGACTTTCCCTATATATTTTTAAAAAATCCGGTTCGCCTAATTTTCACGTTACGAAGTCACACATGTTAATTATAAACTTGACTAAGATGTTTTAAATTTTTAGACAATTCAAAAAACATTTTTATATGTACGGATCCCCTAAACAGAAGACTAATCATATACCAGAAGTCTTATTTTGAATTACCTCGTTCACTCTTAATTATTCAAAAATTAGATGTTTTATTATTTAAACGATCCAACCGTACGGATGTTAATAAAATAATCTCATCAACGTCGAGACAAAATTTCAGATGATTTCGATGAATCGAAATACACCTTTATAACCTTTTTATTGTGAAAATATACATAAATAAAATTTTAAATTAAGAAAATATTTTTAAAAAACCCGGTTCGACTAAATTTCACGTTACGAAGTCACACATGTTAATTATAAACTTGACTAAGATGTTTTAATTTTTTAGACCTTTTAAAAAATATTCTTATATGTACGGATCCCCTAAACAGAAGACTAATCATATACCAGAAGTCTTATTTTGAATTATCTCGTTCACTCTTAATTATTCAAAAATTGATGTTTTATTATTTAAACGATCCAACCGTACGGATGTTAATAAAATAATCTCATCAACGTCGACACAAAAATTCAGATGATTTCGATGAATCGAAATACACTTTTATAACGTTTTTATAATAATACTTTATATAAACAAAATATTAAATTAAGAAAATATTTTCCCAAAAACACAAAACCGACCGACTATATAGTAAAACCGACCGACCTTGAAAAATTACGCGGAAAATGAATTTTTTCGTGAAAAATTAAAACACCCGCGCGACAGAAACGACGTCGTTTGATGGTTCTGCACAGATTTCCAGGTCAAAACCGACCGGGTTGCCGGTCGGTTTTGGTGCGTCAGTATATAAACAAAAAAAAGCCCCCTTTTTCCTCTTTTATTCTCACACGAACACTACTGCTGCTCCAAACTCTTTCCTCTCCAAACTCTTTCAAACTCCAAACTCGAATCAAACCCTCTCCTAACTCTTTCAAGGCAAGAATCAAGTGCAATGGCGGCAAGAATCAAGAATCGGAAACCCTCTCCAAAATCCTCTTCAATGGTAGAATCCGAAACCCTCTCCTAACTTTTAATTTGTGTTAGTATAGAGCTTAAATTTGTGTTAGTATAGAGCTCTATTGAACTTCAATTTGTTTGATTTGTTTAGTTTTCAAGCTTTTATATGTATGCATTGTATGTATATAAAATTTGTATATGTTAGTTTGGAAATATACATGCAAGTTCTTGTCGTCGGTTATGTCATGAGAATGAAAACGATAGGTTTTAGTTTGTGTATGTTAGTTTTGGTTTGTATATGTTTTAGTTTTAGTTTGTATATGTTAGTTTTAGTTTGTATATGTTAGTTTTGGTTTGTATATGTTAATTTGTATATGTTAGTTTGGAAATCTCTGTTTTTTATTTGTTTTTATATTTTTGTAATTTTTAGTTTGTACTCACATTCATAAGGAGGGCTTGGAATTTGGTTTTGTGTTTGTATTAAGGGGTTGTGGTTTGCATTTGGCATTTTGATATAATTAAGGTGTTGTGGTTTGCATAATTGGTTGTGAATGAAATTTATGTGATATAATTAAGGGGTTGTGGTTTGTATTTTGGCATTTTGATTTATAAGGGGTTGTGGTTTCATTCATTTTGGCGTTTATATGTTCAAAAATGAGTCGATTCATAAGGTGTTGTGGCTTGCATAATTGGTTGTGAATGAAATTTATGTGATATAATTAAGGGGTTGTGGTTTGCATTTTGATTCATAAGGGGTTGTAGTTTCCATTTAAAGTCGATTATTTTTTTATTCATATTCTAACCAATGGTGTTTATGGTGTTTGATTAGGGCACCTTGTGGTGGTTTGTCATCCTTGTGGTGATGATCATTGCCTTAATGGCAAGAAAAGGCAAGGGCAAGGGGAAGGCCAAGGAGACAACCAAAGGCAAGGGAAAAGGGAAAGCCAAGGAGACAACTTCCACTCGGAAGGGTAAAGGAAAGTCTAGCACCTTGGCTATACGTGATGAGCCAACTGATTCGGATGAAGGCGGGGAGAATCCGAATGAAGAGGAAGTTCCAAGACGAAGGGTAATTAGGAGGCCACGATCCCATTCAGCCGGTTTGTTTGGAAAAGTCCCTCCGAAACCAATCCGTATCAATATTTCAGGAGGACAGTAAGTCTACTTGTAGTAACTTATATATATATATATATATATGTATATCTATCTATCTGTATATATATATATATGTATCTTGCACTTGTTTAAATTTTGTTGACATACATATATATGTACATATAATCTCTTTTCACATTTTGGTAGTATTGAAGATGATCAAGCAAAGAAGACTTTGCTTGCTATTGTTCGTGAAAGGTGGCCCGTTGGACATTACACGTTCACCGACATTGTTGAACATGATGGTGAATGGCTAAAACACGTAGTCGAGGAATTTAATGTAAGCTACTCTTCTTATGCTCACATCGTGATTTGTATGCATGCTTTTTTATTTATTTGTATTATGTGTAAATAGTCTAACCATATGTATGTAATTTATCTTGATTTTATTATAATTGTAGTTATATTTCAAGCAACAAAAGGGACAAAGCCGGTCCGAAGCAAAAAATATAATTGAGAAGCATATCAAGAACACAATAAAGAGGACGTTGAATGAGCTCAAGACAAATATTGAGCAAAAATCAAAGGAAAGCGGAATATCAAAATTGAGTTTAAGACCTGGATATTGGTCTGAACTTTTTTGGAAGGATTTATTAAATTATTGGGAAAAGAATGAGGGGCACTTGCATAGGTCATCCGTTGGATCTACGAACCGCAAGAACGTCGAGCGGTTGCATAGTGCCGGTGCCCGGTCTTTTAATAAAGTGAAGGAGGTATATATAAATATCTATTATCATACACACCTTAATTTCTTAATTAAGATTTAATTCACATATATATTATATTCATGATTTAAATTGTTTTTGGAAGGAAATGAAAAGGAAGGAACGTGGAAAGAATCCAACTCGCCTTGAAGTATGGAACCGGACGCATACAAGGGTTGGAAGTGATCCTGAGCACCCCGTGTATACCACGCCTGCTGCAATGGCCATAGCGGTAATTAAATGATTGTCTTGTGGTTTTTTTTTAAAGTTTCAATGTCCATTTTACTTTTTAAGTTGTTTAATGTACTGATTGATGCACATTTCTCTGTAGACACGATATGCTTCTATTCTAGAAAGCAGGCCGGTGTCGGTTACACAAACAGGGGATAGAGACGAGCCCTTGGAATGGTGGTTGTCAGCAACCGGAGTTCCCGAAGGCAAAAAGCCTAAGAAGGACTACCTTGTTGGATTCCCCGAGGCTCGTGCTAGTCAACTTATTCCGACTCTTGCCTCACGTTACAGGGATTCAACAAGAGGCGAAGCCGGTGGATCTTCCGGTCAGAGACAAGAAGCCGTCATTCCCGACAATGTGTACCTCTCGGTCGTGCGCAATGTGCTCAATGAGGTCCGTGCGAACCCCCTTCAATTTCAGCGACAAATGTCTGAAGAAGAGATCGCGAATTTTGCAAAAACCGCACTAGAGGCCTCCGATCCAGCTGCCGATCCAAGTACAAGGGTTCAATGGAATTCTATGATTGGTGGGGAGATGGTACACATTGTGGGGTCGATGGTCGAGGATATACTCCTCAAAATGGAAAGGAAGGTTGAAGAGGTACGAATTCATATTTGTTATCTACTTGTATTGATCGAGTATGCTTATTTTCTTATTGGTTGTCATTGTCTATTATATGTGCAATTAGGAAAAGGAACGCAGACTCGCAGCGGAGAAGGATTATACTGATCCAGAGGAGCTGTCGGAGGAGGAACGCGGGGGACCCGAAGCCGGTGCTGATGCGGGTGCCAATGCTAGTGCTGCTTCGGGAGCGGATGCTAGTGCTGCTTCCGGAGCGGGTGCTACTGCCGCTGCGGATGGAGCTGCTTCCGATTCAGATGTTACATTAGATTAGTTTGGCTTTTGAATATTTGTGTTTTGAATATTGTGTTTAAGTTGGATTTGGAATTTGGTTAATGCTTGTGAAGGGCTTTTGGTTTGCCCTTGTAGACAATTATAAGTTTGATGTTTGGGATTGTAGTTATGGTACATTTTGTTGTTATATATGGTGTTGTGGTTTATGTATTTTGGATATTGTTGTTTGTTGGTAGCAGGTATGGCAGTATATAGAAACAGCAGGATTATTTTTTTTTTGATAGAAAACCCAGAAAACCGACCGACTTAAGACAAAACCGACCGTCCTTACCATTCAATTCACAGACAAAAACGACCGACGTACACATAACCGACCACGGTTACCATTCAAAAAAGCCAGAAAACCGACCGATTGCTTACTTCTCGGTCGGTTACCTTTGGTAGATCGGTCGGTTATACACGGTCGGTTTTAATCCCTGCAAGCGTTCTGGTCGTTAACCGACCATGTCCTGTCGGTCGGTTATGGGAAACCGACCGAACGCGGTCGGTTATAAGGTCATTGTTTTAGTTTGACTTTTCTGGTCAAACGTTTATAACCGACCACCTGCGGTCGGTTTTAGTGAGCTGCCGCAACTTTGACTTTTTGGTCAAGATATTTTAACCGACCACAGACGGTCGGTTTTAGTTCCCCCAACAAATTTGACTTTTTTGGTCAACAGATTATAACCGACCACATACGGTCGGTTATATTATTCTTATATCGATTGACCATATTTTGGTCAAACATGTAAAACCGACCGACTCCGGTCGGTTTTAGTTTACACGTGGCTGTGGCGTCCACGTGGCTCCAGATGGCATTGCTGCAGGGCCCAGGTAGCGACTTTCTTAAATAAGCAAAACCGACCGACATTCCGGTCGGTTTTCGTCTTTAAACCCGACCAATAGCTGATAACCGACCAGGTTACAACCGACCAGCTTCTCCGGTCGGTTTTAGTGTTAAAACCGACCGTTTACCCTTTTAACCGACCGTTTTTGGCGGTCGGTTTTGTCCTGTTTTTTTTAGTGATAGCCGGAGAAATATAATTACAGTATAGTTTCTTTTTTCTTTGTTTTCTTAATTATCAACAGTATCTGTAATATTTGCTGCTATCACAACTCTTGTTCTTGGTAATGAATACTACTCTAGCTGAGATGAATGAAATAAGAAATATGGCATCCATGCATGTCATGTCATATTCCCTCATAATCTCATTATGAGAAGGAAGGAGACCAAAGTAAGGTGATGACTGGAGCGGGCTGCAACCCCATGCTCTATTATTACTCATATTATTATTAGGAAAGCAGGACATACTATAGAAAACGCGATACACATGTAGGGCAGAACCAACGGTGGAACTTTACTGGGGCATGCTTTGCATGGACCCTTTCTAATTCTCCATCCAGGCATCCACCACACCAGTTCATTGTACGTATGAATGTTCATACACAACTTATACAAAAAACTGATAACTATTTGTAAATCTCATATTTTTGTATTTTTTTTATATTCGGAATGCAAATAAAACAAAGAGACTATGCATAATGCTAATACATGTCCTTCCATGCAATCGCTACACTGTTCATAACTTCATTTTATTGTTTTGACTATCACAATAATCATGGAAAACAATGTTATTGATGGATGAAAGTATTAATTGGTAGCATTTCAGCTGCCCCTAAAAACATTTAGAGGGTAATATTTTGATTAAGATACTAGATACATTTCAAGAGTATAAACTTAGCTACTGCTTATATGCGGACTTCTTATTGTTGCTCGTCGTCTGTCATTGCCGGTCGTTAGAGTGCTCTGCCATAGCAACTATCTTGTTCTCAATCCCGAATATATTAAAGATTTGGTTCATTATTAATGACTTCTCTTAACATTATTCTTGATCCGCGTGCATGTCGTATTTGTTATATTTTGAAATGATATAGAGTATTTTTTTTTATTTTAATATTTAATAAGCAGATATTTAAGAGTAGAATCGTGTGTATATAAGGTGTATGTTTTTCTTAAAATAAATAAAAAATAGGTATTTGTCACCGAAAATTTCCGCTCCCGTTCTCCGTTTTTAAGTTCGCACCAGTTATAACTGCGTACACCGGAAACACTACATATTCGAGCATGTGTGAATTGTGATGGTGGCTTGTTTGTTTTTGCACGTAATAAACTTTAAAGTATTATTCCCAAATGTATTTAAATTTATAGCCTTTCATTTGTGGTGAGGAGATACTCAAGTTGTTACTCCACATGTTTTGATGAGTCCCAAAAAGTCAATTTTCAGCTTCATATAAACACATGAACGCATGGTTTCGGTCAGATAAATATTGACTTTTAATCAAATTCTATATCCTATTTTTTTTTTTAATCAAATGACATATTTGTGACAAATTGAAAATTCTAATTCAATAATTTAAGTGTATATATGAGATCCCATTATTATTAATATAAGTCAATCATTATTAATTAGGATTTGAGAAAATTTAAAAAATAGTGTTTGAGATAACTAGTATTTTCCTTAATGAAAACGTCACCAGCTCTCATACAAAATAATGTGTAAATGAAATATTTAATATTAAATAATATACGTTATAGTTAAAATTAAAATTTTGAAATTTAAAATTTACATTAAAGCTCCTCTTAAATCACACACTATTATAACAAAGTATATATAAACTAAAAAAATTCAAATTTTGAATTATATGAAATATAAATTATTTATTATATTAAATGTCATGATACTCATACATATGTTTTGGAAAAATTAATAATTGTAAAATATTATACATTAAATTTCAGAATTGTGACCAAAGTTTACACCGATTTTTAAAAATTTGGCCAGAGTTCCGGATTCTCAAAAAAGTGGCCAAATTTTGGCTCCGCTTTTCAAAAGTGTGGCTATCGTCGTTAAATGTCATTTAACAGGAGCCACATTTTTTAAAAACGGAGCCAAAGTTTGGCCACCTTTCTGAGAATTTGGAACTCATTAATTTTGAAAAATGGAGTCAAAATTTGACCTTTTGAGAATTTGAAATTCTAGCCAACTTTTTGAAAATCGGTGTAAACTTTGGTCACGATTTGGAGTTTACTCAATACTCCCTCCGTCCCAGTCATTTGTATATAAATGGCTGGGACACGGAGACCAATAAATTGTGTAAGAAATGAGTAAAGTTAGATGAAAAGTGGGTATAGTGATGGGACCCATTTATATTTAATAATAGATTTGAGATAGTGGAGGAAAGTAGTGGGTGTAATAGTGTTTATATTATTATAGAATGAAGATAGTGGAGGAAAGTAGGTGGTGTAATGATATTTTATATTATAAAAATTTACTACTTTTGGAATGTATACAATTGATGGGACGTCCCAAAAAATAAACTGTATACAATTCACTGGGACGGAGGGAGTATTATATATCAAATATAAATTAAATATAATCGACTATAATAATGTGATGTGATATACATCAGAGTCAAAAAAAACCCGGTACAACCAAAACGTATCTTACCACCGGAATCAATCATATGATGTGATATAAATCGGAGTCAAAAAAATTTCTCAAAATTAATTAAGAGCCGTATGGCCTCATGCATACACAGCACCTCATGTTCTTCTATATAAGAAATGTTCTTCGTCTACACAATGTCCACGCAGAAACACATATAGATGTGTATATTATTATCAGATGGTCTTCAGTAGGTTTCTTCATATTGCTTGCAGAATGCCTGCATATTTTACTAATTTTGTACCTATACAGCAGCACCATAATACACATACAATCTTTCTTTCTTCAGCCCAGGATGCTTAACTTGAACACTTTGCTACCGGACCACCTGGTAAATTCTTCAATAATATCAATACTATCCTTGTTGAGTTGAATAAAAACAAAACTATTTTTATCATTAGATTCTGTCAAGAAATGTGGTGTTGTTTTAAATTTGTAAATATGTTGTACTTGGTGTCAACTAAATTTACTGTACTGACTTGATTTCCATGGACCATGGAAGTGAGAAAGCCTTTGTGAGAAATATCTGCCCACAAAGGACCCCTGCTTCTGCGATTCTTGTATATAAGGAAATTTGTTTAGGTGTGGGATTAGAAGAGATCTGCGAAGATGGGAATTCTGAATCTATTTCTTGCTGCTTCAATGCCGGTGCTGAAGGTGCTTTTGGTAACTGCTGTTGGATCATTCCTTGCACTAGACCGTATCAAAATATTGACAGAGGATGCACGGAAGCATTTAAACACTGTAAGAAATAATTTTATGCAATCATCTAAATTGTGCTTTCTGCTGGATGATTTTATGTTGCGGATATGTGGTGCTAGAGTATTTTAGCCACTATCATAAAATTTAACCGGGAGAAATGAAAGAAGAATATAATTTTTCTGCATTCTTGGAGTATTCTGTTCAATATACTTTCCATGTGACAAGTTGATACCTACGGCTATAAGAGAAACAACATCAATATTGCATTATTCTATATTTAGTTTGCTAATGCTGATTTGATTGTTCAACTTTCTGGCTTGGCCGGAATATTCACATGTAGTAACTAAAATGTAAGGCCCTTCTGCAATCTCAAAATATATGCATAACACATTTTCATCTTCTGGAGAAGCTCGGATCCCTAAACACATGCGAATAATTTCTCAACTAACAAACTCTAAGATGTGTGTTCTTATCGTCGTTCTTTTAATTTTTTGATGCTCCACCAATCAGCCTACCTCTGACAACTCTCCTGTCTTACTTCAATTGAAATCCTAAAACAATTTATGAATTATATTATCAGGTCAGTCTCTCATATTCGACAGAAATGACATCTTTTATTTTTTACGGGCAGGTTGTATTTTACGTTTGCACTCCGGCTCTTATACTTGGAACCTTGGCGCAAACAATAACATATGACAGCATGGCTAAGTTGTGAGTTCCTTTTTGCTGTCACAAACTTAAGGACATGTCAGCCTGCCAAACTTGGTTGCAACATATTTAGACTGCTTTGTATTTGATTGTAGGTGGTTCATGCCCATAAACGTCTTCATTACATTTATAATTGGTACTTTGCTTGGTTGGCTGGTTAACCTTGTCACTAGACCTCCACCTCATCTTCGAGGACTTGTTATAGGCTGTTGTGCTGCAGGTAAGTAGTAGCTATTGTTGGTGATATATTTTGTGTACTTGTCAATGGGGTGAACGAATTCAGGCTCTCGAATGGCCTCTTCTATAGATGTTGTTACTCTGTCTCTGTGCATCTTTACTTAGATACTGTTTGGGGTTGCTGTTGCAGACAGCAACAACAGCTTTTTGCTGAAAAGCAGGTGAAAAACTGTCTAGATAGCTGCAGTTATAATCATCTAAACTGTTTCCTCATTGGAACACCATAATTCGGGACACAAGTTAAATAGCTTGTTTTGCTATTTTTTTTTGGGAAAATTAAATTGCAGGTCCCTGAACTATTGACGTTTTATTGTCTAGGTCCCTGAACTAAAGATTCCATATTTCAGGTCACTTAACTTTTCTGTTTTCTGATCTAAGTCCTTCCGTCAAAAAGATTCTAACGGTGTTAACTAGGGTTCTTGAGTTTCATACAGATCAAAGCAATTTTGAAGGTGTTAGTGATATCCAAATTCAAAGTTCAAGTAGTCAAATCGAAGCTTGGGTCGCTGGCGACACTCATATGACACCAATTTTTAAAAATTATGTTTAATTTAAAATTTTATAAATTTAGGTCACTAAATTCGATAAAAAACCTTAAATTTATGGTCCAATTTGGGCTTTTTTAAAATTAAATCTAATTTGTGAAAATTGTTGTCATATGAGTGTCGATAGTGATTCAAGATTCAATTTGACTACTTGAACTTTGAGTTTGGATATCACTAACACCTTCAAAATTGCTTTGATCTGTAAGAAACTCAAGAACCCTAGTTAACACCGTTAGAATCTTTTTGACGGAGGGACTTAGATCAGAAAATAGAAAAGTTAAGTGACCTAAAATACGGAATCTTTAGTTCAGGGACCCAGACAATAAAACGTCAATAGTTCAAGGACCTATAAATTAATTTGCCCTTTTTTTTTTTGAATAGTTTCACAATTTAATTATTACAGGAAATCTGGGCAACATTCTCATCATTATAGTCCCAGCAGTTTGCAAAGAAAAAGGAAGCCCATTTGGAGATCCCGATGTCTGTAGCACATATGGACTTGCTTATACTTCACTCTCCATGGCGGTATATAATCTCTTTTAGCTAATCCTTAATTTGGAATATCTCATTAGATGAATGCAACAAAAAATGATGTTTCTGTCATCAGGCACTCATTGCAAATTTTCGATATGGCTATTGTTGCATTGCAGATGGGAGCTATCTTTCTGTGGGGTTATGTTTATAATGTAATACGATTATCTATAGAAGTAAGTGCTTCCTCTGTTAGTGAGTGCACTACTATAACAGGCACTGCAGAACCGGAGAGTTTCACTGAACCATTACTTTCTCCAAAAGAATACAACGTGTCTGAAGACAAAGCAGATTCATTACCCTGCACTAGGTTTGATGGAACACAGGTTAGTTATGGCAATAAAATTACTACTTTGCACTAGAACTTTAGAAATAATCTGCAACTTCACTAGATTCTTTTAAGCACTCTTTTCTGTTATACCCTTATGGCCCCTCCAACAGTTCTTTCTTGGTGTACAATTTTGTACAGTATATTTCTTCACTATAATTTTATATCAAATGTTAGTCTTGATAGTAGATCTTTGGCAGGTGGGAGTTGCAGATAAACTAAAGCAAAATGTCATGAACATCTCAAGAAATCTCAATTTGAAGAAGTTATTTTCCCCTTCAACGAATGCAGCAGTAAGGTCCCATTAATATTGTTGACATTCTACGTTAAACATAGCAATATGCAAATACATGTTAGGTTTTTCAAACTATTGGCCGTGTCGGTTATAGGGAATTATGTGGTGACTTAAAAAATTTCTCTGTTTCATGTACAGATCTTGGGCTTCATAATAGGACTTGTGCCTCTGCTTAAAAATTTATTGATTGGTGATGAAGCGCCTCTCCATGTGATTGAAGACTCAATTGTCTGGATTGGGTAAAAGCTCTGAACACGCGCTTGCTTAAAGTCTTGAGCAGTGCCTTGCTTGTAATTTTGTATAACTGATCTTCCGACTTCCATTCAGTTTTAAATTATTGAATTATGTTCTGTATCTGCGTTTCTTAAACTGCAGAGATGCAGCTGTGCCAGTTCTCACTCTAATAATTGGCGCAAACCTCCTGAAAGGTAACAACAAACTACACCTGCCTCAGCTTAGTTAAGACTGAATCTATATGGACAAAGCCAAGCCTCTAACACTTCTGAAACTTTCCGAGCAGGTTTGCAAGCATCAGGAATCCAGAAATCCATGATTGTTGGCATTATAATTGCTCGATACATTGCCTTGCCAATAATAGGCACTTTGATCGTTCGCACTGCAGTCAGGTTTAATCTGGTGTCAGCAGATCCTCTGTACCAGTTTGTTCTTTTACTTCAGTTCGCGGTCCCTCCTGCTATGAATATAGGTAATCCTACATAGGTGACTCTCTCTCTCTTCTGAGTCTGAGCCTCTCGTCTTATACTTAGCATCTTTCATGAAGCTATTGCCTTGAATATATTGTAGTCATCTGGTCTATTTGTTCAACGTGACTGCAGGTACAATAACACAGTTGTTTGGTAAAGGTGAAAGCGAATGTTCTGTTATAATGCTATGGACCTATGTTTTTGCTACTGTATCGCTTACTCTTTGGTGTACCTTCTTCATGTGGTTGGTCGCTTGATTCCGCTATTTCTACCACATGAAAGGATTACAGATTCGAAGGTGTGAAAATAAAGAACTGCTACAAGACTACAGGAAAAGAATGTGTTGCACCCTTCAACATGTATTTTTGAAATATAGCATATTGAACTGAAAATATAGCTTCAATACATAGTTTCTTCCTGGTTTTTCATCTTTTTTGCCAGTTGATTACACTGTGTGGTGATTGCTGCAAATGCCCCGATTTATGCAAATATTAAGATTTGTATAAATTAGTTAAAAACTATCTAAAATTTAAAAAGTGAAGTTTCCAGGTTCACTGCTAAAAAATCTAGACCATCCTCTTCCTGATTGGGGTTAGCTGATGACATTTGCTGCGGTTTCCACTGGGGAATCATGCCGGTTCATGAGCCTGTTGACAACGGGCCACATTTCTTCATTCGGAATGCCCCCAAAAAATTGTTAATAGTTGCAGCACAAGCAGTACACATACAACTTATTTTCCCTTTATGCCCTCTACATTGTGGGACTAGTTTCATTTATTTTTGCTTTACTTGTGATCGGTAATTAAAGGCATTTTATCACAATATACTACAGAAACTACCACACAAGTTTTTTCCATACCTAAAAGGCTAAAATGTTACTACTCCAAAGATAAGTTTAAGTTAATTTGTTCATGCAGATTGGAACCGCGTCGCTCCCTCTTCCCTTCAAGTACGCAACCATTATTTATGTTTGACTAGCCACTCTACAAATCTCAACTTACATCTTTACAACCCTTCCCACATTCCTTCACTTCGATCTACGTAACAATCTCAAATAGACCCTGATTTTCTACGACTCGTCTTCGCTTTAAATTCAATTCTCTCTTGTTATTTGGCGAGTCTATATTATTTTTAGGTGTTATAGTAAGTCTTTTCTCATATAATCTATAGTACCTTTGAGTTGTGATCATTTTAGGTTAAATTTGTTAGTGCGATAGTACATTTTTCTTTTATGTATTCCATCTTATGATTTGAATTGATTTGTATCTGTTTGATATGTGAAAAATGTCAAGTCAAGTGGTCGGAGTGATTGGGCTAATGCGGCTTTTCAGCCTTTTTGTTGCTGCCTCAGTGCCGGTGGTCAAGGTCCTTTTGCTCACTGCTCTGGGATCATTGCTTGCTCTAGACCATATCAACGTACTCAGCCCGGATGCACGTAAACATCTCAACACTGTGCGTAAAACTCAGTGTCTCATCTATTGTCAATTGCATACTTGTATTAATGTTTAGAATCTTCTCGAACAAAATACTAGTTAGCTGCCATGATTTAATCGAGATCACGATCCATGTATGATGGACTAACAGATAATGCAATTTGCAGATAAACCTAAGTGCGGCTTTGTTACTTGATATGTAGAGCTTAGGCAAATTTAACCTAGATATTAAATTATTTTTCAGTGTTATTTAGCTAAAATTCAGATAAACTTGGGTCTGGTTCTTAATGCACCTTCTAATTATATATCTGAAAGGGACTTGGGTAGAAACTTTAATCCACAATCTCCTGCTTACAAAAAAACGATGACTTGCTCATTTATCTCCTCGAAGGGTGAGTGTGACAAGAGTAGGATGTACGCAATCTTACCCCCTTACTTGCGAGAGTAGAGAGACTATTTACAGAAACATGTCAGATAAGAGAGTCGAAGTCATGACATGGGCACCTGAAATGTTGAACGGATGCCTTCTGACTTCTGAGACCTGAAATAGATAGTAAACGTGTCCAAATTATTAAAATAAAACTCTTATCCCTCATCCTATGAAAATAATTTTTAACACCAACAAACCGCGTTTATGTAAATCTCTCCATTATGTTGATCAATTTAACTACAGTTATGTTAGAGCAAGTCCAATGTAGGTACTAAAAGTGGTGTTATATCTATGATATAGCACCCAAGAAAAAAACCTCATTCCAATGGGATGCTAAACATGGATGCAAAATAGCAAAATACTATACTTGGTGCTAAATATAGAACACAAGCATAGGTATTGCTATAATTCACAGTTTCACACATAAGCATGCAAGTGAAAAATCAACATTTAAAGTAATGTTGACAAATAAAATAGTGCATTTAATGAGTTAGCGAGTGAAATATAGTTATATTTAGATAATTTGGTGCTATTCTAAAATTATCATTGGAGTATAAGTTCTATTTCAACATCCAAAATCACTTTTTGATCATAATATAGCAAAATCTATATGTATTTTAGCACCACGATTCTACTTGCTCTTAGTTATCATGTAGAACGATGTTCCCTTGGTCCCTCATATCTGGAACATATTATAGGTTTGTGTGTGCACAAATATATGCCTCCGTATGTTAAGATTGCCTGTCACACAAATGGTCAAAATCGAAATTTTCTGGAGCATTTTCTCGACTCCAAATTAATAGTTTTGAAGAAATGGTTTTTCTTGTGATGAATAAGTCTCCGTTTGATGTGATGACATGGTTGCTTCTTGCAAACAGATTGTATTTTATGTGTTCAGTCCAGCACTTATAACAAGCAACTTGGCGAAAACCATAACATATGAAAGCATTATTAAGTTGTGAGTTACCTTCTTATTCTTACATCAGCATGCTGTCTGTAATGAACAATCATATCATTTTTTAAGTTTGGTTGCTTCCTTGTTTTCTGTAGGTGGTTCATGCCCTTAAATATCCTCATTTCATTTGTTGTTGGTTCCTTGCTGGGCTGGGTGGTTAATTTACTAACAAGACCACCACCACATCTTCGAGGCCTTGTTGTAGGCTGTTGTGCCGCTGGTATACCATCTTCAGATTTTCCCCAAATCATGTTTTCGTGGAAGTTACTTTATAGTCCTGTACAATATTGCAGATTCAAGTTAATTAGTACTTACCCATTCCCATGGCAGTAGTATTCCCTATGCTTTATTCATAACATTTTGTTCCTTTGACGAATATAGGAAACCTTGGCGCCATTCCCATTATTATTGTCCCAGCAGTTTGCAAAGAGAAAGGAAGTCCGTTTGGAGATCGTTATGCATGTAATTCATATGGATTGACTTATGTTTCACTTTCAATGGCGGTATATACCTATTGCTAGTGGTTAATTTTTTTAATATTACTGTACATGGTAGAGGGTGAACAGAAACTTGTGAATAGGACAACCATTTTGCTCATAAAGACATTTTTTAATCATTTGAAGCAATAGGGTAAATTCATAATGCTTTACAATCAGTGCAATAAAAAAGATTTGATTGAGATAATGTATTTATGCAAATATAAGCTTAGATGCAAATATAGAAGGAAAATGAGACTCTGTTCTGCCAGGTACTTGATATAATGTTACAATCTGGTTATTGTTGAATTGCAGATAGGAGCCATATATCTATGGGTTTATGTTTATAATGTATTGAGGTTATCTATACAAGCAATTCCAGAAGAACTAAGTGTCTCCTCCATCGGTAAATGCACAATGGAACCAAATATTGCAGAACAAGGGAGTCTCATTGAAGCTCGACATTCTCCAATAAGATTTGTAAGATCTGAAGACCATGCAGATGCATTGCCCTCAACCAGATTCGATGAAGAACCTGAGGTTAGTCCTTGAATATGTCATTTTTCTACATTTCTTGATTAGTACCTCAGCGTTATGAGAAGCTCATCCACAACTTTTTACTTTTTCGTTCTCCTTGCTAGTAATTTCAACATATAGTGTGTACTTGACAAAATGATACAAGGACAAAACTAGTCTTGCATAGGCATCCCATTCCTATTCAATCATGGCTTTACACTGGCCTTAAAAATTCTAGGATTGAGCATGATTCCTAAGTGTCTTCATGAACGGATTCAATTTACCAAACTATGGCTAAAAAATTAATAGAATTACAAGTCCTGTAACAATTTACAGGCCTGTTTTGGTTCAGCAGTTTGATAATATGAAACACTTGTTATAACATGTGAATTTTGTTGGATACGAGCATAAAAGTAGATATCTGATTTAATAAGTTCTTTTTAAAATATAAGTTCCTATACCGATAGTTTAATGTAATGCAAGTCTCTTAAACACAAACCTTAACTTACGTAATTGTCTACACGTCCAAAATGCCTATTGTTAAGTTCTAGAAGTTTAAAGTAGAAGACCTCTAGAAGCCTTATAAGTAATCATTTTATCGTACCATCTCTTGTTGATGATTGAGAATGAGAAGACCTTGATAGATCGAATGGTCCAGGGATACCACTAATAAGTAAAGCCAGCAGCCTTGTTAGATGTTATGCAACCTTGCAGGTCAATGAGGATAAATATTAGGCACTAACTAGTGAGTTGAAAGTTAATCATAATTAGATCTGTTGGCAGTTGGGATTTACATATAAAATAAAGCAGCACGCGATGGAGCTCTCAGGGAAGCTCAATCTAAAGAAGTTGTTTGCCCCTTCAACCAATGGAGCGGTAAGATTCTGCTTCTTGCATTACTTAATAATGTTCAACTTTTCCTGTTTTAGATTTATTATGATTTGTATCATCTGTAATATATTTTGGCATTCTAACAAAATACATTACAAAGTGGATTGTTCTTAAGCCTGGTAAGAATAATGCAATCTATTAACAGATTGTTGGGTTCATAGTTGGACTTATACCTCCACTTAGAAAATCGATGATCGGTGATTCAGCTCCCTTCCATGTGATTGAAGACACTATCATCTTGCTCGGGTCATTTCTTTAACACAGTTCTCATTGAATACATTTAATTTAAATTTTTTGTCATATTTGAAGACATGTATTGGAGAGTCAACATTGAAATATACTTGATGGCTTGCAGGGATGGAGCCATCCCACTTCTCACTCTGATAATTGGAGCCAACCTTCTTAAAGGTAACATCTGCATGATTTAGTTATGGATGGAGTTTCTCTTGTACAAGCCAAACATCTAATACCTTTGATTTTTGTGCAGGTTTGCGATCATCAGGAACACCAAAATTCATGGTTTTTGGCATCATAGTAGCCCGTTATATTGTTCTACCTTCGGTGGGCATTGGCGTGGTAAAAGCTGCAGTGCATCTGAATTTGGTACAGGCAGACCCCTTGTATCAGTTTGTCCTTCTGCTTCAGTTTGCACTTCCACCTGCCATGAACATAGGTAACATTCATCAGTCGTCGCCTTGATTATTTAGGACAGTCACCCAAGTTATCTGGCCTCATTTAGTAAATACAGGAGGGCTGAAAACAAAACTTTAACTGTGTTTGACTCGTCTGTGCCACGTTACAGGCACCATGATGCAGTTGTTCGGCAAAGGTGAAAGCGAGTGTTCTGTGATTATGCTATGCTGTTATGTTTGTGCATTGGTGTCACTCTCTCTTTGGTGTACTTTCTTCATGTGGCTGGTTGGTTAGTTTTGCTGATTTGCAAAATCACACACACTTCTTGTACTCCTGTGAAAGATGAATGATGGCAACCACATTACTATATAGACCATATTCTTACATGAACTCCATTCATTCTCTGTTGTCTACGCGAAAATAATGTCTGAAATTGGGGCAGCTTGACCAAAGATCCTTGTGGATGCTCGTAATATACTGTGCATCAATATACATCAGGATCTGTGTTAGGAATATGCCAGTGGGACAAATATCAGGATCTGTGACTCTGTTAGGAATATGCCAGTGGGACAAATATTTGAGTTGTTTCTTACAACTAATGAACTAATACAGGGTTTAACAAGGAGAGTTTTAGCCCCTTTCCAAATAATTAGTTATGATCTTTTTGCAAGAGACAATACATTGCTCTTGATGAAATCCAGGGTAATCTTAATTGGCATGAACAATGTTGACAATGTAGCAACAGTCTCTTTTTCGGTTCCCCCAGGCAACATAGTTTCTCCTCCAAATCTTGGCACCCTTTATCACAACTTCAAGTAATAATGTCTCAAATATCAAGTCTGGAAAATATATTCTCAATTATCAATTTATAATTTATTTTAATTTAAAAAAAAACAGAAATGCTACATTATGCAGCGTTTACCATACTCAAAAAAAAAACAGTCAAATACCTATAAACCTGATATAACGTTATGAAATAATCTAAATATCCCTTAAACGTTGTATCATATTACGTTTTATTGTTATAAGCTTACACGATGTAGTGTTTTAATATGAGATATGATATGCCATATTTTTGAGATGACATTTCAGCTCGAAATTGAGGCCAGTTTCGACATAACATAAACAGGTGAAACAGTCTTTTTCCGTGCTATTTGTTATACTCATTAAAGAAAATGTTGACAATCAGATCACTCCACTTCAGAATTCAGACTCTCAGCCTCTCAGGAGCTGATGCTTGAATTTCGGTCAAACTACAAATAAATGAAATAGCATCCAGGTCAGACTTTAAAACCTTACTTTAGGGTAGATGATTCCAGAATGTAAAACCGTGGAGATATTCCTTCAGATTATTAAAATGAAAATTTTACAAAATTTAGATGAAGCCAAGGTTTCTTCTCATCAAATTTGATCAAATCTATTCATCTGTAACTCTGCAACAAAGGAAAATTAGAAAAATGCCTCATAGTAAAATTTCAACGCTGTGCAAGTACTTTTTGCATCTACACCCCGCTGTTGGCTGGGGACGACACCATGGAGAGAATATTTGTCACAGCAGCCATGGCACTCAATGCCGCTTTCAGAACATCCTGTGAACATCCTGGTTTCACTATAGTCCTCACCTGGCAACATAGACATGTGTATGCTATTAATGATTAATCAATGCATTTCCACCCATGTAAAAGGTAATTAAATTCTCAAGGAACTGATAGCTAAAATCTCAACTCTTATTCTCCTGATGCACAAAATGTGATATAAATATAAAATTTAGTCTTTAGAATATTAAAGATCCATATTTTTTTAATATCAATAAAATTAGTTTTAAAGCCTTTCCGATGCACTTTTGCTAGAATAAAAAATTAGGTCACCTATAAGTTACAAATTGTAATGCATAAAGTTACACATATGTACCTTGTCAAGATATACTTCCAGTTCCTTGATACGGCCCATATAATCCTGATCCTCAACACACAAAGTCACAGCCTTTGCATCAGCTCCAGGACCATCAAACTGAAGGGGTCCTGGATTTCTGTAAATGTCCTCGAGCAAAAATTTTGCAGCATTTTGAGTTAACAACCTGCATTATATAGTGACTTAGACGCAATATATTAACGGTGGTGATAAGCCATTTTATCTACCAATATTGTGCAAGGCAAAGCTTGTATGTTGAAATTCTGAATAAGCATAAACATTGCATAAAAGACTTTCAAGAAAATCACACAAGATGACATACTCATATGATTTGCCTTTCAAATCCACAGTAGCAGGATGAACAGCGGGTTTCCCGCTAAATGCGCCCCCTGGACCGCTGCCATATCGTTTGACAGTCATCATTGCCTGACAAGAAATTTTAGAGGAGTCATTTCTATGCGAGGAGTTGCAAAAATATACAGTAACACAAAACAATCAACCACTCAACCCAAATGTAGATCAGGCAAGCACGAACAGAAGTAAATATTTATCATTAAAACCCTTTTACTTGAAAAACAAAACTGAAAGATAAGTTTATTGTTTTAATATCCCTAACATGTGAAAATTGACACACAAGCTTGTCTGTGTGTAGAAAGAATTATCGTACTGTTATTGGGGCAGCACCACAACGCCACTTGTTCAAAGGATTCTTCAGGTTAGTTACAGTTGCCAAGTACCCATTAAGACCAGCTGCCAGAACATGGTAGGCTATGTGTCCAAGCACCTATATGAAGATTGGTTGGCAAACAATTTTTAATCCACAGGTCGGTTGAAGGACTCCACATAGATCAATGTTAATATAATGCTGAAAAAATCAGTTCAAATGAAATTTATATACAGAGTAAAACTGCTTACATAAGCATAATCACAATCAAACTTCGACGGCAAAGATCCACGAGCTTGATAGCCAAAGAAGTGACAAATAGCATTGAATTTTTTTCCTTTGTATGTCCCTTCTTTCTGTTTAGATCACAAAAGAAACACCAAATTGAGGTTTTACTCGATGATAATGTGATAAATTCTTTATTCGATTGAGAAAGAAAACGTGTTTACAAGCACTCAAACGGGATCTAAATGAAAAACAGTTGAGTATGCATACACAAAATTGCAGTTGCTACATAAATCAGCATCATATTTAAAATGTTAGCCAGAAAATTTCATAGTAATCTAAATGAAATTTGGAAAACAGAAAACTACTTTTAAGGTTTGTCTGAACTTCAGTAAGCACTGACGGTATTATACGTCCGTCGGGAAAGACTACTAATTTTTAAGGCATTGTTTCCACTAGAGAAGACTTCAAAAAGAACAACAATGAATTACTAGAAGGTTTCCAGAAAAAAAATAAAAAAATCTTGATTTAGACCATTGCGACAATGCTTACTTAAAAAGAAATGTCGCAGCTTCTTTGAACACTCACGTCAAGGTAAATTCAGCAATAACATTGCCCGAGGGCAGATAAATGTCAAATTAAAGAGACCGTGTGTGTCTGATCAGTAACTTATAAAGTTCTATCAGCACAAGCCATGCACATCCCTACGGCACTTCTAAACCAGCCCAATAGCCAAAGAGTCTGGAGGACTTTCCACACCAAACAAATGGTGCAACTGATGGGAAAAGATAAAAATGTTCATCCACTGTAATTAGAGAGCGCTACTAACTACTAAAAAATGATAGTCAGAACAATGAGTATGTTCCCTTTGCACACCATCTCATAACCTGGCAAAGAGTATGTAGTTGTGTTCTCATGTAATAAAAAAATAAAGACTTGAGAAGAAAGTGGGAAGTGGGCTATTATTTTTCATATGGGAAAGTGAGTAAAATGCGAGTCCCTGAACATCACACTGTCATTTGTCAGAAAGGTTAACATACCAAGCGCTTGTTCATTTCTTCTTCCACAAGATGAGCAAGAAGCTTCTCTGTCTCAATCTAAAAGGGTTTAAAGATATTTAGAGTTACTTAATTTGAATAATAAATTTACGTAGTACAGCAAAAACAACAGTTCCCAATACCTGAGAGAGTTGAGCAGAGTCGTCTGATTCAGGATGGAGGAGCAACTGCCATATAACTACTTAAAATGAGTACCTCAGCATGAAGATAGTAAAATTCGCATTAACATGAATTAGAATATAGACCTGTTTTCTGATGAACAGAGGCAAGAATTCAAACAAGGCAGATGCCCAAGGTGACAATTTAGAGGAAATATTATCGACTGAATGGCCCTCACGGAGCAAACCATGAATTTCCTGTAATAATAAGATGTTAAACCACACCAATAACCACTTTAGTGAATTCTTGGGAGAACAAAATTTTAAGATACAATACTTGGAAAGTTGAATAGCAACCAAACAATGTAAAACTTATTGGACTTTACCTGCAATAAAGCATAAACCTCAGGAATGCTTTCTATGAGACCCTCTGGTAGTAGGATAACTCCGTGGTACTTGTCTGTTCAAATAAAATTATATTAAGTGGATGATAAGCATCATAAAACACAGAGGGGAATATGATATTCTCACCTTGCTCTGCTCTGGTTTGCACTGCGTCACATAGTTGTTTTGTAAGGTCAAAAAGAGTGAGTTTTTCTGCAGCCACCTCCTCACCTAGAATAACCTGCAAATAATAAATCAGCATCCATCTACAAGAACCTGAAAGCATTATAAATATTAAAGTATAAGAGTAAAAGGCAGACCATGTTTGGATGTGACTGGAGAGTACATTCCAGAGCAACATGTGATGCCTTCCTGCCCATGAGTCTGATGAAATAGTAATACTGAGGAGAAATAAAAGGTCGCTCAGTTGAGTTTAGAAAAGCAGAAACAAACCTAGTTAGCCAATAAAGTGCATGAACAACAGATTATTTAGTAGAATAATATAAAGAGGATAAGTAAAGGTTGGCAGTCAAATTCCTTGTATGGACGTGGGATATATACCTTCTCCGCTGAAAGGGCGTCAGTGCAGACATTGCTAATAAGCTGGGAATTGACCTGTATACCAGAAAAAAATTTAACTTAACAAATATTCACCAATGTTATGAACAGAATATGACATCGTAAGCCTCTGAGAGAGGATGACAATGAGAAGCAAATAACATAATCTGTCACAACATAAAGACTAGCTGCACCTTACAGATAGTGTCAAATCCAACATTTGCTTCAACAAACTGATTCTTGAGATCCCCATTTAATGTAACAGGAACCCCAACCACCTGCAGATCTCAAACATAATCAATTACCATCGAATCATAGAAGCGCAATCTGTGGTACGTTTACGTAAAGTTAAATGAAGATTATCCTGATTGCAGACTGATGCCTTATGCACAGAAAAGTACCTTTGTTGGGCATTTTGCTTCTGCAAAAGTTTCTGCAAGCTGCGCAGCATCTGTGTTTGATGTTACCCCTATTACAGTATAAAAACTGTCTTGTTAGAGGAGGAGGAGAAAAGGAGGACAAGAGGAGATGAGAGAAGCTAATTTACCCCCTATAATGACAAGGCTGTCCAACTTTAAAGCTTTGCATGTTGATAATGCAGCAGTTACTTGCTCTGTTGTTCTTATTTGATCTTTTGTCCTTCCGAGCAAGTCATAACCACCTTCACAGGATTAGAAAGTATAAGTGAATTGAATCTAAATAGATCTTTATCTTAATATTAAATAATTATTGTTTTCATCTTAATATTAAATCATCATTCTACTGATACCTTGATTTTTATAAGTTGCCAGTATTTCATCGGTGATTTCAAGAGTCTTTTGTGCAAATAAACCTTCAGATCCACCTGGTATGGAACAGAAAGGCAATCTCACAGTTAAAAAAACTTCAAACTCATTCCTTCTTCTGGAGACATAACCTCCAAACTCATAACAATGAGCCTTTAATTGATACTGAAAATGTCTTTAAGTTTGTATATGAATTGCAGAAAGGTCTCTTCTGCTAACTCCACATAACTCAAACAAATAATATAATGGAAGTGATACTGGACAACTCAAGCTCATTTGCAGCAAGAAAAATTGATCTATACAATGGAGTGCAACGAAGAAATTTGAAGTCAATTTCTAAATGCACGGATTTTGAAAATTTTAAGAGCTGTGCTGAACAGAAGAGGCAGAATACTTACCCAGAAACCCGAGCAAAGTACTGCTGGTATTATGAGTTTTAAGAGCATTGTGAAGACCCCATATGACATTATGTCCTCCTGGTGATTGTCTACCGCAGAAAACCACTCCAACCCTGAGGAGATTTATAACAAATATTAGTTTGAGTATACAACTAGATACAAGATTCTTCCTCACCTTTATGATACCAACACTGTCTATTGTTGTTATGGCACACATTACAGGAACATAACGAGATCTGAGCAAAACGATTCTATTATAAAATCAAATTTGTTTTGCACAAACTTAAACAGCAAGTTAAATACTTATACATATGCAGATTTAAACTAGAAAAAAGTTTTTCTGACTGGGTACTCCAATCCGAATACTTTTAGCTAGGATGGCCTGTTGTGCAAGTCAACTGAAAGAAAAATGAAATCCAATTCAGGTGTATACCTAACTGCTGGATGCTCGGAGATTATCTGAGCATCAGGAACCTTGGCACTTGCTCTAAGAAAATGAGCCAACGGCTGACCATATGTATGCGGAAAGGATCGACTTATGGTGTGAGCACCAGAGGGATCTGTAGAAGCAGTGGCATCACTAAACTCTACCCGCACGCTTTTTCCCTGTAAATTACAAAGCAGAGTCAGATATTATTTATGTCCACATAAACACAAATTATCAACAGCAAGGAGCCGAGCAACATTTTCTGAAAATTTCAATAAAATGCCACATAAAAGTATATTAGCAAGAAGTGATGACCAACATGGCTTCGCTTCACCAGAACTTTAGTTCACAAGTTCACAAGGCAAAAGAACACTCAGCATAGTGAGATATGTTCTTGCCATAACGAGTCAATAACAATACCAACCGAAAATGCCAGGTGATCCAACCTTTTCCGGTTTCCCCATTCCTAAATATATTCTAGTAATCACAACTATCCAAATCTTAACTCATACTCATTGTAAACACATTGCATTAAAATCAAGAAGCCGGCCAACAACCCACAACATCCCCATGATCCAACACCTGAGATCTACCCCTTCACTCTAGAACACTATATTCCCAAACTTAAACTAAAATCTCACTTATATATCAACAATAATAAAAACAAATCAAGTACATATTCACAAACAACCAATCAGATGTATATTAGCATTAACAAAGTAGGGATCACAACTTTTAAAAAACACCCAAAAAAAACTGATAATTTTTCAGCATTGTAGATGATAAATACAAAAAATAATTAAAAAATACCTGCAGGCACGGCGGAAGCTCCGGCTGATATTGAGATCGGAGCTTCTGCAAGTGAGAAAGCTCTCTCGGGACACCAAAATCTGAATCCATAACGCGATTCTCCGACGTCGTTTTGTTTTTATTAACGTTTAATATAATCGATATACCTAGAAACAAACCAAACAATATTTTCTTCTGTTGTGTGTTTGAGGTTTTATATACAGGCAGTTTGTAATATTACACTAGGACGGCGATACGTACAAGGTAGTTGTTGTATGTATCTAAGCAGTCAGCCCACCCGTTTGTAAAGTATAAGCTTCCAGTACTTTTAAAAGCCCATAGATTCATTTGTTATATTGCGAAAATTACACACTTTCTTCCCGACTTTTTCCTGCAACATAGTATTGGACTTGCCTTTACTAGGCTGACCCATCACAATTTTTTGTTACGAAAACTGAATAAATTGTTAAACTTGACCCTATTAGAATACTGGGGATTCGTGTTTAAAAAGATTTTTTCAATTGAACTTGATTAAAAATCATTATAATCTAGAAATATTTAATTAAAATTTTAAATTATGTTACAGAATCCGATAAATATTCAATCAGAAATTTAAATTATGTTTATAAATTCGATGATATTCAATTGGGATTGTTTAAAATTCATTAAAATCTGATGGTAATCATATGTATATGAATTTTTTGGATTTTGTGAAATGATGGGTTTATATCAATTGTGCTTAAATCCTAGAAAATTTATAACAATTATGTGACATTTTATCAAGAATCCGCATAAAATCAAAATCAGATACAATTCATAAATTAAATTTTAGGAAAATATTATGAAAAATACAAATACTATTTGCTAAAACAAAATTTTGAGTTTTTATATTTTAGCTCATTGTTATTTATTATGTTCCGGGGAGAAAAAAGATTTCCCACTTAAATTTGATTAGAAAAAGTGAATCAAAATAGAACCTTCTAAGGCAATTGGGTGCCATTTTGTTGGCTTGTTTATTATATGTAATTTGTTTCTAAAATTTTAGATATTATCTTGAAGATGTTTTATATTATATTACTTATATTATTAATTATTCTTAGTAATTATATAGCTTGTTTTATATCTAGCCAAAGGGTCTCCCTTTGGTTAGATATACTTTTTTTCTATCTTTTATTTATCTTCTGTTTTTGATAAATTATTTTTGGTTTATCTTTTTTTGAGAATGAGAACTATACCCATTTTAATAATTAAATTTATTATTATTATTTTCTTGTTATTAATTGGATTGTATTTGTTTTAGGTAGCGTGGTCTTACAAGTTAGGATGTTTTTCTTTTCGGACATTACGTGTTATTGTCTAAACTTCCGGAGACATTTTCATGTCTTTCGGTTCAATAAGCTTTTTGAATGAAGGAAACTTCTCGAAGTATTGGTGTATCTCATTACGGGCAAGTGCATTTCTGTCAAAAAAAAAATTTAGATAAATAAAATAAAACCTTCTAAAGTAAAGAAATTATAAAATTTTGTCCACACACTCGTATTTCTCACACTCCAAGCTACTATATGCTGCAGGCATACACCTTCACCCACCACACATATATAGTTTATTTTCCATCGCCCGTACTTATTCTCACGTCAGAGGCGTTGCGAGGCTCAAATCTCCCACCGGTGTTGTTCAGTAGGCTCTCATTCAGCAACATTACAAGACACTCGTACACGGCGAAGGAGGCACTAGAACGGAATATGTAGTTATCATTGTCTGAATAATATTAGAATATATTTAATTCAATTATTGATATTCTCAATGATTTATTTGTGAAATTAAATTCTGTGATCAAACCAGTATAATAAACAAACTTATGAGCCCTATTCAACTTAAAATAAAAATTATATTTGACAAATTTAGAATAAGATTAAAATCTGCGATCGAAACTAATATAATAAAAAAAATTCTGAGCTTTGTTCAATTTAGAATAAAATTCCTGTCAAAAAATCTTAAAATAAAATCTTGTATATTCGGTGGACTGGTTTTCAAGGAAAAAATGTGGCTGCCTTCGGAATTGACTATCGAGGATATGCGTGGTTACGGGAGGAAAAGGTAAATGAAACACGCCTTTGCTCTTACCTAGCCTAGATAGGCTAGATTATATAAGTTACTGAAATTTTGATCAAGTGAACGTGGGACAAAGCGAAACTCGCATGTCAAATTGTAGCGTGAAAAGGCGATGTGGTCCTTGGTCCCAAAATGGAAATTTAGACCACGCCTTAATCCTGCTTCACACTTTAATTACTGGTGACGTAAGCATAGCCTCGTTCAATCTAGGTCTTTCTCCGACAATCTATTTAGGAGTATCCTATGGAATAAAATATTGACAATCTGTCCCGGATTATCTTCTCTAGGGATCCAGGGGTGAGCTTGTTCGGTTAACCGAAAACCGTACCGAATCATTGAATTTTTTCGGCTCGGTTAATCAAATTATATAATTCGGTTCGATTTTTGATAGTGAAAATTTTGAAATTCGATTTTTTGGTTATTAGGTTATTAATCACAATTAATCGAAAAAACGATCGATTAGCCGAATTTTCAATATTTAATATATTATTTTTATTTTTTAAAAATAATAATATCCATGATTTTATTATTTTTAAAAAATAATATAATATGTGGCTCGTAGTAAGTTGATACATTGAATATTGTGACAACCCCAATCCTACTCTTTATTCATATTTTATTATTATTTGAGAGAAAAGTTGGAGAGAGAATTAGGGAGACATGAATAAAAATAGAAAGAAGTGATTATTTTATTCAATGAAAATAAGTTAAGAGCACCTAGATGCTCTTTAAAAGAAAGGAGAACGAGGAAACTCTTAAATTTTTAAAGAGCTGCTAGGAGCCCATTAGAGTATAATTTTTCATATCATCTTTAAATTTGGAGTTAGGATCTTGTTTTAAGAACCCACCGAAGATGCTCTTAAATCCTCATCTCATTTACAATTCACTTATTAAACTGAGACTATAATCTAAACTGAATGAAATAAATTTTAACCGTGTTTGTGAGAATGATCTTAAATCAAGTAATTTTTATAAATATAAACCTCATTAAATAAAATCTTAAGAGTTCTGAGTAGTGCATGTGAATGAAATAATTAAATTTAAAATAATATATTAGTGATTTTCAAATATAATGATTTTCTCTCTCTCTCTATATATATATATAACGTGTATCAATTTAATGTATTGTATTTATGGATAGGATGATAATGGCACTGGATAAGATGATAATGACACACTCGATGAAATTGATAATGACACTGGATAAGATGATAATGACTCATTTGATGAAATTAATTAAAGTTAACCTATTACCAATTGATCACGTCGAGAGATGGTAAAATAATCTGATCCGTTCCGATCAGATTGGATATTACCGAAACTGATATTTTTGATTTGGATCTTACGTGTGCCGAATCGAAATCTGAAACCCGATCGAAACTCGATAAAACACACACATTCATATTATAATTTATATATTAATATTTTAGATACAATACAAATACTATAAATACGTTTCTTGCCCCATTTCAATATTAATCAATATTCAAATTATTCCATTCTTTTATTTCATGAAAAAAATCATTTAGTTCTTAATTCAATGACTATAATAATTTAATTTCCGAACAATTCATATATTACCAATTAAACTTATTTGTTTATAATGTTATGTGTTACACACACACATTATATTATTTGCTAGAATAACAAAAAATGTTATTAATTGCTCATATTAAGTATAATGTACTTGCATGTATTATTTAAAAATTTGTAACCCGAAGAAATTTAACTTATCCGCAATCCGATGAATTTAGATTTAGTTTTAAGACACAAAAATATTTGAATTAGCTAAAATCGATCGATATCCGACTCGTTGTCATCCCTGATCATGAGTGTATACAACTATAGAGACATTCAACATCATCCAAATATAACAAAATAAACTAGCATACCAGTATTTATAGACAAAAGATGAAACAAAAAAATAATATAATTAAATACGTTTATCCATAGAAATAAAAATTTAGTTGTTAGGTGGGAGATACTGTATAGGATAATATTGTTTATAATATCCTATAGATTATATGATAATTTTCAATATCTTATTGACTTTTTATATTTATAGATAACATCGTGATCTCATAACATTTACTATAAAAAATTCGCTTGCAGATAGTTTTAAATATAATATTATGATAAATATTTATATTTGCAGATAACATTTGATCTTACAACAGTTACTTTCAGATAACGAGATACATTAAAATATCCAGTAAAAAGATTACTTGTAGATAATTTTAATTATAATACATTAAATACATGTTACTAAGCACACAACAAATTTTACTATTTACACTCTTGAACTAAGTATTTGACAATGACAATATCTTTCAATTTAGACTAAATTAAATTATAATGCATAAGTAATTTTAAATTAACATAAGGATGTAAAGACAATAGATCAAATAATAATAAAAAAATTAGTTTTTAAACAAGGTAATCAATAACATATTATAAATTTAAGACTATGTTAATAGTAATTCTAAAATTGTTATATTTTATTATTTTATATTTTTTTTATATATTAAAATATAGAATTATTTGAAATATATTAATCTTTTGTATCAACCTAAATTATAAAAAATATTGAATCTAAATCTAATTTAATATATCACATAATTGTCTAAATTTATATGTTTAAATACATAAAAAAAATTAGTTTGCGCAAAAAATTGGTGTCAAATATATTTCCGAAAGAAGTTCGAACATGATTTTTTTGCAAATGTTTTTATTAAACTGATAGTTTGTACTCCTTTCGTTCCCCTCAATTGTTTACATTGGGAAACGGGGCTCGGCACGCATTCGAATGCCCTCATTAAATTTAGTTTGATAAATATTTTGAATTATTTTCCTTCTGAATAAATATTTACCATCTAAATTTTTATACATAAAAAGAAAATTTCCAAAAAAAAATTTTGGAACCATATTTTATATGCCCCTGAAAATGCGTGTCGGATAATGTAAAAAAAAGTGTAAAGAAATGAGAGAGACGGAGAGAGTAATTATTAGATGATTTTTACTCTTCAATTATAATAAATAAAAATATATTTTAACGATTAAAAAAATAATATACTTTTCGAAGGTATCATGCTATATAAATACACTCTTGGTTATTCACATATCGATATACCCTGACTTTCTTCTTCCTGATACTAAAATATTACTCTGCTCGATCAGTTATATCCGATAACAATGTCCGGCACCAGAAATATATCACCGTTCGTTCAAGTCGATCGGCAAAAAAAATCAGAAATACATAGGTAATGATCGACCTTTCAACCTTTTATTTTATGCAATAATTTACTGATTTTCTTATAAATTGTGTGTCATATTAAGTAATAATATTTACTAAACAAGAATTTTGATTCGCAAATATATTAGCATCTATGAATGATTAATCAGTTGTCCATGTAAATGTTCAATTGCAAAAAACTTGATCAATTTAGTCGAAATCATACTTATAAAATTTTGTAACAGTTTTCAATGACAGATATATTTCGTATTATTTGTTCGATTTATATTATATATTGTTCGATTGAATCTGTTCTCGGTCCATATTCATTAGGTATTGTTCGAACTGTAACACGAATTTCAAGCTTGAAAGCGATGGTTCGCTTCAATCTTTACGATTGAATATTATTAAAAGACATGAGGCATATTTGAGGCATATTTTATGGATACAGTAATCATGTATGGGCGATTATCACCCTACTTCATGTTCGTGAAATTCAAAACGATGATCGTATTATCGAATGTCAGGTTTGTTCATATCTATCTGAGACGCTTTTAAATATAATGATCATTTAATTATTTTTACAACATATTATTTTACGTCTCTGATACCAAATTATGTCAGATACCAGATTAGGTCATCGTCTTTGATACCAATTTCCGTATCGGATTTCCGAAATCCTTCTTTCAAAAACACAAGAATATCAATTATTAATTCACATACTTAACTAATTAACATCTCATCAAAATTTCTTAAAAAGCATTGAAAAATTAGTTGTTTCTCCCCTCTGGTAATCTTGAAATTAGAATACATCTATGATTATTATGCATACCCAATTAGGGAATGAATTTGCTAAATTGGTGTGGCAAAATAATAAAAAAAAAAATGTGGCACTCCCCACCTAAAAATTTGACTATGTGTTCAACAAAATCTCTGGAGATAAAAAGAGGATACAGCAGTAAATGTTATGGCCACGGTAAGGAGGATTGTTTGAACAATAGGATACTAATTACATCTACAAGACTCCTATATATATCGTCACTATCCCTCAGCCTTTTCACACAACACAAGCAGCAAAAAATTCCCAGTTGTTAATTCTCGCTTCTTGTCTTGCTTAGCTCTCATTCCCAATTATTAAACCCTAATTGCAGTTTTAATTTGGTGCACTCTTTGATTTTGATCAGGGGCTCTGTTGCTGATCACAAGGAGTCAGGTATGTTAATTCAATTAAAATTTTTGATTGTGTGTGCGTGTTGTTGTTTTATATACTGTGACACTGTTTTTTAGGTACAATGCACGTGTTTTGGTTTTGTAATTATGTGATTTTATTATGTTTTTGTGGATCTGTGAGGAAGATAATTTATGGGGTTTTTTGTGCGCGTTTGTTTTGTCGTAGAACTGTGTGATCGTGTTGTAATTGTGGGTTTAAATGATGGCTGGTACTGGGGATGATATGGTGGGTTTAAAGGGCTTAACGGGTGGTGTGGAATTGAGTTCACACCAGGATCTGACCCAAGTCGGTGGAGATTTTGGTGGGACCAAGATTGACTTTGTGGACTGTAAAGGGAATGGCAATGCGTGTGGTGGTGATGGTGGTTCGTATGTTTTTGTCAGTAAGGTAAATGGCGGTGGTGATCCTGTTGGTGGTGGGGATTGTAATGTGGAGGTGAAAGAGGGGGTGTTTTTGAAGGATGGTGATGGGAGAGTGGGGAATGGGGGAGTGGTTGTTGGGATTGGGGGAGATGACGTAGAGTTTGCGGGAAAGGGGAATGATCATGTGTTGGCTGCGGTGATGGATAAAGGTGGGGCTTTGCATGGTGAATTGGTTGTTGAGAATGGAGGTGTCGGTGTAGTAGGCGATGGACAGGCTGATTGTGAGGTGAAGGTTGAGGATCAAGGAGGCTTGAAGGATGAGAGTGGTGTCGGGCTTCAAAATGGGGAAGTAGTTGTTGGGGATGGGAGGAATGGTCGTGAGGTGGAATTTGGGGATCAAGTTGGCTTGAAGGATAAGACTTGTCTTGGGCTTCAAAATGGGAAAGTAGTTTTTGGGGATGGGAGGAATGATCGTGAGGTGGAAGTTGGCTTGAAGGGTAAGACTTGTGTCGAGCTTCAAAATGGGGAAGTAGTTGCTGGGGATGGGAGGAATGATCGTGAGGTGGAAGTTGAGAATCAAGTTAGTTTGAAGGATAAGAGTGTTGTCGGGCTCGAACATGGGGAAGTAGTTGTTGGAGATGGGAGGAGTGATCGTGAGGTGGAAGTTGAGGATCAAGTTGGCTTGAAGGATGAGAGCGGTGTCGGGGTAGAAAATGGGGAAGTAGTTGTTGGAAATGGGAGGAATGATTGTGAGGGGGAAGTTAAGGATCAAGTTGGCTTGAAGGATGAGAGTGGTGTAGAAGTTGAAAATAGGGAAGGGGTTGTTGGGGTTGGGGATAATGATCAAGATTATTTGAAAGAGGAGAATAATTGTGGGTTATCGACGGTGACTGATAAAGATGTGGCTTTGCATGGTGAATTGTTTGCTGAGACTGGAAGTATAGGTGAGGTAGAGGATGGCCAGCCTGCTTGTGAGGTTAAGGCTGAGGATCAAGCTGACTTTGAGTCTACTACTGAGCCGATAGAGAATCAAGAGTCTCTGACTGACACTGATAGAGAGTTTGGAGAGAGGAAGGGGGAAGTGATTGGATTAGTATTGGCTCGTGAATTACCTGAGAACAGCGTTAAGTCTGTGGAGCAAAATGTTGTACTGCCATCTGCAGATATAGGAGAGAATAAGAAATCTGAAGCTGTTGTTTTTTGGGCTGATGGATGTGAATTGGCGAAGGTTGAGCATGAATATGAGGTTGATGTTGGGGAAGGACAGATGAAGCGAACTGAGAAAAAGTTACCAGAGGAAAGTTTGGAACCTCAAATTAGTGTCACAAGTTCTGTTGATTGTGTGTCCTCTGATGTTGGAAAAGATCAGGCCAAGTTAGAGCAAATCAATTATCTGGCTAATGATGTAGAGCTACGAGAGGGCAAGGTTACGGTGATGAAATCTGCAGAGGATGATGAAATATCTGATAACTGTGCAAGGGCTGTGCAGCAAGATGTCATAGTCTCGCCTGCAGTTATTGGTCAGAAATCCGACACTGTTGTTCTGGATGCTGTTGGATGTAAACCGCCGAAGGTCGAGTCTGGGACTGAATTTGGCAGTGTTGATAGAAAGCCTGAGGAGCAAGCTGAGTTAGAATCAGGAGAAGACAATTTGAGATCGCAAATGAGGATCACAGAATCTGTTGATTGTTTGTTCAATGAACTTGAGGATGGCGACAAGTTTAAAACTGAGAAGGATCTGGATTGGGATATTGAGGGAGGAATTCAGTTGAATAATGATATTAATGCAGTAGCTAATAAAGGAATATCCATGGCTTCTGCAGATGATTACGAAGGTTCGAGAGAAAGCATTGACGAGAGCCAAACTGTCAACAAACTAGATTCAACTCCTTCAAATGCTGGAAGCATTTCTTCAATAGAAAAGGTGCCAGTGAACTGTGGTGAAGGCATTAATGCTGGTACAAACGATGGTGCGACGGTAGAACTTGAGCCATCCGGATTTATCCAGGTGACGAATGGTGATGGGACAATGACAAATGAATCTCTCACCTTACAGACAAATCTCGATAAACAGATAGGCAGTTGTGCAAATTCACTTGAGCTGAACAGAAATTCTGATGATGCTCAATGCAATGGTATGGTAATGCAAGCTCAAGGTGATGGAGGCTTCCAGTCTGATTCCAATGGCAGTGCAGGAGGACCAGAAGTTGGAAATCTGGCTTTTCCAGTCACTGAAAAGAAGTCTGAATTGGAAACTAAGAATCTTGACTCAGAAGATGTGAAGACCGGCTCTGCTACGACTGGAACACATTCTGATATTTCTGATTGTGTTTCTAGTCGCCATTCTAATGATGGGATATCTGCGATGAAGATTGAATTTGGTACTTTTGATTCAGCAGAATTACTTTCCAAATCAAGCGATGTGGATGTGCTTTCCAAATCCCAAATCTCAGATGGTGAAAGTGAAAATACTGGGAGGGCGGACTTAACAATGAATTCTGGGTCTGATAGTTATGTGGATATGAATTTTAAAACTGGCGTTCAGTACCATTCTGATGTGCCTGCTAAAGATGCAACTGTAGCTGAATCTAAAGTTCCAAGTGGACCAGTTAATGTTGGACCTGCTCCTTTGCTGGACTCTTCAAGTAGTGATTCTGTAAATGGACAAAATTTGGGTTTTGTGGCCAAGGCAAAGCCATTCCAATTTCTTGTCAGACTTCCCAGATTTGATGATGATAAGCTTCGACAACAAATAAAAGATGCTCAGCTGTTGGTTGATGAGAAGACAAGTAAAAGAGATGATATACGACGTGAAATTGATATGAAAAAGGTACGTACTAGATATTTTTTATTGTATATGATATAATTATATCTTGAGTTGTAACCAATCTAATGTTCAATGAACAGGCCAAGCTCCAATCAATTAATTATAAATATGAAGCTACTAAATCAGATGAGAGAGCTGCAAGGAGATCAGTTAAGCTCAAAAGACAGGAAATAGATTCCATTCAAGATGATATAAATAGAGTGAAGAACTCGATTTCAGTCATAGATATTACTAACAGGGTAAGCATTTGCTCTTACGATGACTTTTATTTCTTCCAACTAATTGCTAAAAATGAAAACAACTGGCATTATGTACAACTTGAATCCAATTATAGCTTATTTAATGGGTTTTTTTCAGATAGCGCATATGGAACACATGATAGAGCATGAGACCAATCCCTTGAAGGAGGAAAAGCAGTTGCTACGTGAAATTAATACATTGAGAAAGCTACGAGATCAAATTTCTTCCAATGTCTGTCCCGCGGACGAAGTTAACCAAGCTTTTGGTCAGATAGAACCCATGGAAATGCAGCTAAAGGTATGTGTGTCTCTGTTGTTCCTTAATGAACAAGCAGTATGCAGATTTCGCTAGCTCATCACATCAAATTGAGAAAGGTAAAATGTTTAAAATCTACATCCGAAATCAACCCGGTTGGAGCTTTAGTTTTCTCACTTAATTGTTCCTGGTTCCCATTTATCAATTAGCAATTACTCTTATAGGCAGAAGTCGGAGCATTATTCTTTTGCTAATATACTATTTCTTCTTTTTTGCTGATATATGTAGACTTTGAAGAGGGATCTAAGTGATCTGAAGGCCAAGGTTTCTGATGCTGAAGCTGCTGTCATACTGTTAGGAAAGGAGTATAATGGTGAAAGTATAAGGCTAAAAGAATTGCAGGCTCAGTTCAGAGCTGTCAATGATGTTCGGCAAGACGCATACAAATATTTCTCTAGTTTGAAAAGGCAGCTGCATGAGAAGGTTTGTTCCAGTATCTTAAGTTGCATCTCTTTATTTTGTGATACTTATTAGTTATTTCTATATTGCTTTTTTGTTGGTCTACTTGTTCTCCATTGGATTGCAATAGACCCTATCAATGATATGTAAATGTTTTTATGCTAAGTCTATGATATCCGAAAATGTTGTCCTCCTTTTGGCAACACCAAATGTCGTACGGAGAATGCGTTATTATACCATCTATTAATATGAGGGCCAACGAATGGCTCATAGATCAGGTTGGACTGCTGGAGTTTTGTCACTGCGTCATATACATAGATAGTACAATCTGTTTCAGTACAAAAAAAAGCAGCAGAAGCAATACAATAACAGAGATATATTCACTAAAGCAACACATTGCTGAAAAGCAGTATAATGCAGCATTTGATAAGAAGTAATTACATTGCAGAGCAAGAATTTCTGGATGTACAAGGATGAAGCAAAGGCAGCTAATGATTATGCACTGAGTGGAAATAAAGAGGCACTTTATCGTCTTTGCTCTAATCAGGTTGGTCAGGCTTACCCTGTTTGTTAAAGGAAAAAATTTATCTTCTTTCCTCTGGTTTACATTAGCAAGTTTTTTTTTTTATCAGGTGGAGACTTTCATGGACCTTTGGAACAAGAATGATAAATTCCGGGAAGACTATGTTAGATGCAACAACAGAAGCACATTGAGGAGACTAAAGACATTAGATGGCCGTTCACTTGGAATTGATGAGGAGGCACCTGTAATTCCTATGTATGTGGGTGAAAAGGAGGAAATGCAACAGTCTACTCCACTGGGAACAACCTATCCATCACTGGCTACAAATCTGAAACAAGAAAATTCAATGAAACCTGTTAAAAGTGAACAAGTAGATGGGAAGGCCAGGGTTGTGGCAGAACCTAAAAACAAGATTTTAAAAGACAAAACATCTGTCAAACCTATTTCTGGGTCTGGGAGTGTGTTAAATATTGTTTCTGACTACCTGGAAGATGTTAAGACAAAGGAGGAAGTGAAACAGCAAACCGAGGAAGAGCTGGAATTGGCAAGGAAAGCTGAGATGGTGAGAGAAGAAGAGATCGCTGCGAAGTTGAAAGAGAAAATTCGACAGGAGGAGAGAGCGAAAGCTCAGGAGGCACTCGAGCGGAAAAAGAGAAATGCAGAGAAAGCCCAGATGAGGGCCATGTTACGGGCTCAAAAGGAAGCAGAACAGAAAGAAAAGGTAATCGCCGTTCCATTTCAACTTTGCTTTCATTTACATCCATCCTTCGGATACATATTACTGTCTTCTGTAAATTTTTTGGTTTGCATTGCACTCTTGTCTTGATATAATAGTAACTGCTTTGTATGTAGGATAAAGAGAAGCGCCAAAGAAAAAAGGAAAAGAAAAACACCGATGGAGAAACTGGTCTTGAAGTCCAGACAGAGTCTATTAAGGAAGAGAGGACAGACAGTCCCGGGACACAGCCTAAGAAATCTTCCCAAGTTAACAAGTACAGCAAACCAAAACCTGCTGCTATTCCCCCAGCTCTTCGCAACAGGGGGAAGAGACACTACTGTAAACAATTGATGTGGTGGATACTTGCAATCCTGATTGTTCTTTTCATGTTCCTGGTGGCTAATGGTAGTACTCAGCGCAAGGCGAAACCTGTAACCAGAGGTGACAGATTTCCCGGCGACCAGTGGCAACCTATTTGACAATCTTTGACAACCGGGAAAACTTGGCAATGGAATTCCTTTGCATATTTTCCCAGCATTTCACATTGAAAGTTGCAACTGTTTTCATGGACTCATTTGGGCATTTTATGTGATTTTCCTTCCGTCAGTTTTTACATATAGATTATATAAATGTTATCTAATAGGCTATTTGAACAATAGGATTTTAATAATTTTCAATATCTGCTATATATATATATATATTTAAAGCACAGCTATGCTGGTTAATGTTTCTTGAACATGTTGGCAGCATTTCAAAACTTCTGGTGCCTCTATTTTGTATGTTCTGCTGTTTGCTCATTCTATTTTTGTTTTTGAAATATGGATATCAGTTTGGGCCAAACTTTGCATAACTGAACGGGCCTAACTTTCTGGGCTGTGAGCCTTACGGTGGAACACATGTTAGGACATGAATGTGACCACTGATAAAAAATTTGGCGTAACAAATTTGAGCTCTGGTCACACATGAAGCCAAAATGCAGGTGGGGTCCAGAATTTCAGTTCATGCATATCCGCTCGTCCGTCCCAAAATTCACCTCATTAATCACAGTGCACGTCGTTTATTATTTAATTTTCACATCTTTATCTTATCTACTAGGAGTGTTGCCAACAAATCACTCCTCTAATGCCCCAATAATTCAGTTTTAGATAGTTTAATCTTATACTATTATATTGGTTCCTGTCGACCGAATTATAATGTTTCTAGTATATACTTTTCTATATTTGTTTCAATCCTTTTCATCTTGGTTTAATAAATATATTGATTAAAATATATTAGTCTTTAGTCTTTACCTCTTCTAACTACACCCTCTGTCTTTCTCTCTTTCTCTCATTTTATGATCATATAAACACAAAAAAAAACACCCCAAAAACAGAGCAAAAGATAAGTGACAAGTCTGCTCAGTATACGTGACGCTTTTGTGTTCATTCAAGGTGCATACAACACTAATTTCAAAGGTTAGATTTTTATTTCATCTTCTTCGATTTGCAGTCTTGTTTCTTGTTTGAATTCTCTATAAATGGTTTAATTCATTCTATTTTTCTAATATCTACAGCGTTTGATTGAGGTTCTACATAAGAAACTTATGCTTTTCCCCTGTTTTTTTTTTATATTTTCTAGATTTTTATTGGTTTTCAAGAAGTTGAAATTTCTTATATTTATGTGGTGATTATATGGATTATGTTCTAGGTGAGTTTAGCTAGTGGAATGGAATATAAAGATATTATAAGTCCCCCATGGTTGATTCCATTGCTGAAAGCTGATTACTTTGTGCCCTGCCAATTTCATGGAGCTTCCAGCAAATGTGAATGCAATATGTACTGTTTGGATTGCATGGGAAATGCTCTTTGTTCTTACTGTTTGATTAATCACAAAGATCACCGTGTTATTCAGGTCAGTTTGGAGGTCTTTTCTTCAATCAAATTGATTGATAAAACTAGTTATCTGAGATTTTTTGTGTGTTGTAGATACGGAGATCTTCGTACCATAATGTGGTGAGGGCAAGTGAGATACAGAAGTACATAGACATCACTTGTGTCCAAACATATATCATCAACAGCGCCAAGATTGTGTTCCTGAATGAGCGTCCGCAGCCCAGGCCTGGAAAAGGTGTTACCAATACTTGTGAAATTTGTGCTCGGAGCCTTCTTGACACTTTTAGGTTCTGTTCTCTCGGCTGCAAGGTTAATATCTTTCTGCGCAATTTTTTTCCTATGCCAGTAAAAATTCGTGAAATTTGATTGTTATGATATGTAATGAAATAAAATTAGGATTGCTGTAGCTTTGGTGGTTGGATTTGTATTTCTGTTCTGTTTTAGTGATTTTGCTTTTCATTGCATAAATATGTTCCGCATTTGATTGAGTGACTTATTGTTCATCTATTGAATTACATGTAAGAAGATATATTTTTGTTTGAATTATAGTAGCTGCCATATGGATTTTGATTATGTTGATTGCTGTCGTCGATCTAATAACAGCTTGGGGGTATAATGCGGGGTGATCATGAGCTCACATTCACGTTGAAGGTGAAAGACTATCATGGATATTATGGATCAGAGTTTGATGAACCCTCCACGCCCAAGAAGATTCAGAAGAACCATGTCTTCAATCGTTTCAACGAAGTCTCGTTGTTTTCAAATGACTCTCCGCGCTTCTGTTATGGTGGTTATGACAAGTATTCTGGCTCTACATCGGGAGACGAGGAGCAGTATCATCGAAGTATTTCCCCGGGCACTCCCCCAATCTTCAATCATCGGAATCCCAGCAGAAGGAAGGGAATTCCGCATCGGGCTCCTTTTTAATCACGTCTTGCAATGCACATTCCGGAGCTAGTCAGCTAGTGGCCTAAACGCTGAACAAGGAAGCAAGGTTAGAAACAGAACAAAATGTTAGATGAATAAGAGTAACTGATGGCGAAAAAGTTAATAATGAAAAAAATGTATACATAGTGAAATGTAGAAGTACAGAGTGTGTATTAGTGTATATAGAAAACAAAATATGTAATGTATGTGTAATGTGATAGTATCTTGTGCGACGTTTGGCAAAGGTAGAAGCAAGCATTGTATATACTCTGGTTCACAGAAAGTAGAAACGAGCGGAGGTAGCACATTAATAGTGAAGATGGTGTATATTCTTGTATAATTTTTTTTTTTTGCTAAATATTCTTGTATAATTAGATGTACTCGAAAGTAGGAATAAACGTGTTTTATACGTATATTTAAATGCATGTTATACAACAAGTTTATTGTATCTGTGATGTGTATTTTTTGGATAACCTTGTTGCCATGTGTAAAATTAGTTTCTCTTGTTTTTATGAGAAATGTGGAGTGGACATGTTAATTGGCCCCAAATTTAATCGATAATGATACAAGATTAATTTGAATAAGAATTAATTGAAAATCAATTTAATTAGTAAAATAATTAATTGAATATTTGAAATTATTTGACGAATTAGATAATAACGATCGACTCTGTTCCTTTAAACATGAAGCACAGCTATACTACAAGTGAAGCTGTAAATTTTATCCACTTCAAAGGAACATTATATCCACTTTAAAAAGAAAATTGGTAGCCACAAGTCAGTGACTCATGTTTACAAACAGAGTAATATATTATTAATATATAAATTATGAGTCAATAACGGCCGTGTTATATTGACTCAGCAGGCACGTACGTGCAACAGAATATAGTACACAAATAATTATAAATATAAATATATATTATCGAGAAATATATTACTCCATAGGATAAGACTGGAGACAGGGAGCTAACTTTGTGGATCATGATTGTAAACGTGGCGTTGTTGAAATATGCCACGAATATGAAGCTACAGGTGCTGTTCTGCTGTTCTGCCACGGATTTTCAAGGCTTTGTCACAGGCCGTGTTGACTCATGAGCTACCACTTACCAGAACTCGCCTACTTTGTTGATTGTTCCGTGTGTTTTCTTCCTTGTTTTCGCCCCTTTTGTTCTTATTTTCAAAGCATAATAACCTGGGGCAGAATAAATATGTTCCTATCCTTTTCTTATTTTGGTAGAATAAATATTTGGTCTAGACAAGAAAGAATTTTCGAGATGGCATATATTCGTTTTTTAAAATTAAAGTGAGGATTTTTTAGTTTGTATCCATACATACACAAATAACCATGTTTAAGTTACTCTTGAGTGGCCTTGAGTATATAATGTACTCTCTCCGTCCCCCTCAATTGTTTACACTGGAGGGGGATACGGAGACCAAGACAATGTATGAAAAATGAGTAAAATTAGATGAAAAATGAGTAAAGTGGTGGGATTTATCAATATTTAATAATAGATTTGAGATAGTGGAGGAAAGTAGTGGGTGTAATAGTGGTTTTTATTGTTAAATATGAGATAGTAGAAGAAGATAGTGGGTGTAATGATGTGAAAAACTTACTATTTACGGTAACGTAAAGAAATGAGAGGGACATCCCAAAATAGTAACCGTAAAGAAATGAGAGGGACAGATGGAGTATAAGATTAAAAATAATGGGGAGACTATTAATCTAATTTTATTAGTATTGTTACAACTGTAAGTTTTTTAAAATATGTATTTACAAAAATAAAATAAAATGAGGCCACAGTGAAATTTAGTCTAAAATAAATAAAGACTAAAAGATCAAGTATATACGAGTGTCCAATACTCTCAATGACTCAAGCCCCAAAGATAGTATCATATATGGATCGACCCATTACTCTAAGCCCAATCAAGCCATCTACTTGCCCCAACTAAAGAACACCTTGCCTGAAATCACGTCACGGTAACAAAAAGATCAAAGTAGCATACTTAATGGGAAATCTTATTAATAAATCATCCATCCTACCGGACAACAACGAGGTGACAATGTTGTGAAAAAAGAATATATAAATAATTGAATATTAAGAACTTTATCAAATCATGTTTGTGTTTAGTCATAGCAAGTAGCAACATGGATTTGATTGAATTATTGTAATATGATGAAGTCTATAATGGACCAAATTCATAAATAGATCTTTTTTTTCTTCATTCATAAATTGAATATATTGACATAAGTGAGGGAAAATGTTAAATATAATATGATCTTAATAATTATTTTTAATGTTTTTTGATGGTTTAAGATTTTGGAAAGACTGAAAATTTCCAACTAATAATATAATTAGTAGGGGCGTAGATTGTAGAAGGGCCGTAGATTAGTGCGAGAACTCTCTAACAAGCATGCAATTGTCTATCAACTAAATCTAATGTAGATGTGTGTGTACAAATTTCAATCGTGTGTAATACTGCACTAATGTTTCTTTGAAGAGTGTGTAGCTAGTAATAAAGCAAGAGTTGACATCTTGTTAGTAATTTTAATTTGCAATGTTGACGAAATATTTGTAACATGATGAACTCAACAGTGGACATACAGATTTTATTTATTTATTTCATAAATGAGTAGAAATTGTGAATATAATACGATTCTGATAACAATTTTTAAAATATTTTTTGATGGATTAATATCTTGGCAAGACGGAAAATCTAAACTACTCAAATTCAATATACTTTATGTCGATTGGAATTGGAATGTGCTAGAACTATCTAACATGCATGCAAGTCTCTAAACTCATTTTATTTAGATATGTGTACAAATTTCATCCATGTGCAATACTGCATTAATTATTATTTGAAAAGTGGTAGCTAGTAATGAAGCAAGAGTTGACAAAACCGTTCCTGTTAATTCAGATTCGTATGTTTGGACTTGGTAAAATATTTATAGATTCTTCTTATCGTGTGTGTATGTGGATTACAGGAGGCCGTTTAGATAAACACCGGCCATGAACATAAAATTATAAAAACGGGGATGTTAGATGAGTCAGCGACAACTTGACAATAAGGTTAAAAGTCAGAACCAAGATTTGAGGCACTAGTCACGCATTCACGGGTTTTGTAACACAGGCCGTGAGTTTATAGGATAAGCAATAGAGCCTGCTTATGCAATAACGCGTCATGGCTTAACGAATATTAATCCATGAATATTAGTCTACAGCAGTATGTCAATAACTTTATTCTAAAGAAACACGCAAACCCTACTAGTCAATCATCGCCTTGAGTGGTTTCACGCCGCACTCGTGTCTGTGGGCTGGGCTTCACTTTATATTAAAGCTAAACCGTTAACTTTGTTTTTCTTAATATATTTGTGTTAGTATAGTAGTGCGCTTAATTGTTTTTTAATCTCACTGATACAAACATAGTGTTGAGCACGGTTGGATAGTTAGGTTAAGAGTTTACCCTCTGTCGTTCCAGGTTTGGAAATCATATTTATCAAAAAAAAAAATAAATACAAACCCATTATTTTAATGTGTTGTTACTTATATATCTCTTTATAATAATATCACAAACTCCCCTTTCGCAGATTATTAATTTGTTAAATGATATACTAATTTTTAAATTTTACTCCAAAAAAAGAAGAAAATCTGAAGTTTGATTCCTCAGTAACAACGATTGTAATCACTCATTTAGTTACGTGTTATGGATATTTATTTTAAGCAACATTCTTTCACATTCTAATAAGCTTTGTTTTTCCAATCTTAAAAATAAAACTCGGTCAAAAATAGCTATCACGGTATACTTTTCACAAGGGCACTTTTCACAAGGGACCACTTTAGAAATTTCTCTTGTTTTTCATTCGCCGAGACGTCTATAAGAACATGCAAAGCCTCGCATTTCATCCCATTAACACTATCACCTTGTATTTCCTCACACGCTAACTTAGCTTTACACATCTCCATCTCTCCCAACTAGAATATCATCTCCATCAACAACAAAATCACAAGCATTTCACGGAAGCGATATGGGTGTATGTTTCTCTGTTATGATCAGTCCCGACATGAACGATAACAAAATATCTGCAGCATCAACAGCAAACATCGTCACCGTTAAAGGAGAGTTTCGACAATTCGTTACACCAATTTCTGTCTCTCAAGTCCTCGAGCAACTCGAGTCCTCGCCTTCCGAATCATTTGTATGTAATTCGGATAGTTTGTACTACGACGAAGCCATCCCCGCTTTGAAATCGGATCAAGAATTACAGCCTGGCGAGATTTATTTTGTATTGCCGAACTCGAAACTTCTATATCCTTTGACCGCATCAGAAATGGCCGCACTTGCGATTAAAGCAAGCGCCGCTCTTTCGAGTAGTAAAGCCAGTAGGTCTCGCATATCTCCTCTTTTGTCGATTGAAGTGGACGAGAAGGTTAACGAAAATTCGGTTTCTGACGGGATCGTAAAGACGAAAAAGAAGGGCGGTGGTTTAGATAAGCAACATGATATCGGAATATCGAGATCAGGGTCTATAAGGAAGCTGCAGAGATACTCTTCTCGGCGGGTTAAGTTGGCGGCTCGTTCGTTTAGGCTTAAGCTGAATACTATTTACGAAGGTTCAGTTCTTGTGTATTGATGAAATTTTCGTAGATATTTCAGTTTAATCTAAACTTAGTTAATAGTGAATAGTGAATACGGTGCTAGCTGAAATTGTATCCTGTTAAAATTTGCGAACAGGGCTGGCCAAAATGATAAATGTATAGTTACGATATAAAAAAAAAGACTATCTACGACTGTGTTATGCATCGATCGGTTGTTTATCTGATGTTGTGCGATTAATAGAGATTAAATGTTTTTTTTTGCAGTAATCTGAATCTGTAATTTCGTGCTTATACTTGTCTGTGTTAATTGTGTTATCTCCTCTAACAAGAGGTTTTGAATGCAAATTCTGTTTGTACGTAATCATCCGGACTAGAAACCATTTTGGTCTATGAGCGATTTATTTTATTTTACTTTGATAACAAGCCAGAGATTAAAGCGGATGTTTCAAATATAGCACCTATACTATATAGCTGGCTACCTAGATCTAAATCTTTGCTAATGACGCTAAGTGTCGTTCTTTCTTGGCTAACAAGGGAATAATATGGAGGCCCGAAACAAACTTTCTTGCTAAGAAATATGCTACGTTCAAACCGTATGTGTCAAGCGTGGACCGTATTTTGCGAGATTCGGCCTAGGAGACACCTCTCTGCTCTACTCTACTCTACGCTTAAATAAATACGTATCCCCCTGGAATTAAATTTCTTTAATAGACATGTATTATCTAAGAAAATGGACCACGAATCTTTGGGGGAAAATCTGCTTCATTATTTATTTTTGAAAGCTAGAAACCCTTAGTATATTATGGAGTTCAATCCGTCCCGATTATATTTTAGAAGACCTTTAAATTTTAAATTATTAAATCAATTACTAAATCACTAAAAAATTATGATTATATGTTGGGACCGACTGTCTTAATTTAAAACAAGTGATATTATTTATAATCAAGAAATTATTTATAAATGAAAAATATTTTTAGATTCTGACTTATAAATGAGAAATAATAACTTAATTATACAAATAAAACAGTTAAACTATTTCTATTCAAGTATTTATTTATAAACAATAAACCGGTAAATAATCGCTCGCCAAACAGACACACTGCATATCAGACCTAAATTTTTAAGAGCACTTTTAAATCGAAAGTTTGGTACGGGCCTAAATTTTTTAGAGTAGTTTTAAATAGAAGGTTTGGCACGGTTGGGTCCTGCTCATCCTGGTCGACCCCCAGAGCCCTAACACGGTTACAGAAACATGAGCTGTCAGTGCCGTCTTTTCCTTTCTTAGAGTAAGTTACAAAATCCAGTTGGTGTCCTTAAGAAATATATTCATGTACGGCAGTGTGAGGAGACGTGAAAAATATATTATACGCGCCGTCCGGTGTGAAAAAAAAGGAGCTAGATACAACAGCTGTGTATGAATAAGATTTATCTCCCATTGCCGTTGAGATACTCTAGCATGTTCTAGTTGTTATTATTCAAGTCGGAGCACATTTGCTGAGTTACAATTCTGGTTTGACCAGGGCACCATCAGTATTAGTTTACTACTTCCGGTGCCCCTGGTTTCTGGTCCTATTCAAACTATGTAACTCCATGGTTCACAATCCTATTCAACTATTCAAGTCCGGTCGTTATCAATTTTGGTGATTTTGGTCCCATTTTATTTACTATGTAAGATTGACCTTCATTCTTTTAAGATCGAGTTGATTTTTCGCTTTAATTTGCAGAACATAAAATGAGATAATAAATATTAAAAAATTAATTTATGAATATGTGACTATGATAATACGATAACATAAATAGGAGATTCAATATTTTTGAAAATCGGAGAAAGTAAGTAGTTGAGTGTAATCTTTATACTATAAACAAGAATTCTTTTCGCTTCCTCGTCTGGAAAGACAATCTTTCTAGAATTTCATTTAGGAGGAAACAATCAAACAATGCTAACATCCCTCTTATATTGGGTATACAGTATACTCCATACATTTGTTGCAGAAAATCCTACGCAGCTCTGACTATTTCCTTCTTTCCTTATCTTCTGATCACCAAAAATCTTTTTAATTTGACATTAGACCTGGATTTCTTTTACTGAAAGTGGGCCAATAACATAAAAAGCAATTTTTTGTCCTATGCATAATGTCAACTTAACAGCGCCCGACGAGAGTTGATTAGCAGCAACACAGGTACACTTTTTTTTCAACAAATAAAACATACTCCCTCGGTTTAATATACATGTGCCTCTTGACGAGTTAAATTGACTATAATTTGACTAAAAATTTTATATATTATGTAATTAGGAAAGAAATTATAAAAAATATTATCACAGTATAAATCTAGTCTATTTTAATATGTAACTTTCAATTTTCTAAAATAATATGCAAATATTTTTTAATAGTTGATCAAAAATTAGATAATTTAAGTTCTTAAAAAATAAAAAGAACATATAAATTGAGACGGAAGGAGAGTACTGGGATACAAATTATAGAAAGTTGGAGGAGTAACAGTACTTTGGGTACTGTTGACAAAAAATTAAAATGGGCAGCCAAATTCAGTCATCCTTGTAAAGTTGCAGAGAATTAACCAGTTTCGCCAGGGAATAGTCTGCGGGCTTCGTATCTGATTAAAATTAAATATAACCACAAGTCCAATTTCAAGTAGAAGGTCCATGAAATGTAAACTGTTGAGAATGGCCCATCGGCAATGTCCGTAAAACTAAAACGGCCGTTTATGAGAAAAGTTTTTACACATGTACGGCTCTACTATCTAAACAAGGGTGGGTGGAATGGCCCTGTTATTAAGTCGAATTTTTATTTCATAGACTGTTAGCAAGCCGGATTGAATTGTTCACATAATAATGTGTGAGTTCGAAATTCTGATTGGGAATGAGCTGGTAAATTCCTGAACATGTTGAGTTTCAGACTTTCAGTGAGTTGTCAAGCTGAAAAGTTTAGCCAAATTCACTCGACCTCCCCTTATAAAACAACGGTTTTTCTAGTGTGTGCCCGGAGCACATGCTAAGCACGGAATTTTATAAGTTTGAGAGATTTTGATTGGCTCTCATATCTTAATAATTGTGGACTCCCCCTGCAAATACAACAACCACACCAATCAAAATCTCCCAAACATATCAAATTCTGCGCTTAGCATGTGCCCACAGGCACACACTTGACAAACCCATAAAACAAAACTAATATAATGATTTATATAATTTCGAATGTATCAATCATGTGAATGAGTTATAAGTTAGAAGCACTTTTTATACCGTTTGTGTAAAATGTCGAGAATCACTCAAAAAAGCTAAGCTTCATGACTTTTATTTTTTCCCAGACATTTTAATCACTTATAAGTTGTAACTAACTTCTAACTTCTATTCCTTTTTTTTTTACTTTAAGTAAAAAACACTTATTTTAAACTCACCCAAACAACCCCATGCAAGCCTCCTCCTGTCCTCTTGATAATATCCCATCCTGATTATTCTTCCCGATTAATTTAAATTATAGTAGTATTTAAATATTTCTAATCAAACTCTTGAATTTTGCAAAAATTAAAAAACCTGTCAGAATCGAAACGTCAAGGAAAAACTTGAAAGAGAGAGCTTGACATATTCACGAAACGGTTCCTCTAATTCACACCATAGTCCATAATGCTAAACCTGAGTGGAATCACATGCTTCTGAACAAGAGCAGCTAGAAGTGCGAAGAGTATTCATGGTGCCAAGCACTCAGTCAACTCTCCTTGTTCCCAAAGCCCTGCACCATGCAGCAATCGCACATTCACACTGATTCACTTTTGTATGTATGTGCACTATATTGATTCCATTAAGATCGACTACTAGATTCCCCTGTTTGTTGGCACACGGATTAACGACTATTACTTCTCTCAAGAACGGACAGAGAATTTTATATTACTGGTAGTATTAGTACAGTACCAAATTTTGGTTTCCTTAAAGTTGTTTGAATCGTTTAATCTGTAGTCCCGGTGATTTACTTCCTGCATCGCAATTTATACCGGTCTTTTACTCGTTTCACATGTTGAAAGATTTCTAAATGATAGTGTCTTCTTCAATATTTATATGGGATATTTTTGAAATATTATTATTTTTGTTTGTCATTGAATTCAATGTACCTACTAATATTATAGAAAGTCAGAAAGTCGATATAATAAGGGCGGTTCTATTAAGAGGTACAAAAAACACGTGTCCTTCTAATTTATTTTTCAAATATTTTTTTATTATTCTAAATTTTATAAAATTATAAAAGTGCCTACACAAAATCTGTTTTGTGTCCCGAAATTTGAATCCTACACTACAGGAAAACAGGTCAAAACCGAAAACCTGTTTTCTTGTAGTGCTAGATCCGTCCCGTAAATTTCTATATTTATGTTCAATTTTTTTAATATGTGTGAAATTAAAAAAAAAGCATATAAATCGGGATGAAGGGAACATATATTCAAAGAAGAATGACTCAACTAATCAGTAATTAAAAAAAACCTTAAAAATTATTTAAATTGGATTGGCCGGGAAGCAATTGTTAGTTAAAAATTTTAAGATTCACACTATTGTGACTAGTACGCATAAATCTTGAGGCTTTAACCGGTGTAGGTTCGGACAAGGTCAAACAAATCTGATAGTAATATGTCTGGTTGAATTTGGTCACAAGCACTCTCAGATTCTGCAGCAAACTGGAAGCTTGCACTAAATTCGCTGTTTCAGAGTCAGTTCACGAGTAAATTTACACGTTCTTCGACAAGAGCATACATGGACGCACTCAAAATGACAAACAAGTTTACATGCATTTCAAGTTACGAAACGATAACTGAGGGGAAAATTAAAGATTTGTTACTCCAAAGCAGCTCACGCCTCACTCTGAGAGACAAGAATCAATGACGCGCCAGAACTTGACAAAATACACCTCGCTTAAATATGGCAGAGTAAAGTTTTGTTACATTCCCGAGGTCTACCGATGGGGAGATGCAACTGATGCATGCTCAACTTCAACCTAACACCATTACTATACCCTATGTACTCGTCGAATATAGGAGTAACACTTCTCGTGACTCCTGCGGGGAAAGCTTTGTATAATTGAGATGCAACTAATATGATTCGTGTCATCGGTAGGTTATTATCGACCCCTTCTGCATATAGGATTAACATCTCTTATGGATATTTTGCCAATCAAATCCCAGACATAATATTATGAATAAATTTTTATTTTATCTTGAAAAATGAGTGATAATGTAAAATTAAAATTAATTATAATCAACTTGCACATAATTACAAGAGTAGAGAAGGGACTTGCATAATTTATGGGATTATTGGGCCAAGACCTCTTGCACAAAATAAAGAAGTAAATTAAGAGTCACAACTAAATAGATAAATCAATAAAAAATATTTGGAAAAAAAACTAGAACCTCCTGTAAACAAGTTATCATTCTCAACTTTTTAATACTTCTACTTTTTTGGAGTTATATGTAAATAATGTTACCAAATAATTATCCAATAATATTTATGTATTTTATAGATTTTTCTATTTATGTATTTTATAGGTTTTTCTATACTCTGCTCATGAACACATGTTAAACACCAAATTTCATATATTTAACTCATTTTTATTTTATTGGTTATCACTTGTACAAAAATTCCATCGGTCAAAACCAAGCTAAATTCTTAGCACGTGTCCCATGCCAATGAATCAAAACTTGGAAAAGATAATCCAAGATTTATGATTGCGAAGAGTGTTTAAGTATTTCAGAATTCGATCCATTATAATTACTGTATGAGAAAAAGATGATCAAGAGTGTGTCTAAAACAACTGATACAAATAATCATGTGAATTTTCAATTATAAATGAAATTAAAATCTAAATGAATAATTAAAAACCTTTAAAGAAAATGAACGAAGATTCACAGGATCTTACGACTTTCATCATAAAGGAGAGAGACATGATATATAAAATTTCATTGTAATTGAGTTACACTTAATTATAAAAATAGAGACTTATTTTCCTAAATAAAATAAAGTAAACTATTATACAAAACAAAATAATAATTAAACTATTTAACAATATTATATTAATATAATAATATCATATATGTTTGTTATCCATATCTTCTTTGACAATTGTTATAAAATTCATTTCAATGATTAACAATCTTAAAAATTATAATTGTGTTGTCTGTATAAATTATAACATCAGTATAATAATATGACGAGACCATATAAAAGGACTACACTATCATACTTTTTGTCCTCCAAAAATAATGTACACAATTTAAAAAACCTTGTACCATGTTATATCTAGAGGGTAAAATTATTTATTCTACCAAATAATAATTAAAAACATTTTATATAAACTTGTTCAACATTGATTTTGACTTAATTTTACTTGTAAATTAAAAATATACAAGTTAATTAAATACTTTATAATGAAACCATGTACATCATTTGCAAGCTATAACATGGAAAAGTAAAGTATTGATCTCTTTTATTAATAACACAATCAACTAATAAGACTTTAAATTTAAAACATGTTGCAGATCTAAAAATTTTGATTTCTCAATCACTTCGTGATACCTTACTTCTTCCCCGTACTATGAGAGCATTTGAGCTTCAAAATGATATCCAATCTTGCATACTTTTTGGAAAAAGAAAATTCACATTTTCATGTAGACTCGATATCCCTCCCGAACGATGTACAAATATATAATAAAAGTAACAAAAAGAAGAACACAGCTCTCAACAAAATGACATACGTACAAATGCACAATAAAAGCAACAGAAGGAAGGACACAACTCTCAACAAAATGACAGTTTTGGAGAAAATATAGACCCCTTCCATACATACAAATGCACAATAGAAGCAACAGAAGAAAGGACACAGCTCTCAACAAAATGACAGTTTTGGAAAAAATAAAGACCCCTTCCGTACGTACAAATGTACAATAGAAGCAACAGAAAGAAGGACACAGCGCTCAACAAAATGACAGTCGTAGAAAATAAAGACCTATAAAGCCCGTTTGGGTTTGAGCTGTTTATGAATGTGACAAATTTGAGATTTAAAATTTTTGTTTAGATAATTATGATATATATAAATTATTAAAATAATAATAATAAAAATAAAAGTGATTTATAGGCATTTTTATGTTTTATAGATAATTTTTATCAGATTAAAAAATTTAAATCATTAAAAATACATCTCCAACTAACTTCTGCCTTGATTAATTCTAATTTTAAGCCGACTTGTAACTTATTACACAAATTTATTTATTTTTTTGTCCTCATCATTATTTTCTTTTTTTTGGAAGAGTCTCATTATTTCTTAATTTTAAATATTTATTAAAATAATATTTTCTTTGTAATAGAGATCTCATCATTTTACCTCATTATATTTGTATTATACCTTGGTGCTAAATAATGTATCATTTGACTATAATGAATAAATATACTTTTTCAATATTGGTTATTCAGATTATATTATAAATATTTTAGGTGTGTATTCGATTGAGATTTTAAAGCATTTTTTTGCATTCATGGAATCCGAGGGTATTCGATTGAGATGGTTTGAAATTCATTAAAATCTTGAGGTATTCAATTGAGATTTTAAATTATGTTACAAAATCTAGTGATATTCAATTAGGATTTTAAATTATGCTTTAAAATCTTATGGTATTCAACTGCTGATGGATTTTTTTGGATTTCATAAAATGATGAATTTTGTGACATTTTTCAGTATATTTTAAGTTTTTTGAAATCTCATCAAAATCAATGGGATGTTGAAGCATTTTTCTTAAATCCTATCAACTCTGTGACATTTTATCACAAAATCAAAATCACATACAATCCACTAAAATCCATGGACTAGAAATAATCCATTAAAATCCCGATAGAATACACCCCGTAAGTATTACTCTAGCTGAAATAAATTTTCAATCTGTCTTATTTGATAATATATGTTTTTCTATACAAAAGTAATGATAAAGTTCAAAAATCCAATCAAGCTAGCATTACTCTCTATTGTACTGTAAGTTAGCATTTTTTACCCCATAAAATAAATGAAAAGAACAATTATTCATTTCATAACATCCAAATAATAATAATAATAATAATAATAATAATAATAATAATAAAGTGTTGTTGGGTTGTCCATTGTCCTGATGTTCTCGTCAAGCCCAAACACGGCCCAAAAGAAAGAGGGAAATACAAGGCGGTTCTGTCACGGAAAACGGGTATAAATAGGCATCCGATCTCTCACAATTTTCTTCGAGACACCCCGTTACGAAAGTTGGTGTCTCCCCTCTGGCCTATTAACCCATAGTCCAGGTGATTTTGCAATCATTTTCTTATATGTGTATAACATGAAATTGTTGCATCTAAATATTTACTAAATCGTTGAATTTGTAGTATAATCACACACATACAGATGGTAATTTTTAGTTGCAAATGAGTTTCTCACTTTTGAATTGTAATTCAAGTGCAAGTATGATAAAATCACAATTATTGATGATTCCTCTGCTACTCATTCATATACATGATTCCTGTGAGCACAATTACTCCTTTTCTTTCTTCTCGTTTCCCTTTGATAATTTGCTTGGCGGAAAATGCAGCCTAGCAATTAGGGGTTTGGGAGCTCTGCTCTCGCGGTCAAATCCTCTCACACAAACATAACCTGAATTTTTATAACAAATATGATGAATATGCTTTGCCAATTTTCAAATCATACTACAAAATGCGATCAGAGTGTTAGAGATACCTCTCCAGAAGCACAGCTGGATGTCTTTCATCGACATACCTAATAAGATGAGAGAACGTGTTAGTGTCATTCCCCTAGCTGAATAACATCTTGAAACCACGACTTTTATGAGTTCTACCTCTAAATATAGCAGTAACGGAGGTTCCGAAATACACAGTTTTTCTTGGCAAATTCCACAACAAATATCTAGGTACTTCGAGTGGGCGTAGGCTAGAAGCATGGTCTGCAAACACCTGTGGGAATATGCATGTTTAAGTTTAATTAGACAAAGGTACATCAAGGTATAATAATCGCATAGCAGTAGTTATTTTAGCTAATTAATGTGTATTTACCTCATTAACCTGAAAGTATGTCCCATTAAGGGGAAAACTTCCCCTCATAGCAGTTCGACAAGGTATCTGTACATAACATAGGAGATGAAATTCGATGTTAGTCTGTGTTTTATCTGGTTACCCTGAAATTAATCATGATAATGTTCTCACCAAAAGAGTCCCTCGAACGGTTTGGGATTGTGCTTCTCTTGTGCTACTGCATGCAAAACAGGTATTATCATCACAAAAGCTACCTGATTCTTGGTTGCTACATGGTCCTGTTGGTGGCTGAATTGAGTCTGCGGTTTCACCTATATGAAAGTATCATTCCGGGTCAAAATCACTTTAGTTAATGCAAAAAATTAGGTCATGTTAACCTGAGATAGGAGTCACTACACTGTATAAAGTCGGTGAAATGGCTGTTGCCCTTATGTTTCAGGCAGAACTGTTTCAGTATCATCTTAGATAATTGAAAGCACAAGGTCATGTTAAAATTGTATCTTATGATGTTACCCTTATGTTTATGGTTTTATCCCTTTCGCCTATTACCTTACTAATTTAATTGTTTACCTGGAGTCCATATGGCAAGAAGGTAACTGCATGGGTCATCAGATTCTCTCTGCTCAAGCTGTAAATTTAGAAATCACTCAGAAAAATGCTTTAAAGTAAAATAAGTAATTGCAGTTATATGACTTTATACTAACCCCATTTAACAGAGGGTGTGTATCAGGAAGCTCATACCTACAGAACAGAGAGAACATTAGTAGAAACTAGCAAACAACCTTGCTAAGGTTTTAAATCTGCTAAGATGGCTACCCAGAAAGAAAAACCTTTAAAAGTATACCTTAAATATTTTTCTTTACTGCCTAATTTTATCTCCAACTATTTGCTCTATAAATATAACACAACCATTATTTATGATAGACAAATAGAAGTACACACTTACACTTGGTGTTCTGTTCTCAGGCGGCCGGTGGTTTTCAGTTTTACTGCTGGAATTGATGCAGCTTCTGGTGTTAAAGCGACCAAAGACTTAGATACATCACTTTCTCGAAGATCCATATTCTGTTGAATGTATTCCTGTAAAGTTTGAGTGAACTCCTCAATGTTTAAGTTGATTGTAGGAATATCATCAGGATCTTCACTAAAAAAGTCTTCAATGTCATCTTCTAACTCCTGTTCTCGTTCGGCCTCTGGTGTTGCTGGAAGCTCAATTATAGGCCCTGGTGATGCTGGTTCTTCAATAATAGGCAGACAATGGCTTATCTGCGTGTTTGCTTCCGACAGCTGATCACTCAGAGATACAGGTAGCTGCAATCTATCAATATTCTCAACAAAGTTTTGATCGACCACATTACATTCTGTTGTCTCTACATTTCTTTTCTCTGGCCCTGGTAGAGCTAGCCTTGCACTGCATAAATTAAATTAATTACACATCTGACTCATAAGTGAAATGATCTTTTTGGTGAATAAGATTGCATTGTATGATGGTGCATTGGTATGACTCTATAAATAATCTATACAATTTACTTTTAGACTGTTAGAGCTTTCATTGTGTTTGATGTGCTCATGTTTGTCAGTATATTTTGGTCAACCAGTAGTTTCTGCAATTGTATATCCTGGGTAACCATATTTAATAGTTAACCCCTTCCCATTTTACGCATTCTGGACCTCTAAAAATATGTTTCTTATAAATATCAACATGCATGTTTATTCACTTTTGAATTTAAAACAAGAGAAGTGACTTGCACACCTCGCAAATGCACTTGCAAAATGTCTGCACTCTCCTCTCAGTGGGCATGCATTGCAATTGGGTTTGTTTTTTGTACAGAAAACCTGCAATTCCCAAAATTTTCTCTAAGATATTTCATCACAAATATACAGTTTGAAAATTTCTCTTGTACTAGAATGGATTCAATTACCTTCCCAAAGGTAATCATCTGGTAGTGCAATTCATACCTATAAGATGAGTGTACAAAGTTAGCAACTGAAGTGTTTAATTAAATGAATATAATTTATCGAATATATGGATAGAAAGTTGGCTCACAATGTTCTTTGGTCTAGCTTGCAGAGTCTGGGCCAGAGATATTTCTGGATTGAAGACAGCACAGGATACCTACAACTAAAGGTTAGTAACTTTCGTAGTTTGACATGGTTATGTACACTGAGATTAAGTACCTACATTTCCAGTAAATGTAACTGCAGCGATTCAGGTAGTGGCTGAAGGGGTACCCATCCAAGTCTAACAGCTATACGTCCTACATTTGTGTCGACCTGCTCAAAAGGATATGTTTTGACTCTGATTTATCCTAGGTAGATGCAACATGATTACAAGTCGGACAACTTACAGGGAAAGCAACATGGTGAAGCGTTAGAAGGCGAACACACTCCACGCTCTTTAAACCTAGTCCCCTGATGCTTAGTAGATACTCTCTGGGAAATGAAGTGAAGTTCCATTAATTTAAATAAGTAATGTGGTTGGATGAAGCTTTAAACAGGTATATTAATTAATTATCTTCTTCTTAAGTTGTTAATCTGAGCTACCCAGCATCTTTAAACACAATTATTTTAAATATATAGAACAGAAATATCTTTGTAATCAAAGACTCACTTTGCTTTGTCAGGCGGGACATCCCTCAACCACTCAAGATCAATGCTTCCGTGGTCGGTTACGAGCCTATCAAGAAATTCCTGCTCGCAATTTAAGCTAATGTCAATGACTAACTACATCTGTAGTATAAATTAGGTATCCCACATGTAAGCAATTCTTAAATCTGAAATGTAAGCCATACCTTAATCCTTTCCGCAAGGACATTGTTCATTCCCCTGTCTCTAATGATTTGAGCAACCTCATCAATATCGGCAAGTCGTACTGCCTCCCAGTCTACTGAGTCCATTGTGTTAGGTGTACGTAGTCTTACACCATTGGGCTTGGCCTGCGCCTGCTTCCTAAAGCTATCCCATTCAGCTGCAGGCTGTTTACCTTTACCCTTTCTTCCCTTATTGGGTTTGTATGTCTTGCCATTAGGTTTTGAGTGAGAATCCCTGTGACGTTGGACGTGACAGGAGGCACGGGCGTTTTTGATGTTTTCGGAAAGACAAGAAGAGCTTTTCGACTCATCAAAAACACCCGTGGCTCCTGTCACGTCCAATGTCCCAGTGTTTCTTTCAAAATCTACACTCTCCACCTGGTAGATCTTTTCCTTGTCGATAGATTCGACCTCATTCTTAAGGTTTGGAGAAGATGTTTGAGGCTGACATACTATATCAACACTGCATCTTGCAGTTCCTTGTGATGATCCAATTTCTTCTCTCCAGAGAACTTCTGTTCCTTCCCTGTGTAATCCTGATGACATAGCTACCTCACCAGAGTCAATTCTGCTTACACACGGTTCATTGCTGTTGAGTACCTCTCTGTTTTTATCACAATCAATCTCCTGAATAATCACTGATCGCTCGTTCAAGGTGGGCTGCTTTGACTTCATTTCTTTCGGGGTATCTTCTGGATTACTGACAGGAACGTTCATCACCTCTTCGACAAGTGGACCATGGTTGCTCTCTAAGACAAGGGGAAATCTTGCGGCAAGTGACATATATGCAGAACTGCAGGGACAGAAATAATGGAGTCAGAAGTTTCAGCTACAAGTCTTCGTATCAAATTCTTTGAAAATCAAATGACCAGCTAACCTGGAGAGATGGTCTGTGACATTCTGTGTAAGAAAAACACCAACGACAGAGTCTACAACTGACCCCTTCCACCTAGAAAAGGTCCTGTCTCCTGCAAAAACACGACAAGCTTTTGCGCTGTTACAGTGAAAATCCAGGTAAAATTTCTATTTCTAATATTTCTTTATCTATAGGAGTTGCACATAACATGAATTGGGGAATGACTCTAAAGGCATTGTATTAAAAATATCATAGCTCTGACGGCTTTGTGTTGAAATATCATAGTTTCACCTTGAGTGCTCTTTTACAAGCACTATTGAAAGACTTGAACTTGAAACTCTTTCAATGTTGCTATAGATGTCTAACATGTATAATGTATCATATCAGGATAACACTTAACTTGAAATATTTTGTTATGCGGAAAACATAACCATACATCATTAGAATGCAGAATTGTTTCTTGGCCAAGAATGATAAGCAAAGGAACGATAACTATGTCTCAATTTTCTGCCATTTGACTTGACATGTTTTCCGAATATGGATCTTTTTAATTACCTTGAATAAGATGCATGCACTTAATAAACGAGTTTGCTCTTGCATTAAAAGTTCTTCTTTCATCTTCCCACCATTTTTTTGTCTCCTCGTCGTTCCCATTAATACCTTCACTGTTAATGTCCTGCAGCAGAAGATTCCAGACTCTTATCGTCTCCTGGTCAAGTTTCACTCTAGGGCGTGGTGTTTGCTCCTTCACATTCATAAGAGTGCCATCTCTCTGATAAACAACAAGTGTGTTTTGCTCTTGACATCTTGCACTATTGCAGCTACCTGCACTTGTATTAGGATTTGCACCTTGCTTCCTTTCTGCATTAATATCCAGAAGCCTTAAATGATCAGCTAGGGCATCAACAGAAAGCATAGCACCTGGGGAAGAACCTGCAAGGAAAAATGCAGAAGAAATAAGTTGCTGATCGATCAAGTTGCTGTTTTGTGCCGACTTTGCTACCTGAATTCCTAGTATTTTTCTTTGTCTGCTTCTTGGTTGTTTTTGCTGCATGGATGTATGGCTGATGGGCGTTTCCATCTTCTTGCATGGTACTTGATCTTGTTGATAGAATGTGTTCTGAAGTTTCAACCAGAGAAGCGATGTTCTTTACTCTAGTAGAAGAGCCCCTTGCTCGCTTCCTTCTAGTTTCCTTGTTACCTGTGGGCAAAATGGATCTGAAAGTTAGAGGTGTATTAAATTGAGCTACAGATGACATACAATTACTGTCTAAGGTGTAATAATTCCCTTGGTAAATCTTGGGAAAGTATTTTTATGTCTGCTCTATTGCATTTTGGCATTTCACATTTCTCATTTTCATATAGATCGTGGGAAAGTTCATGTCAGGAATACCATCATTGCAATTTTGACCTAGTGGAAGGATTGCCTTTTATCATAGCTATATTTGTCAACAGGAAGAAGAATCGTTTGCACAGATGCTTCTTCTAGTTGATCAATATACTGCAATGGCGGTATTCCTTACATGCACCTAAATGTCCTCTCTTCATCCTTCTAGCTTGTTCCCCCTAGAACTAGGGGTACTGGTGTTGAAGTTGGAAGAATCACTTGGATTTCAATGTGTTGTGAGTACAAAATTAAATCTACTATATGTACAAAATTAGACACGCTGTCATGAGGGGTCTGAGGAAAATGTGACATTTACCTCTTGTACTACCGCTTTGAACATCGGATATATGCTCAACTTGGCTTTTCCCCGCAGTTGCTTCTGGTCCATGCCCGAGCTGCAGAGTTGACTGAATTTCTGTATAAGAACCTTGTGCTTGTGATTTCAAATCAGATTCTGCAGCAGGGTCGCATGAAGATTTTATTTCCCCCACTTGTGAAGAAATATCAAAATTCAACGATCTCTTGCAGAGTTTACGGGGACGGGAAGCTGTCTTTGGCTTACTGCTGAGCGAGGTGGTAGAGGGAGTATCTGGGTGAATGTTTCTGGTTAAGTTGGTTGGAGTTTTTGAAGGAGCATCTTCATCTGTTTCGGTTAAATCCACAAAGTCAATATTCGGTGGAATGCTAGTTTCTTTCTTTTGTATGCATTTTCTCTTGAGTGTCGAGGCATCATTGGGGTTAACAGGTTTTTGAGTCTTTACATTTGGGGTTCTTTTAGTCTGACCTTCCCTCACTACTTTGGGCATGTATCTCTTTCTCCTTGGTTTTTTTTGTGCTGGTGTAGCTCTACCCAAACTTACGTCGCTCCCTTGTCCAGGGTTGCTGTGCTCTGGCACCTGTTTGGATACAGCATCACTTGAATGTTCACTTTGCTGGACAACTCCTTCCGTGTTGTTTACAAGTTGTTTGTCCTCTTTTGGTTGACAAGTTTTTTCATGCCCTTGTTTTGATTCTTCATCTGTATCACAAGCAAATGTCTATTACTATTATCGTGTATTGAATTAATCTTTGTACTCTGATTACTTTAATTCATTTCAAGCTGCAGCAAATTCTTCTTGTCATTTCTCTCTTATGTTTTTTAAAAAAATTCCGTTCCTCTTTTTAAGCCAGGTAATATGCAAATGTACTAATAAGCAAAATCAGACTTGAACTGTATCCTCATAAGATTGATTTTTAAGACTAAGTTTGCTATGAAAATAATCACCTACAAAGATCATGGATCCAAATAAAACTCCGACTTGACAAAAGAAGATAACAAAATCTGGTTCTCGTAATGACATACCTTCAATCTGAGTTGCAGGTACTGTAGAACCTACAAAGCTGTTTGACACAGAAGCTATTTTCTCGGCACCCCCTGGATTTACAAGTGCTAGCAGTTCACAAAAGGGCATGTTTTTGTCAACAGAATGCAAGGAGAAGCCCCGCGCTGAAGTTTCTGTAGGACCACTAAATTTATTGATTGCTTCAGGTGAACTTCTCAAACTACCGCAGGAAGCTGATTTAGGAAACTGCCCGGTTTCACTAAGGACAGAGACCCCGGTAGTTTCTTGACACAGCTGTGGCTTCCCTGGGGTAGCTGGAGCGCATGAAGCTTTCAAACTATCTCCTCTTGTGTCCATAACTAATTCTACAATGTAAAAAATTGGATCTCAGGATTTAGTAAGAACAAGATCAGTTGAGAAAACAACAAATAAAAATCCAGAAACTAAGCTACTGCAGTTTAAACACCGACTTCAATTCTAAAGACTCATCTACTTAACATATCTCTTCTCAATAAGTGCATAAAATAGACATGCACTTGGCATAAAATTTTTGTAATATTTAACAAATTTCACCGTACCAAAATGAAGATGAGAACTGAAAACTTAACATATAACAGAGCAATTTAACAAACCTTGTGATATAATACAAGCTATCTCCTTTAATTCTTAGTAGTTATTTTAGCGAACCAAACAATTGCAATTGACACAGATGAATAGACATAGATAGACTCTAACTATGCAACGTCGGTTTATCAGTGTTACGATGAAGTGTGAACAAATGTCAGAGCCACGTGTCGGGACACCAGGAAACGGAGACATGCAGCGAGCCTCGTGGTAGTAAATGAATTGTTCAGATTTTAAATAACAATTTTATTTGTCACGATCTCTCATATGATAACTTATATTGATAAAACATATTATATTAATTAATTATGACAAAATATATATTAATGTTGTTAACAATGTTTATAATCATGTTTTAAAGTTAATTTTGAACCAAAATTGATTCTATTTATTTATACATAAATGACATGGTATAGGTGTAATTGAAATATTGATTTTATTTTGTGAGACTGAATCCAAATTACGTTAACAATATAATATATATATATATATATATATATATAATTTTTAAATTAGCGTTTTGTAATATTGTATATTGTGGTCTCGATTATGAATAGCATGTAATAACATTTAATTTGAATGATATGTAAAAATCATTTAATAATTTATATGTACTAGATTAAATGAATTTATATAAAAATTATATAAAAACAAATGAATGCATATAGAATTTAAAGCATGATAATTAAACTTTTTATCATTAAAAAATATATTTATGATATTATATAAATATTATTTATAAATATATATATATATATATATATATATATATATTAATAAAAATTGATATGTTATATAATATCAATCATATAGTCTTTATTCATGATATATGAATTAAGCGATGGAGTAATAAACCCCACTACATTATTGTTATGTCAATGAAATTGTTTTCAAATTAGCTATTATGTCTGCTCGGAGGGTGTGGATTAAATTTTTTCATTAAATTTATTTTATAGTGATTTAAGAAATTTTTTTCATTAAATTTTTATTAGTGAATATATATTTATAAATAATATTATACAATATCATAAAATATATTTTTTAATGATAAAAAGTTTAATTATCATGTTTCAAATCACTGTAAAATAAATTTTTTTTATTAAATCAACGTGTTCTCTCAATCATTTAGATTCCAATAAATATTTTCAACAATATTTCAAATTGCTCATTATTATTTATCAATTTTGGTTTATACCAAGTTAAAAGTATAATCACTTTAAACTTTTAGATATTTGTGTAATTACTAAAAGAATGTCTAAATATGAAAAAAAAATGTCTACATTAGGATGTTGGGTGTATATTTTGCCCATCAATAAAATGTATATTAAGTTATACTATTTTGGAAAAGGAAAAAGGTGGTAACTAATAAGAATAATATTTTAAATATTTGTTACGTATAAAGTGAATAGTGTTTTATAAAAGAGAAGAGAGAAGAACTGTTTAAATTTTGATATTACCTTCTAATTTTACAAATTTTGAACTATTATTATGGATTTGAAAAATATTTTCTATATCCACTTTGGTGTATAATAGTTTCACCACAGCTGATGTCCATAATAATTTTGTTGTCGATAATAGTTTTGTGAGAGTGAGGCTAGGCATAGTAACGTCGATGTTACTTATTATGATTACATTGAAATCAAGATTAATAATACTTTCACGACGAGAAGATGTCAAACATCCTCTCAAGACACAGGTCCCCACTAATACAGCCGTGCAAGTTAGTGCATTTGGAACCATAACTGTTTCCGCCATCTCATCAAGCACTCTAAAGTCTAAGGCCTAAGCGCACCCTCAACAAAACCCTTCAACAATACTTATATTACAACACATTTGCAACAATATTCAACTTCTTACCATTCTTAAAGAACACATGCACCAACTCCTATTGTCTATTCTGAACCAAAGCTTTGAAAAGCTTATGGAACATCCTCACCGAAGTCTTTGACTCCAAACTTTATAATCAGGGCCGCCCCTAGAGATATGAACGTCCCAGATAATTTTTGAAAATGATGTCTCATTTTTCAAGATCGTGAAGGAAAAATTTACATACATTCAAATCAATAATATACAATGACATAATAAAAACATTATTCTAAGATTAACAACACAATCAATTCAAACATATAAATATGTTTGGTTAGACCTACTCAGGAACTTTTGCCGGGCTTGCTTAGGCCTACTCGCATCGCCGCAATCCCTTAATTACGGGTAAAAAAAAATAAACAAATTATGCCTACACTTAGCTTTCAACTTATGCAGCCAGGGCCGTCTGAGACTTTTTTGAGGCTCTGTGCTAACTTTAGGAATGAGATCTTTCCAAATGACACGACAAAAGTTTAATATATTTATAATAACAAGATATCATCCATAAAATTGTACTACTGCAACTGAAAATTTGTTTGATTGCAACTACTACAAAAAACATCAACTATCACTTGAACATGGCTTTTAAAAAATAAAATTCAGACGATTTCTACACCCATTTGATGAACACCGGAGCTTGAAAATTTTTGATGGAGTCCGGAAGAAATGAGATGACGGTGGAGTGTACAGATGAGTCACTAAAATAGCTTTGCTGATTAAAAATTTTGTTTTTTGGGTAGTTAGACTTAAATATATATGTGACTGTGTGGGATTTACTGCTTGTAAAGTGTACTAGTTTGTGGGGGAGAGAGAAGGAATAAGAAGAGACATTCATGGCTGAGTCTTGGGAATTGATTAGTGTTTAAATAAAATAATGCTAACAATTAAAGTGATATTAATATTATATTATATTTATCATGAGTATACTAAGAGATAGAAAGAAGTTGTCATAAATTGGGGCCCTGAATTTGCATGGGCCCTGTGCTGTTGCACTTGTGCACTTGCTCAAAACCGACCAATACAGCTCCCTTTACCCATCTTTCTGTCACTATAAAATCTCTTTACCCCTCTTTACCCATCTTTGTCCATCTTTCTATCAATGACAGATATAATCTCTTTACTCATCTTTCATTTCATAGAAAGGATAGTAAAATTAATTTACATTTTACTTTACACTTTAAAAAACAATGTAATAAGAATTATAGAGCGTTATTGTCCAAGCAATCAGAAGTGCAACGGTCAGGTATCAAATCTATGCAGAATAATAATGCAAGCAGATGTTGCAAGCCAATGTTGTCCGAGTTTAAAGATCAAACAATATCTTTAAAGTTTATTAGCAATCCGCGAATAAAATAACACATTATGTAGTTAGGTCTAGTTCAATTGTTGGCAATTGGATAATGTCCGTTCGGAATTTTTACATGTATTGTTGCATGATTTGAGGTTTTAATAAAATCTCCTTCTGTGGCAAAAATAAAATAAAAATAGAAGTAAAGCATATACAATTTTACAAGTAAATTAAGTCAGTTATATACAAAATATTGTTATTTTGTAAAATAGTTCAGATTTTAAAAACTTACGAAAAAACTTCCACAACTTTGCAAAAATAATAAGAACCGTCAATGGAACATGCATAAAGTGTTTAATTGATCTATACAACAATATACATAATTGTAATGGAAAGTTTTGACTTGTACCAGAAGATAGCAATTCAAAAACCAAAGTTCTGGTAAATGCCAATTGATTGCCAGGTGAGTTTTGCTGCTAATTAATACGTATAGGGGAGCATTGGCAAGGAAACTGACTCTACAATAATTGGCCCATACATCTTTGTACTTCTCCGCCTTGCTTCATCTCTATTTTGCCAAGTTACCACACTTGTCTCTCCATATCAACAGTATAAGTAGATAAATAGGGTGAAAATATGGAAACGTGGAACTGCAAAGCCATAAGTTAGGTTTAAAGGTTTGGTTATTACATCTTTATACGTATAGAAATATCAAATTAAGGCATTTTCAGAGAAATTGGGGGAAAATTACCTTATTATTCCCCAAGGCAAAGAAAGGACGATGCCAATAACAAATCTCCAAGGTAATCACATTGCCTTGCAAATTACCTAAAACCGCATTCAACTGGAAGTTTATGAGAGAGCCAAAAGCAAGAGTTAACCCAAGCTGGAACATCGTATAGAGTCTATACTGATACAGGATATTACTCTGGGTCAAAACACTTCCGCATGACATTGAATGACGTTGTTTCCTCTACATCAAAGCAATTATTAATGCTGTTGAGCAGATTCATGAAAATACTCCAGCCATAATTCCCTTGAAGGTATCTGCTGTTTTAGTGTAGCCTCCGGCTAATCATCTCCTTGCCTAAATAACAAATACCATTTGTTCACAAATCACAAAAGAAATATGTAGCATCATAAAATGCATCGTCTCTAGGGTACAGAAAAAAAATGTAGATTTGTATCATAAATTACCAAAAATATTTGCTTTCAATGGAAATCGAATGGAAGATCCTTTCAACTTTAAATCTCTAAGTTGCTTGCTTTTACTTGTTTTTCGAAGTTTTGCAGAATTACCAACACTTTCTCCTCTTAAAAGATCATTTCCTTTCTTTACCTTTCCACTGCTACTTGCTTCACCAAAAAAATTGTTCTTCACCTTTTCATGATAAAGGGCTGGTGGCGCAAGTCTTAACTGAGGTGTATTATCTACATGATTCAAACTATTGTCTTTCTGAAGACTAGTTAAGATTTCATACTGTTGCACCCAAGTGGCAATCTGGTTAGTATAAATTCAGGCCACGCAAATACACACACACACAGACACACACACACACACACACACATCACAGATACTAACCCTTGAAATTGGATGATAACCATAGGAACTCTCAGCTGCTTCACTATCATTTAGATGGAGGCTGTTCCCTTCTGCTGGCTGGTTTCTTGACAAAGGTCTTCTTACTAATCCAGGCTCTGCATAGGCAGACTTACTTTTAGAACCCTGAGTGTTCTTCTTAGGTATACATATGGGGCATCCTGCCGAAAATCCTCCCTGTAATGCCTCATTTTCTTGAAGTTCACACTGCAGATGGGTTGTATGTCCACAACTGAATACTTGAATTCTAGAGGTTGTGGAGTTTCTCGAAAGTGGGCAATTACATATGCAACATAACAGACTCTTAGGCCCATACCCATGAGAAGCCCCCTTCTTCAGTTGGCTCATGGTATAGTAGTTGTCATCGTCAATCAATGATTTAGCAGTGTCCTGTAAATACAGCACTAGTCAATACAGAAACTTTGTCTACACATGCAACAGCATCCATATAATTTGTCACAATCACTTAAATTGGATGTAAAACATGTTAAGATATACAACAGTAACTCAGATCAACGGTCAATAATTCATTCAATCAGTAAAGGGATAAAAATAAGTCAGTGCAGAATATACTGCCTATAACGTACTGTTCTCATATCTTCTACACAATGGTTGTATCTCTTTGCATTAATTACTGGTTAATTTTATCATCACATATAATCCTACTCTTCTTTTACGGTGAGAATATCCTAAAAGATTAACTACACAGTCCAGAGCATATCAAACTAGTACTTAAAATACAAAGAAATTGCCAGTTTGCCACTCATGCTCTTTGGTCTTTAAATACAAGGCCAGAGATATTAGACATACAAGTACCCCAAGGAAAGGTTGGCAATATATAACCAATAACTCTATTTTCCCCTATAACCAATCGAAGACGACTTAAAAGAGACTTCACATAAAACTCTTAAGTTGAATTATTCTTTACCAAACGAACACTTCTTTCACAGTATATAAAACACGTTACCATCTAGGGGGAGGCTGGTTCCAAATTGTATCTCCCTGGTTCAATATAATTGGTGCATGAGGAAAGGACCCTTTTCCTATTATTCCTACGAGAGGACTTCGCCATGGTGATCCTTATAACCATATTTTTATCAGTGCTATGGACATGTTTTAAGCATTGAATAAATGGTTTGAGATGACAGGAAGAATATATGGTGTAAAGTGACCATGGGAGCGCCTTCAATGTCTGAAATGTTTGCAAATGATTGTTATTTCCTGTAAAGATGCCTACCAGGAAGGTATTCAGTAACAGCGACTTCTTCATCAATTGGAGAGAGCATCAATCAAACAAATTAATTTGATTAGATCATCAGCGTTCTTCAGTAGAAACACCCATGGTACTACTGAAATTAAAAAATTTAGGTATTTGGCAGGCAGACGAAAGAGGCTTTTATCTGGGTCTTCCTAGCCATGATGAGTAGAAATAGATCAGCTATGCTGGGGTACTTAAAGGATCGCATTATACATCCGATTCAAAGTTGGGACAACAAGATTCTTTCAAAACTGTAGTTCAAGCGCTACCTAAGTATGCCATGAATGTTTTCCTCTTCCCTTAGAGATGTATACATACATATACATGTATATATATGTATGTATGAATGTTTTCCTCTTCCCTCAGAGATGTATGTATGTATCTTGTTAAAACGGGAGTGAAGGAAGTTTATCAGCATAGGAATGGATACTGATATTTTAAGAGACTCGTTTTTCCAGATAATCATAATCACCATCCTCACCTAACATCTACTCACCTTGTTTTGATATAGCTACAGTTAATAGTCTCATTGTGACAAGCACTAAAGAGTAATAGGCTTATGGTGGCAGGACCTAAAGGGTAATAGCCTCATGGTGTCAGGCTCTAAAGAGTGGGACATAGTGTGACTTTAGATCTATTTAATGAAACGACAAGGCTCTTAATTTAGCATTCCCCAAACTTATACTGTTGATGGGGGATCACTGGTACTGGAACAATGTTAAGTCAGGGTGTTATATGATGTGTAACGCACATCACAAGATTCAGGAAGTTGAAGGTCGATGGGTGACTTATATATCTAGATTCTGGGAGAACTTGAGACAATTATAGATCCTATGAAAAGCCCAAAAAAAAGTATAGAGGGTTACATCTTATTGTTTACCTACTAATCCAAAATTGAGAAGTAAGAATGTTTGAGGTTATACCATCATGTCCGGTGTGTATTAATGCTCTACTGTATTGCTAGTCTGCTCAGCAATATTGTCGGACACAACGAAACTTTAGAATTCGAGATGTTCGAGATGTTCAAGATGATGTGATTGAGGATTTTGGGGATTGTTTGATAAATTACTGCAGATTAATTCCAAGGAACGTGAGCATGCCTCAATATTGTGTTTTTTCAATTGAAAGATTAGATATAATGTAGTTTGGGACGATTAAACCAACGGTGCTTTCACCTGTTTAAATATTTATCCTAAAACTTGGAGAATGAGTTAATCTTAGTTTAAAGAAAATTAATCATGGTCAATAACTACTACCTAATGTTTATATCCCAACTTATTAAATAAAAGAGATTTATTAGCTACAAATAATTTACCATTATAATAAAATAAGTTAATCAACAATTAATTCCATAGATACATGCTCCACATTTGTTACAAACAACATATAAATCCCATGGATGGTTTATCAGACTCAAGTTGATTATATGGAGCACACATCAACACCTCTTTGTTTACCATCTAAATTACGGTGAATATGCAATTAAGATCATAACAATTTTTTAAGCAAGGGATTCTGACTAGCTGTTAATAAAAAATAAAAAAAAAAATAGAAGAAAAACAAAGAATCTGAACAGTAAACATACCAAAATCCTTCTTTCAAAATCATATGTCCCAAGCATTCCCAAGATAGTCACTTTAAAATCACCAAATTCCTGGCTACCATTATCAGATAGGAGTTTCATCATAATGGTCGGAAGGCGGACGTAACCAATCATTCCCTCAACAATCTCTTTAATGAACAAAGAAAACAATTTCCTTAAAATGTAAGCACTTTTTTCAAATCTTGATAGCTTCCACCTGATTCCGTACCCTGATTTATTTTCTTCGCTGTCCAATGAGTTAGCTAAAGTATCCGTGCTAAATTTTCCCTCAGAATTCACTTTGGTGCTGTAGGAATCAATCAATGGTTCACAAAACCTGTATTGGAATTCAGTAGTTTCTATAAGAACTTTTAGCAAAGCAGTTGTATTGTGGAGCAAGGAAAAGGAGATATGTCAAGTAGCAAGCCACCAGGAGAATGTGCAGATTACATAATACTATCGACCCATTTACCTTGTCAATACAACTCAGACTTAATCCTGAACCACACACACGAATCGATGAATTCAGACTAATCTAGAATTAAAATAGAAATGCTATCATAAAACAGAAAGCAGTGAGGGCAAATGTTTTGCGCAAAAATTATATTAAATTGTTTTAGTACAATAAGGACATCTTTGCTCAATAAGCTTCAAAGGGCTTATAATAAGCTTAATGTAACAATCATTTGTAAAAAAAAGTACCTAGCGCAACGATTTATATATTAACATATAAGCAAGTATTTGTCTCTGTTTAAACACGTGAAAAATTATATTTGCCTATTATGTTAAGAAAACAGGGGGTTAAGATAATAGCTATATGATTACAAGGATCCTTAATCAAATAAATTACTCCATAGTAAATGACCTCAAAAGAAAAAGTATATAACCCTACACATTAAGAACTTACGAATCAAGTAATCGGAACCAGAGGGACTCAGACTCGTCAAAATCCATTCGAGGGCTGTTCCGCTGGCATAGTCCAATACAGGCACGCACTATCTCAAGTATGTCATTTACCTGAACAAAAAGCTATGTTTAATATGCATAGGACACAATAGTTGATCCATGATGAGAAACTTTAAGAGATTGTGCACCTCTTTCTTCTGCAAAACAGTGTTGAAACTCTTCATACTAGATTTAGAAAGTAAATCTTGAACAGTGGTACCAAGAATGGTAAATTTGTCATCGAGGACCGAAAGAGTAAGTGAGAGAGCAGTGCCAACATCACCAACCCGTTCTAATAAAAAAGCAGTAGCATCTACCACCCCATACTTCTGACACAAACGTAAACAGTGTTCGACCCTATAGTTCTCAAAAGTCTCCAGGAAATTGAGTACCGAACTGGGTTCATATTGACATAATAGCTGCAAAAACATCAGAAACATGCTTAAGCTATAAGTTGTGTGTTCCTAGAAAATTCGTTATGCAATTCCCACACTCATGTAGACATTGCAGCTATTCAGTAGATTATAGAAATATATAATAATTATTATGAAACAACTGCTGGATACTATACAGTATATATGCAGAAATTTGTAACATTATGTGATGCTAAAGGAGCAAAGGCGCTATTTAAACAAGTTGGACACTACCGTTAAACAAAACCGACCCCCAATCAACAACAAATCACAGTCGCCCTTAGAACCAGCCCGCAATCAAAAGAATAAAAAGAATAACAATTACCCTTTCTCTAAGATTGCACTCAATAGTACAAAAGTGCATATGCAACAACCGAATCACTTAAGTAGAGCATGCACCACCTGCTAGACAGTCAGAATTTTACCTCAAGATACTGTTCAACTATATTATCTGTTACATGAACTGGATTATCACGCATCAACTTTGGAAATTCAGAAATCCTTTCCATGTACGTCTCAATTCTATTAGGATGACATCTATTCCTTCTTCCACTGCGAATATTTACATTATCACCTTTCTTGAAACACAAAAAGTTAAGAGACCCCTTCGTGTGAGCTTCCATTATAGTCTTTAGATAGAGGAAGAGGCTTTTAGGACACGATTCCATCTCACGTAAAGCACGATCATGATCGCTGCCGAAATGCTCAACCACCAAAAAGAATGTGCCCTCTCTGAAAATGTTTAAGAACAAGACAGCTAGTATCAAGCAGAGTCGAAATTCTGTCAATATAAACATATCACATTTCATGTGAAACAACACTAAAACATAGTTATGAATTCTCACCTGCTTAATTTGACCAAATCTGGAATTCGTGACATAATTTCTGATAGAAAAGCATCGGAAAGATTTCCATGAAGTTGAAGCAGTGTAGAACTTATAAAGGAAAAGGCATGGATTGGTTCTTCAGCATCTTTCATATAGCTCTCCAAAGCAGCAAGATTCTGATGTCCAATTGCATGAATGAAACCACAAACCTATATAAACATATGACAGAACTGGTCAACATTCATTGTTTATCATGGCTTGTCTACATAGAGAACAACAGTCAAGCAAATTTCTGCTCATACACTTACATGTATATATCAAATAATGTGAAAGACCGCAGAATGTGGTGAAGTTACCTGGTAAAACTGTGCTTCCTCGCACAAACTTAACAAGTATGACGCATCCCAATCTGTCTCGTTCACTACTTCCAGAATTTCAAGAACTTGCTTTTCTCTTTTTCTAAAAGCTTGTAGATTCTGTCTTGAAACCATTGGATGAATATCAACATCCGCTGTTGATGTCAGGTACACTAATATTTCACCCAATATATTCTTCGAGACAGTAGCCTTTTGGCACGAGATATAGTAGGCAACAAAGTCAATGACATGACTAATGTCTTTCTTTGAAGGCCAAATTTCTTTAAATTCGACATCATAGTTACTGACAGATCTGTTATTTGGGGAGCATCTTTGATCAATGATTACAGCAAGAACATCAATCGTCTTCTGCAACAAATTCTGGAAGAATTGATCTTTTGTGGAGTCCATATTTGAGAGGGCTGATACAGGTGAAGGATGGTCTGATTTTTGAACTTCATCTTCTACAAATGCCCACTTCAGAACATCTAAAGTAGCTTCCGTGTCCAAAAATAACAAATGAAATAGGTTTGGGTGCGGCGTTAAGCATGAGCTTGCAGGTCCAGGTGAACTTGGAATCTTGGAATCCTCCAGTAAAAATTGTACAAGTTCTCTTCGAACAGACTGTAAGCGTGTTGGAGAAAGAATTCCTGGTCCTGCAATACAAATTATATATTCTTTTCTAATTATTTTCAGAAGTTGCATACAAAAAGATAACTAACCAAAATGCTTTAGTTCCTAGAAAAACTATTAGTGTGCTGGTAACTTTTTAGGATTGACATGCTCTAGCTCTTTTCTTAGGTAATAAAATTTGCAAATTTTCAGTCAAAACTTTCTCGAATGATGGTTATTTCTCACCATTGGCTTACAGATGATAAATGCTTATTGTAGAGATGGGAACAATGGAGTGCTTTGTTTAAGGTGCAAAGGAGGATATTTAAGTTTTAGGAGGTAGAGGAAGGTTTTGGCCTCTGACTTGGTATGAAACTACTGTATACTATAAGTAGAAAACATCAGGCTTAAAGCCCTGGGAATTTTTTTTATGTAAATAACGGTTTGGTTTTTTTACATACTCTTCAATTGCATGTGTTGCTTACATGTTCATTTGGAACACTTGGGAAGTAATTTCGTATAGAAACTTATATCGACTTGCCATCCAATAAAAAGTGCATAATATAAAAATTCCATGTCCAAGCCATAATATTGTCATATAAATAACTGTTAGCTACTAATTTCAACAGAGTCTATTCATCCGTGTACATTACAATAAAACACCATACCTGGAGGAAATGCACGGCCTAAAAAACAGTACTTCAGGTAAACAAGCATCCTGTACCTGTTTTTACATGCAATAATGTGAATACCAACTTCTATAGACTAGAAAAAGGATTATCTACTTGTCATGAAAGCACAAACAGTTTCATGTTGGCAATTCAAGTGCTCTTCATGTTTTGTTATTCAACAGAAAATAATAAAAGAGTCAGACCACATTTTAGAATTGTCAATTAACTTTGTAGAGTCCCTGCCATATACATTTAATTTGTCCCCTTGACAGTTTTATCTATGTTAGACTTAATTACACTTCGTTTTTTGCCTAATTGATTACAATATTAGCATTCTGTCTCTACAGTAAACATTCTGCAATTATATTAGAAGTAACTTTTCAGCATAAACATACTGAAATAATATTATAAGTATAGTTTTTAATAAATATAAAAAAATAATTCAAGAACGTCTATGTTATATCAACTTTCTGCCATATAAAAAAATCTGTTCCATTATTATCATGTATAAGAGAAAACTTACAAAAAGAGGCTCTGTTACCACCCCATAATGTCCATAAGCTAATGAGCATCACAATGCACAAACAATTGAAGAAAGATATGCCAAGCAAAAGTAACTGTCATGCAATAGAACAGACACAGGAAACATACCCAATGGAAGCAGCAATGTCTTTTTGGCTATTTTGTAAAACAACTAAAAGCTCCTCTAATGGTGTTCTGAAATCATCCAGACCTTTGTTAAACAAATATATCAGTGCACCATACAACCTGTGCTCCCGGCACAAGCGGACAACCTACAGCATAGATAGGAACTAATTACAGGCTCCTTTAAATAAAGTTAACAGCTAAAAGTGTGAAGTCTTAATTGATCTTTGAAAGATCAAAGAGGAAGATGGGGAGTTCGGGACTAGTAGATGAACTTTTAAAGAGACATATAGAGAAGAATATATTTGGCAGTTCACATTCCAATTCTTGGCCTAGCCTCATTTAAACACTCAATCCAAATTTTAACCTGCAGAACTATGCACATATCTCTCAACTAACTCTTCATTTACAACTAGCAAGTAGCAAGTGTCTGTAACATATTAATAATGTCATGGCGAATATCAGCCATTTGTAAGTCCACCATTTGTATTTCAAAAATTTAACAACCATTAATTGAAATGTAATTTTTATAACTCAATGAACCTGATTGAAATCCAAGGAAGATATGTCCATGTGCAGCACACATTGTTCGATTCGCTGCAGCCAACCTTTCATGCTATAATGCTCTACCAGTGCTTGCATAATCTTTGCCCAAAAATATATAACATTTGACATACATCAGAGGATTGGAAAAGGAGATTCTATCATAATTTTACTTAAATACTCTAAATGTAGCAATTAACATATTAGCTATACCTCAGGTGGAAGGGATCCAAGCTTGTCATTCAATATATATGGTTCCAAAAGCTCCAAAAATGTATCTGTGCAAAACAATAGGTGGGAGAAAGAATATTCACCAAATTCAGTATCAAGAAGCATAGAATGCTGCTGTATGAAATATGTATGCCTAGTAAATTAACAATATAAAGTTACTACATATCTGTATTGCTACAAAATTGTAAAAAAGAGTAATACTTAAGGCACCTGTCTCCTCTCATTATCAAGATTCCTGGCATATATCTTTCCTTTTTTTTGCTTAAAAACTAGTTTTAGGCACAAATCTTCAGTGTGTTTAAAACATATCAGACCCTATATCTAAGACTGCATGGCAAGAAGAGAACACAGTGGCACAACAATTAGGACTTTATCAACACAAGCGTACCTTTATGTTTAACAGAAACAAATCTAGAATAAATTTCATCAAAAAGAACATCAGTTCTCTTGATATGAACACAAAACTCTACAGCAACACCACCGACACGAGTAAACTGCTCTTCTATCTCGGAATGTACAGAACCACTAGTGCTGGAGTCCTCTAACTGATCCAGCTTGCCAATCTGGTTGCAGAATGCTACTGATATGTATGAAAATACTTCATCAACATAAGATAAAAGTAACTCTACTAGGTAGGGCATAACAGTATTGTTCACTTCATCTGATGTCCTAGGAAAATCAATGACTCCATGGGTGTCCCCATTATAAAGTGAAATTGCCATGTTTAAGGCACCTATCCAGTCTCCTGCTTTTCGTAAAACTTCAATCCTCTCCTTCCAGGGAAGAAGGCAAGAAACAGTAAGCTGCTTTGGCCCAAGTACATAAATAGAAGCACCAGATATTGCTACACAATTATGATATGCTTTTTCTGGGCTTCCAGAAGTAGTACTGAACTGGGAATGGTAGGCTATGAGATCATCTGCTCGAGATCCATCCACAGCAAAACTTGTCTGGTGAATCAGAATCCCTTCTTCAGTTTCAAACAAACATAGTTGTCCATCTGATGTAAGAACCACTAACAACTGTACAAACAACAAATAACATTTTCTTACTATTTTAAATTAACACATGACAAATATTCAAAATGAATCTATGTCTGTGTTGGTGTGTGTGTGTTGGGGGAGGGGGGGGGGGGGGGGGGGGGGGGGGATGAACTGCACCAGAGACCTTCAAGCCACAAGCATAACCTAATAAAAAAAAAAGATACCTGGTCATCCAACCATGTCACCCCTACAGCTGAGCTTTTAAGTGTCATCTTCCTAAATATTTTTAGCTCCGACTTTACCAACCTTGCAACCTGAACTTTCCGATCCCATGCAAGCGCAAGCAGCCCAACTCTCTCTGATGATTTGTCAGGCACATCTACAATAAATATGTATACTTATAATAGTTGAATAAATTATTCTCTGCTTTTGAAATTTTATTTGGGTCAGTTACACCCATACATAACAACCAATATATATTATCTCAAATTTTCATTAATCCATAGAGGTAACTTATTACAATCATCATTATTTGACATGTGTTAGTCCTTGATCCAGAATAATCAGATGTGCTTTCCTAATTTGTAATTATGTGCATTAAATATATAGAAAAGAAAGTGACAAACACTTCTTTTTTTTAATACATATGTAGCCTGCTATAATATTTTCTATCTTTATAGAGTCTAATACATTTACTGCATCACTGAGTTATTCATATTCAATATTTTACATCAAAAATGTATTGTTGATATTATATAAATAAATAACTGATATATATATTATAATATAAGTTGTTATCTATAGAAAGAGGGTGTGAAGCACTAGGAAATAATAGTCATCTTAGAAACCACTCGCATCAAATTAATAAACTCATTTAACACATACCGTTAATAGAAGTGAATGGTTGTCTCATGTATTTCCAGGCGGCATAAGGCATACACCCCTCCCGAACCCCTTCAGGTCTCGGAAGTTGTGCATAGACTTCAACACCTGGATTGACTTTTGCCTGCACTCCACAAGAACACAACATATAACATTGATTACAAAGAGCGCTTACATTCTTATGGACATGCATGTGCAGGAAGGAGGGTCCACAGTATTTGGAGAATCTTTTAGAAATTACGTACCACCAATGCTGACTGATGACTGACAAATATGACCACACCTTCTTCAACCACAGAAGAGCCCTCAAACAGTTTCCAGTCACCCCCGACTACACCTCCCATCATGCTTCCAATACTACTGCTATTTACTGTAGCACTCCCCTGGGCAGAAGTCAAGGCACCTCCAGAATATTCGTCAAAGAGCAAAGGACAAGCACAAACAACTGTGCTTGTTGTTTCATCAAGAAGAGTCTGCTCAAGTAATGGATCAACGTTACTAAATTTGAATATGCTTAAAAGTATCATTAATGAAAAAATATGTTCAGCACAAATGTTTCAATGAAATTTATGCATGCAAGGGTAGAGGCTCACCACTTGTTTATTTATGGATATCCTATTCATCCATGGAACATATTTAAAGTGTATCACCTTAATCACCCCTTTACTGTCACCACTAACCACATTAAACTGCCGACTGGTTTGAGAATCCAGTCCAAGATAAAATATGTGCACCACTGGTGCCTTGTGTTCCCTAATGATTTTAAGAGAAGTAGCTTTCTGGACATCCCAAACAGTATAATGCCCATCAGCGTATCCTGCAAAAAGCAAGTCCCCTTGCCGATTGAAACACATGGCCATGACTGAGGCATGAGATCTTTCCCCTTGTATTCCAAGCATCACGATCTGGAAAATTTTATTGGCATATGAAACATAAGTCAAAATGTGAATTTTGGACTAGTCAAACGCCCCATATATTATTCAGCAGGATGAATGAAATAAGGCAGGAAAGAGAGTTATATACTAAAGTAAAGGTTTAGGAGGGAAGAGTGAAAAAAAGATTGCAATTTTTTATGAGGACACTGGAGAAAATGAATAGCAAGGAGTATGAAACTTCCACTCCCAAATTGGTGGGTTTCAGATATTATTCAAAGCATAAAAATGAAATAGATGAATAAATGAAAATTACAAATAAATGTCCCCAGAATAATACAGATTTAATTTCACTCCATACAATTTCTTTTCTTCCAACCGAGGACTAGTTGTATACTAATTAAGATTTTATTTTTATCAAACCTTAGAGCACATCATGTATATTCTTAGATATTACTCCCTCCATCCCATTCATTTCTTTACGCTTTCCTTTTTTAGATGTCCATTTCAATTCTTTACATTTCAAAACTTTCTAAAAGTAGTAAACTTTCATAATATAAATATGATTCACCCACCACTTTTATTCCCTTATGTAATCTATAAATTAAATACCCACCACTTTATATACTTTTCTTACTGTTTCACACTACTTTATAATTTATCTTAACCATCGTGCCCAGCCCCAATGTAAAGAATTGATTGGGACAAAGGAACTGTATTTGAGAAAAAATTAAATATTTAACGGTAGATTAATAAAGGTAAAATATATATATATATATATATATATATATATATTTAAGAAAATGATTGATAAGCAGTAGATATGTTTTATGCAGTTGTATACTGTTTGAGATTTGATTTTTATCAAACAATATTTTTCTTTAATTGAACTTATATATTAAAAAATAAATCTGTCACATATTATTCATTATCTAATTTATGATCAATTGCCTTCGTTTGATCAATTAACTATGATATCTAAAAATCCTATTTTTAATAGTTCTCACTTTTATTTTCTTACCCCAGCCCAAAAAACCAACCTATCCATAATATATAATATTAAAGATCTTTATGACAAAATATATATATTGAAGATCTTATTTTTAAAAGTCATATTTTAATTATTTGTGGCCCAAAAGACCAAACAATCCAAAGTGATGTATTTTATTGTTTTTATAAAGATTTTTTTTATTAAGATTGATAGACTACTAAAGATATAATTGTCTGGTTTTAATAGTATTATTACTGAATTTAGTGTCAGTTCCAGCATCATGCTCATGAGGTCGTACTCATGCACAAGGTTGTTGCACAGGCTAGGTCTTCAGGTCGTCTCAATCCAGGCATAAATGTAGGCATCCTGATCTAAGAGGTTAATATCTAAATTGATTTTAGGCAAATTGTATGAATGATGGTAATGCACTCACAAATAATAGAAAAAAAAGGTGAAATAGAGTTCAAGTAAAAAACTTCCGTATGAAAATACCTTTGCATCGCTACTATCGGCAACCATAGGGGTTTTTTTACTTGGAAAGCAGATAATCACCCCTTTTGACATTCCAATAGCAATATAGTTGAGATGAACAGCCAAAACTTGTGCAGATCCATGATCTCGCCTAAATGTTTCGGAAGAAATTGTGCGTGTAACAGTGTTGTTGGCATTAATGTCAAAGTATCCCAACACAGTAGACCCATGGTGCACACCCTCTAACCTCATAGGTTGGGAGGCTGCGTCTTTCTTTCCCTGTGAATCTGTAAGTGCATATTTCTTCTCAAGTTCTTCTGCCATATCAAGAGGCTTCATGTAAATGTGAGTTTCCTCCCTAGTTGTTTCACTCCCCCTATTTTCCAATTGCATATCAATGTTTTCGTAAGGTTCCGAACCATCACTTGAGAACGTGTTTTCATATTGATTCACATTATCTTCTACTTCTTTTTCAGACGAAGGTATTCCCTCCGCTTCATCATGTTTCTCTAATATCGATATGAAATCCTCCTCAACCACTCTCCCATTCTCGTATTCCAATGCATTATTATCTACATTTTGTTCACCAATAAAATTTTCTGTATTAACATCAAAAGCAGAGTCATCACGTAATACGGAATTTTTCGAATTACATTCTTCTTTCTCTTCTTCAGTAGTTAAACTAGGAGTAGGAGCAATGTGCATATCCAAAACTAGTTCAAAATTATCACGGCTCGATTCATTCACATAAGATACACTTGTAACTTCATATCCTTCATTCCGTTCCGTAAAACTATCCCTCAAATTACTCATTCCATAATTAACATCTCTAACCGCATCATCAACATCAAAACTACTAGAAAGTTCAGTTTCAACAGCAAGCGGTTGAGAAACTACCTCATTAACCTCAACAGAAGAAGCACTAGCTCTCCGCAGCTTAATAGCAGCAGCGTGAGGCGACTGAGCATTCCGAGACGCAGCAAAAGCAGCAGCCAAAGCAGCACCAGGCTTAACACTGGATCTCACACTACTGCTACTGCTGCCAAATAAAGCAGGCAAAGCATTTCGATTCCGTGCATCAGCATAAGGCAATTCAGGTGATCTGTTTACAAGTGTTAGGGTTTTCGAATTATTCGAAACATCGATTCGCTTCGGAGACGAGGGAGGAGATGACGAGGAGGAGGAGGAGTCGTTGAGAATGATCTCGTCAACTGTGCGACGCTGAGAAGTGGCGGTTTCGCTGTCGCTGTCGTCGTCGGTGAGATTTGAATTGAGGAGAGAATCTAGGTCTAGCTCCATTCGAATTGGGTATTGAATCCTGAATTCCTAATGGTCTTTGTTGGTAGTTTTAAGCTACTCCGCCCTGCAATTTGTGTTCAGAAAACTACAAAACTCTGATGACTGTTTTCCAGTTGGGAACACTTTAACAGAAGGACCGGTTGGGTAAATCATCTAAATTAATAATTTGTTATTGACTTCGAAATTCGAATTAATAATTTAGACCATTTGTTCAGATTATTTAATACCATATTCTTTCGTATGGGCAAATAAAATTAAATTTATTAAAAGTCATTATCACAAATATGTATTCGGTATAATAAGCATGTGTGTATAACAAATATTTAGATGTGTATAATTAATCTTTTATATTAATATATTTTTAATATAAATGATTAATTAAATCACGAAGATAATGTTTTAAAATATACGATATCTTATGTAATATCACTGGTATATTTAGTTTTTTCTAATGATATCATTGTATATTTTCACTTGTATTTATAATAATCTTGTATGTTTGTTTTTTTACTCATAAGACCCTATATATGTTAAGTAAGATTAAATAAAACATAATGGAATTAATCTCGAACCCGTAAAATAATTTTATAACTAAAATTTTTAGTCAAAAATACATAGACTTTTAAATCATGTAAAATATAATGAAAATGAGTAAAATATATTCAAATTTCATCATCAAAATTTATTCATTAATATCTCATTCGCTTTTACTCAATTTAAGTCACATGTATATTTTCGTAAAAATTTCAAATATATAATACGTTTTATAGTCTCCAATTAATTTTGTGACATTTTACTTCATTTTTATATCTCTGAACAATATTAAATATTAAAATTTATATTGTATTACTAAAACAAAAACACTTACGACTTGGATAAATATTAAAATTGCTTGTGTCATATAAGTTAATAGAACAGACTTTGCCTACATAAAACTCATAAGTGAAACTATTCAAATACAAAAAATTAAAAGTTTCATTAATCTCTCAAGCATTCTAAAAAATTGGCATGAACACTTTGCAGGGGTCTGAAACATTACAGAGAACCGGGGTACAGTATATGACCATTCACTCACCAAAAAATAGCTTTTCAAAAACTTGTATGACTTTCAGTTCAGGTACATGCCAATTAATTGTATCCGCCATTAGCAGGTTGCTATTGCTAATAAACATAAGGGAGTATTCTCCAGGGAACCACATTACAATATTCTGCCCATACATCTTTATACTTTTGTGCACACCTTGCTTCGTCTCTTCTTTCTCTCCATATTAACAAAATAAGGAGATATATTGGGTAGAAATATGGAACTGGGGAACTGCAAAGCCGCCATATAGGTTATAAGGTTATTACAACCTTATATCAATAAATGTTCAAATCATGACATTTTCAAAAAAATAAGAAGAAAAATTACCTTATCCCACAAGGCAAACTAAAGGACAATGCCAATAACAAATCACCAAGGTAATTACAGTGCCTTGCAATTCCCCTGCAAACACATTTAACTGGAATTTATGAGCAAGCCATAAACAAGAGTCAACACAAGCTGAAGCGTATACTGAGGCAGGATACATAATACCATTAGGGAATAAAGCAAAATTAGCAATTAATTAGAGTTAGTTCAGGACTAGAATGTCATATGCCAAAACTGCACAAGAAACTCATTATAAATAAACTATCATATGTTGGGCCAGCTTTAGTGCAGATATCCACCGTCGCCGACCATAATCAATCTCTAATTTCTTTGTTTAGAAACATTATTATATTATTATTTGTTGAGGCAATAGCAACGTAATAGGCTGTAAATATTTTACTCCTAAGGTCTCCATTATAGCGAGGGTGATCGGATAGCCCAGTGGTATCCTGTATCCTTTGTCAATCCTGGGCCTTGGGTTCGATTCTTCCTCAATGGATTACAGTAGAGGTTTAAATCAAAATTACTAGAGAAGATTCCTAATAATCATAGTCACGATTTAATGCCAATCAACTTGTTAGTTGATAGTTCATACAGTGTACATGCATGCCTACATGGAAATTAAAAGCAGACCATAAAAGAATAGACTAGATTGATAGAGTACCAATAACCAGATACAAGCAGCTTCCCTCCAATAACCTTTGGAGGTCTACCCCATATTAGTGCTTTTGGATTCTTTTTAAAGACGTGCTTCTGCTTGTTTGCTCCTCGAAACACCATATACCTTCGGTATACATGATTACAAGTTTCAGTTTAGCAAGGTCATTAGATCTCTCTCTATATTGATATAGATACAGGAGGATAAAGACTATTTGTGTGTGCACGTGATCCAAATTACACATAGTACCCGATAAGAAAGACAAAACAATTTGCAATAACAGCCGCTGTTGTTAGCTCCACTTTATTATACAACAGCCACCAACCCTATAAAAGAAAACAAAAATGATCACTTGGTTGACACAATTCATGAATGTGCAATAGCCCTTTGTTTAGATGATAGCAATAGAGATTCAAATTTATAAGGGCAACAAGAACTCTAGAAGCAGTCGTATAAATTACAGGTAGGTAACGTGAAACCTAGTACTACATATTGTGAATTTAAATCCTCAGTAGTCACACTATCTCTTCTGTCTTTTTAGTTGCTCTATTTAAGAAGTAGAGACCACATGCCTGTATACTAAAGGTGTAGGGAATCCAAACTAGATCTCCAAACACTAGCATGAAGCCCAATCTCTCTGCAATTATATCCCACCTAAAAAAGAGGCCCGAATCATTAAAAGGCCAAACAGATTATATAGACACACACGGAAACCTATGTTATAGCACAAATGGTTAATCATATATAGAAAATAGCCAAGAGGAAATTAAATATTCTGGAATCAACTTTTCTAAAACATTCAGAGTACAAAAATTTACAAGAACTTGCCATGTTTCATTTAAGTAGGTCAATTCAACTATCATGTTTCATATATAGTCATAAATTTTGGTAAGGATGCGGATACTACTGTACCAGGTTAGATGAAGGTTCTTGATAAAATTGAGAATTGACAGCAGCAATACAACATTCAAAAAGTTGACAGATTCGCATGTTAAGAGAAGACAATTTCTCAAGGCATAGAAGTATAGAATACATATAGAGATTTCAAAAGGTAAATTATATGCGAGTATATTGGCTATCACTCACATCTTGTTAAACGTAAAAATAAATATTAAGGTTAATACGTACAGTCTACCACTAGTCTAAATTCCAAGCAGCAGAAACTATACATTTCAGTACTTGGAACATATCTTAGAAAGAACAAACATTAGAACAATAGATGCCTTCTGAACTGCCGACTTGTGATAATCTACATTTATAAATAGAACTTTTAGCCACTAATGCGATAGGAACAACACCATAGCTTGCTCAATCTTTCTTAGTAGGACAGGGGATGAACTTACGTAGATGTCATGTATTCTTCATGAATGAAATAATCAAGGATGTATAACTGAAAAGACATTACGAGTGATAGAAAGTCAGTATCCATGATGCTTATTGTAGATCACAATAATCAAGGAAAGTATATAATTGGAGATTACCAGACAGAATAATTGATAGAGAATCATTGACTGGCTCAAACTGCTGTTTTCAAAACATTTTCCAAGAACTGAGAGATTGATAAGTAGCCATCCCATCATCCCAGCTCTAACAAAGAAGAATCTACAAATGAAGAAATTCATTGTTGTAACAAAAAACCATATCGCCTCATCCTGGCTTGACGGGGGAAAACATTTTCTTTCTAAGAAACAAGCATTTTGAAGAAGGGGTACGATAAATATGGAAAATTTTAATATAGAGGACAATAACTCTAAACATCTGTTGATACGAAAGGAAGTAGACAGAAAGCATCATATGGCAGAAAGAACATAGATATGATAAAATTGTTACGTACTTGAGGTCAATGCCCATGAAATGAGGATTCAATTGTATCCCCAGCCACCTATATAATGAACATAATTACATAAAGATGTATGTGCGCAGACAGGCATGTTGAGATGAATAAATCAGGAGTAATGACATATCCTCCAACTTAAACATGCTGAAAACATAATGCAAATGAGTTGGCTATATCTAGATTATCCGTATATTCATGCGGGCCTATTTGAAAAGTAACACATGTTTCATAACCCGATCATGGATAACAACATCAATTCTTATTTGTTATCGGCATGACTTATATTATTCAGGATCTCTATCATCACTAATACCCGAAATCCCGAATGCACAAGCACTAAACATTTTCAACTCAACTAGAGAAACCAGATATACAGGTTCAGCATTCAAAGAATTGAAGAAGGAATCAACTACATAATTAGTTTTTAATCATGAATTACTGATACTTGATACAATATCTGCATATACGAAAGTGTTTTCATATGGTTACATCACAAAATTTACATATCCTTTCCTTGACATATACTGATACCAATGACTTTTGGGTGAATATAGACAAAATCATGTGATACTTTGAAACTACACAAACCTTTCTCCTATCAGTTTAACTGCATTAATATTTTAAATTAATGACTGCTATGCGCTAGTTTGCTACTGCAGACAACACTTTCTCCAGAGGAAGTTAAAATGGGGCTCTTCATATAAATATGATTCAGATTACAGAAATTTTAAAGTCACAAAAGGATCAATTTTTTTTTTACTTGTCAATTAAGAATGACAAGTATGTAGAGACAACAATCCAAGATTATCACCGAGGCAGTCAGATTGAAACCTTAAAATAAGAAATGAAGTAGGGGAACCCCTAGAAGGGGTGCATTCCGAACCAATACTTCCAGACTCAACCAGATTATTTGGCCCCCCAGTAGAAACAATTATATATATACATTGTAGATATTGACTTCATACTAAATAAGATGGAAAATGCTGACAAACTTGGAGATGTCAAAATAGTCACGGAAGGCATTTAAATATTTAATGCAGAAATGTATTCGAAGAAACTATAGTCTAGCTACATTCCAACATTTTTGATGTTTATAAAAGTCTCTAGGTTTTGGCTATGGATAAAGATGGTCTGCCCCCCTGCAGATATTGAAGATAGAAAAAGAGTTTGTTGGTTGTGAAGAGGTGAAATATAGTCACTAAATGGCAATGCTTCTAGTTTTTTAAATGCCAACCTGATGGACATAAGGAGAGGGAAAATCACTTACTCTTTTATTTTAATCCTTTATTTTTAGCATTGAATCTTATCAAATCTTGCTTTCCATATTAAATTTGGAATCAAGGCCAAATGAGAGCCTGGTAGAGCCAAATAATGCAGTAAATTTACAAGATATACATGCAAAAAGAATAAGCGACAATACCAGTCATTGAGTTTGTTTCTTGTGACGTAAGGTTTCAGGGATGAACTCTGACTAGAAGATTTGCTACCGACTGCACAAAGTAATGATGTTACCTGAAATAGAAGATGATAAATTAAGACGATGCAAAACACTGATTATGCATGGTCACATAAGCATAGTGAATTGAAACTCACAATAACACTGAATATAAAAGTTGTTGACAGAAGTTCGAGTCCTCTATCTGCTATCACCTGCACGTATCAAAGGTATATCAAATGATTGTGTGAGTAAATGCCGAATATCTAATAAACAGTATATTATAATTCCATCTCTTGACACAGAGATGAAGAATGCAAAAAACAGGGAGGCGGTCTAATATTGTTTTATAAAATTTTCCTCGTAAACAAAAAACCAGGAAACCATCCTCGTAACACACACACACACATCCAGAAGCGGTGACGCTGTTCATGAAGCAAGATACAGTCATGCTTATTAATAAATAGTAACAAGAAGAAAAAAGAAAAAGTAGCTTACCCCATGTATGTTCAATACAGATAGTAATAGTATATAAAAATGTATCAGCACAAAATGTTCAATTAAGAAAATGGCCTATAGTTTTCATACAATAGACATGCATTCTTCCTTATCTCACTCTGAATGAGATCAAGTGTAAGTACCTAATAAGAATATATATATATAATTATCTAACCCCGATTCGCTAAAAAATCTCGTAAAAATTTCATTGGCTTACTTTAACAACCAACACTCATAACTCAAGTCTCAAATTTTGGATGATCATAAACACCATAATCCATTGGCAGTGGCACCCATCCCCTTGTGACACTACCAATTGAATGCCCAACTTAACTCCATCCAACTTTATAAAACAATGAACACCGTCCTAAATTTCTTCACCAATCAATAATCATTGTCAAAACAGGAAAACACATACTATAAGATAAAGTGCTCCAGCTACAACAACCAAAGTACAATCAATTAAATACCCGAGAACACTCCACAGTAAACTAAATATGCAAAATGCATTTAATTTTGACGGATAGACACATATATAACAGCTTATACACCAATTAAATAATACATACAGCAGGCGATACGAAATCCGCCCAGGCTCCAAGTCCAAGTAGAGCTACTAGCAGCACAAGAGATGCCAATCCTGAAAAAAAGTGGATACACATTTAATCAAACACCTGGCGTGCATCAATTTAAAAGCGCCACGCAACAGAGATTTGTACCATTGCAACGGTAGTAGAGACGAGAGCCGTCGGATAAGGTGACTCCAGGAACAAGCTTTCCAGGTAAAACAGATCCAGCTAATCTCAAGTAAGTGAAATACACTAGTAGCAAACCAGCCTATTACAATGCTCAATACACAGAAATGACTGAATTAGTAGATAAAATATTTATGTAAGGATTGATTAACGACGAACAAAAAGTGAGTGAGTGAGTAAATTGATAATGATGAAGTGATAGTTGGAGTGTGTACTAACAGAGTTCCAGGAAGGGATTAATGAATTGAGAAGATGATTCAGATCCATTCGCATTGTTGGTTTTTCCTCAGTCTTACTTGGTTATCAACTGCTGCAGACTGCAGTTGCCCCGCTCCTTTTATATCACCACTATTCCCTGCTGTGCAATTTGCCACTAAATTAAACCGAGTAGAAATGATAAAAATATCATAATTCTTGTATATATATTCAAAAAAATCTAACTTTTTTTTTGACAATGAAGGCACAGAGATAACCCCACACTATCCAATTGTGCTAAAAAAATATCAAATCTTTTACTTTTTTGAGAATGGATAGCTCAATTATCTATATTTATTAGCTATTACAATTTTTGATAAAGATATAATTAACTATACATGATAATATTGACGATTGTGTGTTTAATTGAAAGCGATATAAAAGAAATTTATACACAAGAACGGTTAATGCGTAACTTGTCTTCAAGAAAGATTATTCTTTTTAATTATTTACCCACTCTGATACCCAATTTGAGTGTGAGTGTATAACAGGTCTTTCAAAAAAAAATTATTTTGTATCCATCGACCGAGTGATAAGATCTGGAATCTCTGGAATCTGATATGCAACATTTGAGACCTGATCTCTTTTGATGAAATATTTCCACGCCCTCCTCAACTCAAATAAACGGCAGGGAGCGGGTGAGATTCAAACCCTTGACTATCAATGTAAAACTCCGTTTCTATGGGAAAACATTCTTAAACTCTTGGTTTATACTTTTTCTTATCCCGAATTCAAAATTAACGCATCATCTCAAGTATTGTGAGAATTTAATTAATAATTATTTCTTTTGGAAGTTCCACAGATCATAAATGTTAAACAGGTATTATACTATGCAATTAATTTTCATCCTCCGTCTTGATGCTGAGTCCAGAATTCCTCCAAATTAGAACATTACGAAGAAACACCCCCACAAATCGCCTCCTATTGCTCTGAGACATTATAGTTGGCAACTGCAGAAAGATCCTCAGCTGTGCTACTATCAAGCAACCCTTTAACACTCATTTGAGAGCAGATAATATCGACCTCTTTTAATCTACCTTCATCTCTTAGGCCAGAGATAAGCTCATCACAAAGGCGAACACCTGGGAAAATACCCTTTTCGAACATTTCTCTGTACCAATGATATGCACCGCTAAAATCCTTGACTCTGCAATGTCCCCTAACAAGTGTGTTATAAGTGTCCGGATTTGGAACTAACTCTTTGTTTCTCATATCATCAAAAAGTTCTCTGGCTTCTTTCACCTTTTCTTCCTTCAACCTACACAAAATTAAGCTATTGTAAGTATAGCAGTCGGGAGGAATTCCCCGATCTATCATCTGACTGTACATAGCACTTGCTCTTTGAAAATCTATATGCTCTGCGTAGCAACGAATGAGTTTATTGTATATGAATCTATCAGGAGTCAAATTATTATCCAATAATTCTTGAAACAATTCCTCAGCCATTGCTGGACCATCTTTTGTAAATCCAGTGATTAGCTGATGGTATGTAACCAAGGTCGGTCTGATGCCAGAAGCTTTCATCTTCTCATACAATTCTAAACCCTTAATATGGTTGCCAACCTTGGCATAAGCTGCTATTAGGGAATTATACGTGAACGCATCAGGATATAAACCTTTACTTGGAATCTGACTTGCCAATTCTTCTGCTTCCACTACCTTACCCTTTCCACAAAGCCCATTTATAAGTGTATTATATGTTACGACATTGGGAACAACTTTTTTTTCTGACATCTCATTGAGGCAGCGAAAAGCTTCATTCAGCTTTCCAACTGTGCAATAACCATCTATAAGTATGTTATATATCTGTGCATTTGGAAGAACACCTCTATTCACCATATCCTCGCACATCAACTCAGCTTCAAGATGCCTACCATCCTTGCACAAACAATTTATCAGTGACCCGTAGGTCAGAACATTAGGCTTCAACCCACTAGTTTCCATTTCTTCAAGAATTTGGAAACACCTATCAAATTGGCATTTTCGTCCATAGCCACCTATGAGGATATTATAGGTCTGCAGATTCGGAGGAATACCCTTCTGAATCATTCTCTTCACCCATTCCTCTGCCTCGACCATATTGCTCAAATCACAGAACTTGTTGATCATCGAATTGAAAGTGATGCCACTCGGCTTCAAGCGAGTACTTTCCATTTGTTCAATAGTAGAGATTGCTTTTGCCATATCCTCCGCCTGACAGTATCCATTCACCATTGTATTAAATATCACCTCAGTAGGAACAAGTCCACTCTCCATCAGCTTCTTTAAAATCTCCTCCGCCTTATCCATTTTTCCACTCTTACACAACGTATTCAACAAAACGCTACAAGTAAAGTCATTAATCTTAATCCCTCTCCTAACAGTCTCTTCAAACAAATCCAGCGATGCATTTGCATTACCGCTTCTCAAATGCCCATCAAATAGTATACTATAAGTATACCCATCCGGAGCGAACCCATACTCCTCCATCTCCCTCAACATCTTCTCCGCATCCCCCACCCTCTGAGCCCGACACAGTCCATTAAGCATCACATTAAACGTCACAATACTCGCCTCCACATTACTCCTCTTCATCATCTCTCTCACTCTAAACGCCTCCTCCAAATCCCCCTCCTTACAATACCCATCAATCAACGTATTATACGCAACCTTATTTGCCACAACCCCTCTCTCCGTCATTTCATCAAACAACTTCCTCGCATCCCTAACCCGCCTCTCCTTACACAACCCCCCAATCAAAACATTATAAACAAACCCACCTACAACCATCCCATCCCTCTTCATAACCTCCAACAAATCCAAACCCCTCTTCAAATCACCCCCCTTCACCGCAGCTTGCACAGCTTTACCAAAACTAAACCCATCAACCTCAACACCCAGCTCAACCACTTGATCAAACACTTGAAGAACCTTATCATACTTACACGCACCTACCAAACACTCCAGCACAAGATTAAAAGCCCAGAGAGCAGGAAACACACCATCTTTCCTCACTAAAACATAGCACTCCAATGCATCATTAGCTAATTTACATTCAGCACAAACGGACAAGAGGAGATTCAAGAAAGTGAGTTTAACAGGATGTGAGGAGGGTGTGAACATGGAGTAGATTTGGGAGGGGGAAGTGAATGGGGTTTTAGAGAGAACGAGACATTTCAACATTCTCTTGGCTTTGTTAGTGTTGTGGTTTTGGAGGTGTGTTTGGAGGAGTTTGATTTGTTCATGGCGGTGTTGATCAGAGACTAGTGGCTGGAGGTTCTGAAGCTGTGTGGGATCAGTGGTTGAGCACAAGGATCTGCGTAGGGAAGCTCTGGTATTGAGAAAAAGTGAGCGTTGCAACATTCTTTGAGTCATGCTGTGGCGTAGTATGATTGGCCGTATTTGTTTGCTGTGGTCCTATGAACCATTTTACCCTCAACCAGTAGTCCAGTATGATATTTGTATACATTCACAAGGGTGCAACGGGACCGGTTAAAATAATCCGCAATTTCTGGATGGATGGATGAATATGCGGTGTTCTGGATTATAATTTTTCTTTTTTTGAAAAAAAAAATTAATTTCCAAACGGCATCTACAAGAACAATCGAGTCAAACAAATATAAAACAGATCGTATCGTTGATTAATTTATTCTTTATAAAGACACAATCAACCGATTTGTTGAAATTGATATATATACATGTAGCCTTCATCAAAACCAGTTTGAACTATCGAATCCAGCAGATCTAATATTCTGAACATTGAATCACACCAAAATACACCGGAAAAACACACTAAGCTCTCAAAAGGAGAGACTAAACAAAATCCAAATAAATTATGAACAAAATTCACCCAAAAAATATTTTATCAAACAAAAAAACAATCTTGGAAGATAGAAACCTTACATGAGGAGGAGTATTATTGAAATACAAGAAACAAAACAAAACAAAAATGATTTGGGGTTTTCCACAAGTGAAAACCGATGGAAGCCCCTCACGACGACTAGGGAATTTTTTTAGGGTTTTGAGAAGAGACCTATTTATTTTGAGTATACTTAACCACTGGACGCTCTTTTTCCCGTTCAGCGGTTAAAAAACACCGAATATATTAAATTTTTGTTATAATGAATATTCATTCAACGGCCAACAATCGAATGAATATTCATTCAACGGCCAGCAATCGAGGGTTGTTTAACCGGTGCCTGACATATGTATGCCACCTGGACCCAATAGAAAATAAATATACTAATACTAGTAGTATATAAGTAAAGTTTATAGGTCAAAATAGACGAAAGTCCGTCAAAAGAGCTCAAGATGTCAAAATGTTAAATAATAGAATACAATTTTCCTGAATTAAAAAGATGCGTTTTATAATTAACTCTTTATTTAAATATAATGATGTAACAATGCAGTTCTCTAAATATACAATAAACAATTCAATTTCTAAAATGTGATGTTCCATATTTAATAACAACTCCGGTAACAATTTTTATTTATGTTTTCTGTTATTATTATCATTATATTAAATTTAAAAAATATCAGAATAAAAATAATACAAAAAATATGAAAAAGAGTGTGAAATAAAAATTAAATATTTAAAAATAAGTTACCGTACCAATTATCTGGAGCGAATCCTGAAGTGGGATGAGTCACCGATCTGTATTCCAAATCCCGAGCCGGACTTGACAAAAAAAGAAAAGGAGAAGGAAAGAGAACCCAACCCTGTTGAGCTTTAAATATTCCAAATAAAGTTAACTAGGAAGCCAAGCGTTGATTTTGGGCTGACCTGAAAAGCCAGCTGATCGTATTAATTAATATGAAGCTCAAAGGTTGTAAATTGGGTACTATATATATGTGTTAATACTCCTGAGTCCTGACCTTAGTATCTTTAAGATATCATACAATGGCATCAGAAAACACAAAGCTGAAACTGAAGAGCGTTTTAGTTTCACATGAGAGCAGTGACGATGAAGAGGAGAAACCCGAGGTCACTTTAGATTTATCTTTGGACAAGTTAAACCTTGGTCCGAAGAAGAAACTTCTTGTGTTTTCTCTGGGAGGGCTGTTAGTCCACAGGCAACATGATCGCGAAAAATCCACCAAGATTCCTCCAAATGTCAGACCTGATGTTTTTCATGGACAATTTCGTGGTAATCTGTTGGTTTTTATGTAATTTAGATCTATAATATTTCACACTTTTCCACCTAATTTATTTTGTGTACTATTTGTATTTGTACAGTGTATAAGAGGCCATTTTTTGATGATTTCTTGAAGTTTTGCTTTGAAAGATTTGAAGTTGGATTGTGGTCTGCTGCGAGAGAGTGAGTAAATTTTCATTGTCCATATCCAAAATAATATTCATGGTTCTTTAAGCCTTATAGACGATTAAATGTTTTTTTTTAATCTTTTGATTTGATAGGCATAATATACAAGCTTTATTGAACACCTTACTGGGAAGTTACAAAAACAGGCTACTGTTTGTATGGGTAAGTAACTATTTACCCATCATAAGTTCATAACTAATGCCCTGCCCTCAAGTTTTAAAGAAGAAAACAAAGGAAGGGTAGGTAAGTAATTTCTGATTTTGGAGTGAAAGTATGTGGAATTCGCATTCAGTTCCCCCTGCCTTTTGTCCTTATTAAAATCTTGGTAGCACAGATACGAGCGAGGATTAAATTCCCACAAAAAAAACATGACCCCAGGTCAATACTTTATTGTTAGAAAATGCTAGTTTTCAATATATTAATGTTGCTCTAATTATGTCAGGATCAAGATGATTGCACTGATACTGGGTTCAAGTGCCTGGACAATAAGTACAAGCCTATCTTCTTGAAGGAACTTGATAAAGTCTGGGAAAAACATGGACAGTACTCCTCTGCTAACACACTGTTAATTGATGATGAACCTTACAGAGCACTGCTAAATCCAGTAAAACCAATCACCTTTTTTTTAGCTCTTTTATAATTTAGAATGAGGATTTGGAATTTTATAATAATAGTTAAATTGATTATATAATGTTACAGCCCAACTCTGCAATTTTCACTAAAAAGTACATTGTCGGTGATGTCGGGGATGATTTATTGGGTAAGAGTAGTTTGATATTAGTTTTATTTGGTCTAATGTTAATTTATTTGCTCTATAACAATTTATATTATCATTGGTATTTAGGTCCAAAGGGAGAGCTGCAATTGTTCTTAGATGGCCTTGTTGAAGCTGCAAATGTTCCTTCTTATGTTAAAGATAATCCGTTTGGACAGTCTGCAATAACTTCCTCGCATTCTGACTGGGCATACTACTCGAAAATCATTCGTAAGTTAGGAAGGGAGCTGCATCGCAGAAGCAAGGTTGAGCTATTAGAATAAACCATCTTCTATGAATAAATTACCTACTATGTGAGAAAGGAATATATATTAAGATTGTGTGGTGTCTATGATCATTATGTTTGATATCATGTGCGTGTGTATTATTCTAAGATTGCTAAAGAAGCATCAGAGAAGCAAGGGTTGAGCTCTGATAACATTTCACCTTCATTGTCATTAGTTTTTTTTAGGTAAAAGAGTAAGTGAATGCAAGCGAAAGTAAATGAACAATTTCACTTTCATCCCACTTTTGAAGTGAGAGTTCTGGAGTGAAACTCTGTTATAATTGCATCCATTTTCACTTGTTTTCGTCCTTTTAAAAAACTCAGGAACACAAATAGGAGTGAAAATTATATAATTTTACTTCCTCTTCGCTTTTTCCCACTGTTTTTAACTCGGGAGCAGGGCGTTAAGAGTTAAGGACTGAAATTATATTCTTCACTTATTTTAAGTTTGTGAAATATTAATCTTTCAAGGTTTGATGCAGATTTTTTTACTGTTTTATTGTAATGTTTGGCTGTTTATAGTGGAATGTGCCATACTACCTTAGGATTTTTAATTATTAATCTTTGAACCAAAGAATAATGGCCTGGATTTGAACTGCTGTTAGTATATATTTTGAGTTGTATGCTTTGAACCACATGGATCAAACACAATCAATTTCATAAGCTTCTGTGGCTGATCATATGAACCAAAGTAGTATAAAAAACAAGGAAATATTGTGATATGTTCATAGAAAGAAAAATGAATACTGAGCAGAGCCAAATTCCAAATATAAATTTGAAAATTTTGGATAGCTAAATTATATCGGAAGTAATTGCATTCATATATTGAGTGTAAAAAAATGAATTTCAGACACACGATAAAAATGAGCAAAATCGAATAGTAAATCAATGTGATAAATTTAGAATTTGGGCTAATACAACTCCCGATATGATTTCTTAAAACTTCTTGGGTATTATGAATATTGAAAATTCACAGAATTTAAATGGTCCAGGGGATTGAGTTGTCAAATATTTTTGTCATTGCAGTGTACAAGAAAGCTTTATGTGAAAACTTTCTGAAGTACTATTAACAAGAAGGATGGCGAGCCCATCAAATATTAAATAGACGTGTGCATGATATTTTCAGGGTCAGGAAGAATGCAAGGATTTCTGTGTCTGCATGAAAGCTTGGGAAAAAACATTAGAAACAAATTGACCTCACGTAAAGAAGAGATAAGATTTTTATAGAAAGAGGATGATCTCGCATAAAGAAGAGAAAAGTTTTTCTATGTGTGAGTATATATGTTTTCATGAATGCATAGGAATTTAATGAGAAACTAGATAATTAGCAGAAGCGAAAGAGAACAGAATATTCACGAATACAAATTAATAAAATAAAAAATACAAATATTTATATAATTATATTGTGGATGTTGGTCTTGAACAATTAATTAATGGTTAAATAAGTCCGATGGGAAAAAATGGTTAGATGACAAAAAACCCAAAATGGGTCAAATTTCTACCTAATGACACAGTAATATCCTTGCAAATACAACAAAAATTTAAAATTAAACCGTCAAACAATTTTTCCCTGCCAATTGTATGTCCTGACATTCGATTGTCGAATCTTAATCTTTCTACAATTATAATAAAATGATATTCGTATTAATTCGATTAATGGAAATCAAATTAAATTTGGAAATTTTATTCAGGTTACCTGTCTGCGGTGGTTAGGGATGACACTCGGGTCGGATCGGGACGCGTATGGCAAAATCCATATCTAAACCCAAAAATTTTATCCGTACCCGAACCCAACCCGAATCCGAAAATAAAATCCGTGAGCCCGATCTAATAGATTTCGGATCTATATAATATTACATGTTTGCACGTATTTTGAAACTCTCGTAAAATATAGTTGTGTAACGTATTCTTAATTTTTTCCTTTTTGAATAAAAGTTTAAACGTCAAATTTTATTTCTGGATTTTTATAAAAAAAATATAATGCATGCCAAAAAATAACGTAAAAAACTTGGTGAGACGGAGAGAGTATATATATATAATAGTTAATACTAGGGTTTTTTTTAGGTTCCGGTTCAGATTTCCTAATATCTAAATTCAAAGATTTTCAAGTTTGAAAATCAAATTCACATCTAAATAGAAAAAAGGGGTTCGATAAATCACAAAATTTCGAATTTCGGATCGGATACCTGTCAGATCGGATTATTTTACCATCCGGTGCCTGTATGATCGGATTATTTTGTCATCCGTGCGCGCCGACCCGATCCGACATCAATCACTCACCCACTTTCGTCTTCCCCGTCTCTTCTTGTTCACTTTCCCGCCATTAAACCCTAAGCACTTTTTACTCCTCTTTTCTCACTAGTACCTACTCACCATACTTGTAGGATCCGTACAAGGTAAGCTTCCTTCCTTCATATCTTTCTTGATGAAGGAAGATTAATTTTAACTGCTCATTGTTTGTTGAAGATTTCCTTTGATTTTGTGCAGCAAGAGCTTGAATCAACCAATGGGTGATGAAAAGGACGCCTTTTATGTTGTGAGGAAGGGGGACATTGTGGGTCTATACAAGAATTCTGCTGACGTTCAAGCCCTTCTCGTGCGTAATTATACACTTTTATTCTATTTCTTTTGTGTGTGTATATGTTCATTGTCACTCCTAAGAGCCTAATGCTTGTGATCGCCTTCAATTATGAAATTACAAGGGCAAGAATTTGTTTATTTAGTTTGTTAAATCAACTCAGAGTAAACTAATTAACTGTCTAGGTTAGAGGAATATATAATCTTCTTATATGTTCTGTAAGTAGTATAGTAATGACCCTTATAAGTGCATGCTTGCTTATATTATATTTATTCTTGATTGCTCAGATGTGTGATCCTTCTATTACTGTGTTCAAAGGATATTCTCTTCCCAAAGAGACTGAGGCATACCTGAATTCACGTGGTCTTAAGAATTCTATTTGTTCCATTGGCGCCTCCAGTGTGAAAACTGATCTTTTTGGCCCGCTTGCTGTGTGCCCTTTTCAGGTAATTACTTTTGTATCTGCAAGGCTTAGCCTAGAGGATACTCCTTTACTGGAACCCCGGTGGGGGACTGGTTGCTTTTGTATATAAATTTCTGTAATTGACCTTTACCAAAGGAAAGGTAACTCCTTAGCCTGTACAATAAGTTCACGTATAAGTCCCTCCCTGCACTTTGCCCCTACTCAGTACTTAAACACTATAAATAACTATCAAATGTTGTCATTGATTGTTGATTTTGGAGTAAGGTTTTTGTAGGCCATGGTATGACAGTTCTATGTTCGTCTTTTCTTTTTTATCAGCTAGATGTCACTTGTATTGTTTTTACTTGAAGTTTAGTCTTGTCATTTGTTCCACTTTCTCAACGAATTTGATTCTCAAATGGACCAAGACTCCGAGAGTCAAAAAAGGAAAACCAAACATCTTACTCGGCCTTAAGGTCTGCAAGGTGAGATGTGAGCATAATTTTGCTCCTTTGAGTTGAGGTGTTCAAGTGACTACCTCTAACGTGTGAATATTCTTCTGAAAAGTTACAAAAGATGTTGAGAATCATGAGAATTTTAAGCAGATGCAAAAGGGCATTAAAAGAAAACGCTGGTGCAAATAGTAGGATAGTCATCTGTTTTGGAATCGTACTTGTACAAACATGGCATAGAACATCATAAAAAGACAATGCAATAATAAAAGCAGATACGGAAAGCACAAGATATCACTCCGGAAACGAATTCCTAACTATATAGGATCATGAAAACCACCCTCCCCCCTCTATGAACAAGTATTATAACATACCAAGTACCAACTACAAGAAGAGTTAAAAATCATTCAGAAAATGTAGGTGTTTACTGAGTGAAGCCAATTTAGTGTCAATTGTATGTAAGCTTCCGTTATTGTTATGAAAATAAATTGTGTTTGTTGAAAAGAGAGTACCAGGTTCTTGTTTGTGTCCAATAATAATCTTTTCTTTTAAATGTTAATATTTATTATATATAATTAGATATACACATCAATTTATATCTATCGAGTGTGTTTCTTCTTGATTTTGTACTTAAGCTCTTGGTAGCCTCTTGCGCATTTCATGCTTATTAACTATGCCCTCCTCACGGATGCCATCATCCGTCTCCTCCGGATGTGATCAGGCTCTCTATTAACACTCGTAGACTTGTTCTGGTTTCTGGTATTGGTGTATCTGTTTGTGTCTCAGGATTTTTCTCTTTTTTGTATTTATTATGCTTCAACAATCTAGTCAAGTATTAATCCTTGCTATGGTTAAATTATTTAAGGCTCTAGTCAAGTATTATTCCTTGGCATGATTAAATTATTTAAGGCTTATATTTTAAGGAGTAGCTCATGCAACTTGCAAATGTTTATCATTTTCAGCAACCAGCTAGCGATAAAGAGAAAGCAGTGCAGATGAATTCTTCAGAAAAGAGGCTGCAGGTAGACTAGTGGTTGTAAAATCTAATAATGTTTGAAACATACACTATAACACATATAGCTGCTTGAGACTGATTTTTGTAAAGCATGTTCATCTATTCTGATTTATATGAAGTATTCTTTGTTTTGCAGCGCCTTTAATGAAGATTTTTGTTGCAGAAAGTATGCATTTATGTTCAATTTTACTATATTACCCTATGTTTGCAAAGTAGCAAAGGAAAGATTTGAACTCTGTAGACACCTTTCTTACAAATCAAACAAGATATGAGGGTATGGCAGGAATTAGTTTAAGGAATTAATGAAAGGAACATGTTCGCCAAATGCTTCATGTCCTGCAAGATTGCTTAGGCTCTGTTTGGTATAGTTGTTGCAAACACCTTCAGCAGTTTTCTACCAAAAAGTAGGTAAAAAAGTGTGGTAAAATTTAAAAAAACAGAGCTTTTGGCCTTAAAGTTGCTGTTAGAGAGAGTAGGTTCCCCCATGTTTTTGGAACAAGGTGCTTTTCAGCTGTTGCGGGAAGCATCTACATTTTAATATCAAATCATACCAAAAATACTATTGCAAGACATGCAAATATTAAAAAAATTACCAAACACTCATGTGATTTTTATAACACTTCCCGTCAGCATCTTTTCTTTTAGCACCGCTGTTGTAAACTCATGTAAGAATGAAATTCTTTCCTTTCCTGTTCCTTGTCTTTATTGTGAAAGTTTATGCCACATAACGTTTTCTAACATCCGAAGCATTCATAAATTGTTTTGGACCAAGGAAAGAAGACATGATATATTCAATGCCAACATGTGGTTAAACTGAGAGTCATTTCTTGCACACGTGTATTATATATTATCTGGCTATCAACTCTGGAGAAGGCCCTAGGAATTGTATCGAGATACGAGATATATATGAATTTGAACTGTTCTATTATAATAAATGTATAATATGTCCTAGTTCTCACATTTTAAATAAGCATATTTTCACAGAAAGCAGGTTATCTCAACTTTGCAATGACTTTTTATTAGCATTGTCTTAATTGTTAGGTTTTGACCAATAAATCACCCCACATCATCATCTATTACACATTGTCATGCTAGTGGTCAAGAATCAAGATTAAGGTTGCTTTTTTTTTTTTTTTTTAATTTTGAAAATCTTATATATATTTCTGTTGTGCATAATGAATTTGTTGTGTCAATGCTATTTTAAGAATCATGGACCCCGAAATTTATATGAATTTAGCCAGGGAGATTTACGGTTCTCTTCAGAACTTGTCTTTTGCCTTCTTTTTATATATTTATTTTTTAGCATGGTGCGGGGGGATCAAATCCATTCTCAAGCCCTCAGCAAAATCAACCAAGAAGAGAGAATGCCATGGCTGTTCCACCAGTTTCTTCTTATTGTGTAAGTAGTCTGACCAGTTCCGAGTCTCTTGTCATGCAGATGAGTACATGTTCACTGGACCTTGCTCTGTAGAGTGGTTCATGACAGTGTTTTCAAACATATTTATATCTTAAGCTAATTCGATGTTCCATATTTTGGCTGTAAAGAGTCAATAATGCTGTTTTTCTCTCTCAAAATTTATATAATAAATCTTGATACTGTTTGTTTCTCATTATTTTTTTCCCTATATATATGGTAGCACACACAAATTGTGTCTGACTAGCCTTAAGTCAAGGATATGAAGGTTGAAAATTTTATTGCAAAATTACTGATTTTCTGAACCGTTGACACGTCTAATGATGGGATCGAGCATGGAGTTTCTTGTGCCGAGTTGCTGTAATGAAGGCATCTTGAACGCAGATAGTTCATTACAGGAATCGGTGCCACAAACAAAAAATTTAATTTGGGATGTTCTTCAACAAGTTCAAATATACACAATATTTAACCTGCACAAATAGGTCTAAGTATCAAGTAAGTCTGACAAGGTGGAGATATGTAGTACATGCAGATATGCACCCACTATACAGGTATCCTGATTATCTGGTTAAGCTCATCTTAAAGCAAGTAATATTTTTTCATGTTAGAAATTTGTTACAATCGTACATATAGTAATTAGGTGATGCCATGTGACGTGGATATGGAAAGCGTAATTTTTAATTTTTGTTTAAAATTTATTCTATCATTCTAGGCAGAAAACTGGCTGTTATATAAGGAAGAGAAAGTAGTCGTGTTGTGTTAGCACAAAATATCAATTGACGGTATATTTGGAGTTGTCAGTTCACAAAGGTGTGGACATTTTGTTTCTGTTTGTGTTTTATCAATCTAACATACTAATAGATAATTTCTTCGTCCAATCTAAATTATTTGCTTCTAAAATTACAAAGCCTATAATAGTTTGGTGTAGTTGAATTTTTATCTTCTTATTTTCCAGACCTTTATTCTTGAGTTTGATGGTGCATCAAAGGGAAATCCTGGTCAAGCTGGTGCTGGAGTTGTTTTGCGTGCTGCAAATGGAAGCCTGGTATGCTACTGATTGGCATTTATGTTTCTCTTGTATAATGTGAAGGTGTCTGATATATACTTGCACAGGTTTATCGGCTCCGTGAAGGTTTGGGCATTGCAACTAATAATGTTGCAGAATATCGATCTCTGATATTAGGATTGAAGGTAGCTCTGCAGAAGAGGATTACACATATAAGTGTGAAAGGAGATTCTAAACTTGTCTGTATGCAGGTTAGCTATATTCCTTTGGTTTATCTTTCTTTCTTCACTCACCATGAATTTAGTAATTTACTCAACTTAATTCATAATTTAAATTTTATCCCATATCTTCTCTTACACTTGCATTATGTTGTAATTAAATAGAATATGAGCTTCGAAAGTAAACTCTTTATTGAAAGCCAGAACCAGTTTTCAGCGATGTTACCCGGACTTGGCTAAAAGTGTCCAACATGGATATTATTAAGTTTTTGGCTTAAAATAAGTGTCGGAGTGTCCATACTCATGTCCGAGTGTCGAGTGTCCGACACGGGTACTCGAGACAAACCGAAGAGTCCGGGTAACATAGGTTTTCAGTGGTATCTTGTTAAACCAATCCTGGTTTCACCCCTAAAATCCTATATAATTTTGGTTTACCCTATTCTTTTACTACGGTGTTTAGTATTTGGCATGTATTAACTTTGGTACGTTGTCACATGTGCAACACTTTAATATTATATTTAGGTTTTTTGATGATCAAGAGACAAAATATTTGTAATTTGTACTACAACATTTAATCTAATTGATACTACTAGTTTTGCTCCATCTTACAACAAGAACGTAATTTAATGTAATTGCTACTAGTAGTTTATATATTATACCATCATTTAAAATTAATTATTAATTTGTAATATATTATAGTGTATATCTTCTTCATTCACTTAAGAATATATAGTTTTAAGTTAGCTAACAATTATAGTTTTAGTTTAGTTACGGTTACTTATTATAGAAATAAAAAAAATAAGACTACTGCAAAAAATTTTTTTGTATCTATTTCAATTATGGGTGGAATGGTAAGCATGTGCTTGTTCTTTGCAAATTTTTGATAAGAATAAGAATGAAAAAAGTAGAGTAGCTGAATTTTCGAAAATTATACTGTTATATTAATTTGAATATAACTATAACTATAAATATTTATATTAATAAAATTTGAATGGTCCAACTTCACAGTAAATCAGTAATAGACCATCAAATTACAGGCTCAAATATTGAGCTACTAATACGAGATCTGATCTAAGTTCATCACTACTTTGGGTGCATGTTCTTTATTTTTTATTACATTTACAATAATGTAATATGTTTCTTACATAATATATTATTATTGAAAATTATATAATATTTAAAATTTATATACAAACTTACACAACAAATTTGTAAATAATATATAACAATATTGCAAATATAATTAATTATGACATGATACTATTATAATATAGAATTATTTATCATTTAGATTATAACTTTTGAATAGACATTATAATTTCAGAAGTAGACAAGTACCACATGCTTAATAAGAACAGCCCATAATAAACATTTATATAATCATAATCGTTCATTTCTTAATCGGGCGATGAAAAACAATATGTTAGAGAAGAGTTCCCGACATAAAATCACCAAACCAGGACCCTTTAAATATATCTCGGGTTCAATTACTTACAACTAAAAAATAAATAATATTTCTACATTGTTTTATTCTTTACTTAGTGTATCCGTACTATTATTAAAAGCTGAAAAACTTCTTCTGTTATATCTCATTACAATATTGTAATGAGTTATTTCTCCTTCCACTTCGTGTTGTTGACATAATCCGCTGTCTAATTCTTATAATCAATTGCATCTGCGGTTGCTATATATCTTAATGTTGGGCATTTTGGTTGTGGTCAGTTGCTAATATACTGATACAATATGTATCTGTTCATTGTAATTAAATTTGGTTTTTACTCTCTTGAGTGCCAAAATGAACTTTGCAGATTCAGGGTCTGTGGAAAACTAAAAACCAGAACATGGCTGACTTATGCAAGGTGGCTAAGGAGCTCAAAGACAAATTTACATGGTTTGAGATCAATCATGTTGAAAGGGTATATGCAGTGAAGCACTTTTTACTTATCTTGCAGTACAAAATGATACGTCATATCTTATTTAGTTACCAGAGAGATAAGTTGATGGAAGAGCTTACCTGCTTTTATTGAAGCATATACATACTTTTCGCTGTCGGATGCTAAAGGCTTAGTAATAGTTAGTAAGAGCTTTTAGTAGAATAATTTAATACGTGAATATAAACAAGAAAAAGAAACTAACGATGTGTTACAGTTAATTCAGTAACTTCCCAGTCATGAGTCGAACTCATACACTGTGAGCTTTTATGCTATATGTTGTAAACTATCCCCTTATACATGTTGTTTTGTGAAGGAGTGGAACCCGGAAGCTGATGCTCAAGCCAATCTTGCTGTTTATCTCCCAGGTAATGACTTTTGGGCTCTTGAGCAAAATAGTTTAGTTTGACGATCTTGCAGATCATTGTGCCTTATCTTTGCAGAGGGTGAAATTCAAGAAGAATGCGAGCGGAAATAGGGTTTATAATGCAGAAAAGTTGCACTTCCCTTTTGTTTGTTTTTGCTGACAGGATCCAAGTGACACTGGTGTTTGCGAATATTTTATGTGTATGAGTGGTTTTAGTTAAGTACTGCCTCAGCTAGCTTTGTATTATGAACTCGGAAGATAAAGATAGTATGTAGGTAAATATGTAACAGTTATATAATGGGATTCTATAAAGGTTGTTTAGCGGCTTAAATACCTTTCTACCATCCAAATTTGGTCCGTTATACACACTTGCCATCAAAGTATGAAAATATACGGTTCAACCCTGCAACTTCGGATAAATGTACTCCCCGACCATGATCCACTAAATAAACCAAACCGGCACTCATTTTATATGCACCCGCGTGAAAAGAGAGTGAGTGGGTGTTCAAACCACCTGTGCTTGTCTCCATCTCCATACTCTCTCTCTTGTTTGTAGCCTGACAAGTTCTAAGAGTTTCTGTATTTTAAATATAAATATATTTTATTATCATATAAGTCCTAAAATATTAATAAATAATAAAATTTAATAATTGGTATTTATTATGTTATACTATATAAAATAAAACACAATATTTTTATATATTCAAATAAATTTATTGAAAAATTAGGTAAATGTAAACTCGAAAATTAGTAATAACATATTTGAGTTTTAATAAAAAATAAAAAATAACAATTTATTACTTTCATGCAGCAAGCATATTTATTTTTAATTCTAAACAACAATTTCATTGATATTAAACACAACTGAAGAGCCCTGCTCTTGATGTAACCAATCTGGGGCATCGTCCTACAAACATAAAATTTTAACTGGGACCGGAGGAAACTAGAACCACTGCTCTTTACCATTGCGGGGGAAGCTTTTCTCATTGCTGAGACTAAGCTATGATGATGTAGTTACCATCACCACCACAGAACAGAAGGAGCATACCAGCTACAAATTGCGGAGGAAGGAGGATATAATTCAGGTGATTATGCAGAAGTTGAGTCTGATATTATATGAGATCTAAAAATCAAGACAAAGAAGATGTTATGTATGACAACTAGAAGTCTGTCAGAAAACATGAAAAAATTATGTGTCCTGGAATGGTGAAATGGTTAAACAAGAGACATTGCATCATCTCAATCTTTACGAACCAAAAACGAGAGTGCAGCTTTTGATCTTCTGCCGCACATGTATTTTTCTGGACTTTGATTGCAAAGCTTCTAATATGATAATTTCATTTTCATTCCGCAAGGCATCAGTAAACGTGTGCATGATGCTAGTATTTACTCATAATTTCATTGTTGGTGGGGTTGCTGGAGCTGCTCATAAAAATTTCGATCCGAATTAAATTCAGTTCACTATTCGGTTATGGTCTTTGAGCTTATTCAGTATTTCAGTTATTTCGGTATACGGTAATTCGGTTCGATTTTTACCGAATAATCAGCCCCAGCTCCAGAGGATCGTCTCAAATATTATATTTATTGAAGACATTTAGTAATTATGTTATATATAAATTTTAAATATTTTTTTTAATAATAAGATTTATTTTTGCATATAAATATTTTTCCTATTATAAAATATAATTTTTATATTTGGTTAAGCATAGAAATGAATCTTTTTAATTTAAAATATTATTAAATTTATTGATTAAATTTAGTAATTATGTTATATAAAAATTTTAAATAAATTTTACTAATAATAACAAGGTTTCACCCCAGAGTGCTATTAAGTTCTACGCTTATGAAATGACTAAATATGGACTCTGGACCTGCTACAGTTGCTTGCAAGTGTATTGTAATTGCTGTCAACCGCAAGTGCCTGTCAAACGAGGGCTGATTCGGTTTATTTGGGGGGTTATGGTTGGGGATACGTATGTTCAAAGGTGGATGGTCGAACCGTATATTTTCAAACTTTGATGGCAAGTGTGTATAACGGACCATACTTCGATGGCCGGAAGGTATTTAAGCCTTGTTTAGCATTACTGAGGAAAATAGTGAATTCGTGATGGCAACAGGTTGTAGACTTTCCCTAAACAAATTGAACTGCCTAAATTCTGAACAAGATATTTTCTTAATTTTCTACGTTATTCTATTTTGATTGAACTATTTCGAAGCTAATTAATTATCTTTTGAATTCACATAAGTTATCTGGTTCTGTTGATAATGTGATAATGAGGGTGAAATTAATTCAAATTTCCTTCGAAGGTGGTGGGATCGTCTGAACCCTAAAGGCTTATCCCCGCTAATTCCAGATCTTAAGTTTGTTCCCTTCTAATTTGAGAATGAATATTAGCTATGAGTTTTTACACTCTACTTAAAGAAAATAAGTTAAACTTCTTTTGAAATACACACGCATATATACAAGAAATAATAACAAATATATAAACCAAACCATTTTTTTAATACACACACATATGCAAGCAGAATAATAATAAATATATGATTGTTTACATATTCGCATACTAATTTCTTTTGCTTTCATTCTCAATAATAGTCTTTAAATAAGAGAATTTGACAAATATACCAATTTTTAGGTATTTACTTGCAAACATACCAACTTGCATATAATATTGCAAATTAAACTATCTTTTAGAACATACAAGCGATTAGATTGCAAAAATACGTTTCTAGATCTACCCATCCATTCTCTTACCCTGCTCTGTCCCATGATTTTCTCCGCCAAATTCCATCCTGCTCAGATCGAGCCCGTGTTTCAATTCTTTTACTCACACTTAGACGCGTCCGTGGAAGGGTCATGTTCACTGATTCTTCGCTGCCCCCGTTTTCTTGTATCCAATGTCGACTTCTGTCTAGATTCGACACTTCAATCTCAAAAGTTTAGGTCCGGAAAAGTTGAATTCTTCAATTACGCTCATCAGTTGAATACTCGAGTTAAGAAGATTAGGAGAAAGTTAGACTCTTGCACAATATGCCAACCAGGTGATTTTATATTTTTTAGGAGTATCTCTTTCACAAGAATATTGAATAATTTTTATGATTCTATTCTCGACACAAATTATGGAGATGTGATTAAATATCTTTAAAAAAATCGATACTTTATGGCAAAAAAAATAAAATATCGATACTTAAATATGAATAATTGATCTATACAGCCGTATCACTAACATCTTTGGTACTGATCAAGTCTTGCGATCAAAAAGATCAAAATCAAAACCGTAATGCGTTTTATAGAAAGGAAATATTTATCATAATAACGAGATTAGCTGGTATAGTTAAATTTCGAATGACCGAGAAATGTATATTCTGGAGTTGAAAAAGAGAGGAGGGGATTATAAAAAGAACGTAATAATGACGTTATCTCAGTAGTACCAAAATTGGATTTCATTTTAAGACTTCCTCAGCAGAAGAGCGAGCTTATTTCGCCGTTTCGCGTAGTTTCATCTCTCTCTCCTTCTCTCTCTCTCTGCGAAATCCCCGGTGCCCTGAAATCTCTGAATATCGTTTTCTCCGATCATCTCTCTTCTATACATATATCTAGATCTTATAATTTAATCGAATTATTCTCCGCTTACACCTAAACCCTAGCCTCTCCGATTCTCCGATTATTTCGCTCGAAATTTGGGGATTTCTGTTGTTTCGTAGATATTTTCATCGATCTAGGGTTTTGCAACAGCTCCAATTGACGAATTATGAAGAAAAGCTAGGGTTTTGATATCGAGTCATGGTGGATCAGTGCTAATCGATGCTTTTTTGTTAGGGCTGGAACTTCAGTTTAAATTATTCTCACTGCCGGCACATGTTGCCGGTCTCCGTTTCCACCACGCCGACCGGAGGAGGTCATTCCGAAGAATTTGCTCCAGTTACTGCTGATTCTTTCACAAAGGTCCCAGCTTTTTCATTATTATTGGGCGCTCCATTTCTATTGTTTGTTTTTGTGTGTGATTGTTTATTTATGTGTGTGGGTTTTTGGTTGGGGTTATAATTTTATGTCTTCTCTTGGTCTCTTTTTTTGTTTTTTTGGACGAAGATCTCCCCCAAATATCATGATGTGATTTTTGTGTATGAAATTAATGAATTTGTTTGATTCGTATATGTAGAGTTATTGAGTTCATTAAGTTGATCTTTATTCAGTTACCGATACACATTGTCCAAAAACTTAATTTAATTGTTATGACTTCATTCTGTTTTGGTCACTAGTTACTGTCATGGTCCGGGTTGAGCGTTCGGTCCAAAACCAGACCGAATCGAATAGACCGAGAACCGAAGTTTAGATTAATTCAGATAAGTTTGGAATTTACATGGCTATATATACCTCAAATTACTACTCCTAGGATATGTGAAACAAGTTCAGATGAAATTGGAAACTAAATCGAAAATTTCTGTTTAGCACTTAATTAATATTTACTTTAAAAAATTGCATGTAAAACAAATTATAATCTATAAGGTTGATTTTTTGAGCAAACCGTATGTCTCAATTCAAAGACTTTGATTTTCTTGGAAGATGATACGCATGACACACGTTTTGTTTTATTCTTCGTGATAGTTGAAATGTCATTTATTGTGTCTGTGATTTTTTCTCCTTCAAGCATTATTGTAGAGAATTTTTATTGTTGTGATGCTATTGTCGTTTTGAGACAAACAATTTCAGGAGTATATGTATATAAGTACTATATACTTAATCTTAATATACGAAGGTATAGTTTCTGCATGTGGGCATTTGAAAATGTTACCTAAATTGCATTTTGGAGGTAATTCTTGTCTAGAATGACCCCAGTTCGGATCATTTCTTGTAATTAAATTGGAGATTATTTTATGTGGAGGTTGTATATGTGTGTGTGTATTGGTCCATTTTTTTAACTTTACTGTAACTTTGACATCTTCCAGGATGGAATCAAGATATCTGTTGGCGATTGTGCTTTTTTTAAGGCACCCAAAGATTCGGCCCCATTTCTTGGAATGATCCATAGATTAATTACAAGCAAAGAAGAAGGTTTGAGGTTGTCTGTTAGTTGGCTTTATCGGCCTGCTTACGTAAAGCTTGTAAAAGGTCTTCCGCTTGAAGCAGCACCCAACGAGGTGTTTTACTCTTTTAACAAAGCTGAGATACCTGCTGCATCATTACTCCATCGGTGTAAGGTTGCATTTCTTCGTAAAGGTGTTGAGCTTCCTTCAGGGTTATCCTCATTTGTGTGTAGACGAGTGTATGATACCGAAGCAAAGTGTTTACGGTGGTTTACCGACAGAGATTATGTTAAGGTAAGTATATAATTCAATTAGGTTTTTGTGTTTTACATACATGATTGTTGTGCACGTGACTGTAAGGCTATTCTTCTTCAACTCAGGAACACCAGAAAGAAGTAGATCAACTCTTAGACAAAACAAACATAGATATGTATGCAGCTGCACAGCCAGGAGGTCGTTCTCCGAAAGCATTAAATGGTCCACAAGTTAAGCCTAGTTCAGATAGCGCTCCGAACAGTTCATCCTCTTATCATTCTCAGGCTAAAGGGAAGAAAAGAGAGCTACTTGTTCAAGGATCTGATTCTGTGAAACGTGAGCGTACTTGCAAAGCAGACGATGCGGATTCTGGTCAGCTTCGACCAGATCAGATTTTAAAGTTTGAGATTGCTAAGATAACAGATAGAGGAGGCCTCACAGATTTTGAAGGGGTTGATAAATTGGTGCAACTCATGCAACCTGACAGTTCAATGAAAAAGCTAGATTTAGCTTGTCGAATCATACTGGCAAATGTAATAGCTGTAACGGATAGATTTGATTGTCTTACTAGGTTTGTTCAGCTCAGGGGTTTGCCCGTGTTGGATGATTGGCTCCAGCAGGCTCACAAGGGAAAACTTGGTGATAACAGTAGTCCGAAAGAAGGTGATAAATCTGTTGACGAATTTCTCTTGTCATTGCTCCGAGCACTAGATAAACTACCAGTAAACCTTCATGCACTCCAAACATGTAACATTGGGAAATCTGTGAATCATTTACGTACTCACAGGAATTCTGAGATACAGAAGAAAGCCAGGAGTTTAGTTGACACATGGAAGAAAAGAGTTGAAGCTGAAATGAATATGATCGATGCAAAGTCTGGCTCAAGTCGTGGTGGTTCTTGGCCAACTAAATCCTTGAATTCTGAAGTTTCTAATGTTGCTGGTCGTCGAAATGGAGAACCAACTGAGCCCGGTGTTATGAATTCCAGTGTACAAACTGGTGCTTCTAAAATTCCATCTGCTAAGCTTGTCACTAGTGAGAAGTTGTCTGTTGGTTCTCCTGGCACAGCTAAACAGTCAGTGACTGCATCAGAAGTTGCAAGTACTAAGGATTTGAGTACTGTGGCATTGGTTGGTGCAGGTTCTTCTGATGCCCCTCTTACAACCATTAAAGAGGACAAAAGCAATAGTTCTAGCCAGTCCCAAAACAATAGTCAGTCCTGTTCAAGTGAATATGGAAAAACAATCTCTTGCAGGGAAGAAGCAAGGAGCTCAACTTCTGTATCAGTTGGTGTTAATAGGACGTCTAGTGGTCTTTCACGCAATAGGAAGTCAAACAATTGTAACGACGGAACAGTTGTCCAAGGGACTCAAAAAGAAACTAGTATTGGAAAGATGAGTTCTGAACATAGGAATTTGTCTTCTGAAAAGTTATCTCCTACCAGATTAACAACTGAAAGAACACCTGATGCACCCCATGTGGACAATGGTAACAGCAGGAGGCTCATTGTTCGGTTGCCAAACACTGCTCGCAGTCCTGCATGTAGTGCTAGTGGTGGGTCTGCGGAAGACGTTTCTGCAACATCTGGTAAGGGTTCTCCATCGATGCAAGTTGAGGAGCCTGTAGGAAATGACAGGAAAGTAAAAGGAAAAATGGGTACTTTTCAAAGGAATGGTGCTCTGAATGTGACTGTGGACACAAATCAGCAAAAAGATGGATTGCCCATCTCCGAAGATGCCAACATGGCATCTGGTGGTCTAAATTCTGATGAACAGAGCAGAGGCGGAGAATGCTCTGACAAACTGACAGAAACACCTACAGATACTCATTCTCCTTCGAGGAGTGCAGCAAAATCAGGGAAATCCTACGAGGCTTTGTTCAGCTCCATGAATGCACTGGTAGATAGTTGTGTAAAGGTTTCTGAAGCAAATGTAAATGCATCGGTTGGGGATGATATTGGAATGAATTTGCTTGCCAGTGTTGCAGCTGGAGAGATATCTAGATCTAATGTCTCACCTTCTGGATCTTCTGGTAAAAAGTCTTCATTACCCGAAGAATCTTGTTCCGGGGATGGTATGAGATTGCGGCATACTGATGAAGATAGAGATAAAAATGAAGATCACCGCAGAGAAGTGTCAAATGGTGCTGTTATAGGTCATGGTAGCTCTAAAAATTCTTCGCATACAAATTCTAGTGCAAAATGCACTGATGTGAACATGGAAAAGAAGTTGTCCATGGACAGCAAAACCACTTTGTTGCGCTGTGAAGAAAAGAATGTGGATCGTGGCGCAGCATTAAAAGCTTGCAATGGACCTGTTCCAACAGCTCATGAAAGGCCGCATGAACCTGTCCAGGAAGACACTGCAACCATGTCTTCTGAAAATGTTAAGAAAAATGTTAATGCAGCTTCTGATGAAGTTGACCAGTTTCAGGAACCACGGAAGCCGACTCACACCCGGACAAGAGATGTTAATGCCTCGAGCTCGAAACCTGAAGTGGGAACTGATATATCTAATGAAACTATTGAGGTGAATGGGGTACCTGTGCCACATGATAGTGCAGCCACACTTAAGAACTTGGAGGTCAAAGCTAATGAAGAATCACCATCTTGCTCATCTTCCCATAGGTGCGACCAAGACAAAAAAAATGTAAAGTTGTCTGGTATGCGTGGAAAAATGGAAGATACTGAATTGCCAGGTTTACCTAGTACAGTGGGAAACAGGGAGCCAGAAGCTGCAAAGGATGGTGAAATGAATTTACTATTACAGACAACGCAAAGTGAGGACCAAACCCCTGGTTTAAGCTCATTAACTGTTCACCAGATGAGTGAAAATTCTCATGGAATTGCAGAAAAGAATGATCTTAATAATTTGCATCCTAGTGCATCTCCTACTAAGACTACTGCACTACCTGTCCAGGAATCCAAGGAACTGATCAAGTCTAGTGGTAGCAAGTCGGAAGTAGCAGAAGAATTTACTTCCATTCCTGATATTTCTACTGTTACTGCTTCTGTGTCAGAATCGACTGTAAAGGTGGACTTTGATCTGAATGAAGGTCTTCCCATTGACGATGGAATTTCTGGGGATCTTGATAAATTGCCGGCTTCTGGAAATGTATCATCCATTCCTTTACCTTTCACTTCACCAGTTCCCATCTCATTGGCTGAAGGTCGTCCTTCAGTTACCGTTGCTTCTGCTGCTAAAGGTCCATTTGTCCCTCCAGAAAATCCGTTGAGGTTAAAGGGTGAACTGGGTTGGAGGGGTTCTGCCGCTACCAGTGCATTTCGACCTGCTGAACCTAGAAAGAACCTGGACAATCCCCCATGTACAGTTAGTGTTCCTTTAGTTGGGAGCTCCGCGACTAAACAAAGTCGCCCACTTTTGGACTTTGATTTGAACATACCAGATCAGAGAGCTATGGAGGAAGTGGCTCCTCAAAAATCTGTTGCAACTTCCTCAGAAACTAGACGCAGTGAACAAATTGGCGCTGGTTTTAATCTTGATTTGAACATATGTGATGATAGTCCTGAAATTGGTCACTTCTCAGTTAGCAGCTGTAGAACGGAAATGCCAAAGAGGCCTCTAAGGCCATCTTTATATGGTGCTGAGTCGAACACATCGAGGGACTTTGATTTGAACAATGGACCTGGTCCCGATGAAGGGGGTTATGAAGCTGCACCGCATGCTAAAAACAGTATTCCCTTTGCTTCATCAGTTCCTCCTGTCAGAATGAATAACATGGAACTTGGAAATTTTGCCTGGATTCCTCCTGGAGTCTCATACTCTCCCTTAGCAATGCCTCCTATTCTTCCTGGTAGAGGTGATCAAAACTATCTCACTCACCCTTCAGCAAATTCACAGGGAATTATGCTTCCACCTGGAAACACTTCATTCAATCCTGAACTTTATAGGGGTCCCGTCCTGTCATCATCTCCTGCAGTTGGCTACACACCAAATATCCCATTTCAGTATCCTGGATTATTCCCATTTGAGACCAATTTTCCCTTGTCATCCAATTCGTATTCTGGGGTTTCAACACCATTCACAGAATCATCATCTGGTGGCCCACATTACCTACCTGCTATCCCCCCACAGGTGATGAGACCTACGGGCATGGGGTCTACTCATTATTCCCGACCCTTCGTGATGAGCATTCCTGGAAGTACTAGTAATGTCCCGGAAAGTAAAAAATGGGGTGACCAGGGTTTAGATCTAAATGCAGGGCCTGGAGTTACAGAACTGGACAGGAGAGAGGAAAGGTTGCCTTCGGCTTTGAGGCAGCTTCCTCTTACTGCTTCACAGGCATTACCAGATGAGCAGTTGAAGATGTATCAACAAATGGCAGGAGGGATGGTTAAAAGAAAGGAGCCAGATGGGGGATTCAACGGAGATAGGATTAACCACAAACATCCTCCATGGCAGTAGGACATGTTAGTAATATGCATGAAGCCTTCGAATGCTGGTGAGAACATTTCTGTTTATTGTATAGTATAGGTTGCACTCATTCCCTTGGGAAGAAGAGTTTATTTGCTGTTTTTTCTGGTGACTCATGCATGCATATAGGTAATTTTCTAGAATCAGGCCAATAGTGGGCGGGCATATTCGCTTGTATCTGTCAATTGATACCTAGGTCTCATTATTATTAATTATATTATGAAATGTGAGAACACACAGGCTTTCTGTTCTGAATTCTGATGCTACTCAATAGTTGTGCAGGTTGGATCTAGGTACAGGACTCTTGAAGTTCTTGTCTAAAATTTCATTGGAGGGCTGTGCGGGACACACTATATGTGTTAGGTTCACTAGAACTCTTGTGGTCGAGACTGCTCCAACTCAACAAGCATTGCAATGTTGGCAGAACCTGTGTAGATATTTAACTTAAAAGGCCTGTGCTCCGTCCAGAACTAGGGGAAAAGAGATTTCGACATGTATGTATTGCGCCAATTCTCACAATCACATCCTCATTGTTCATTTCTTTCAATTTAAAAGAGGATTGGGTGTATAAACTGCCGAGGCAGATGCTGGTTCTGTATGTGGATTGTTCTTTGCTTTCTACCATCTGTCATATACATAGTTGTTAGACTAGTGCTGACTTTCAAATTTTGGTTCTTTTAAAACATAGATGAAAATGTTGATGATAAAGTGCATTCATAGGTGCCTGTTGGTGTTATGTTTATGTGCCTGTAGCTCATGTCAGGAAGAAAAGAAGTCTAGATGACATTTGTAGCCTGATTCTATTCCAATTTGTATGCTACTAATATGAAGCTATGTCAACATGTAGGCATTGATTATAGAAAGTTTGTTGGTAGGAGCATGGGGTTGGATATTAGGATCTTAGAATGGACTATTGATAGTATTGCAAATGCTGGCTTCTATGGTTGTACATGATCCTAGTTAGCAATAATGTTAGTAATATAGATTAAGAAAAGAGAACTTTTACGTGTTTGGCTTAGTCCGATTTTGAGTCTGATACATAAACAATCGAGTCAGAACTAAAGATAAATTTTGGTCTAGGAGCTGGTTGAAATGATAAGATGGAAGTGAAATGTAGGAGAATGCTTAAATCGGCAGCTTGAATTACCAATTGAAACCTTGATCCTCCTGGCCCTTGTTTGCTTGACAAAGCAGACAGACTGTACAAGCTAACACGGGTTGCTTTTAGTTTGGCCTGAGACTATACAGGGCTCTACTTGGATTCAAGTTTTTACACCAATTGCTAGCAGTGAAGTATGATCTTACTTGGATGGCATTTCGGTGGCCAAGGATGTTCTTACATATATGATATGTGTAAAACCATCCATATGGTCAGACGGCAATATTTCCATTGCATCCTTAATGGTGATAAGTACTCAAAGATTTCAGGGCTTATGCACAAGGAAGAAAATCAAATTCAACTAAATTTAGTATAACACAGTTTCAGCCAGATATCGAAGATATAAACTACTGTGACGTCTTTGTGATATCTAAAGGATTCTATATGGGGCTTTAAGTTTGTCATAATTTTAAGAATAAATTACTGAATGATGGTCATATATTTCACTACATTTTAAAAAGGTGGCCGAATTTTCAAAATGACAAATTAATGACGAGAATTTACTTTTGTTTTTTAAAAAAGGCTAAGAACGTGAGAATTAGCCATTATTTTAAAAGGTGAAAATAAAACATGAATATTATTCTGGAAAAAATTATGAAAAATAATAAAACGTCATTATTTTAAAACTCAAAATTCAAAACTGGCCATTAATTTGAAAATTTAGGGACAAGATCTCAAATCGGCCCTGCAACATTATAAAAATGTAAATGAAAAAGAAGTGAGAAAAAAGTTGGAAGAATGATCAATTTTGTAATTGAATTGTTAATAATTTGATCGTTAAACATGTGCAAATTAGCAACAAAACTATGAACAATAGATCAAGGAACAAGCTAAAGATGCAACAACGGCATTCAGGAACTGTAGAGATCACCTTGATTCAAACAAAGATATATATCTTATATTCTAGTATAAGAAACACAAGAGTCGAACCTCGTAATTAATTACCCCACCAAAACAACCAGGGTGATGAAGAGCAACATTGTTAACACTCCTGTTGTTGACAGAATGCACAGATACTCCACTAATCCCTCCTTGGATATATGACATGATCTTCCCGATGATGTCCTGAAAAAAATTAGAATACATATACAATTTATTATAGGATATAATCTTGAAATAATTGATAATGTGTGTTTGATCGGATTCGTAAATTATTTACAAGCTGGAAATACATATATTTTTCAATTTATAAGCTATTTCTAAATCATATTTTTTTTACTGAGAACTACTTTTTGCTTAAGTGGAGAATTTCTATTAGTTCCCATCATGCATAAAAATATTTATATATCAAAATCTTCCAACTAAGTAAAAAAGTAAAAAGTTGTTGATAGTTTGTGTCTATAAAAAACTCTCTATAAATTATGCCAAACACATATAATATTTAACAAAAACATGTATAACAAAACAATTCAAAACACATGTCTACCTCCCCGGGATACGCATCGAGCAAATGAACTCGAAATTCTCCTGTAGCGGAATTTGCAAACAAGCCACCATTTGACCATCAGTTCCCTTTTTATCTTTACCATATATAAAAAGAATACACATATAGTAACATATATACAAATTAAAAAAATATCTTTTGCAAAAAGCTGTGATTTATTTTATAATACTGGACAACAAAAATAATTCTAATAATACCCTCTAAAAAAATAATTAATAAATAAGTTTATAAAAAAGAAAAGAATACTAACCAATTGAAGCAATAGCCTGCCAGTTTTCAAAAGCCTGAGGGCGCCGACAGCCACGGGCCCACGGCCCAAGGTTCTGTTAGCAGAATCATCAAGTGAATCCAACAGGTGTTCGAGATACAACCTGAGACACTGGCGGTGCATAAATCAGCGGAGGCGAAGCAACAACAGTCACCCACGGCAGTGAAGCAACAACAATCATAAGTAGGGCTGGCAATTTCAGACACGACCCGATAACCCGACACGAATTCGACCCGCAAAGTACGAATTCGGGTCAGGGTATTTCGGGTTCGGGTCGATTTCGGGTTGACCCAAAATTGACCCGAAAAAATCGGGTCATTTTCGGGTCGGGTTCGGGTAACCCGAAATCAACCCGCATATATATATTATATAAATTAAATATTATATATTAAAGATTATACTTAACATATACAACCGTAACAACCCTACAGATCCTTATTCATTTTCTTTCTTTTTCCAGATCTGAGTAAGCTGCGGCCGCCTTCTCAACCCTAATTCCCTAAATCTCTCATACTCTCACTCGCCCTCTCTTCCAAATCAAGAACACTCCCTCTCTTTTCGAATCTCCTCCCCTCTCACTCCCCCTTCACTCCGATTTTAATCTCCGATTTGATTTCGAAACTCGCCCTCTCCCCTGAATTCGTATTTGGTAAGTTTCACTCGAACTCTCTCACTCGCCCTCTCCACTGGATTTGATTATCTAATCCTATTTACTATCTTATTGTCTTCTGATCTATTCATATATGTGTTTAATTTCTTGGTCCATTTTTGTTGATGTCCATTTTTAACAAAAAGAATAAGTCAGTGTCTTGATTTCTTTATATGCTCTAAAATTGTGTTATTGTCCTTGCAGAATGCAGAGAATTAATATGTGAATGGAGATGACTGGTTAAGAGCTGCAGTCCAGCTTTCAAGTTAAATCGAAGACTGAAGATTTTCACTTTCTTATGCATTCAAGTTGAATTTCCACTAATTTGTATTAAAGTTGTAATATTTGATGAATTTAATTTGTGAATGTTTCGTGTCATTTCGGGTCGTGTCGGGTAACCCGAAATCTATTCGAGTCGTGTTCGGGTTGGGTACCTGTACCCATTAAATTTTCGGGTCGGGTTCGGGTTGGGTAAAAAATACTGCCCGAGAATGTTGACCCGACACGAACCCGACCCACAACCCGATATTGCCAGCCCTAATCATAAGAGGAGGCACCACCGAGTTTCCAAGCGCATCACTCTTCCTCCGTCTCTCTCGTCTCTTTTTCGTCAAATAACTAGTTGAACTTCCAACATCACCGGCGGTAACCACCTTTTGTGGTTGGGCCGGTATTGGTATGTGATCAGAAGCATGTGAGTCGAGCGTATTTTTCCCTTTCTCCGCCATCTTCAAAGGTTACAACAATGGTTTTCTTGTGTGTTTGTTGTTTGTGTTTTTATTTTGTGGGTGAGAGTATATGTTCTTCCCTTGCATGATATTTATAGGAGTTTGTGATTATTTTCACATGGGGATTTTGTAAAATGAATCAATTCCTACATTAAATGATATCTAAAAACTTCTTACTAACTCCTACCAAACTTTTTCCATTTTAAATTGATTCACTAGATTATTAACTAGATTAAGTGTGAGTTCCAGATCTTTTAGCTATTTATAAAATATGAAATTTTTAGAAATAAATTTTAGAATAGATTGAGAAATTATGTGATATCGTTGACAGTTGAATATTATAAATACACAGTCAAATATTTTACGATTTAATTTGTAACGCGCAACAAATTGCATTCAATATATATATATATATATATATATATATATCTAAAATATATTATATTTGTACGTATTGGAATAGAACTATTTATATCACTTATTACTTAATATGGACTGAATTTCGTCCAAATTCATCACTAAATTTAGTATCAGCCACATACATATATTTGTCCGTATTGTATTGAAACTATTTATATCACTGATTACTTAATGTGAATCGAATGCCGTCTCAATTCATCGCTAAATTTATGTAATATATTTTTTCTCTTAAATTTTAATATTCAAAACTATCACAAGCTCTGAAATAATCACAATTTTTTTTAATTCACTTAGTTTTGATTACATAAATAATTATGCAATCATACTGAACAAAGTGACTCAGATGATTAAAAGTAATATTGGTATTGCATTTGTTATTACAAACATAGATGATTCAAAAAGGAAGTGCATATGTTTTTACAATTAAATTTTATAACAAATTAAAAAATTTTAAGATACTTTAATAAATTGATATTATAACATATAATAATTTTAAGTTACATTCATAACATAAAAATCATATGTTCCGGATTTCAAATATAAACTATTTTTGTCGTATGTATTAATTTTTTTTTACATGTATAAGTAATATGAATCGACTTGCATCTCGATTGATCTAGAAATATATAGTTTAAATGCATGCACCTAACAATGCAATTTTTTTACTAATATCTACCCATTACCAGTATGACATATAATATTGAAAATAACATTTTTAAAAGATAGTGTGAATATTAATAATATTAGCCTTTAACCCGTGCGAAGCACGGGTAGGTATATAATTCGTAATTTATTATTTAAATTTTAAGATCATTTCATTAGTATTTTAGTATTAATGAATTGAATTTTAATTATATTATATTAACCAATTGTTTATATTTTCTCACGAAAATTTAGCTTTTACAGTTTATTATCTATTTATCAATATTTTTGTGTTATTAATATGTGATAATTTATTATTCAATTATTTTTAAATCAGATTTTTCATATTTCATATATCCTCATATGTATACGTATGAAAAAGGATATTTGTTGCATACATATTAGAGTTAGAAAAGGTTACGTAATAGTTTGTGTTTGTATTGAAATAGAACATGTTGGAATTGAAAAGAGTTATATGAAGGTTCTTGTTAAAAAAGATATTCAAAATTGGATATTTATAATTTTATTTTTAATATTATTATAATTTTTTTATAAAATATTATATGATAATGTGTTGCTAATGAGTGTTTTTTAGTATTTAAAACTATTTAACAATGTAAAAGTAATGGAACTTCACATCTTGTAGACTTGTAATTTTGGAGGGTGAATACCAAACCAAAAAATATAACTAAAATTTTGGATTACAAATTATACCCATATTAACTTAATATTAAGGGAAAGTCAGAGGTACCGCATGAAAATAAATCAAAAGAAGCAGTAACACTATTCTCTCTCAAATTAGGGTTTTGAGAGTCGACTCCCAAAACTAGCCGTCACTTCTCCATTCTTCACCTTCATCCTCTTCATCCACCAAATCATCTTCGCTCTCCCATCTTCTCCACTATTTACTAGTTTTTTGTTTTTCAATAAAATCGAGTGTTGCTTAAACCTCGAAGATTCCAATCGAGTTTTATTCTCGGATCTGTTTCGGATTTGAGTTTGGGCTTGATTGCTTTCTGAATAAATCAGATATTTTGAAATCAAAGATCCGATTGTGTTTTCCCGTCTCGCCTTTTGGCGTGTGTTGATTTAGTACCCCATTCTTGGGTGATTCTACGTTGATATGTCGTCTTGTGTTATCAATGAGAATGATTGTGATGGAGTTTTGGGAGATCTGGCTTATCGCATCATTAATACTTTCGGCATGTCTATAGCTGGCTTCCGGCATGTAGATAGCTGGGGTATGCTTGGAACGGTGGCGATCGCATGTGCTCACCTTTCACAAATTATAGTTGTTCATTATTCGAGGACCCTTGTTCCTCATTGCTTAGTTTTTACAACTGAGTCGTCTGAACACCGCAACAGCCATGGAACTATTGTGAAGGTCAATTGTGAAGTTACCATTTTCGGGATTGATGTAGGCTGGATTACTCGAGAAGCCTTTGTATTCATTTTTAATTTCAAGAATCCTTGGATTCAGTTTGTTAAGCAGTCTGGAAACAATGCGGCTATTTGTTTAGCTCGTTTTATTGTTTATCAACCTGATTGCATTGTTAGTTAGGAGTTGTCCCGACTAGACTTGTTTTAATTTAATGGAATGAATTTGCATTTTGTTAAAAAAAAAAAAAACTTATTATAATATAGTATAGATGGATCGACTTGCATTTCGATTTATCTAGAAAACTAAAGTATTTACATGCATGCACCTAACACTGTAATTTTGTCACTAATATTTACCCATTACTCATAGGCCCTGTTCCCGACAACCGTATGCTGGGGAGGGGTTATGTAACACGTGTACTGAGCTCTTAGATCTATATTTTAAGGGCTAAGATTTAATTTTGTTTTTAAGTATCCGCAGAACCGGGTTTCTCTTTTCGCGGATCGGGAGTTTGCCATTCCGCGGATATTATAATAATAATAATAATTATTATTATTATTATTATTATTATTATTATTATTATTTCTTCAAAAATAATAATAATAACAATAATAATAATAAATTAGAATTTAATTCAAATTCTATATTCAATTCTATAGTTTTCTATTATGCACCTAACAACAATTTTTGATATTAACACTTTACTATTACTCGTAACATATTTTAGAAAATGATTTTTTTTTTGTGAAAAATAGTGTGAATCATTTTTTCAATTATAAAATACATATTTAACTCTGCCAGCAGTAAGTCAGTAACTCATATATCGTAAGTAGATAAACAGCTCGGTCATAATAAAAGCTCATTTACATTAATTTCTTTTAGTACCATCACAAGGTCCCAAACCCAAAATTAGTGTGTATGGGCACAACTTTATGTTAAATTATTTTCAAAAAGTTACTCTTTCTAATTCAAATTATATGATAATATGTGTAATTCAAAGTTGGATATTTATTTTTGGATGATTTCCAAATTAAAAAACATAAGACAGAATAAAATAGAAAATGTGAGATATTAACTTAAAAGATAAATATAACAAAGTCAAAAAATTTCACAAATAATATGTATCTTAATATTATAATACTAAATGAATCACAGCCGCATTACACAACAATCTTGCAGTGCACTTATTTGTTGATGGCTAATCTGCATTACACATAACAAAGAAGACTTTCTTTCCTATAATTAGACACACATCTATTTGCGATAATATAGAAGAAGAAACTTTATCAAGTACGTAGACATTTTTTCTAGGAATTGAAATTATATTTGACAACATAGCAGCCTTGTAATGTGCAAATGTCCGTATCACCTTCATTGTCTCTCTGAACACGTAATGGCCATCACGTTCGATTGATTTTTCTGGGAATTGCTTTAAGAGGTTCCGACATTCTGAGTGTTATACCAGTCCTCTCGGCCATGTTGATAGTCTGTGGAGTAAGGGAGTTGCCAAGCTCCCAGTCGAAAGTCCAAAGCAAGGTGGCCAAACTGAGGTGAAGAACTCGGTAAGCCAGCGCCATTCCAACACAAATCCGTCTCCCGGACCCAAACGGAAGCAACTCATAGTGCTGCCCTTTGTAATGGATATTCGAGCCTATGAACCTTTCGGGCTTGAAAGACAAGGGGTCTTCCCATACATCAGGGTCCCTTCCGATTGCCCACACATTTACAAAAACTTGGGTACTTTTGGGTATGTCATACCCCATGAAATTGGTGTCTTCCATTGAGTTTCGTGGAAGCAGTAGAGGAATAGCCGGATGGAGTCTCAGGCTTTCCTTTACCACTGCTTGCAGATATGGTAGCTTATCGATGTCACTCTCCATGACCCTTTTGTTAGGCATGATAACACTGTCAAGTTCTTCTTTGACCTTCCTCATCGATTCAGGGTTGCGTAATAGCTCTGCCATGGCCCATTCTATGCTACTGCTTGTTGTTTCTGACCCAGCGAAAAACATTTCCTGCATAATTCCCGGCTCTTAATAACTGATGTCTGATGCAACAAGCAACAAATTAAGGCAGCCTAACTAAGGTGAACCCGTAGTGTTTATAGTTCAAAATCAAATGATGGCATTTTACTATTTTAGACTTCATTGTATGTGCAAAAAAGTCCATTAATTGCTATCGAAACTTGTTTTATGTAGAGAGCTAGGAATTCAATTGAAAAGAAGAAAGTTTAATTGAAAGGATTTTGATCACTACCAGTATGATGATAATTATATGCTTTTCAGACATTTTGTCAGGTCCTTCTTTTCGGTCACCTTGATACTCCAAGAGGACATCCAAGAAGTCCTTCTTCACCTTCTCCGTGGACATAGTTTCATGACCCCTGTCTTTCAAAAAGCTGCTTACGATATTTATGGCTACGCCCATGCCTTTAGCCATATTTTTTCTAATTTTGAATGGATCAAACGGCTTCAAGAATGGCAGGAAGTCTGCCAGGTTAGGTGTCCCCGCCCATTTCATGACTTCGTTCATTGCTTCAAAGAATTCTCGTCCTTGAGTGGAAGATAAATCCAGAAGATCCTTCGAAAGCATGAGGTTTCCCACCACATTAAACGTCATGAGAAATAAGAGTTCGGACAGTTCCACCTCGCCTGATCTTCCCTCAACTTGCGAGGATGCAATGATCTGTTCTATCCAGCAAACCAGCTTTTCCACACACTTCTCCCGGATCACAGTTGAATCATTGACTCGTTTAGTGACTAGGAGCTCCATGGAGCAGAGCTTTCGTAGTGTGCGCCAATATGGACCGTAATTGCCCATGGCTAATGACCCTTGGTTGTAGTTCCAGGCTGTTAGTGCATCAGGAACCTTACGATCAGAGAAGACGGCGTCATGGTTCTTGAACATATCGGCTGCAGCTTTGGCTGATTGTATGACCATAGTATCGACTAAACCGAGCTTCAACCAAAGTACAGGTCCGTATCTCGGCCGAAGTTTGTATAGGCTCTGGTGTGGCATGCTTCCGAGATCGAAAATATTTCCGATCAGGGGCCATGCCAACGGGCCTGGTGGTTTCTGTTTAGCTGAAAAATAGCTTGCATGCATCCATTTCAGCATAACAGTAACAATTACAGCTAAAAGAGAAGCGGTCAGCCAGCTAAAAGAACTGGTGCTTTCCATTTCTAATCCTTTTCAGTTTTTTCTTCAGTATATAATTGTAACTTTAGCATGAGTTCTATATATATAGAACATTAAAGATGTTAAATTTTTGTTGTACGGTTCTTGATATTTTTAAAATGAATGGATGCAAATCACACAGAGTGCCTCGCAGGCACGCAATGTTCTGCCCCAAAGTAAAACACTCTATTGTGATTGAATCAAAACAAAATTTCTTTGAATTTAGCCGTTTTAAATTTATCTGCCTTCTAGATAAGATGGTGACAAGTATGGCTATTTTTTTTATAATTTTTTTATGTTTAATTATTCATTATATTAGTTTAATGCAAGGTTATATCAATATTTATTATTATATCATTTATATTTTGATTTACTGTTTATATTATTTTTTATATATTTATATTTTTTTAATAACGGTTCAAGGTGATATTTTTAATTGTTGCTTTTGACTTTGATACCTAATTATTTTTCTATAATGATGGATTAGCAAAATAATAATGAAACATATAGATGTAGATTATTAAAATAATTATATATAAGTTTGATATAAACCGGTGTAATACAGATATTGATATAGGTAGTGATTCAGTGAGAACAGTTTGATTGCGAGAGTAATGAAAATAGTTTTTAAAAAGTAAAGAACAACGGTTGTGCATTTATTTTATTTCACTACACCACATATGGTCTATCCTAACACCCAAAATTAGTTGCTAAAACTGCAATTTATGTTGCCATTGTGTTTTTGACAACATTTTGTTCAAATTTGAAGGTGTTAGGAAAATCGATGTGGGCATAGAGGTTATGCCAACACTTTTTCCAGTTTATGACAACACGATTTTTTATGTTGCCGTAAACCTTATGCCAACATTATTTTGTCATTAGCAACATGGTTGGTGTGTGTTGCTCTAAATCGTATGACAACATCTGTTTATAATGGCAACACCTTCTCTGTGTTGCCATATAATATATGGCAACATCGTTTTTTACAATACTGCAACAACATTTCAAGTAACATTTTATGTTTTTGCCAACATTTAATCTGTCCATGGCAATATATTTATTATTTGAAAGATTTTGTTTGTATATATAATAATCAAAACCAATCATCCATTCCGAAACCTAATTGCAAACGTTAAATAATATTGACTAAACCAACAAGCCATAACATAGTTAAATCCAAACTCCACAATACAAATTCCACATAATTTTACTACAACTTACTAAAATTCTGCAAATACTAAAATTCTATCGATACTAAAATATTATCACAATACTAAAATTCCACAGACCAAATTTTATGAAGTAATGTCGTCATGGTGATCACCTACGGCTGAAGCATTCGGCACTGCAGCAGTTAGCTCTACAATATCGAGCTTCAATTCTGGAATTTGTTCTGCCTGTTTGGACATCAACAACTTGACATTATCTCGAACCTTCTTGTCCACTTTTTCTTCCATCTTTTGCGCAATTTGATCCCGAATCTTTTCAATCAAAATAGTCACCATTTCGAAAGTAACACGAAATTCGGATAATTTATCTTCTCATTATTTTTCCTTCAAGAAAAATATATATGTTAGCCCCATTTCTTCAACGACCAACTGTGAAGTATTTTATACATTAGGAAAAATTAAAAGGTATATCTTATAGAAACTCTAATCTGAAATTGAAGAGATATTGATTCACCTGGTCGTTATTAATGATGTAGTGGTCGCCTATGTCAAACGGGTGCATCACAATAGCTTGCATGATTCCTTCACAAATGATATTCCGATAATCGTCAGACATATATGCTAGTACTAATAGATGAGACGACGAATTGTACCTTAAATATTGGATGTTCTGTTGCCCATCAAAAGGCACCAGGCAAGAGCAACCAGGAAGGATAGGTTCACCAAGATAATTTTCTTCAAATGATGTATGACATGCTAATATTATTTAAGAGAAAAACCATGAGTTTTCGCTACCTGTAAAACATGCATATTATGCTCTTAAGATTAAAAACTCTAATCAAATTCCACTTTGTGTATAGCGTGCAATTCGTGGATATGGCGAGGATACTGGTATTGATACATGGGCGATACATATCAATCTGAAAATGTGAAACAGAGCAAGAATAAATCATTATATTACCATCCACTTCCTTAAAGATATATACTTCACTAATATTTTTTCTTTCAGTGTCTCCTTCAAACAATCGAAGAACCTTTAGTATGTCTTCTTCCTTCATGATCAAGAGAAGATAAGTCTCTTGTATATCCCTATTTAACAATAAATTAAGTAAAATTTCAAGTTAATTATTAGAAAAAAACAGAGAAAGGTTTGCTTGTGTGAAAATGAAGATATTAGTAATTACCTAAGCTCTTTGTTCATTAAATTCTTGTAGACCTTAAAAATAAGATATTTAGTCTGTTGCTTATCGTCAAAATTACCATTGTCAAGTGCACTAGAAATGGTGTGTAACCTTGTGCTGAAAAGAAACATATCAGCAAATATACTCTCAGAGTACAGTTTTATACGTACATGATGATAGGGGGGAGCATTAGAGCATGATATCTTTTTTAGCATAACGCAGTTCTAAATAATCATAAGATGAGTTAATTAGTTAGCAACCCTAGCCCTTCTTCATCGGTTTCTAGCATATAATCTAACATTTAACTTCCCGCAAATATATACATCGAGAAAAGTTACTCACTGTTTGAATTAACAGCACCATTAGCAACACACGAACACATGATTCATTTGTACCGAAAATCTTGAATAAAACCTACTCACGGGCACTTAATCAAACAGATGGTGTGCAAACACGTATAAGTGGTACCATGAACATCGAATGATCTAACATTATTTATATTAGAACCTCCAAATTACGAATTTACAGTTAGGGTTTTAAAACCCCCAAATTAACAAAATTAATTTAGAGAAATACCTTATAATGTTATAGTCGGACCAAATTCAAGCTACGAGAAGAAAGTTACTGAGCTCCGAGACAAGAACTAAAACACCGAGATAAGCTTCCTGTATATAATCGTCGGACCCTTTCCTTGTATAAGCAGCGAGATAAGCTCCGAGACAAGCTTCGAGAGATGAAAGAGTGAGATGAGAGAGATGAAAGGAATGAAAGAATGAGATGGGAGAGATGAATGAGAGATGTGAAATGCGAGAGATGCGAGATAGATAGTGAGAGATGCGAGAGAGAGCGAGAGTGAGCCGAGAGAAAGAATTGGTTTTAGTTTTAATTTTATTGTTATGTTTTATCTGTGTGAGTGATGGGATGGGCGGTTGCATAATTTATTTTTAAAAAATTCAGAGTTGAAAAGGCGGGTTGTTTCCCTCCTATTAATTTTAACACATCTTTAAGGTAACATCGCACAAAATGTTGGCATTGAGGGTTTGTTTTAGTTATGACAACATTTATCTTATTAATGGCAACACCGAAAATGCGATGGTGGCATACACCTGCTTCAATCAAATTTTAAGCATCTAAGGCAACATTTTAGGTGGCAACATCAGTTTGTAATGTTAGGATAGACCAAATATGGTGTAGTGTTTTTTTAATGTTGTATTGTTTGTAGCAGAATTCTCAGTCATATGATTTGTCTTTCATAGTTAACATCCTTTTTCGCCGCTAAAATGATTGGAAGTAGGGTGTGAATAAACCAAACTGTTCGTGAGCTACTCGTGCTTGCGCGGCTGGTAAAATAATTTGAATTTGATTCGGTAATAATCTAGCTCGAGCTATTTGGATGTTTTACCGAGCCGAGTTCGAGCTTCAATTTACTGGACTCGTAAGGTTCACGAGTTATCAAGCCTCTCTTATTTATTAATTTTTTTATTATAAATATATTTTTACAAATATATTTAATTTTTCATTTATAATTCATTTAATTAATCGAATCGAACTCGAGTCAAACCAATCATATTTCAAGTTTTTGTCAATATTTTGTGGCTCAATTCGAGCTTTCGAGTCGAACTCGAGCCTATCAAACTGTGTATGACCCGAGTTTCAAACTTAAAATTAAAAATTCGGTCGAACTCCAACTCGAATTCTAAGTCCTAAATTTTTCAGTCGAGTTCGAACCAAGCCTGACAGTGTTCGACTCGGTTCGATTAGTCCCGGAAGGAATTATAGACTATCCTTTCAAATAAAACATGTTAATGTTGAGTAACACGTGCAAGCCCTCGGGAAAAAGAACAAGCAAGCCATAATCTGATTTGCATTCACGAGAAGGATTGTTTGGCATAATTAAAAAAATATTTAATTATTATTTATGAATGAGAATTTTTTTTTTTTTTTTTGTTGACAATGCAGGCTTATATGCCTTACAACTTAGTATCTGTTCTAATAATTCTCGGGGTGAGCCAGAGTCGAACCCGGGTGCCCCGGGTCAACAGAGGATAAACCCATCACTGGGCTTATACGTAAAAAATCATGTCTATTTTGTTTATTTGAATAATTTTTTTTGATATTTACAATTTATTGAATATAAAAATTATTAATATAATAATAAATTATTATAAATAATCTTTTAAGATGATCCTCTACATATTTGTAAAACCAAGTTTTAAAAATAAAAATAAATCACTAAAAAAATTAGAATTTTCAACCGTTCACATTCTGACTTATCAGTGGGAAATTGACTTATAAGTTCGTCACGAAAACAATCCAAATATTGTTTATGTTAGGACAAAGTATTTGACACGCATTTTATAAAATATAGTTTTTAAACATTTTTTTGAATAAAAATTTTATTCATAAACTTTAATATAAAAAGATTTAAAAACAAATTATGCAACCATATTTCATATAAAAAGAATTAAACAAATGGGTTTTTTCCTTTTTGACGGGGTTTGGCCATCCCATTTTTATCACACTAATCCTTTTATCGATCCTCGTCTAATTCTACTCCACTCAAAAAGGGATCTGGAGCGTGTTTATCTGGGATTAAAATCTAGATTATTTTTTTTACGAAAAATTCTGGATTTTAGGTTATCTCTGATGAACTTTAAGTTAAAAAATGTTTGTTTGTATAATAAGTTAGATGTCAGTTTAAAAGAATTAAGACAGAACTCAACTTAAAACTAAAGTTAGTTTGAAATACTTTTTTTAGTGATTAAATTTTTTGAATTTTCTTTTATAAAAATTACTCCTAAATCATTACTCATAATTTTTATTTTTATTATTATATTTTTAATAATTAATAAGTTATTAATAAGCCAAAATTACTCAAATAGGCATTTTAAGCCCTCAGCTCATCACCTCCCCTCAAAGGGTGGGTAAATGAGTTTAAAAAGATCACTTCCATTACTTTCCACTTTCCAGTAGTCCAAAACTGTCGTTATTCCGTCTTCTGCTTTCTCCGTCACAAACTTGGTCTAGAATTAAAACTGTGTCTGTAGATAATTGTTCATTGATTGCAAGATTAAATGGAATAATATTTATGTTTACACTATGGTTGGCACATTTATGGTTCATCACAAGTGACTGTGGAGTGTGAACGGATCTCTGCATGATTTATTTTAAGCCGCTAACTACATACCAGCGTCCACCAAAATTTGATGTTTGATAGTAATTGATATATCTTGAGGCCCCCTAATTCGTGCTTCCCAACTCAAGTCTCGAATCGGAATGATAAATAAGATTTAATTATCTAAAATATAAGCGGCCAAAGAACTCCGTAGTATGAGAACTATTGGGAGGAGTCCAAAATAAATCCGTGCCGGTTTGGCCACAGCCCAGAGCGAAGTTGATCTTGGGTCCGTGCGGGTTTGCTATCACAGACTAAGGCACGCAACTGGAAGACGTGATCAAATCGTTCTAAACTGGTGTATTTGATAGTAGTGACAACACTGGATTAGTTTCTGGTAATCCGTTATCATATAACGGCATGTATTATATACATATATATACATTTAATAATTTGTGTATGCTATTTCAAAATAACTAAACAGAAAATAGAAAGAGGGAAAATAATTATGAATTTTATAATAAGTACCATATTCTATTTACAAAATCTTGTGTATGATTTTAGTAAAACCTCCTTCTATTTATATGCATGTGCCTAACAATGCAGTTCTGTCATATATGGAGCAGAAGTCCCTGACCAATCTGACAACCATTAGTATCTCTAAGATTTCATATCATGGCATCAATGCAGACAAATTTGAAACAGAAAAACGTTTTAGATTCAAATGAAAGCAGTGACGATGTTGAGGAGAAACCAGAGGTTACTTTTGATTTATCCTTGGAGAAGTAGCCTTGGTCCAGAGGGCCGGGGAGCTGCAGTTGTTCCTAGATGGCCTTGTTGAAGCAGCCAATGCTCCTTCTTATGTTCAAGATAATCCTTTTGGACAGCCTGCAATAACATCCTCTCATTCTGATTGGGCATACTACTCTAAGATCACCAAAGAAGCATAAAAAAAGCAAGGCTGAGCTCTTAGAATATATCACCTTCTATGGAGTAGTTTTTATGGTCTCCTTGAGATTGAGATTTTGGTCATTACTTATTTCAAGTTTGTAAAACGTTAAGCTTCCAAGTTTGACATGAATTTTTTTTATTACTGTACTTTGAAACTTATGTTTATAGGTACTTTGAAAAAAAATTCGGGTTCCGGGTAATATACCCGAATCCGATCCGAAATTCGGACTTCAGTTATTACAGTAGCAAAAAGTTAATGGCCGTATTGTAACTCAGGATGGCCCTCTGCCAGCATGTTCTCGGTTCATCCTGCTTAATACTTATTGTTCGTTGAATAGTTTAAGCAACTACTATATTCGAAGGCTGGAGTATGGTGACACTGTTCAATATACAACAATCTTGTAGTACACTACATTTAATTATTGGTTGATAGCTAATATACACATAATAACAAAGAAGAATTTCTTTGCGATAATTAGACACATCTATTTGCGAAAATAAAGAAGAAGAAACTTTATCAAGTACGTAGACATTTTTTCTAGACAAAGGAACTTAAGAATTGAAATTATACTTGACAACAAAGCAGCCGTGTAATGTGCAAATGTCCGTATCACCTTCACACATAATGGCCATCACGTCCGATTGATTTTTCTCGGAATTGCTTTAAGAGGTTCCGACATTCTTAGTGTTATACCAGTCCTCTCGGCCATGTTGATAGTCTGTGGAGTAAGGGAGTTGCCAAGCTCCCAGTCGAAAGTCCAAAGCAAGGTGGCCAAAGTTAGGTGAAGAACTCGGTGAGCCAGGGCCATTCCAACACAAATCCGTCTCCCAGAGCCAAACGGAAGCAACTCATAGTGCTGCCCTTTGTAATGGATATTCGAGCCTATAAACCTTTCGGGCTTGAAAGACGAGGGGTCGTCCCATGTATCAGGGTCCCTTCCGATTGCCCACACATTGACAAAAACTTGGGTGTTTTTGGGTATGTGATACCCCATGAAATTGGTGTCTTCCATTGAATTTCGTGGGAGCAGTAAAGGGACTGTCGGGTGGAGTCTCAGGCTTTCCTTTACCACGGCTTGCAGATAGGGTAGTTTATCGATGTCACTCTCCATCACCCTTTTGTTAGGCATGATAACACTGTCAAGTTCTTCTTTGACCTTCCTCATCGATTCAGGGTTGCGTAATAGCTCTGCCATTGCCCATTCTATGCTACTGCTTGTAGTTTCTGACCCAGCGAAAAACATTTCCTGCAACAACTACCGGCTCTCAATAACTGATGCAACAATGAACAAACTACCACAACCTAACTAAGATGAACTCATAGCGATAAAGGGACCGTTTGGTTTAGCTTAAAAGAAGTGACTTTTACTTAAACTAAAAAATTGGAGTATAAGTGAGAAAGAAGTTTAGATTTATAAGTTATTAAACTGTTTCAAAAGAAGTAGAAGCCGAGAAAAGAAAACTAACATTCTCAACTTTTTATAAGTATTTATAACTTTTTTACACAAATGGGTTTAGAAAAGTAGAACTTATATTTAACTAGGAATTCAACTGAAAAGAAGAAAGTTTAAATGAAAGGATTTTGTTACCAGTATTATGATAATTATATTCTTATCAGAAATTTTGTCCGGTCCTTCTTTTCCGTCCCCTTGATACTCCAAAAGGACATCCAAGAAGTCCTTCTTCACCTTCTCCGTCGACATAGTTTCATGACCCCTTTCTTTCAGAAAGCTGCTTATGATATTGATGGCTACGCCCATGCCTTTAGCCATATTTTTTCGAACTCTGAATGGATCAAACGGCTTCAAGAATGGCAGGAAGTCTGCCAAGTTAGGTGTCCCCGCCCATTTCGTGACTTGGTTCATTGCATCGAAGAATTCTCGTCCTTCAGTGGAAGATAAATCCAGAAGATCTTTTGAAAGCATGAGGTTGCCCACCACGTTAAATGCCATGAGAAATAAGAGTTCGGACAGTTCCACCTCGCCTGATTTTCCCTCAACTTGCGAGGATGCAATGATCTGTTCTATCCAGCAAACTAGCTTATCAACACACTTCTCCCGGATCTCAGTTGAATCATTGACTCGTCTATTGACTAGGAGCTCCATGGAGCAGAGTTTTCGGACTGTGCGCCAATATGGACCGTAATTGCCCATGGCTAATGACCCTTGGTTGTAGTTCCAGGCTGTTAGTGCATCAAAGACCTTACGATCAGAGAAGACGGCGTCATGGTTCTTGAACAGCTCGGCTGCAGCTTTGGCTGATTGTATGACCATGGTATTCACTAAACCGAGCTTCAACCAAATCACAGGTCCATATCTCCACCGAAGTTTGTATAGGCTCTGGTGTGGCATGCTTCCAAGATCGAAAATATTTCCAATCAGGGGCCATGCTAACGGACCTGGTGGCTTCTGTTTAGTTGAAAAAAAACTTGCATGCATCCATTTCAGCATAACAGTAACAATTGCAGCTAAAAGAGAAGCGGTCAGCCAGCTAAAAGAACTGGTGCTTTCCATTTCTAATCCTTTTCAGTTTTTTCTTCAGTATATAATTGTAACTTTAGTATGTGTTCTATATATATATAGAACATTAAAGATGTTAAATTTTTGTTGTACGGTTCTTGATATTTTTAAAATGAATGGATGCAAATCAGACAGAGTGCCTCGCAGGCACGCAATGTTCTGCCCCAAAGTAAAAACACTCTATTGTGATTGAATAAAACAAAATTTCTTTGAATTTAGCCGTTTTAAATTTATCTGCCTTCTAGATAAGATAATGACAAGTGTGGATATTTTTTTTTGTATAATTATGTTTAATTATTCATTATATTAGTTTACTGCAAGTTCAATATTTATTATTATATTATTTATATTTTGATTGACTATTTATATTATTTTTATATATTTATATTTTTTTAATAACGGTTCAAGGTGATATGTTTAATTGTTGCTTTGACTTTGATACCTAATTATTATTCTATAATGATGGATTAACAAAATAATAATGAAACATATAGATGTAGATTATTGAAATAATTATATATAAGTTTGATATAAATGTGTAATATAAATATTGATATAAGTGTTTTAGACTTTTAATTATAAACTACAATATTAAGATATAGTAAATTAAATTTAATTGTGATCACATGTGCTAAATTATAATTACTCTATTTGTAAGTGATAGAATGAATGACATGGGCTGCAAAAGGTAGAAAAACTTTAAGAAGGTAAGGCTTCTGATGTCTTTTCAAACATCTTATTAACTTATTTACATCTTAATTATAATCAACTTTTTTTTAACCACAAATCATTTTCATTTTCTTTAAATATACACACTTTCTTTTTCCAATATGATTGACTTTGATCGTTTCTATCCTTTTTTAGCCGCTAAAATGGTTGGAAGGAATTATAGACTATCCTTTCAAATAAAACATATTAATGTTGTGTAACACGTGCAAGCCGAGAAGGATTGTTTGGCATAATTAAAAAAATATTTAATTTTTCAAAAAGGAAATTTAATTATTATTTATAAATGATAATTTAATTATAAGTAAAAAGTAATGTCTATTTTGTTTATTTGAATAATTTTTTTTGATATTTACAATTTATTAAATATAAAAATTATTAATATAACAATAAATTATTATAAATTATCTTTTGAAATGATCCACTACATATTTGTAAAATCAAATTTTATTGATAAAAAAAATCACTAAAAAAATTAGAATTTTCAACCGCTCACATTCTGACTTATCAGTGGGAAATTGACTTATAAGTTCGTTACACAAACAATGCAAATATTGTTTATGTCGGGATAAATTATTTGGCACGCATTTTATAAAATATAGCTTTTAAATATATTTTTGAATAATAATTTTATCTATAAACTCTAATATAAAAAGATTTAGAAACAAATTATGCAAGCATATTTCATAAAAAAAATTAAAGAAATGGGTTTTATCCTTTTTGACGGGGTTTGCCATCCCATTTTTATCACATTAATCCTTCTATCGATCCTCATCTATTCTACTCCACTCAAAGGGTGGGTAGATGAGTTTAAAAGGATCACTTCGATTACTTCCCAGTAGTCCAAAACTGTCAGTTATTCCGTCCACTGCTTTCTCTGTCACAAACTTGGTCTAGCATTAATACTGTGTCTGTACATAATTGTTCATTGATTGCACGAATAAATGGAATAATGTTTATGTTTACACTATGGTTGGCACATTATGGTTCATCACACTGTGGAGTGTGAACAGATCTCTGCATGATTTATTTTAAGCCGCTGACTACGTACCAGCGTTCACCAATTTGATGTTTGATAGTAAATGATATACCTTGAGGCCCCCGAACTCGTCCCTCCCTCCCCTGAGGCCCCGAAACCGTCCCTCCCCCAGGGTTAGGCATGCTGTACATGGACCAGGAAAGGAATACTTGTATTTCGGATGCCAAACACTGTGGGATATCCTTGCCAAATAAAATGATTTGCTATCATAGACTTGGCACGCAACCGGAAGACGTGATCAAATCGTTCTGAACTGGTGTGGTAAATGACATTGAAAAGGATACGGGAATTTAACCACGATTGGAAGGAATTTTTCCCAGGGCTGTTTGCGAACAGAGCCGAGCCGAGTTTTAAATTTTTCCTATCGAACCGAGCCGAGCTTTCTTATCGAACAAAAAATTGTGTTCGAGCTCGAGCTCATTAACTAATGAGCCGAACACGAGCTTGTTCATGAACACATACGAGTCGAGCCGAGCCGAGCCGAGTCAGAAAAAAATAAAAATAAGGTCAAATCGCTACTTAACTCTTAAAATAGCAAGCCAAATAAATTTTTAGTGTGTTTTGATTGTACCATATTATAGTTAATATTCTTCTGATCGATTTGATATATTATATGTTGAAATCGGCGTTCAATAACATGTTATATTACGAAATTACCCTAAAAATATTGTGTTTTTTCGAGTTTTAACGAGCCGAGCTTGAGCCGAACACACTAAAAGCTCGGCTCGAGCTCGTTTTCTTAACGAACACATTTATGTGTTCGAGCTCGAACTCGAATTCTTAACGAACTGAGTCGAACCGAGCTTTTATCGAGTCGAGCTCAAGCTTGTTCGCTCTCGTGAACGGCTCTAAATTTTTTTCCTTTCCAAATAAAACATGTTATTGTTGGCCAACACATGTAAGCCCTTAGAAAAAACCACACGCAAGCCATGATCTGCCCGGGATCAAATATAACATGCACACAAGGCAAGGATACAGGTCAAGTACTAAGAGGTCGTTTGGTAGACCAGAAATTAGTCAGGTATTTAAAATACCTAAGAAGTGCTAATATATGCAGTTGTTTGGTTGACCTAAAACACAGGAAGTTGAAGTCACCAGGAAGTTACATTAGCTGTAGAACGTAGGAATTTACTTGCCCACTCCCCCCTCGTTACTCAGACTTCCTGCATCACGTACTTAATTTAAATTTTTTGTAATATAACATAAAACTACATAATCCACTCTGAAATAATATACTAATACATATAATATTAATAATAATTAATTAAATTTAAAAATTATAATTATTTTATTTATTTATTCATTATGTGCAACTTAAAATATTATTCTGGGACACGCGTAAATTTAATTTTTATTTAATATACCGGGAAAAAACATTAGTTGCTCTAAAATAATATATTGACACGTATAATAGTAGAAATAATTAGTAAATTTCAAAAAATTATAGGATTGTTATTTTTATTGTTATTTTATGTAACTGAAAATATAATTGTTAAATTGTATTTCTTCATTAACAAAATTGTAAAATATGTTCATTTAATCTAATAAAATAATAAAAAGAAAATGACAACATATTAATAATATTATATTGTCAAAACCTTATAAATATCAAAAGTCAGGGATAAATTGAATACCTAATTTGTTTAATAAAATAATATGTAAATATTTATATAAAATACATCTTAGGTCAATGTTATAATAAGGAATAATAATATATAAAAATATTGATCAAATTATTTTTATAATAAATTAAAGGATAAAAATGTTATTCAAAATTTAATAATAATAAATTTTAAATTTAGTTAAACAAAATAATTAACATAATTAGTATAGAATTCACTTTTATCAACCAAATATGTTTATTAGACTTCCGATATAATTTTGTCAACCAAACATGTTTATTAAACTTCCTAGATAGTTTTTATGGAAGGGAAGTGTAATAAATTTTCAGATAATAATTACGAGAGTTTGCATATTTAGTGGGATAAAATAAATGTTAATATATTTAAGGGATTTTTTTAAAAATACCCATCTGTAAAATTATTTTTTTAAAAATACTACCATCTTTTTCATTGTTTTTAAAAATACATTTTCATAAAAAAAAATTTACAAATGAGGTTGCAAATGAAGTTGCAACTTTTGCAACTGCCTTGGGCGGCGCAGCCGCAAAAGTTGCAAATGAGGTTGCAAAAGTTGCAAATAAAAATAGAAAGTTGCAACTGCAATTGCAACTAGTTCAACTGAAAACTGTAAGTTGCAAATGAGGTTGCAAAAGTTGCAAATGAGGCTGCAAATGAAGTTGAAACTTCATTTGCAACCTCAGTTGCAACTAAATGCAACTAAAAACTATATATAATTGCAAATGAGGTTGCAAAAGTTGCAAATGAGGTTGCAAATGAAGTTGCATCTGCAGTTGCAACTTCATTTGCAACCTCAGTTGCAACTAAATGCAACTGAAAACTGTAAGTAACAACAGATGTATGATGTGCCCCTGGCGGGGCCATTAGATTGCAATAGAATCAACTGAATGCAACCATATGCAACTGAATACAACCATATGCAACCATATATGCAATTACAATTCCTGATTTCAAGTTCCAGTAGACATTTGAAAACTGGAACTTGAAATCAGGAATTCGGTTGCATATGAAGTTGCAAAAGAGGTTGCAACACGGCTGGCGCCGCCTGGAGTTGCAGATGAGGTTTCAAAAGTTGCAAACGGTATTTTTGAATTTTTTTTTTATGAAAAGGTATTTTTAAAAATAATTCTGAAAAATAGTATTTTTGAAAACAATAAAAGAAAAGGTAGGTAGTTTTGTAGATTTCCCTATATTTAAGTTTAGAGTAAATATTGTGAATCACCGGATCTAAGCTAGTCTATTTAATTGTGGAGTTATTCAGTAATTGAACCAACTTAAAAAAATAGCAATATATGTTACTTATATTTTTGTCAACTCAAAATTAAAACATTATTGCAAATGAATATATTTACAGATTAAATATATCATAAACAAATATTATAGAATCTTATAGAATCTTGTATTGTATAAATAATGGGAAGTTCCAGTAAATTTAAATTACTTCTCTTTTTCGGTGTCATTACCGGCCAGGCCATTTTAGAACAGTTTAAGCACCTCTCTAGTAATTTATTTTTTTAATTTATTCTTATAAATAAAATTTAATATATAAATATTTGTATAGAAAAAATATAATTAATTAATAAAACTACGCGATCAGTGTACACGCAAAAAGTCAAAAATTAAATGTAATTAAGAATTAAATTATAAATGATAAGTGAATCTAACTTACTAATTATTAAATATATGTGAATAAATTTACTTATAAGTTAATTGAGTATTTGGTTTTTAAATTTATAAATTTTAATATAAAATATTAAAATACAAGAAACATTACTCATAAATAAAATTTATTACACTTTAAAAAATTTAGAAATTTCATAATAAAATATAAATCACTTAAAAAAATCTTTAAGAAAACAAGTATTTCTGACTTACTTTAAAAATCTAAAACAAAAACTTCTGCTTCTATTATCAAACTTCAAACATGCACAATATATATGGCCTATCATGATATTATTAGATGAGCTGAGGCTAAGTATAATTTTATAAACTTTTCTAAATATTTTTTTAATAAAATTTAAATTTATAATTTTTATTTAAAAGATTAAAAATAAATTATACAATCATATTTTATTATAAAAAAGAGAGCGAAGAAATTGGCTTTTTAATTTCCTCTTTGACGGGTTTGTCATCCCCATTTTTTCACACTAATCGTTCTCTCCTGATCTATTCTGCACCACTCAAAGGGCGGGTAAAAATGTGTTCAAAAGGATCGCATCCATTATTTCCCAGTAGTCCAAAACTGCACGAACTTGGTCCAGCATTAATACTGTGTCTGTACGTAATTGTTCATTGATGTTTACAGGGGGGATCTAGTAAAGGGCACGGGGGGACACGTGTCCCCCCTAATTTAAAAAAAAAAAAAAATTACCGCCGTGATTTCGGGAAAAAAATATAAGTGTCCCCCTAAAAAATTTGAAAATTTAGGGGTGTCCCCGCGAATTTTAAAAGTTCAAGTAAGTTGCAGTGGTTTAATAAAATTATAAGGAACTAAAAGGTAATTTGTACACATATATTTATATTAAAAATATGAATAGATATAACATATGTTTTAGTCTCTGCAGTCTGTTCTCTCGAGCAGAGCTTGTGCCTGGCTAGTGTAAGTACTCACCTTTTTATTAATCCAAATTACCCACCGATCAAATACAAACCGAATACAATCACTGAATCATCTATCAGCTACTAGTTAATTAGATATGTGCTTGAGGCTTCTGATGTGGAGCGCTGCGTTTTCTGTCCTTACCTGTCCGAGCTCCGCCTAATCCATGGATGTTTCTTCTTCAGTTCTTCTGCAGAGTAATTCCGGAATCTAAAGATTAAACAAAGTATGTTTATATTGTCACTGTGTGTCTAATTTATAGATATCTGTTGTGTTTATGCTTTAAATTCAAATTATTAGGTCATGGGTGATGGCCTGATGGGTACCAGCAGGCTAGCAGAGTAGCAGGCAACAGCTGAAAAGGGGGAATTCTCAATTCTGTGATTACAAAATTAAGGTGTGTTTATTTTTCCCCTACTGTAACTTTGTAAGCTTTTGATTATCGTTAGTTGATACTTAAAATGTCAACCCTATATTTGTTAAACAGTTAATCAATTATGCATCGATTCTATAAAAAACTCCGAACATCTCCCCCCTCATCTCCAACACCTCCCCAGCCAATAGTAAATGAGTCTCCAATTGTAGATGTTCCTGAATCTTACCCACCAGATTTAAACCCGGAAACTGTAGTAGATGAACTTGAAGCTGATCCAGGATTGCGAAAGAATTTAAATACTGTCGCAAAATACTATACTTTTGGCTTGGCTGTGACTTGTGAGACTGTGGTTGCTGCCTTGCTGGTTCTTGACTAGCATGCAGGTACATTTATCAATCTGTTATGACTTATGAGTTAATTAAGAAAATATTTTGGTGTCCCCTCTAAGATTAGATCCTAGATCCGCCCCTGGATGTTTACACTGTGGTTGGCACATTGATGGTTCATCACAAGTGACAGGGGAGTGTGAACAGATCTCTGCATGATGTATTTTAATTAAGCCGTACCACCATCCAACGATACGATATTTGATAACTGATGTATATAATGAGGCCCCTAGACCCTAGCTCGTCCCTCCTCTGGGGTTAGGCCTGCTGCACTGCAACAAATATGGTTATTTAATACGGATAACTTATGACTAATACTTGCGCTGCTATATGAAATTTACGACGTTAGTAGAAAATTGTGACGGCTTTTCAAATTTATTATCTGAAAAAATCAACGGATATTTTCAATCATAAATTGAGAATTTATCGATATTAAACTTAATTTCTGCATAAATAGCCAAGTTTGTTATACTGCAGGATATGAACCAGATACTTGTATTTAGGATGTCAAAAACTGTAGGATATTTTTGGCTCCTCAGCCAAATAAGATGAGTTGCTATCAATGACTGACGCACGCAACCAGATGACGTGATTAAATCGTTCTAAACCGATACTCCCTCCGTCCCAATCATTCTATACAGTTTTCTTTTTGGGATGTCCCATCATTTCTATACATTTTCAAAATAGCAACTTTTTATAATATAAAACACTACTACACCCACTACATTCTCCCACTGTCTCCATTATATAATAATAAAAACACTATTACACCCACTACTTTACTCCACTATTTCAAATCTATTATTAAAAAATATGTGGGTCCCACCACTTTACCCACTTTACATCTAACTTTACTCATTTCTTACACTTTTTCTTGGTTTTCGTGTCCGGTCCCAATGTGTATAATTCATTGGGACGGAGGGAGTAAGTAATAGGTCAGTGGAGGCTAAAAAAAAATATCATATTCCATATACGGTTTGTCTGGTGTGGTTTTGTCTAGTTTGTATCTGTGAGCACCTGTTAAGCGCGGAATTTTATATGTTTGAGAGATTTTGATTGATGTGGTGGTTGTATATAGAGTAGAGCTGAACAAAAAGACCGGTCCTAAAAAGCCTATCTGGATAAGCCCGGATAAAGCCTGGATATAAAAAGTCCGGACCGGTCCAAGTCTGGCCTGCAAGTCCTTACAAGGCCTTAATTTTATGATAAAAATCCGGCCCGGCCGGCCCGGCCCGATGATAGCCCTGATAAAAGCCTGGCGGGTAAAAGCCCGTTTAGCGACAAAAGCCGAATAAAAGCCTGGATATTTCTGGAAAAGCCTGTTTATGTTCTTATGCAAAGGGATGTTTGTGATTGTGGATGAATATATGTACTGGATATGTGTATTTGCATTATTTGCCTATTCAATTGTCTTAAATATCCTCTTTATCCTGGCACTGACATACCTAAACAGTAAGATTCCACTTTTGACTAACAAGTTTTCCTCCAACTTAAAAGCCTGGCAGGCAATTTCCAGAAATATGTATATATTGTAGTTATTTTGGGAAACAAAAGCCCGGTTAGACTGGGCTGATCCACCAGGCTAATGATAGTCCTTCATTTTCAGAAATTATCAGGCCTGACCCGGCCCGGTAACAAGAAAAGCATGGTCCAGGCTTATTTAAAAAAGCCCGACCTTTTTAAGGACCGGTCCTGGGCCTAGCAGGCCGGTCCTTCTGTTCAGCTCTAATATGGAGTAGATCTGGCAAACAGTTTGTGTCGTGTACTTTCGTGTTTTTGTGTACTGAACCTTAAACCCGAACCCGAACTGTTTGGGTTTCGTGTACCAGTTCTGCAGCACGTACACGAACCAAATTATTTCGTGTCAACACGAACCGTACACGAAAAATTTCGTATACCTTCCGTGTGCCACAAATAGTTTGGATGAAATGTACACGAAATACACATTTGTACACGAAAGTACACGGATTTCACAATAAATTTATTATTTTTACAATTTTTCTATGACAAACAATAGATTAGACATATAATAAATTCATAAGATAACACAAATGAAATAACAGAACTGAAATTGATTAAAGAATATATATAAATAAGTATAGTATATTTTTTTAATTTATATTTATTTATTTAGTTCGTGTACTTTCGTGTCGTTCGTGTGCTTATATTAAAAACCGAACCCGACACTAATAGTAACGTGTACTTTTCGTGTTCGTGTACTTTCGTGTTCGTGTACCGAATATTAAAAACCAGACCCAAACTTTTCGTGTCGTGTACCGAATTGCCAGGTCTAATATGGAGTGATCCATCATTATTAAGATATGAGAGGTAATAAAAATGACCGGTCAAACTTTTAGAATTCCGCACTAGCATGTGCCCACACACTAGGCCTGGCAATTTGACACGTAACACGCTAACACGAAACGAAACGACACGAAAAAAATGGATACGGGTTTTGATTTTCGATACACGAAACACGAAAGTACACGAACACGAAATTACACGATAGATTTCGTGTCGGATATGGGTTTTCATTTGGGGTACACGAAATACACGAAATATTTGTAGATTATATTTATTATATATATGTAATGATATATTAAATATGTAATTGAGTATAAAGTATATATTTATATGTACGTGTGGATATATATTGTGGATACATTAACAAATTTATAAAGAATTGTATACAAGTATAATATATATCATTCACATTTAATAAATTTATAAAGGAAAATATATATTAAATCCATTTTTTGATTAAAAAATATATTAATATCTTTATATATAATATACACGAAAAGTACACGAAACGATTCGAAACGGATACGGGTTTCAAATTAGGTACACGAAATTAATAACGGGCGGATACGGGTTTCACCCTCGAGTACACGAAACACGAAAATACACGAAACGAAAGTATACGAAACGAAACGATTGCCACCCCTACCACACACCAGACAAACCGGTCAATATAATACGTAAAATGTGAAAATATTCGTGTCATTTTTTTGACGGACTCTCATGTTTTTGTGTCGGTAGTTGAAATCGATTTTGATTACTCACGGATAGAAAACAAAATTACAACTATTTTTTAATTGTTTTGATGTTTATAATTTACTCTGTCACAATCATTTTTTACAGTTTTTTTTTGAATAATTTCTTTGCATTTCAAAACTTATCAAAAATAGTCAATAGATCCGATCAATTTCCCACTTTTCTTCACTTCACATTATTTCATTATCTCTTTTCCATACGTTAAAATCAATGTTTCACACCACTCCACTCCACCCACTTTTCTTTATCTTTTCCTACTTTAAACATATTTCTTAAAATCCATGACCAAATCATTGGTAAACAAATGATTGAGACGGAAGGAGTATCAAATATGAAAAAGTATTATTAGAATAATAATGATAAAGTATTATAAGTTATTTTTTATGAACTTTTATACTTTTGTAAAATTAATTTCGAAATCTATACTATACTATAATAAGCCAACATGGGTATAATTTGTAATCCAAGGTTTTAGTTATATTTTTTGGTTTGGTACTACAAGTCTGCAAATATGGAGTCTCTTAGTATCATAAACAGTTTCAAATACTAAAAACACTCATAACAATACATTATCATATAATATTTCATTAAAAAAATTATAATGATGTTATAAATAAAATTATAAATATACAATTTTGAATATCTTTTTTTAACAAGAACTTTCGTATAACTCTTTTTAACTTTAAAATGTTCTATTTCAATATAATCATTACATAACCCTTTCTAAATCTAATATTAAAAGTTATTGTTGTCAAAAAAAACAAGATCACAAAATTACGTTGAAATTCGATTAATTAGATTACGGAATCTTTCAAAGGTATTACACGATCGGCTATGTTTGGAAAAAATTAGAATTTTCTGATTTTTTTATTTTTAAATCTGTGTGTACTAAATTCGGATTAAATGTACTAAAATCTTTATATATATATATATATATATATATATATATATATATATATATATATATATATAGGGGGCTTCTCAGTGAGAAACTTGTCAAAATGGTAACCTAGGAACTTTTTTCAAAAACACGTGGGTGGTAGCGGTTGCACTATTTGCTGGAAGTTACTTCAGTTCTGTACTAGCAGTTATTGTATGTCTTCTGTAAATAACTATACTCTAAACACAAAAATATTTTTAAAGATAATTAATATTTCTATGTTCTGTTAATTTATAAAAAATATTTTTATGTTTTGTAAATTTATTTATGAACTTATGTTCTGTAAATAAATATAATATGTGTCCTGTAAATTAATTACAACCATATTTACACATTTAAATAATATTTTTAAACTAATGTTCTGTAAATTAATTACAGAACACGATATTATGATTATAAATAAAACTATTTATTTATAAACTTATGTTCTGTAAATAAAATATAATATGTGTCCTGTAAATTAATTACAGTCATATTTACACATATAAATAATATTTTTAAACTAATGATTAAAATTATGATTATAAATAAAACTATTTATTTATAGACTTATGTTCTGTAAATAATATAATTAAAAGATAAAGAATGTTAATAATAATGAATAGAGAAATATATGTGGTATGTGTTTGAGAATAAGTGGTCACGTGGTTAGGTGTTTTAGGTTTACAGGTATACAGTTACAGAAGTAGAGCGCATGCATATTGTATGGCTGAGATGTAAAGTTACCCGGTTACCCGGATAGGGAGTTCCTCGTTGAACTATACCTTTTATATATATATATATATATATATATATATATATATATATATATATATATAGGAGTAAGATCCTAAGAGAACTTTTTTATCGAGAGAACCGAGGGAACTAGTCTATCTACCGTAGATCAGTCATTTTAATCCAATGACTATTATAATTAGAAGATTTAGTGAATATATATATAAATGATTCAGTAAAGGGCATAATCGGATATCAATAAAAAATATTTTATGGGCAAATTTTCATTTATGACCAATGATTTGATTAACATAAATAATAAGATATGTAATCAATTGATTTCCTTATTTATATTCTCCATATCTTAATCAATCAACCAGAGAATTTAATGTATATTAACTCTGAATTTCAAATTTCAAATTTTCAAAAGATTGACCATGATGAAAATATTTATTCATCAGATATTCTTCAAATATTGTGTAAATATCACGTTTAATAAATCAGTACTTTATTATCCATTAAATATTTCTTTTCAATATTGTATAAATATTTAGTTTTCTAATAAAGATTCTTCAAAATATTGTAAAAGTATTTAGTTACAGAATTAACTTGCGAAATCTATTATAGCAAACTTATATGTTTTTTTGTTAGGAATTCTATAAAGTGCTCTTTAAATATAAATTAAGTTAGTATTATTTTTCAATAATAAAATTTTGAGATTCTTTAATAAAACTTAAATATAGTTCACCATGTTAATATTCTTTCAATTACTTAAAATAAAAGTTTTATGTCAATTTTATAAATAAATATTTAAAAATTATACTATACCCATTCTTCAATATTTGAGCGTACATTTTAAAGAATCTTAGAACATTTTAAACAATCTCAATTTTCATTTATGACCAATGATTTGATTAACATAAATAATAAGATATGTAATCAATTGATTTCCTTATTTATATTCGCCATATCTTAATCAATCAACCAGAGAATTTAATGTATATTAACTTTGAATTTCAAATTTCAAATTTTCAAAAGATTGATGATGATGAAAATATTTATTCATCAGAGATACTTTCAAATATTGTGTAAGTATCACGTTTAAGGAATCAGTTGTTTATTATCCATGAAATATTTCTTTTTCAATATTGTTTAAAAAATTGTGTTTTCTAATAAAGATTCTTCAAAATATTGTAAAAGTATTTAGTTAAAGAATTAATTTGCGAAATCTATTATAGCAAATTTATATGATTTCTTGTTAGGAATTCTATAAAGTGCTCTTTAAATATAAATTAAGTTAGTATTATTTTTCAATTATAAAATTTTGAGATTCTTTAAAAAAACTTAAATATAGTTCACCGTCTTAATATTCTTTCAATTACTTAAAATAGATATTTTATGTCTATTTTATAAATAAATATTTAAAAATTCTACTATATCCATTTTTCGATATTTGAGCGTACATTTTAAAGAATCTCATAACATTTTAAAGAATCTCAATTTAATTTGAATTATACTTTATTATATATACTAGAATTTATTATTAAATTTTCTTTTTATAGGGTCGGAGAGAGGACCAATGCTTAAATTTTTAGGGTTTAAATCTAAATACATGTTTTTTCGCATAATTGTGTGTATTCAAAAGTAATTTCAAAATTTAATACACAAATGAGAATTTTTTTCATGTGAAGTTCTAAACCCAAACTAATATATAAATATATAATTTTTACAAGAATCTTTAAGTGTACATATATAGAATCTTAGTATATTATAATATGTAGTAATTCAACTAAATATTGAAATAAATAAAAATATTAATTTATTATTTTATATTTTAATAATGAGAAATTACTTAGTAATTAGATCCCACAACTTTTCTTTTACTGATAAAAAATATAAATATGACGGTAATTAATAGATTCCGTACGAAAATATAATTTTATTAAAATTCAATTATTTAGAAAGATAAATATGAATTTAATTAGTAGATTTTTTTGAAGGAATATAGTTATGGTAAAATTCAATTATTTGAAGCAATTTAGACAATATATTTGTGTATTCAAATAAAATACAAAGTATTTATTATAAAAATATTATTTGTTGGGAGATTCTCTTAAGTGTTTTAAATAAATGAAAATTGTAATTTATTATATTTTATTTTAATAATGGGAAACTAGTTAGTAATTAGATTCCACAACTTTTCTTTTACAGATAAAAAGATAAATATGATGGAAATTAGTATATTCTTTAGGAGAATATAATTATATTAATATTTAATTTTAAAAAGATAGATATGACAGTAATTAGAAGAATCTATAAAAGAAGTATAACTGTAGTAAAATTAAATTATTTAAAACATTTGAGAGAATATATATGTGTATTAAAATAAATACACAAATATTTGTTTGAGAAATATTATTTGTCGGGAGATTCTTTTAAGTGTTTTAAATAAATGAAAATCTTAATTTATTATATTTCATTTTAGTAATGAGAAATTAGTTAGTAATTTGTTTCCACAACTTTTCTTTTATAGATAAAAATTATAAGTACGGTGGTAATCAAGTAGACTCCTTAAGAGAATATAATTGATATTAAAATTCAACTAAGTTCTCTAAAATCCTTAGTAAAAAAAAAGTTCTCTAAAATAATCTTTAATGTAATTTAAAATTCTCAATTCTCTTTAAGTGTGCTATGAAAACACATAATTGAATCTTATCAAAGATATTGCATACTATTACTAGAGTAATAATATTTAAACAGTTAAAATATTTTTAAATATATATAGAAATTCACTTGACTTTTGTAAGAATAGTTAAAAGAATCACATTTAAATGCTCACTCATATGGAATAATTACATTCTATTTACACAAATCATCTTTAATCTAATAAAACATATAATGGAATCTTGATAAAAAAAATCTACAATCTATACTAAAAATTGAAGTCTTTTACAGAGGAACACTAATGTCTTTTAAAATGCATAAAGGAATCTTTTTTAATATATTTTTATTAGAATAGTTAAATGAATCATGGTTAAATTATCCTTAATATTGATTAAATATATACTCTTAACACAAATATTCTTCAATATAATATCTAATAAAACACAAAATGAAATCATGACATTCAACTTTGTGTCTAAAAATACACATAATGAAATATTAACGAAATATTCATAAATTATTAATAGAATATTATTTTAATATGTAGATTATTTCAAAATGTATATCAGAACATCTTGTAGAATTTTAGGAAATTTTATTTTCGAATAATTAAAAATATATTAATAAAATAGTAAGAACATCTAGCAGAACCTTGATATTATTTTGACTAAAATAATGGTTGTAATTGGTTGGGGTTTTGTGTGTGACAAATATGGCTTATTAGATAACAGAACACCTATTAGATTAATATTCTATAATATAAATTTTAGTATTTTAAATTTATTATAATTAAAATATTGTTGAAGTTGTTTGTGAGAACTTCAGAACTGTATCATATGCAAGTAACATTTGTAAAAAAGATTTCTTAGAAAATGTCATTAAGAACAAGTTCTACCATTTTCATCGTGTACAAAGTACAATGACATAATCATTCTTATAATTTTCTTGAGTCCAGTGAACAGCCAATTCAAATCCTCTAACTATTCTTTTGGCTTGGTTTAGCAGCATGAGTTCCGTGATTGCCCGGCATAATAGCAATTTTCTTCTGCTTTCCAGCAATAAATCAAGACTTTGAATTTTCTTTCCATCATATAAGTTGTTGCCGTCCATAGGGAATCAAGATATGAACATGTTGGCATGCTGTTGTTGCTTCAGTTATATCAACTTTGAATTTTTGCAATGATCCACTAATACAAAACTAAACAAACTCAGACTCATAAACTTGCAAAGGAATGCAAAGACAGCTATGACTTGGTACGCAGGACACAAAATCGAACCCCAACTCAGAAAAACGACTCGGCATCAGGACTGAAAAAAATCAAAAGAAAACGCACTGCTCAAACAACTCGGTAACCATCGAACGAAAATTGACAGAAAACAGGGGACGGGGTTGTCTTTGGTGTGGGTTTAGAAATCAAGCAGGGTGATGATTCTTTAAAGAATCTAGATCAATGATGTTCGCATGCTGTTGTTTCTTGTGCACCAGCACATCAATCGTCTTCACTTAACCACGAAGTTCATCACATGATAAGGGTATTCCTTCAAATTAAACACAACCACCGAATTAAACACTGTCTGCGTAATCCGTTCTTTTTGGTCATTTGACAAACCCGAAATACATCACATAACGAAATCAGTTTACACTGCAGCATAAAAACAAAAAATCGTAGTTAGTGCTAAATTCATTGTTTGCCAAGAGATTAGTTAACAGAATCGATTAAAACACTCACTAAACATTAATAAGATAGAATACAAACCTTGTAATTTTCTCGCTGTTCTCCATCATGGAATTCTGCAACTAAGTTGTTCTACGTCTGTGATTGTAGAAGATAAGATTATGTTTTGTATTATATGTGTTTCTATATATCTAAATAATGAGTATATTGCATAATCTTTCCTTTTAAAATTTTATTGTGATTGATTTGTATGCAATTAAATGTGATTCAAATTTCCATGTTTAAAAGATTCTTTGCTGATCATGTCCAAAATAGAAAGCCATTTACCCAGCATATACATGATTATTACAATAATGCCATTAAATTTATGGGTTTTAAATCATTATAATATTAGGATATATCTACGGTTGTTATTAGATCTCTCAGTTCTCTTGATAGTAAGGTTCTCCCTCGAACCTTACTCTCTCTCTCTCTATATATATATATATATATGCCATTACTCAAAACAGAACACTCTTAAAAAAAGAACAACACAGAACACTTTAGAATCAAATGTAGAATCTCATCAAAACCTTGAATTAAATTCAAATTTTAAGGTGATTAACGTTTTATTATGAATAAAAACAGTATCCACCATGTTTAACAATAAATATAAATTAAAAATAACATGATTCTATGTAAAATAATCGTGCAAAAGATATATCTATATGATTCTATTCTGGATTCTATTCTTGATTCTAGTCTGGATTCTATAATATTTCATATTAATAATTTGGATGAGTTTGGATGTTAGAATTCATATATCAAGTTTAATTACTACTTAACTATGTAATTATAACCTTAACAAATCATTATTTATGAAAAATGAAGTGTTATGATAGTGTTTTGTGTTGTTCTTTTTTTAAGATGTTCTGTGTGGAGTGCAACCCTATATATATATATATATATATATATATATATATATATATTAGGGTTTGCCCATTTTTAAGTAATTGAGAGAAAATATAGTTAGTTGAATAATATAATTTAATTAAAATTCAATCCATTAATACTAAAATATTAATAAAATGATGTAAAAATTTAAATTTTAAATAATAAATTACGAACTATATACCCGTCCGTGCTTCGCACGGGTTAAAGGCTAGTAATATATAAAATAAAACATATATCATACGGGAAACAATCCGTGGTTATTAGGGGTGAGCATTGGTCGGTTTGGACGGTTTTGAGGGTCCAAACCGAACCAAACCGAAATTATCGGTTTTCCAAAATTTCAATCCGAAACCAAACCGTTAAGTAAAAAAACCGAACCGAACCGGTCCATTTAAAATGGTTTGGTTCGGATTGGTTTCGGTTAAAACCGTTTTTTTATCAATATAACAAATTCAACGACAAAATTAAACTTGAAATTGCAAAACAAGAATTGAAAGTTTAAAATATATTATGAATTTGTATATTAGATTTTAATTATATTTTAAAAAAGATATTAAATTATAAGAGCTTGTAAAATATAAGGAGAGGGAGAAAGATGATAAAAATGTAATTCTTATACTTTTATTAAAAAAACAAAAAAATAATACATACAAATTAGTATATCAATATTCTTTAATAAAATATAATAATAGTTTTTTATGTTTTATTTTTCACATATTTTGTAGAATATAATTTTATTATCAATTTATTATTCACACATGTATATTATTATTTCAATATATATATTCGGTTCGGTTTGGTTATATCGGTCGGATTAGAGGTAAAAACCGAAACCAAACCGAAAAAATTCGGTTTTTTAAATTTCAAACCGTAACCAAATCAAACCGTTAATAAATCATAAAAATCGGTTTGGACGCTTTGGATCGGCCGGTTTAAATCGGTTTGGAGAATTCTTGCTCGCCCCCAGTGGTTATGATAAAATTATATTCGTATCAATTCTATTAGTGGAAAGCAAATCAAATTTGAAAATTGATTCTGCTGGTTATCCGTCCTCGCTGGTGCACCACGACCCGATCCGACCCTAATCATCTCCTTCATCAATCACTCCCCCACCCTCGTCTTCCCTGTCTCTTCTTGTTCACTTTCCCGCCATTAAACCCTAAACACTTTTTACTCTTCTTTTTTCACCACCTACCCACCATACTTGAAGAATTCATACAAGGTAAACTTCCTTCCTTTAAATCTTTCTTGATGAAGGAAGATTAATTTCAACTGCACATTGTTTGTTGAAGATTTCCTTTGATTTTGTGCAGCAAGAGCTTGAATTAATCAACCAATGGGTGATGAAGAAGACGCCTTTTATGTTGTGAGGAAGGGGGACATCGTGGGTCTATACGACAATTCTTCTGACGTTCAAGCCCTTCTCGTGCGTAATTATACACTTTTATTCTATTTATGTTGTGTGTATATATGTTCTTTGTCACTCCTAAGAGCCTAATGCCTGTGATCGCCTTCAATTATGGAATGATAAGGGCATGAATATTAACGGGATATTCCTTCAATTTGTTTATTTAGTTTGTTAAATCGACTCAGAGTAAACTAATTAACTGTCTAGGTCAGTGGAATATATAGGGGGTGTTTGTTTCCGGCTTAAAAGCCGGACTTCTGGTTTATAAGTTAAAATCACTTATTTATACCGTTTGTGTAAAAAGTCAAGAAACACTTATAAAAAGCTAGGAATGCTAGCTTTTGAATGCTAGCTTTTGTTTCAGGGTTTCTGCTTATTTCCCAAACACTTTAATCACTTATAAGTCTTAACTTGCTTCTAACTTTTACTCCACTTTTTTATTTTAAGCAAGAAACATTTATTTTAAGCTCACCCAAACGGCCCCATAATCTTCTTATATGTTCTGTAACTAGTATAATGATGACTCTTAAAAGTGCATGCTTGCTTATATTATACTTATTCTTGATTGCTTAGATGTATGATCCTTCTATTACTGTGTTCAAAGGATATTCTCTTCCCAAAGAGACTGAGGCATTCCTGAATTCACGTGGGCTTAAGAATTCTATTTGTTCCATTGGCACCTCCAGTGTGAAAACTGATCTTTTTGGCCCGCTTGCTGTGTTCCCTTTTCAGGTAATTACTATTGTATCTGCAAGGCTGAGCCTGCGGACACTCCTTTATCTCATTATCTGCAACGCTTGCTTAAGAATTCTATTTGTTCTATGTTCGTCTCTTCTTTTTTATCAGATAGATGTCACTTGCATTATTTTTACTTGAAGTTTAGTCTTGTCTCTTGTTCCACTTTCTCATCAAATTTGATTCTCAGATGGACCAAGACTCCAAGAGTCAATAAAGGAAAACCAAACATCTTACTCGGACTTAAGGTCTGAAAGGTGAGATGTGAGCATAATTTTGCTCCTTTGAGTAGAGAAGTTTTTTTCGTGACTACCTCTAACGTGTGATTGTTTTTTTTGAAAAGTTACAAAAGATGCTGAGAATCATGAGAATTTTAAGCAGATGCAAAAGGGCATTAAAAGAAAAAGCTGGTGCGAATAGTAGGATAGTCATCTGTTTGGGAATCGTACTTGTACAAACATGGCATAGAACACCATAAAATTACATTGCAATAATAAGAGCAGATACGGAAAGTACTAGATATCACTCCAGAAACGAATTCCTAACTATATAGGATCATGAAACACACCCTTCCCCCTCTATGAACAAGTATTATAACATTCCAACTACAAGAAGAGTGAAAAATTATTCAAAAAATGTAGATGTTTACTGAGTGAAGCCAATTTAGTGTCAATTGTATGTAAGCTTCCGTTATTGTTATGAAAATAAATTGTGTTTGTTGAAAAGAGAGTACCAGTTTCTTGTTTGTGTCCACCAATAATCTTTTCTTTTAAATGTTAATATTTATTTTATATAATTAGATATACACATCAATTTATATCTATCGAGTGTGTTTCTTCTTGATTTTGCACTTAACCTCTTGGTAGCCTCTTGCGCATTTCATGCTTATTAACTATGCCCTCCTCACGGATGCCATCATCCGTCTCCTCCGGATGTGATCAGGCTCTCTATTAACACTCGTAGTCTGGTTCTGGTTTCTGGTATTGGTGTATCTGTTTGTGTCTCAGGATTTTTCTCTTTTTTATATTTATTATGCGTCAACTAATCTAGTCAAGTATTAATCGTTGCTATGATTAAATTATTTAAGGCTCTAGTCAAGTATTATTCCTTGCCATGATTAAATTATTTAAGGCTTATATTTTAAGGAGTAGCTCGTGCAACTTGTAAATGTTGATTATTTTCAGGAACCAGCTAGCGATAAAGAGAAAGCAGTGCGGATATATTCTTCAGAAAAGAGGCTGCAGGTAGACTAGTGGTTGTAAAATCTAATAATGTTTAAAACATACACTACAACACATATAGCTGCTTGAGACTGATTTTTGTAAAGCATGTTCTTCTATTCTGATTTATATGAAGTATTCTTTGTTTTGCAGCGCCTTTAATGAAGATTTTTGTTGCAGAAACTATGCATTTATGTTCAATTTTACTATATTACCCTATGTTTGCAAAGTAGCAAAGGAAGAATTTGAACTCTGTAGACCCCTTTCTTACAAACCAAACAAGATATGAGGGTATGGCAGGAATTAGTTTAAGGGCTTAATGAAAGGAACATGTTTGCCAAATGCTTCATGTCCTGCATGATTGCTTAGGCTCTGTTTGGTATAGTTGTTGCAAACACCTTCAGCAGTTTTTTTTACCAATAAGTAGGTAAAAAAGTGTGGCAAAATTTAAAAAAACAGAGCTTTTGGCCTTAAAGTTGCTGTTAGAGAAAGTAGGTTCCCCCATGTTTTTGGAACAAGGTGCTTTTCAGCTGTTGCAGGAAGCATCTACATTTTAATTTCAAATCATACCAAAAATATTATTGCAAGACATGCAAATATTAAAAAAATTACCAAACACTCATGTGATTTTTATAACACTTCCCGCCAGCATCTTTTCTTTTAGCACCGCTATTTTGAACAGCAATCCCAAAAGGAACCTTATTTGGGAGACTGCTTACTTGGTCTTTAACATATTTATTTACACATTAGCTCCTTCGGATCTTGTCTGTGCCTTTCGTTTTTTCATTTCTCCATGTTGTGGTCATTTCAAATCCTCGACTGTGTGGTGTATGGAAGATGTATAATTAACGAATGGGAAAACTCATTCAAACACAAAATGGTAGGCAGGTGGTAGGATTACTTGAATGTCATCTGATCTAGAAAATCTAGTACTGATTTTTAATATGTTCTTTGCTTCTTTTTACGTAAGTTTTTTCAACTTTAGACGATTAGATTTTGATCTGTAAAGTTTGAGTCAAATCTTTTTTTAAAAATTCGGTTAGACAGATTAATTTTTTATGGCACTTGATAAGAAAATTTAGAAGCCAACCTTTTCTGTACCAGCTTAAACCTTGCTATCTAAGTGTATTGATGGATCTGATGATGTCATAGTCATAGTCATAGTCACAGGGGCTGATTTTTGAGCAGTGTAAGAAAAAGTAGGAAAGAGAAATGACTCAGGTAAAGGGAGTGTAATGATTATGTATAAATTTTACGGTCTTCCTTTTTTGTGCAAATATTATCATATTACAAAGTATTACCCAAAATGGGAAGATGTTTGTAAACACATGTAATAATGAAATTCTTTCCTTTCCTATTCCTTGTCTTTATTGTGAAAGTCTATACCACATAACGTTTTCTAACATCCAAAGCATTCATAAATTGTTTTGGACCAAGGAAAGAAGACATGATATATTTAATGCCAACATGTGTTTAAACTGAGAGTCATTTCTTGCACAAGTGTACTATATATAATAATTATCTGGCTATCAACTCTGGAGAAGGCCCTAGGAATTGTATTGAGATATGAGATATATATGAACCGTTGAATTGTTCTATTATAATATATGTATAATATGTTCAAGTTCTCACATTTCCAATAAGCATATTTTCAAAGAAATTGCAAGTTATCTCAACTTTGCAATGACTTCTTTTAGCATTCTCTGTTTAGGTTTTAACCAATAAATCACCCCACATCATCATACACATTGTCATGCTAGTAGTCAAGAATCAAGATTAAGGTTGCATTTATTTTAAATTTTTTTATCTTATATATATTTCTGTTGTGCATAATAAATTGTCTCAATGCTATTTTAAGAATCATGAACCCTGGAATTTATATGAATTTAGCCGGGGAGATTTACGGTTCTCTCCAGAACTTGTCTTTTGCCTTCTTTTTATATATTTATTTTTTAGCATGGTTCGGGGGGATCAAATCCATTCTCAAGCCCTCGACAAAATCAACCTAGAAGAGAGAATGCCATGGCTGTTCCAAAAGTTTCTTCTTATTGTGTAAGTAGTCTGACCAGTTCCCAGTCTCTTATCATGCAGATGAGTACATGTTCCCTGGACCTTGCTCTGTAGAGTGGTTTATGACAGTGTTTTTAAACATACTTAAGCTAACTCCATGTTCCATATTTTGGCTGTAAAGAGTCAATAATGCTGTTTTTTCCTTTCAAAATCTATATAATAAATCTCGCTACTGTTTGTTGCTCATTATTTTTTTCCTTTATATATGGTAGCTCACACAAATTGTGTACCAGCCTTAAATCAAGGATATGAAGATTGAAAATTTTATCGCAAAATTACTGATTTTCTGAACCTTTGACACGTCTAATGATGGGATCGAGCATGGAGTTTCTTGTGCTGAGTTGTTACTGTAATGAAGGCATCTTGAACGCAAATAGTTAATTACAGAAATTGGCGCCACAAACAAAAAAAGAAAATTAACTTGGGATGTTCTTCAACAAGTAACAAATATACACAAAATTTAACCTGCACAAATAGGTCTAAGTATCAAGTAAGTCTGATAACACGGAGATATGTAGTACATGCAGGTATGCACCCTCTGATACAGGTATCCTGAGTATCTGGTTAAGCTCATCTTTAGCCAAGTAAAAAATTTTCATGTTAGAAATTTGTTACAATCGTACATATAGTGATTAGGTGATTCCATATGACGTGGATATGGAAAGAGTAATTTTTTTATATAAATTTATTCTATAATTCTAGGCAGAAGACTGGCTGTTATATAAGGAAGAGAAAGTATTTAGTCGTGTCGTGTTAGCACAAAATATCAATTGATGGTATATTTGGTGGATGGAGTTGTCAGTTCACAAAGGTGTGGACATTTTGTTTTTGTTTGTGTTTTATCAATCTAACATACTAATAGATAATTTCTTCATCCAATCTAAATTATTTTCTACTAAAATTACAAAGCCTATAATAGTTTGGTGTAGTTGAATTTTAATCTTCTTATTTTCCAGACCTTCATTCTAGAGTTTGATGGTGCATCAAAGGGAAATCCTGGGCAAGCTGGTGCTGGAGTTGTTTTGCGTGCTGCAAATGGAAGCCTGGTATGCTGCTGATTGGCATTTATGCTTCTCTTGTATAATGTGACGGTGTCTGATATATATTTTCACAGGTTTATCGGCTCCGTGAAGGTTTGGGCATTGCAACTAATAATGTTGCAGAATAGCGATCTCTGATTTAGGATTGAAGGTAGCTCTGCAGAAGAGGATTACACATATAAGTGTGAAAGGAGGTTCTAAACTTGTTTCTATGGAGGTTAGCTATACTCCCTTGGTTTATCTTTCTTTCTTCACTCACCATGAATTTAGTAATTTACTCATTATTATCGTTGGCTCAACTTAAATCATAATTCAAATTTTAACCCATATCTTCTCTTACACTTGCATTATGTTGTAAATAGAATATGAGCTTCGAAAGTCAACTCTTTATTGAAAGCCACAACCAGTTTTCAGTGGTATCTTGTTAAACCAATCCTGGTTTCACCCCTGAAACCTATATATTTTTGGTTTCACCCTATTTTTTTACTGTGGTGTTTAGTATTTGGCATGTATTAACCTGGGTATGTTATGTTATACAATTTCTTACATAAACAAAAAGCAAGCACATACTGTGTACGGTAAAATGTTTCTTAATTCAATAAAAATAAAATTGATATAATAATTCATAAATATATTAATGTGACATAGTCCAGTTACATATTATTTTATAAGGTAATATAAGATCTTAATTTATGCAAAACTAATATAAGAATAATTTTTGAATATATGGAAATATTTAAGAAATACAAAACTACCATGATAGCCATAATTTTATAATCTTGCAAATTTAATATAGACAATACCTTTATATTCATTATTAGAATTTGAAACCCTTTTTTTTATACTACCAAATTTTGTTTCACCCCCGGAAGAAATTCAATTTCTTGCAGCTTATACTCTTATCTAAACTGAAAGACCCTTTTAGTGGTGCCCTTCCGGTAACAAATTTATTTTCATCCCTTATATTTCTAAAGTTCTCAGGATTGATTTTTTTACAATTACACAATAAAATACTCCTGCGTTCCCTCCATTTCTTTACTTTTTTCTTTTGGGGATGTCCTCAATTCTTTACATTTCAAAATTTTCTAAAAATAATAAATTTTTATAATATAAAAACTACTTTCACCCGCTATTTTCATCCATTTTTTATGATCTATTAATTATATTATAATTAGTTCTCCCACTTCACCCACTTTTCTTCCTTTTTCACACTAGTTATACATTTTTCTTTACCTACATACCCAACCTCAATGTAAAGAATTGGGTGGGACGAAATAGTAATATTTACTCTTTATTATAAATCAATTGCCCCTTTCATGAGCATGTGTTGCAGGGAGATATCTGACTAAAAATGTTTAGAGTTATTAATGAAATAATCGATATGTAGGAATACATACATGGCTATTAATAGGGTTTAGTTTGTAAAGAAAAAGTTATGCTGAACTTGGGGAGGTGTCTCAACACGAGAAGATGAATATTGCCTTATGGGTTAGGCCGGGGAGGTTTCTTGACTTGTCTTGTGTGTCAAAATCCTTTGGCCAATATTTTGAAGAAGTCCACGGGGTGTCATTGTAATGACTGCACAAAGATTGTAATTTTCCATTATGCGAATCGTTTCATTATTGACACTCTTCCACATTTTGTGGTTTATGATTGGAGTTCATAATAATATTACATACATATCATTAATTACAAAACTCCAATCATAAACCACAATTACATACATACATATCATTAATCATGATTGGATCGTGGGAGTATTGTGATTAATGATATGTATGTAATTATTATGAACTCCGATCAAAAACCACAAAGTGTGGAAGAGTGTCAATTATGAAATGATTCGCAAAATGGAAAATTACAATCCTTGTGCAAGGGAAATGTATATGTCCATGGTTGTCACGGCGTTAAGTCAAGTCGATTCGATGGGTCTCCACCTAAGGCACTAGTTGATTGGTTTCAGTTAGGGCTGGCAATTTCGGGTTTCGGGTCGGGTTCGGGTCGGGTTGACAGTCGCGGGTCAAAAAATTTACCCAACCCGAACCCGACCCGAAATTTTAATGGGTCAGAATACCCAACCCGACCCGCACTACCCGTGGGTAACCCGAACCCGACCCGAAAATTAATATTTATTAATAAAAATATTTTTTAAATAATAAATAAATATTATTTTAATCGAAATAAATTAAGTTTTATTAAATTAAATAATTTAATATTATATTTAACTAATAAATTTTATAAAAATAATATAAATAATATAAATATATATAATATTTATATTATATATTAATTTTCGGGTAATTTCGGGTCAATTTCGGGTAACCCGAATTCAACCCGAAAATGACCCGTTTTTTCTGGGTTGATTTTGGGTCAACCCGAATTCGACCCGAACCCGAAAACCCCCAACCCGAATTCGTATTTTGCGGGTCGAATTCGTGTCGGGTTGTCGGGTCGGGTCCAATATTGCCACCCCTAGTTTCAGTTAAGCCGAGTATATATATAATATTACTAAAAGCATAAATACCAAAATTGTTTCTATCTATAAATTTTAATAGGTGATCGAAGGGTTTTTAGCAGCAAACATGGTTAATGACAAAATCGAAACCGGATCAATGCAAAACTACTAGACTTTATTCTGAGATAAGAGTAAACACCTTATGAAATTTTAACGGAAGGATGACAATTAAAGTTCTTGGACATGTCCCTCCTCTGTCGGTATCCACACGAATAGCATGAACATCAATGATCGACGATGAATGAGGATTGTACTAGCCGCCAAAACAAAATCATCTATCTCTCTTTTCACTCTCTTATGTTTTGGTAAAAATGTGTAGCACAAGATAGTCTAAAGAAAATGTCAAGACTCAATCAACACTAATCTAATTAGTTTATTGTAACTCCCCCAAATCCTTTCTATCCGGACTTGGGTCGTCACATAACCTTGGCAAACTTGTCTTATATTACATAACTCGCCCCGCAAGTCCAGGGACGATATTACACTTCCACACAGTTAGCAAATTATTACAACGATAAGTCCAAAAGTACAAACTACTATAATTATTAAAAACATTCTCATTACGGGATCGAGTCTTCGCGTCCTTCGTCTTGCCACCACTTTACGCCTTGCCCTTGCTGTTGTACGCTTCCGAGTTGTCCTTAATCGTGCCATGTTCAGTTTTAATAGAGATAAAGAATTGCAAGTATGAGCAATTGAATGCTCATCAAGTCCACTAACAACTTATAAAGCAACACAAAATAATCCAAAAAAGAATTTAAGCAGATTCAAAAGAAGTGCTGCAATTAAACACACATAGAATTTATAAAAAAAACCATCATTTACTGGTCTCCAACCCAGTGGTCCCACACAAGGCTCGATCACCGCCATTGAGCGAGTACCACCCTGTGTCGCCCTCGCAGCTTGATCACGACTGTTGATTGGCGCCACTACACATCCACACGTTGCTAGCAAAAGGGTTATAATTTTTAACCCTTAAATTCTTCCCACACAGGGACACTGTTCTTTCTCTTCTCCACCACGAATGCAAATCATTCGTGTTGACTAGTATACCAGAACCTTTCCCAGAGGACAACGATACCCTTTTCTTCTCAACAACTTCTCACTCTTTCTTCAGCTGCGAACAATTGCACCTTTATAATTTCGAATTGAAATTTCTCAGATTTGAGAGAAGTCAAACATTCGAAGTCGAGATGTCAATCAGAATAGAAATAATGAATCGAAATCTGATTACTTGAACATGTCTGATGTGAATAATCAATTTCAAGAGAGGATATATAGAAAGAGTAAAATATCGGCAGTAAGAAAGAATCAAAACTAGGGCTTGAAATTAAGCTACAATGATTAATAAATGATCATTGATTCAGAGAAATCTTAAATCAACAATTCTCGTAACAGCTCAAGAATAGGAACACAATTCTCAAATGAAGTTGATCTGAAATAAAATAATGTTTAAAGATTTGAGGAAATCATAAGTCGACCTGAATGATGGGTGCACTCTCGTTGCGAAGAAAGTTGTCTTTGTTAAAGAATAGATATACTACTATAGTACAATACAATTTAATCATTGAATGAAACCTATTTAAAGAATGGAAAGATAAGTGTTTACCTTGATTTTAGGCTAGTTTTAATTCTTTCCTCCTTAATATCCCCAGCTGCTAGATCTTCAACACTCCTGGTTTCGCTCAGTATTGCTTTGATAATAAAAGGCTTGAGTTTCGCTTTAAGCCTTTTTATAAGCAATCTTTAGTAATGTTTGTTGTTAAGGACCTAAGAGTTATTTATTTATAAACCCAAGTCCTATTGATTATATATATTTATTATTATTAAAAACTAATAATACCACTCCCTATTAATTAATAATTTATATCATATTTTATTATCATACACATCTTTTCGTGTTAATTCCCCGTAGTTACTAATTATCGATCTAAATATTCGTCTTTTAAATTTAGCGAGCTCTATGCAGTAATTTCATTTTAGTCGCGAGAACATAAACTCCAAAATTAATATATATAATCAAGAAATCTATTAATTTATACTCGTATCCTAACTATAAATCATGATATCTAGCGCAACTTTACAGATAGATTTAATAAATTGTAGTTATACGTACTTGTGAGATTGCGGTCGTTACAGTCTCTTCTCATCGGTGTCGACAGAATGCGACACAAACCTCGCAAGTTCAGTAAATTTGGCTTCATAATCAGCCACAGATAGGTTCCTTTGCTTGAAGCCTTGAACTGTAGAAATTTAAGTTCCATTTGGTTTTCGAGGTATTTAGGGAAATACTTCTCTAAAAATAGCTTAGTAAACGTTTCCCAAGTTATAACATTAGTCCCTTGCAGATCCCTTTTTGCGTCCCACCAATAATTGGCTTCCCTTTCAACATATAGGTTGCAAACAAAGTCTTTTTATCTTCTCCCGCACCCACGATTTCAAAAGCTTTTTCAATCTCTTTTAACCAGGTCATAGCCTCGATAAGATCCGTGGTCCCTTTGAACTCAGGGTTGGATAGATTTGAAAACTTTGAAAGTGACCTCGGGTTTAGGGGGTTGACTGGTTGAGGTTTGATTGGGGTTATTTGGATTATTTTGAGCTTTTTGTTGAAGAAAGTTAATGAACATTTGCATCATGTGGGGATTGACATTTTCAAATCCGGGAGGTGGACCTTGTGGTGATTCTTCGGGTTGTTCTGGAAGAATTTTTTTGCACTGGGCTTTTATTTGACTCATGATCCATCTTGTTTCTACAAAAAGTAACTCCAAAAATAGTAACAGTATAATTCAAAATTTATCTTGGTTAAAGCAGAGTCACGGGTTTAGAAAGAACAAATAATATATTTATCACAAAGTAATTTCTCATAGTGATGTACAATCGAATGGTAAAGGTTTGTCAAAAGTTTTGTTTATAAAAACAGGATTTTAGGGTGAATCAATGAAATCTTACTACAGTAGAAACTCTTTAAATCAATACTCGGTAAATTAATAAACTCTCTGAAATAATAAATTTGTCCGGTCCCGACTTGGGCCAATGTAAAAAATTGAAAAACTCAATAAAATAATAAGATAATAACTTTTCGAGAGATTCCTTTATAATTTTCGGTCCCAAGAAAATCATAAATTAATAATTCATAGAAATTTGCTTAAAAATGCTGTACATTGAGCATATTTATTCCTCTTGTTTACATATACTGTACAATACTTTAAAAGTGATTATTGATTTCCAGTACATATGAACACAATAGTTATTAATTTAGGTTAAGTCCCAAGATTCGCTGCAATGTAATTCCAAGAGGCATGGACTAATTTGTCTTTTTGTTTGGTATGTACACTATAATCGGTTAAAAACTCTTTGAATTAATAATTATTAATTTATCGATAAATTAATAAATTTCTTCGGTCCCGATATTATTAATTTATATAGTTTTTACTGTAGTTCAAAAAAAAGTTTGTAGTTTTAGGTTTTCGGGTTAATTTTAAGAAAATAGTTCAAGTTTTCTTCGTCTTCTTTCTTCCTTTTTTTTCTTTTTTTTTATTAAGGAAAATGTTTGACTATTTACAGGTCTTGGAAAAAGAAAGTTATAACTCAAAGTTACATGTGAACAATATGAATACAAGCAATAGCTTAAAAGGTACAAGCAATAAACATGTCAATAGTGCAGTAAAATAACCATCCAACAATACCAGTGATCATCGTAAAGATACAAGGTTTGTGTACAAAAGAGTACCTAACCATCTGCATCTAATCTGATCATCACTGATCTATCATCATAACTAATCGTAACATGTTCATCATTTTTGGCATATCAAGAAATATACAAGAGAACTTGACCACATCACTATCTATTAGGAAGATCAAATGATCGATACTATCAAGTCTACATCAAAAGCTAAAGAGGATGCACGACTCTCTAGTTCGACACTATACAATAACGACAGCCAAAAGATATGCAGAGGTCAAAAGTAGTACCCGAGATACACCTATACTAGTAGTGTCATCCCGCAAAAGAGCAACCTGTACCATAGAGAAGTGGCAAATCAGCGTCCAAATAGCTCAGACACCCGACGCTTAAACTCCGCCCTAGCCCGCTCTTGTTGCGGCTTTTGTCGAGCGGGCTAGGGCGGAGTTTAAGCGTCGGGTGTCTGAGCTATTTGGACGCTGATTTGCCACTTCTCTATGGTACAGGTTGCTCTTTTGCGGGATGACACTACTAGTATAGGTGTATCTCGGGTACTACTTTTGACCTCTGCATATCTTTTGGCTGTCGTTATTGTATAGTGTCGAACTAGAGAGTCGTGCATCCCGCTTTACCTTTTGATGTAGACTTGATAGGATCGTTCAGTTGATCTTCATAGATAGTGATGTGGTCAAGTTCACTTGTATACAAGTACCCCACACTTAATAAGAACAGCCCATAATAAACATTTATATAGTCATAATTGTTCATATCTTAATCAGGCGGTGAAAAAACAATATGTTAGATAAGAGTTCCCGACATAAAATGGCCAAACCAGGACCCTTTAAATATATTTCGGGTTCAATTACTTACAACTAGAAAATAAATTATATTTTTACATTGTTTTATTCTTTACTTAGTGTATCCATACTATTTTATTAAAAGCTGAAAGACTTCTTCTATTATATCTCATTACAATATTGTAAAATGAGTTATTTCTCCTTCCACTTTGTGTAGTTGACATAATCCACTATCTAATTCTTATAATCAATTGCATCTGCAGTTGCTATATATCTTAATGTTGGGCATTTTGGTTGTGGTCAGCTGCTAATATACTGATACAATATGTATCTGTTCATTGTAATTATATTTGGTTTTTACTCTCTTCGGCGGCAAAATGAACTTTGCAGATTCAGGGTCTGTGGAAAACCAAAAACCAGAACATGGCTGTCTTATGCAAGGTGGCTAAGGAGTTCAAAGACAAATTTACATGGTTTGAGATCATGTTGAAAGGGTATATGCAGGGAAGCACTTTTTACTTATCTTGCAGTACAAAATGATACGTCGTAGCATATTTAGTTACCAGAGATAAGTTGATGGAAGAGCGTACCTGCTTTAATTGAAGCATATACATACATTACACTGTCGGATGCTTAAGGCTTAGTAATAGTTAGTAAGAGCTTTCAGTAGAAAATTTTAATACATGAATATAAACAAGAACAAGAAACTGACAATGTGTTACAGTTAATTCAGTAACTTCCCAGTCATGAGTCAAACTCATACACCGTGAACTTTTATGCTATAGGTTGTAAACTATCCCCTTATACATGTTGTTTTGTGAAGGAGTGGAACCCGGAAGCTGATGCTTAAGCCAATCTTGCTGTTTATCTCCCAGGTAATGACTTTTGGGCTCTTGAGCAAACTAGTTTAGTTTTACGATCTTACATATCATTGTGCCTTATCTTTGCAGAGGGTGAAATTCAAGAAGAATGTGAGCGGAAATAGGGTTTATAATGCATAAAAGTAGCACATCCCTTTTGTTTGTTTTTGCTGACAGGATCCAAGTGACAATGGTGTTTGCGAATATTGTATGTGTATTAGTGGTTCTAGTTAAGTACTGCCTCAGCTAGCTTTGTATAATGAACTTGGAAGATAAAGATAGTATGTAGGTAAATATTTAACAGTTATATAATGGGATTCTATAAAGGTTGTTTAGCATTACTGAGGGAAATAGTGAATTCGTGATGGCAACAGGTTGAAGACTTTTCCTAAACAAATAGAACTGCCTAAAGTCTGAACAAGTTATTTTTTTAATTTTCTACATTGTTATATGTTTGATTGAGCTATTTCGAAGCTAATTAATCATCTTTTTAATTCACTTAATCAATCTGGTTCTGTTGATAATGTAATAATGAGGGTGAAATTAATTCAAATCTCTTTTGAACGTGGTGGGATAGTTTGAAGTCTTATCCCTGCTAATTCCAGGTCTTAGAGTTTGTTCCCTTCTATTTGAGAATGAATATTAGCTATGAGCTTTTAAGCTCTACTCAAAGAAAATAAATTAAACCTCTTTTGAAATACACACAAATATATACAAGAAATGATAACAAATATATAAACTAAACCTCTTTTTAAATATATGCATACTAATTATGGCACTCGTAATATTTTTATAATTTTATATACAAAAAAGCTATTCCTATATTTACAAAATTTGTTATAGTACTTTTCCTTGGAAAAATAATAATTATTATATACAGGTTTTTCTTTGTGGTATTTTTGTGTCAGAAACAAATTTACTTTGTATATGTGGTCTTGAACAAATTCTGAAGTGATTTTCAAACTATACTCATTTGTAATTACAAAATCTTCTACTTTAGTGTTGTGATTCTAAAAGCGGGAAAGTTGGTGAGGGAGAGGATCCACGGGTAAGTGATTCTTATAAATGTAAGTCGGTAGAAATGTATCTTGAAGGTAAATGAGATATTTGGTTTTAGAGCTGATATATTTTAGGGGATAATTTGTGAAGTTTTGTTGAAAAGATTTGATGGAAGAAATGGTGTAGACACACCGGAAGAATTTAAGAATTTGGTGCAAACAAGGTCAGTAATGGAATACATATTTGATTTTAAAGCTTTAAATTTGTGAAAAGAGATGTATTTTTGGGAGGAATTTTGTGAAACTTTTTCGAAAAAATTTGATATAAGAAATGGTGTAGATTTGATTTGAAAAGTTTTTCCAACATTTTATGAAATCTAAAAAAATCAATCAGATTTTAAGATTGTAATAAATAATAAATAATTTTAATTGAAAATCATTGGATTTAAAATCCTGATTGAATATCTTCAGATTTTATAGCATAATTTAAAATCTCTTTTGAATATTCCAATATTTTATTAAATTTTAAAAAAATCTCAATTGAATACTTTTCGATTTTTAATGAATGAAAATAATCTTTTAAAATTTCAATCGAATCCGTCCCTTATCTTGGAAGCTCATCATTTCTAGAATATCTCTTTCACGATAATGAAGAATGACTTTTTTCGATACAAATCAAATATTTTTGAAAATATTGATAATTTGATATAACTAATTTATCTATGTAACCATATCACTGACATCTTTGGTACTGATCAAATTTTACAATCAAGAAGATCAAAATCAAAACCGTTATGGAGACATGAATATTATTTACAGAAAGGGAATATTTATCATAATAACGAGATTTGCTGGTATAATTAAATTTCGAATGACCGAAAAATGTATATTCCGGAGTTGGAAGAGAGAAGGGGATTATAAAAAGAACGTAATAATGACGTTATCTGAGTAGTACCGAAATTGGATTTCATTTTAAGACTTCCTCAGCAGGAGAGCGAGCTTATTTCGCCGTTTCGCGTAGTTTCATCTCTCTCTCTCTCTCTCTCTCTCTCTCTGTCTCTCTCTCTATCTTCTCTCTCTCTGCGAAATACCCGGTGCCCTGAAATCTCTGAATATCGTTTTCTCCGATCATCTCTCTTCTATACATATATCTAGATCTTATAATTTAATCGAATTATTCTCCGGTTACACCTAAGCCCTAGCCTCTCTGATTCTCCGATTTTTTCGCTCGAAAATTTGGGGATTTCTGTTGTTTCGTAGATATTTTCATCGATCTAGGGTTTTGCAACAGCTCCAATTGACGAATTATGAAGAGAAGCTAGGGTTTTGATATCGAGTCATGGTAGATCAGTGCTAATTGATGCTTTTTTTAGGGCTGGAACTTCAGTTTAAATTATTCTCACTGCCGGCACATGTTGCCGGTCTCCGTTTCCACCACGCCGACCGGAGGAGGTCATTCCGAAGAATTTGCTCCAGTTACTGCTGATTCTTTCACAAAGGTCCAGCCTTTTCATTATTATTGGGCGCTCCATTTCTATTGTTTGTTTTTGTGTGTGATTGTGTATTTATGTCTGTGGGTTTTTGGTTGGTTATATAATTTTATGTCTTCTCTTGGTCTCTTTTTTTGTTCTTTTGTACGGAGATTTCCCCTAAATATTTTGATATGATTTTTGTGTATGAAATTACTGAATTTGTTTGATTCGTATATGTAGAGTTATTGAATTCATCAAGTTGATCTCTATTCAGTTACAGATACACATCGTCCAAAAGCGTAATTCAAGTGTTATGACTTTATTCTGTTTTGGTCACTAGTTGCTGTTATGGATTAATTCAGATAACTTTCTAATTTACATGGCAATATATACCTCAAATTACTACTCCTAGGATATGTGAAACAAGTTCAGGTGAAATCGGAAACTAAATCAAAAATTTCTGTTTAGCACTTAATTAATATTTACTTTACAAAATTGCACGTGAAACAAATTATAATCTATAAGATTGATATGTTGAGCAAATCGTATGTCTCAATTCAAAGACTTTGATTTTCTTGGAAGGCGATACACATGACACACGTTTTGTTTTATACTTCGTGATAGTTGAAATGTCATTTATTGTGTCAGTGATTTTTTCTCCTTTAAGCATTATTGTAGAGAGTTTTTTTTTGTTGTGATGCTATTCTTGTCGTTTTGAGACAAACAATTTCAGGAGTATATGTATATAAGTAGTATATACTTAATCTTAATATACAAAGGTATAGTTTCTGCATGCGGGCATTTAAACATGTAGCCTGAATTGCATTTTGGAGGTAATTCTTGTCTAAAATGACGACCCCACTTCGGATCATTTCTTGTAAATAAATTGGAGATTATTCTATGTGGAGGTTGTGTGTGTGTGTGTGTGTGTGTGTGTTGGTCCATATTTTTAACTTACTGTAACTTTGACATCTTCCAGGATGGAATCAAGATATCTGTTGGCGATTGTGCTGTTTTTAAGGCACCCAAAGATTCGGCCCCATTTCTTGGAATGATCCATAGATTAATTACAAGCAAAGAAGAAGGTTTGAGGTTGTCTGTTAGTTGGCTTTATCGGCCTGCTGACGTAAAGCTTGTAAAAGGTCTTCCGCTTGAAGCAGCACCCAACGAGGTGTTTTACTCTTTTAACAAAGCTGAGATACCTGCTGCATCATTACTCCATCTGTATAAGGTTGCATTTCTTCGTAAAGGTGTTGAGCTTCCTTCAGGGTTATCCTCAATTGTGTGTAGACGAGTGTATGATACTGAAGCAAAGTGTTTACGGTGGTTTAGCGACAGAGATTATGTTAAGGTAAGTATATAATTCAATTAGGTTTTTGTGTTTTACATGCATGATTGTTGTTCATGTGACTGTAAGGCTATTCTTATTTGACTCAGGAACGCCAGAAAGAAGTAGATCAACTCTTAGACAAGACAAACATAGATATGTATGCAGCTGCACAGCCAGGAGGTCGTTCTCCGAAAGCATTAAATGGTCCACAAGTTAAGCCTAGTTCAGATAGTGCTCCAAACAGTTCATCCTCTTATCATTCTCAGGCTAAAGGGAAGAAAAGAGAGCTACTTGTTCAAGGATCTGATTCTGTGAAACGTGAGCGTACTTGCAAAGCAGACGATGCGGATTCTGGTCAGCTTCGACCAGATCAGATTTTAAAGCTTGAGATTGCTAAGATAACAGATAGAGGAGGCCTCACAGATTTTGAAGGGGTTGATAAATTGGTGCAACTCATGCAACCTGACAGTTCAATGAAAAAGCTAGATTTAGCTTGTCGAATCATACTGGCAAATGTAATAGCTGTAACGGATAGATTTGATTGTCTTACTAGGTTTGTTCAGCTCAGGGGTTTGCCCGTGTTGGATGATTGGCTCCAGCAGGCTCACAAGGGTAAACTTGGTGATAACAGTAGTCCGAAAGAAGGTGATAAATCTGTTGACGAATTTCTCTTGTCATTGCTCCGAGCACTAGATAAACTACCAGTAAACCTTCATGCACTCCAAACATGTAACATTGGGAAATCTGTGAATCATTTACGTACTAATAGGAATTCTGAGATACAGAAAAAAGCCAGGAGTTTGGTTGACACATGGAAGAAAAGAGTTGAAGCTGAAATGAATATGATCGATGCAAAGTCTGGCTCAAGTCGTGGTGGTTCTTGGCCAACTAAATCCTTGAATTCTGAAGTTTCTAATGTTGTTGGTCGTCGAAATGGAGAACCGACTGAGCCTGGTGTTACAAATTCCAGTGTACAAACTGGTGCTTCTAAAATCCCATCTGCTAAGCTTGGCATTAGTGAGAAGTTGTCTGTTGGTTCTCCTGGCACAGCTAAACAGTCACCATCAGTGACTGCATCAGAAGTTGCTGGTACTAAGGATTTGAGTACTGTGGCATTGGCTGGTGCAGGTTCTTCTGATGCCCCTCTTACAACCATTAAAGAGGACAAAAGCAATAGTTCTAGCCAGTCCCAAAACAATAGTCAGTCCTGTTCAAGTGAATATGGAAAAACAATCTCTTGCAGGGAAGAAGCAAGGAGCTCAACTTGTGTATCAATTGGTGTTAATAGGACGTCTAGTGGTGTTTCACGCAATCGGAAGCCAAACAATTGTAACGATGGAACAGCTGTCCAAGGGACTCAAAAGGAAACTAGTATTGGAAAGATGAGTTCTGAACTTAGGAGTTTGTCTTCTGAAAAGTTATCTCCTACCAGATTAACATCTGAAAGAACACCTGATGCACCCCATGTGGACAATGGTAACAGCAGGAGGCTCATTGTTCGGTTGCCAAACACTGCTCGCAGTCCTGCATGTAGTGCTAGTGGTGGGTCTGCGGAAGACGTTTCTGCTACCTCTGGTAAGGGTTCTCCATCGATGCAAGTTGAGGAGCGTGTAGAAAATGACGGGAAAGTAAAAGGAAAAATTGGTACTTTTCAAAGGAATGGTTCTATGAATGTGGCTGTGGACACAAATCAGCAAAAAGATGGATTGCCCATCTACGAAGATGCCAACATGTCATCTGGTGGTCTAAATTCTGATGAACTGAGCAGAGGTGGAGAATGCTCTGACAAATTGACAGAAACACCTAAAGATGCTCATTCTCCTTCGAGGAGTGCAGCAAAATCAGGGAAATCCTACGAGGCTTTGTTCAGTTCCATGAATGCACTGGTTGATAGTTGTGTAAAGGTTTCTGAAGCAAATGTAAATGCATCGGTTGGGGATGATATTGGAATGAATTTGCTTGCCAGTGTTGCAGCTGGAGAGATATCTAGATCTAATGTCTCACCTTCTGGATCTTCTGGTAAAAAGTCTTCATTGCCTGAAGAATCTTGTTCAGGGGAGGGTATGAGATTGCGGCATACTGATGAAGATAGGGATCAAAATGAAGATCACCGCAGAGAAGTGTCAAATGGTGCTATTATAGGTCATGGTAGTTCTAAAAATTCTTCGCATTCAAATCCTAGTGCAAAATGCACTGATGTGAACATGGAAAAGAAGTTGTCCACTGACAGCAGAACAGCTTTGTTCCGCTGTGAAGAAAAGAATGCGGGTCGTGGCGCAGCATTAAAAGCTTGCAATGGACCTGTTCCAAAATCTCATGAAAGGCCGCATGAACCTGTCCAAGAAGACACTGCAGCCATGTCTTCTGAAAATGTCAAGAAAAAGGTTAATGCAGCTTCTGATGAAGTTGACCAGTTTCAGGAACCACGGAAGCCGACTAACACCCGGGCAAGAGATGTTAATGCCTCGAGCTCGAAACCCGAAGTGGGAACTGATATATCTAATGAAACTATTGAGGTGAATGGGGTACCTGTGCCACATGATAGTGCAGCCACACTTAAGAACTTGGAGGTCAAAGCTAATGAAGAATCACCATCTTGCTCATCTTCCCATAGGTGCGACGAAGACAAAAGAAATGTAAAGTTGTCTGGTATGCGTGGAAAAATGGAAGATACGGAATTGCCAGGTTTATCTAGTACAGTTGGAAAGAGGGAGCCAGAAGCTGCAAAGGATGGTGAAATCAATTTACCATTACAGACAAAGCAAAGTGAGGACCAAACCCCTGGTTTAAGCTCATTAACTGTTCACCAGATGAGTGAAAATTCTCATGGAATTTCAGAAAAGAAAGATCTTAATAATTTGCATCTTAGTGGATCTCCTACTAAGACTACTGCACTACCTGTTCAGGAATCCAAGGAACTGATCAAGTCTAGTGGTAGCAAGTCGGACGTAGCCGAAGAATTCACTTACATTCCTGATATTTCTACTGTTACTGCTTCTGTGTCAGAATCGACTGTAAAGGTGGACTTTGATCTGAATGAAGGTCTTCCCATCGACGATGGAATTTCTGGGGATCTTGATAAATTGCCAGATTCTGGAAATGTATCATCAATTCCTTTACCTTTCACTTTACCAGTTCCCATCTCATTGGCTGAAGGTCGTCCTTCTGTTACCGTTGCTTCTGCTGCTAAAGGTCCATTTGTCCCCCCAGAAAATCCATTGAGGTTAAAGGGTGAACTGGGCTGGAGGGGTTCTGCCGCTACCAGTGCATTTCGACCTGCTGAACCTAGAAAGAACCAGGACAATCCCCCATGTACAGTTAGTGTTCCTTTAGTTGGGAGCTCCGCGACTAAACAAAGTCGCCCGCTGTTGGACTTTGACTTGAACATACCAGATCAGAGAGCTATGGAGGAAGTGGCTCCTCAAAAATCTGTTGCAACTTCCTCAGAAACTAGACGCAGTGAACATATTGGCGCTGGTTTTAATCTTGATTTGAACATATGTGATGATAGTCCGGATATTGGTCACTTCTCAGTTAGCAGCTGTAGAATGGAAATGCCAAAGAGGCCTGTAGGGCCATCTTTATATGGTGCTGAGTCGAGCACATCGAGGGACTTTGATTTGAACAATGGACCTGGTCCCGATGAAGGGGGTTATGAAGCTGCACCGCATGCTAAAAACAGTATTCCCTTTGCTTCATCAGTTCCTCCTGTCAGAATGAATAACATGGAACTTGGAAATTTTGCCTGGATTCCTCCTGGAGTCTCATACTCTCCCTTAGCAATGCCTCCTATTCTTCCTGGTAGAGGTGATCAAAACTATCTCACTCACCCTTCAGCAAATTCACAGGGAATTATGCTTCCACCTGGAAACACTTCATTCAATCCTGAACTTTATAGGGGTCCGGTCCTGTCATCATCTCCTGCAGTTGGCTACACACCAAATATCCCATTTCAGTATCCTGGATTATTCCCATTCGAGACCAATTTTCCCTTGTCATCCAATTCGTATTCTGGGGTTTCAACACCATTCACAGAATCATCATCTGGTGGCCCACATTACCTACCTGCTATCCCCCCACAGGTGATGAGACCTACGGGCATGGGGTCTACACATTATTCCCGACCCTTCGTGATGAGCATTCCTGGCAGTACTAGTAATGTCCCGGAAAGTAAAAAATGGGGTAGCCAGGGTTTTGATCTAAATGCAGGGCCTGGAGTTACAGAACTGGACAGGAGAGAGGAAAGGTTGCCTTCGGCATTGAGGCAGCTTCCTCTTACTGCTTCACAGGCATTACCAGATGAGCAGTTGAAGATGTATCAACAAATGGCAGGAGGGATGGTTAAAAGAAAGGAGCCAGATGGGGGATTCGACGGAGATAGGATTAACCACAAACATCCTCCATGGCAGTAGGACGTGTTAGTAATATGCATGAAGCCTTCAAATGCTGGTGAGAACATTTCTGTTTTTTGTATTGTATAGGTTGCACTCATTCCCTTGGGAAGAAGAGTTAATTTGATGTTTTTTTCTGATGACTCATGCATGCATATAGGTAATTTTCTAGAATTGGGCCAATAGTGGGCGGGCATATTTGCTTGTATCTGTCAATTGATAAATTTACCTAGGTCTCCTTATTATTAATTATATTATGAAATGTGAGAACGAGGCTATTGAAACACGCAGGTTTTTTATTTTCTTTGATACTTACCAGGCTTTCTGTTATGAATTCTGATGCTACTTAATAGTTGTTGTGCAGGTTGGATCTAGGTACGGGACTCTTGAAGTTCTCGTTTAAAATTTCATTGGAGGGTTGTGCGGGACACACTATATGTGTTAGGTTCACTAGAGCTCTTGTGTTCGAGACTGCTCCATCTCAACAAGCATTGCAATGTTGGCAGAACCTGTGTAGATATTTAACTTAAAAGGCATGTGCTCCGTCCAGAACTAGGGGAAAAGAGATTTTGACATGTATGTATTGCGCCAATTCTCACAATCACATCCTCATTGTTCATTTCTTTCAATTTAAAAGAGGACTGGGTTATAAAACTGCCGAGGCAGATGCTGGTTCTGTATGTGGATTGTTCTTTGCTTTCTACCATTTGTCATATACATAGTTGTTAGACTAGTGCTGACTTTCAAATTTTGGTTCTTTCTAAAACATAGATGAAAATGTTGATGATAAAGTGCATTCATAGGTGCCTGTTGATGTTATGTTTATGTGCCTGTAGCTCATGTCAGGAAGAAAAGAAGTCTAGATGACATTTGTAGCCTGATTCTATTCCAACTTGTATGCTACTAATATGAAGCTATGTCAACATGTAGGCATTGATTATAGAAAGTTTGCTGGTAGGAGCAAGAAGTTGGATATTAGGATCTTAGAGTGGACTATTGATAGTATTGCAAATGCCGGCTTCTATGGTTGTACATGATCCAAGTTAGCAATAATATTAGTAATATAGATATAGACTAAGAAAAGAGAGCTTTTACGTGTTTGGCTTAGTCTGATTTTGAGTTTGATACATAAACAATCGAGTCAGAACTAAAGATAATATTGGTCTAGGAGCTGGTTGAAATGATAAGATGGAAGCCAATTGTAGGAGAAGAATGCTTAAATCGGCAGCTTGTTAGAAAGCAAAGCTTGAATTCCCAATTGAAACATTTATCCTCCTGGCCTATGTTTGCTTGACAAAGCAGACCACTGTACAAGCTAACAAGGATTGCTTTTAGTTTGGCTGAGACTATACAGGGCTCTACTTTAAGTTACAAGCAGTGGATTCAAGTTTCAAGGATGAATATGATACCGAGTAGATCTTGTATTACCAAACATTAGTAACGGTCTTTTGAAAAAGAAGATGAATGGTCTTCTGATTTGCTTAATCTATATTACTACCAACTGAGACTTGACCTGACAGACCTTGGCAAGTTTCATATTATATTCTCTCGTGAATCCGAAGAGAAGTGAAGATTTTAACTTTCAAGTTTCAAAATTTGCTAGATAGTTTTGTCAACAAATGACTGAATATTGTTAAGCAGTATTTAGCAATGATGCCTGGAAGTCATGGACAGAGCTAAAGCAGGCTGCTTCACAGTGCAGAACACCCTTAAAGGTACTTGGTCACACACATTACAAATGATAGTATTACTTTGTTCTAACAAGTGTCTGCTTATTGTCCACTGACCCCGAACATTTCTCCTTTGTCCACTGACCCCGAACATTTCTTCAAGATATGCTTTTTTCTGAAATAAGTTCTTATTTTTTTGTCAAATAACGAATACGAAACACTTTTTTAACATTTACATCCAAAAAATTTACAAGAAAAATTCCTATTCACGTCATTATCAATTATCAATTAAATTTACAAGAAATTAAATTAAATTTCTTTAACTTCTTACTTCCGCTTCACGTCATTATCAATTACTATTCAGAAATGGACTGAACATCTAAATTGTCAAAAGATAAACCATTTATATTGAATTAATATAATCAACATAAGCCAGTGTTAATGTTCAACAGCTGAATGCTAATCAGATCATTGGAGTACTGCAGAGTGCAGACCATTTAATTTGAAGTCAATATGCTGTTCATTTGTATAATTGTAGCCATTATATTATATTTTATTTTTTTTGTCAGGTTGTAGCCATTATATTTGTTTCATATTAATATACAGCAAATATTCATTTCAATTGCAGCTCTCGTTACGGGGATAGACTGGACCCTTGCAATATGAATTCCTTCTCTGATACTTTTTGTTAGTTCAAACAAAGAACCCGTTCTGGTGAGCGTAAAATAGCTGGAACATGGACTTATTGTGATAAGTAAGTAGTTTAAATTATATGTACCGATAATTTTATATTATTGATGATTTATAATTTAATAAAATAAATTTGATAAGTTGGTTATTGGAGTGATGAAAATTAATTTTATTAAAAAAATAAAATAGTTTGAAAAAGTATATTGTACCAACTTCTGATAAAATTGATTTTCGGCTTATTGTTAACTTGACTTTAGATTATACTTCCTCCGTTTGATTTTAACTGCTTTTGATTTTTTTACACGTATTTTAAGGTGTTAAAAAAGTCACATCTAAACATAATTATTCGTTATAAAATATATACAAATAAAAGCTTAAAGTCTAAATTTTTATTTGATATAAGAATTGAATTTTTTTATTAAGTGTAGATATTATCTTTAACACCTCAATATACGTGTTAATAAGTCGAACAGTTAAAATGAGATAAAGAGAATATCTGTATCATACAAAAAAATATTTTTTTAGTGTAAAATGACTTCAAGTCCGGGCCAAAAATCTCGTAAAAGAGGCGCAAATATGGTAAAACAACACATATGTATAGGTTCGGTTGAGAAGCTGAAAAACAACGAGAACCATGAGAAACATAACAAACTTTGCAGCACCGATGCTCAGATCAATGCAGCTGGTTTCAGTTTTCATGGTATTGCATATGAAGAAATTATTCTAGAAAATTAGCAAAATATCTCATTTTGGGGACTTCGATGATCCAAATATTGGTTTTGGGAGTATATCTGTGGTCAAGTCCTGTCTAATGCTAGAGCACATTTGGAGCTGGCAAATGCGGTGATATTATTGTTTTAAAATGATTGAGTTTTATGCGAAGACCATTTTTTTTATCGGATACTTTACATAGCACACGATTTCTTTAATAAAATAAGAGTCACCTCGTAACTTTTACCAAGAAAGTATTCGTTATACACATTTTTAAATGCACAGAAAATATAATTTCATATTTTTTTCAAATTTTCTTAAACATTTAATTATTACAAAAATATATAAAAAATCATATTTTATACTTTCTCCATCCAAAATTAAATAGGCTCGTTGATTTCGGGTACACAATTTAAAGTTTATTGACCGCATAGTTACATTACTTATTTTTTAAAATTTGTTTTTGCAAATAAAAATTGAAATATGAAGTTTTCATTTAAACAAACACATTTAAAAATATATATTTCGAAATTAGACGACGAATGCACTTAAATTACATCTCCAAAGTCACCTAGCTTACCAGCTTGGTAAAAGTCGGGTGAGTATTACTTTTACTTTAGGCTGCTTTATCTAGTAAGTACAGAAATCCAGCTGGTCTGCATCATTGTTCAAAACTCAACTTTTAGGAGGGGATTGATTGGCGTTGTCCTACACCACTACTGACTTCACTGACTAATCACCCTGTAATTAAACTACCCACAGTAATAAGCAGAGCTAAATTCAATGACGAGTAGTTGTACACTTTGAACTACAGTGAAATGTAGATAAACTTGTTTTCCCTTCGTTTTTTAACTTGGGAATGTACGTTTACGTGGTTGATCGGATAGTAAAATATTACTCCCTCCGTCCCCTTTTACATGTCCATTTTGACTTTTAACCAGTCAAAGTAAGAATAATTACTAATTATCTAAGATGTATTTTTTACATCTAAATCTAATCTATCTAAGATGTATTTTTTCGTTTTTCAGGATCATTTAAGAATAATTACTAATTATCGGTCAAAGTTTCGTTAATTTGATCATAAAAAGTCAAACAAGACAAATAAATTGGGACGGAGTGAGTATTATTTCAATTGATTTTTTTTGTGAACTAAAATTTTGATTACATATTTTTATTAACAAAATTCGAAAATAATGTTTTTAACTACCCGGTCAAAGAGACAAACGTCATATATTAAAAAACAAATAGAATATTAATTGCTTCAGAAAAAAAGAGAATATTAATTGATTTTATGTAGTGTGTGCCAATGGGCACATGCTAAGTACCAAAATCTATGAATTCGAATGTTTTTAATTGGTGTGGTTGTTGTAAATGTAGGGATCCATCATTATTAAATTATAATCCAATCAAAATAAGATATATTTATCAAATTTTGTATTTACTGCATGACCATGGACACATTATAAAGAACAATTATTAATTTGATTAAAAAAAAAAGAGATACTTTATCGATGGAAATTTATTTTCCTTGAAAAAAAGACACACCTCGTGCAGAGTGCTGATAAATTATCAGGGTACGAGTTGTGACTTGTGATAAATAGGATTAATAATGTGAGTACACTGGTGCGTGCAGGGAGGAGTCTGGGTCTATAATCGTTTCGTTTCGTATACTTTCGTTTCGTGTACTCGAAGGTGAAACCTGTATTCGTCTGTTATTAATTTCGTGTACCTAATTTGAAACTTGTATATATAAAAATATCAATATATTTTTTAATCAAAAAATAGATTTAATTTATATTTTCCTTTAAAATTTTATTAAATGTGAATGATATATTTATACTTGTATACAATTCTCTATAAATTTGTTAATGTATCTACAATATATATCCACACATACATATAAATATATACTTTTTACATAATTATATATTTAATATATCATAACATATATATTATAAATATTATGTATAAATATTTTGGGTATTTTTGTCTACCCCAAATGAAAATCCATGTCCAACACGAATTTTATCCTGTAATTTCGTGTACTTTCGTGTTTCGTGTATTGAAAATTAAGACTCATATAATTTTTTTGTGTAGTTTCATTTCATGTTAGTGTGTTACTTGTAAAATTACGTGTAAAATTACCGGGCCTCCGGTAGTCGAGTGCTATGGCTTTATGTCATGTGGGTGGTTGGCTCTTCTCTGCTGAATCAACCTCTCACTCTCAGTGTTTGGTTTTAAGCACACTTCCCCGTAACTCTTGTTTAAAGACAACACAGTAATAATAATGTTTCACTCAAGAGCTGTCATCCATTCCTTAAATTGCCCAATAATAGACCATTCCCAAGTTGCAAACAAACCCTGTCTCCTCACTCCTGTCATACTACCCTCTATTTATATACCACTTCACTCTCACAGTCTCACTCCCCATTCTGCTCAGACCATCTCTTTACAACATGCCACTCAAGCTCTTGCTTCTTTTCTTGGCCTCTCTTCTTCTTTCAACAATGGTATGTCATCCATTCTAGCTTCAAGCTTTTGGCATTCCAGTCTTTGGTGAATTTAAAATAAGTACTTCTTATTTAGAGTTAAGGAGTGAAGTAGAAGTTAGAAACAATTAAGATTTATAAATGATTAAAGTGTTTGAGTAAGAATTAGAAGGCAGAAAACAAAAACTAGTATTATCAACTTTTTATAAGTATTTTTTGATTTTTTACACAAACGGTTCGAATAAGTATTTCTAACTTATAAACGCAGAAACGGGTTTTAAACTCGGCCAAACACCGTTTGACTAGCTTCCTATGTGTTTTGTTTGTTGTAGGTCTCAGCACAAAATGAGGAGCTGTTGGCTCCAGTCAAGGCAGCTCCACCTGTTCCTGTCAAGGGATCACCACCACCACCTCCTCCTGCTCCAGAGGTCAAACCACCCATTTTTACGCCGCCATTCAACACGCCTCTAGTGTCGCCACCTCCTCCACCGCCAAGAAACACTAAAGGTCCCCTAGCTAGCTACTTGCAAATAAATATTGTTTATAAAGTTACTCATCTAAATTTATGTTATGAAAATGTGATGTTTGTTTGAATATGTTTGTGGTGCAGAATGCTACCCACCATGTGTAATTAGGTGCAAGTTACACTCAAGAAAGAATGTGTGCCTGAGAGCTTGTGTGACATGCTGTGACAGATGCAAATGTGTTCCTCCGGGCCAATATGGCAACAAAGAAAAGTGTGGCAAGTGTTATGCTAATATGACCACTCGCGGCGGAAGACCAAAGTGCCCCTGAACTCATTACCATCTCTGGAGAGCAACAAGTGAAGAACCTGTACTATATAATATGCATGTAGTTTCAAGTATTAAATGCCAATTAATGTTATGATTTCATTTTGTGGTAGGTTTGTTTCAAGGTTTCTGTTTTAAATAGAATGGTTATTCTTATTCGGGCTTTATCTGAATCGATTTGAGTTGCTGCACACAACCAACTAGTAAAATTGATTAATGGACTATTTATTTTTTCATATACAAAAATGCACAAAGAATATGGTCTCAGTTTGGCTGCCCATTGGTTTTGCCATCAGTCCAGAAATTCACTACATCTCAACTTGTATATACTAAGCTCTGCATCTGGCATCATCTTCGATGACAAGCACAAGAAATCATAAATATTACAAATTTAAAATGGATATTTACGCGTGTTTACGCGTAAATTTTTGGATATTTACGCGTGTTTTTTGAGTTACAGATTATAAATTTAAAATGTAGAAAATAAAAACTTATACGAAGAATTATGAGCATATGAATATGAAAATTGAGAATTCTAATAATTTGGAAATTGGAATTGAGAATGGGAATTTGAGAGTTAAGATTAAAATTTTGTGCTTCTAGAAAATAATTTTTGTTCGGAGTTATCTCTTGTTAAAAAAAAAAATTTAACTTTTTTAAGAAAGTGAAAATTATGAATGATAGGGATAAAAAATTATATATTTTTGATCGCCTTAACTTGAAAAAAAGAAAAGAAACTTTGATCGATTCTAAGCACGTGCCCACGTATATTAAAATAATAAATATTAATAAATAGAATTATAGATATCTAAAAGTTTTTTTTTTTAATCAAACAGGTATCTAAAAGTTAAAAATATATTTTATTTCTGTTAAAACATATATGTGACGTGCGGAAAAAAATTGGAATAAAATTTCAGACTCGATCTATACAAAGGAGGGAGGGTTTAAGAACAGTAACTAGAAATCTAGAAAAGGCAAGTCCACTAGCACTTGGTAGAAGGACTAGTAGTAATTAATACAGCCGTTTGAAGATAATAATGGGGGATGATGATCTTATTAACAACGAAGTTCAAGACAGGAAAGCAAGATCCTCAACTGGTCGAGAGAGAAGGAGAAAATGGCTCAAGAGGAGAGAGAAATGGATTGTCATTGTTGGTGTTGTTCTTCACGCTATTTACATGCTCAGCATTTTCGATATTTACTTCAAGACTCCAATTGTTCATGGCATGGATCTTGTCTACCCTTCCATCACCCCCCCTGCTAAGCGCCTTGTTCTACTAGTTGGTATTATGATGATGCACACCACCTGTTTGATCATTTGTCGCTTTCAATTAATATGGAACCTCTGCTGCTTATTTTTATGGGTTTTTGATTTCAGCTGACGGGTTGCGAGCGGATAAGTTTTATGAGCCGGATACTGAAGGGAAGTACAGGGCACCGTTTCTTAGGAATGTGATTAAGCATCAAGGTCGGTGGGGGGTTTCTCATGCTCGGCCTCCTACTGAATCGAGACCTGGCCATGTTTCTATTATTGCGGGGTTTTATGAGGATCCTAGTGCTGTTACTAAAGGTGGGTTTATAGCATTCCACTATTGTTTAATTAGTTTAAGTTGTGGACAGCTTAACTGTTTTAAAAGATAGCGTTTGATTCATTGTAGTTATCTGTTGTCATTGCAGGATGGAAAGCGAATCCTGTGGAATTTGATTCCGTGTTTAACCGAAGCCAGCATATAATTTCTTTTGGTAGCCCTGATATTGTTCCGATATTCTGTGGAGCCTTGCCACACAGTACCTGGAATACATATCCCCACGAATTTGAAGATTTTGCAACTGGTTTGATTACATTCATTTTCCCTCTATATAAGTCTTATTTATGTACAATCAGAGGGTATGTTTGGCCTGTCTTATTTGATAAAATAAGGACTATTTCGGAATTCATAATAATTTTTGGTATTCAAGTATTTAATACGGAGTATGTGTTTAACATTCCTTATTTACATAAATAAGTCACTTATTTACAGTTATGTCATTTGATATATTTTGTGATAATGTTCCTATTCTACTATATCCAGTGTGATCAAGTTTCATATTATTATTTTCACATATATAATATTTAAGCTAAATCTATAACATTTTTATTTATATTTAAAGCCTAAACTCAAGAGACACAGCGATTGAATTGAATTGTTGGGTCTAATACTGATATTCATAGTGTCACACCTGAAATTTAAATGCACTTCCCATAGTAGTGGAAAAGTTTGAATAATGCTGAGCACAACATCTAATTACTTTGCGTTATTAGAAGAATAAGGCTTTATTAGAACAAGATGGTAACGCGGAGCACAGGCAATAAATATGAATATTTATATGTTACAGGTAGTGTGGAAATAATAATAATAATAATTTAATTTAATAATTTATTATGATTTAAACAAATATACAAATATATTACTAAATTATTTTAGATTTTTGTAGTGGAATGATAGAATGATTTATTTCCATTATATTATAAGAAGACTTTTTTTTGTTGCTAATTATAATAAGAATATTATTAAATTGATAAACTCACTCTGAGAGTATCACCGATCACCCAGGTGATGAAAGTTAACCAGGCTCAGTTTAGTCACTTATTTAGTATCAGGTTTATGAGGAATATATCGAGTATTTTTATTTAATCTTGCCAGGGACCTAGCACACAGACTGCATATATCATGCCACTGAGTCCTATATCAATTAAAAACCACTAAGATTGCTTGAATATTAAATTCAATAAAAATCAATTTTTCTTTTAAATATCAATTTTGTACTTTCTTAGATACCTAATGCTCTAAATTCTTGTTCTTTCATGTCTTAAACTTATTCACTACTGTAATTAATATATTTTGCAATTTAGGTGCCAACTAATTTAGTAATTTGTAAAACTTGCAATTGAATAACTAAGCCAATTGGGTGAGCTTTGGTTTCAAGATGTGTACAGGTGTTACCCACTAGCCATCTTAAAGTACCGATTATCTGCATTGGAAAACAAGATTTCTACCTTGGAAAACAAAGACACTTGTAGTTATGTTTTTAAATAATTGGGTACATATTAGTGTGAATCTGTACCCATCTTCTGTTTTAATCTGTGAAATGAGTCATGGGACGGGGATTTGTGTAGGTAACATAAAATTAAAGCGGGACAAAATAAAATGGGCAATTCAGTAGGAGAGGATAATATTGATATAGAACCTGATTAGCCGTTGTTGGATGAAGGAGATGTATAAACGGGAAACAAAATGAGAGGGAAACCAATCTGTAGCTCTGTACGTGCCACAGCAGATTTTGTATCTGTTGGTTGCCGCTTCTAGCTTTTTGCTGCCTTCTAGAACTTCAAAATGCAATGGCCTGATATCTTCTAATTCAAGTGTCTACATCGTGTCTAGATAAAGGTAGGTGAACTAGAACATATTCTCGGTTCAGTTTAGTGACTCATTTATGATCAAGTGTGAAGTTTACTAGGCCTTGTGGTAACATCTAATCTCCTTGGTGGCCATTTGGTTGTTTTTCACGTTCTTCTCATAGGTAGTTTGCTTCGTCAAGTATTTTCACTAAATTTAATTCCGCGTCTTTTTTACGCTTGTGTGTGCAAGACTTGTGTACCATATAAATGACAACCAAAAGAGTGGTAATATTATGAAACATATGTAATTATTTCCCATGGAGTGTGAAACTGTATGTTGTAATAAGATTAGGTCTGTTTAGCATCACAAGACTTAGTTAAGTTGAGTTGAAATGCGTGTTTACAAAAAAGGTTAATTGGTTATATAGAAAGTTGGGTAATGTAATTTACCATGTCCAATCTGTGGTATCTGAAAGTTATCCTGATACTACTACATGTGTAAATTTCTATCTGGATTTCTTTGTTATTTCATTTACTATTTCATTCTTTTCACTTACCATTTTTTCCTAGGATGACATAAATAATGAACTGTTACATACTACTGGTGTTTAAACCCCATATTAATTGGGTAATGTTCTTACAGATGCATCTTTTTTGGATGAGTGGTCATTTGATCAATTCCAGAGCCTTGTAAACAAGTCTAACGAGGACCCAAAATTAAAGGAGCTACTTGTACAAGACAATGTTGTGATATTTCTGCATTTGCTTGGTTGTGATTCAAATGGTCATGCACATCGCCCCTTTTCACCCATTTATCTCAACAATGTTAAGGTTGTTGACCATATTGCGGAAAGAGTTTATAATCTTCTTGAAGATTATTTCAGGGACAATCGAACAGCTTATATTTTTACAGCTGATCATGGAATGAGTGATAAAGGTCCGAATTTTCCTTCAATACTTGCTTGCCTTTTAGTTTTTTTTTTTTAAAGAAATTTATTAAGCTATATGACCTTGAAGAATTGAACTTGAAAAATTTACATTCAAGTTTATTGTAACAGTGTTGCACATCTCAGTACTTTACAGTAACGTTTGACATGAATACATTTTGCCGTCGATAAGCTAACCAGTACTTGTGCACAAATTTTATCTAGGACCTTTATGGCATATCTGTCTTCGCCAATTGCGATCATGACTACCTTAGTAATATTTAGTGTAAGTTTGGTACTTTGGAAGTGAATTATTTACAGTTTTGAGAAAATCTCTTTGAACAGAATCATTCATGAAATAAGTGTGGATGAATGCTCCAAGGATTGAAATTCAATCAAATATTTTTTTTTTTTATAGAAATTGCATTGTTTCATAAAAAAAGCCTTCATATGATTTATTATATCGTTTTACATAAAGTTTTTCTCTTAAGAATTTATGTCCAAATGATTGTACCATCCTTTACCTGCTCCAAGCTAAATCTTTTTAATGCAAAGCACTTTGTGGCAGTGGTGCGTTGAAAATATCCGAACTTCAAATTGGATATTAGGTTTGCTTAAATTTAACATTTAATGCATTCAGAACAAATGATTTGTATTTAAGTAACCAAACTATCTGGTCAGCCATTCTAGTTAATGTGTCAAGATGCTAAAAAACAATTAAATAAAAGGTTTAGCAATAATTATTTTAGTGATTGTGTTAGCATTATTTAATGTTCATATAGGCATTCTTTTCTAGTTAAAGGGACTCTACCATTATTTCCTTCAATTATGATCAGAGTGATCCTAGAGTTGCTTCTTTTAATATATTAATTTTTTTTAATTTTTTTAATTATTCTGAGTTATATTCTGTTTTTGATGAGGTGCCATAATTTTGTGGTGTTCTTTAGGAAGTCATGGAGATGGACATCGCTCAAACACTGATACCCCCCTCGTTGCTTGGGGAGCAGGGGTAAAACATCCCAGGCCGACATTTGGCGAAAATCATAATGATTATGGTACTTTTGTTGATGATCATGTGCATGATATGCCAACTCCTAAAGAGTGGGGCCTAGGCAACATAGAACGAGTGGATGTTAATCAAGCTGATATTGCACCACTAATGGTTTGTGGAATATCCTTATCTTCAATTACAGCATTGTTACCTTTTTCTGTAAATTGTTCTCCTGACATGCTCTATTACTGTCTTGGCAGTCATCTCTTCTTGGTTTACCGTGTCCAGTCAATTCAGTAGGAAGTCTGCCACTTGATTACATCAATTTAAATAAGGTGATTACCTGCTCCTGTTGTATTGAATGTGCTATTCATTCGAGATAATGGGTTACATGTTTCTCTTTGGTGACTTTTGACTTCCAGTTGTAAAGTGCAACGTTAGTGGTAACATTTTTGAATGAATGTGTTATTCCATTGTAGAGTTAGGGATCTATGATGTTTCCCTTGATATAGCTGGCTTGAATCTGTAAGTTCTAGGGTTAAAGTAATATAAAGAAAACTCATGTGTTACTTTCTTCTTTTTGACCAGGCAGAAGAAGTTGAAGCTGTGCTAGCCAATGCAAAACAAATTCTTAATCAATTCCTTCGTAAAGCTCGTATCCTTTTTAGATACTGACTAAACATATGATAAGAAATGGACTGTGAAGTTCACAGCTTTTGCCTTCTTAAAGTGTTCACATCTCTCCCATGGTTTATAAATGCTTTTGTTTCTTCAAAAATATCCGTGTAAAACGATGAAATTTCCGACTTTCAGTAGACCCACTACTTTTGTCCAGGATCTGCATCAGCCATCTGTTTTCTTTGACAAAAAACAGAACTAAAGCAGGCAAGTTCATTGCGCTTCAAGCCTTTCAAACCACTGGCTCACTATTCGTCACTTCTGGAACTAATCAATTCTCGAATATCTGCTGAAGACTATGAATCAGCAATGACGCTATCTGTAGACCTTAGAAGGTTGGCACTGGAAGGACTTGACTATTTTCAAACATATGATTGGTTGATGCTGATGTCTGTGGTCACTCTTGGCTACATTGGTTGGATGTTTTATCTTATCCTTCATGTATTGCAATCTTATACTACTTTGCCTGGATATATACTTAAAATGGAGCAAGCAGTGTCCCGCAGAAACAATAATATAAAGGTAATTTACAGATTTTGTAACGACGGGTCCTGTAGACGTGCCATCTTATTGGGTTATGTGTCTAGTGATCCCTCGTAAGTGGGGTTGCTTCCCTATAAAAATCTGGCCCTTTGCAGGCCTTTTTCCTTTCTTCAACTATAGGGGCGGGGAAGTGGATATGATCTAGATAATTAAGCAATGAAGTGAGTCTGGGTGGGATTAAAAACATAGGATTAGATCAGAGAATCCCAGATAGAAGATGATAGAGATAGGACGCCTGCATTGAGTGTCTTCTATGATGTGAATTGTATGTGGAGCATGCTAAAAACTTAATAATGTTGATGAAATCCTTTTTCGCATGCCACCTTTTGCTAGAAAGTTCTCCTTTTCAGCCTTCAGGTACCAAATTTATGATAGTACACTAAATAAGGTGGCCCTAGAGGTCTATAATAATGGTTCCTAGATCTTTGTTTTTAGAAGTTTTACGCTAATTTTACCTTTGAGAAATTTATTGAGTAGCATTTTACCTTGATGTCAAAAAGATTATTATAGAAAAACTAGCTACTATAGATGGTTTTGTTGCTTTTCTAAGCAGGCCCAGTGATAAGTCCATGTGCAAGCTACACAGAGGTCCCGAAGTGCTAATATCTTTTTAGTGACTATTTTGTTTGTTCGGCATTTGGGATACAATGGATAAAGTCACCTGGTATGCAATAGAGAAGTCCACTGCTGTTGTTGAGAAAGATAACCCTAGAGTGGCTGATAGAAAATAGGAAATCAGACTGCCTTGAAATAGGGGTTGCTTATTGGAATAGAACCCATAAAGCAAGGTGCTCCAACTTATCACCTTTATATTAACCTTAGTGTTGGATGAAAACATTGTAAACTTAATTCATTTATGGGACTCGTGGCTTATTCTACTACGAAACCCTTGTGCTGCACATGCTAAAAAACTTTATGAGTTCTACTGATATGCCCTTCAAACGCCATTTTCACATCAAATGATCTACCTTTTCTCTTTTAAAAATTTATAACTCTTAACATTTTTGTGGGAAATTTTTACATGTTTATTGCATATATGAAGCAAAACTCAATATGACTTGTTGCAGATATTCTAATATATGTATGTTTCCTATTATACAATTCTAATTTCTTTATCTTCAGCGAGGATTTTGTCTTTACAATTCTCTTATACTGCAGGCAAACTTATGCGGATGTTTTTTCATGGCAATAGTTTTTATCATATTATTTTTGGAGCACTCTCCTCCTCTTTACCATGCATATTCTGCAATGACAGTATTTCTCTGGACACAAATATTCAGTGAATATCAGTTCATTAATGCTTTATGGAGGTATTTATGTGGTAGAGAGCATTACCATTCTCTCAAACTCGCAGCAACCTTTTTGGTATCAGTTTTCATTCTTGAAGTACTGGTATGCTCCTCAAAACCTATTATATTGTGTTTTATATGATAATTAGACACTGTATGTTGGCTGGGGTCCTATATGAGCTTTTAGAAGTTCTATTTTTATCCTTTTCAGGTAAACAGCTTTACTGAGAGGAAGCTTTACACTTGGTGTTTCTTGACTGTGGGCCTGATTGCCCCAGTTTATCTTTCTAGATTGGTTGCATGGAAATCTGGAACACCACTGTTTATGTGGTTATCATGTTGGTTTTTATCTGTTTTCACTTTAATGCCTGCAGAAATACCTGACAACACCCTACTAGTGTAAGTCATCTCCATCAACTCTCTTCATCTGTGCACTATCACCTGTTTGCTTATATATAATCAGCTTTTACACTTGTCAACAAGTAAACTGTCATGGCTTGTAAAATTTATGTCTGTGTATCGAAAGCTTATTTGAGTAACTTTAAAAAGCTAACTGTAATTACCCAACTACCAAGAATTTCGTTCATGCTCCTATAATTATTATGCTTTCATCAATATAATCTTGTTTGAGTTCAGTATCCTCTTCATTCAGTATCTTTCTGATCGAACCTAATTTCTCGGTTTTTATGTTTCTGATCTAAACTCTTACTGCTACTCTTAATGTGATCATGTAAAAGCAGAATCCAATTATAAAAGAATTTGATTATTTCATTCTTGTCTGAGGAAGTTTAGAAATAAATAATCATGTTTATATTCTATAGTTTTATTTCTGGCATTTTCCCATTTTTTGCTTATACAATTTAGTCACTCTTCCCTGATGATAACTGACTTACCAATTATGTTTCTCTTATTAAAAGTACTCAGAAAGCACGAGTGGCTAAAAGTTTGAAATGTTGTATAAAATAAACTTTCCTGATATTTTGATTCTAACTTCTAATCGTCCTTTCCTTTTAACTAATAAGCATCCCAGACTTCATATGCAGTAGACTGAAGTTACAAGATTTATCGTGTTCTTAATATGAAACTCTTAGGGTTCTTTTGGTTTGAGAGGGGGTATAGGGTTGGAATCAGGAATCGGGCTAAAGTGGTGTGAGGTTGTGGTATCATTTCTGATATCATGTGTCTGGTTGAGCAGTGAAATGAATATGACTGACTTAAAATATTTTACAGTGATTAAATTATAACTAATTTCAATATTCTTATATTAATATTTTTTTATATATTTTAGTCATTAATTTCATTTTGCATTAACAATTTACATGTAATGGTACAGATAAAGATAATAATAAAAGAAAAGAAATTTGATTCCTCAAACCCATGCTTCATACCTACCCCTCCCTTGGGTATGAAAATCTCATATCTTGTGGTTTGAGGTATGGGTTTCGAGGAAAATTTTTTTCCATCCAAACACCAGGTATGGGTTTGGAATGAACGAAACCCATACATGATACCAGAAAGCATGAATCAAACGACCCCTTAGTTCTTTGCTTCTACTTTGTAAAGTTAGGTTTATTCAATATTGTATCTATTTCTTTACCCCCATTTAGTTTAAGCTCTTTGTGATATCCAATGTAAAGTGAACTTCTGTTTTAAATTATTCATAACTTAATGTGCACTGTAGTATAGAACATAAACAATCTAGTTTAGTGCAAGTAAGAACTTTGCTTCTAAAATTTTATGTTTGCAGAGTTGGTAGTGGAGGTATAATAATTTTTATTGGAGGAGCTGCGATGTATCTGGATCGGCGTGGCAGGGATAACAAATACTGGTTCAGTCTCCTTAATAGAGACAGAGAAAATAAAATTCCATTTCTCTTTCAGCTGCAGGTTTGCAAAAATTCTCATAGCTGTTTATTAATATGTTAGCTATATACTTTCGTACATGAGTATGGACGATTACTCTTCCACATGCAGTGTCTTTTGGTAGGTTTGTCATCGGTGATGGTGTTGTTATCAACTTCTCATAGAACAAAAAAGCAGGAACTGCTTGCGTTGCATCAAATGATAAATTGGTTAATTGCTGGTATTCTTTTTCCCTGCTAGCTTCTTTCTTGAGTCACTTGGTTGCTTTGTTTTAGTTTACATCCTGTGCTCACAAATATTTGTTTATTTGTTACTCCCTCCTTCCCTCTCATTTCTTTACGTTTTGTTACATTGTTTGGGATGCACTTGAAGGTGCATATAAAATATAGTTTCATAACTTATTTTTAAATCTTTCTTTTTTTGTATAAATATTTGAGCATTAAACTTTTATTCAGAAGAAAAAAAGGTTTAAAATAATTTGTGAAACTACATTTTTAGGAGCCTTAAACTGTGTGCCAAGCCCCCGTCCCCTAAGGTAAATTTTAAGTTCTTATCGTATTTGTCTATTATAGTAATAATATACAAATTTTTGGCTTATGTCTTTTAAAGTTATTTCAGCAATTATCATATTTTAGTACTATATAATATATTATATTAATATCATTGAATACTAAATAATGATCCTAGAGCTCTCTAATATTTAAATAAGTGTTACTGCAGTCGGAACAAATTAAACTTATTGTTTTTTTTTGTTAATTCAGAACTCATATTTTTTTAATGATATATAGTATTATACAGATCTTATACAATAATTTATTTTTAATTATAGTTTCATTAGATGGAATATTATTTGTATTTTATGATTTGTAACTCATTTTGTTATTCCCAAGTGCTTAATATGTGCTTAGTGAGAAGAACAAATTTATTACAAAATGAAGTTTAATTAAGTGAAGAAAGCTGATAAGAAGTTGTTGGTAAACAATTAACCTATTTCTAATTCACGAATATATTATGGGCAAGTTAAAGTATAGAATACATTAAGAAAATGTATAGGATGAATCAAAATAATCAAACATACCGATCGACAAAAACTCTTATAATTGATGAAACTATTGATAATTGAAAGTCAATTGGGTGATTTCAAAGAAAAGGTATTAAAGGAATGGTGATCGCTTTCCAAAAATAATAAATTAAAGGAATGGTGATCATTGCTAATAAATAGATTAAGAGCCATTTCAAAGAAAAGGTATTAAATGAGTGGTGATCATTGTTAAATAAATAGATTTAGAGTCCGTTGGGGCAAATTTTAAAAAAATTATTTTGATTTAAAATTTACTTAAAGTGATAAATGAAAAATTATAGTAAGTTAGTATTAGCTGGGGTAATTCTATTTTTATAGGTGACTTGTGAGTTACTAAAATTATGAAAATAAAAATAAAAATAAAATCTATTTAGGTGTACATGTGTGATAATATTAACTTGTATTGAATAAAACTTGAAAAATCAAATAAATTTTCTAAATTGGACTTTCTATTAACCTTTGAATTTAAGCTATTTTTAAATTTAATGTCATATTTTGACTTATTACACAAGCACACATCTTGCAAATTCAAGTCGGTATTCACTTTAAATTCGTGACTTTGGTGTAGACAAACCGACTCTATCCGTCGTAAAAATTACTTCTATTTTAATTTCATGATAATTGAAGAATCAATAAGCATTAATAGTAATTAGTCATCTTTGTCAATTTGAATATAATATTGAAATGAAATTGATAGAGACTCACTTTTATTTTAACTTTATGATAATTGAAGATCAATAAGCATTGATAGTTATTCTTCTTTGTTAAATATTAAAAATAAATTAATTGATAAAGATTGATGAGAATAATATTAAAAAAGATCAAGGGATATAATTGCTAGTACCCTACAAGGCTTTTATAAATGGTACCAGTACTTTTTATGTGTCTTTGACTCTTTGACTTGCAAGTAGCATCATTGTGTACTTGGGTAACCATTAAAAATTGCATTCCGTCAACCAAACGTTGAGTAACCGTTTAAATATAAAGTAATATCTTGCACACTAATAAATGTCAACAGTAGCAAAAACATATTCATCCACATATACATCGATATTGCAGTGAGAAGAAACATAGACAGTTTCTCCAAACTATATTAAAATTTGTCAACTAGTGAGTTCAATGTCAGGATTACAAAAATGTTAAATGTAATGACGCTTAGCGTCATGCATACTTGACTTATCTTCTGATCTCCATATATAGTTCATTTCTTAAAGGAGCCGCACTTTCATGATTTTCTTGCTTAAATAATCAGTATATATAATTTACTCTAGCATCATAAACACTGCATATTTGAATCGTATATTCTGTCAACTGTTTTATTATAGGTTTCTCAATGGCTCTTCCACTATTCTCGGCAACTGGGCTCTTGTCCAGACTCACGTCAATATTCCTTGGCTTTGCACCTGCTTTCCTTCTCTTGTCCATTGGGTATCTCATTTATATATTGGTCTAATGTCTTAAGTGTGTGTGTATATTTACTTGATGTTACATATATCTATCAATGTGTGTAGATATGAAGCAGTTTTCTACAGTGCACTAGCTCTTGCACTAATGGCATGGATACTTTTTGAAAATGCACTCTTGCATTATAGTAAGACAGATGCATCTCAATCTTCAATCGGAGGTGTGGAAGATAATTTCCAATTAGAAAACGGAAACAGAAGTCTGCAACTGTCTGATATGCGAATACCACTAGTTTTTGTAAGTCATACCTTCTTATGTGTTTTAATGCAAGTCATACCTTCTCTATTATATGTTTTAATATAGATGAAAGCTCATTTTAAACATTGTTATTGTGTACATAGCCTATAGAGGGGTTTAGTTGGGGAGAAAATAGTAGGTTGAATAATTGATATGAGAACATGGTGAAGAAATGATCCATATTATTAATATGGTTGCTTGGATAGAGTTGAATTCTGTCTCACTAAAAGGTAATGTGTGATACATAGGGCCTTTATGTTAAACATTCTGTATTACTTAAGAAATAATTGATAATAATATAAATTATTTCTAACTTAGAAGTGGATTTGAATTTCACAAATTTAGTAAAAAAACAGCATGAGTGTTTGGTTCCATCTCCTTCTAGAAAATCACAGGATATAATCAGCTATTAGTCTCTCGAGTTGTTGGACAGGTAAGATAAGGATCCTATACAATTTCCATATCCACATCCTACTCATTTCTGAATTTTTAGATAACATTATTGAATTTACGTAATTGAAAGTGTATCCAGCTCTCATTTTGGTTGGGTAAATCATTGTTTGGTATTAAAGTTGTTTTAAATTAAAATTTTTTGAGCTATGAAGTTATTAGACACGGGGTTTCATGGTAGCAACATTCTCTTCATTGTGTGACTAGCAAAAATGTGTTAGTTCATTGCTGACTAGCTACTTTGACTTATCTTCTTTCTGAAACTGATATGAATATTGAAACTTTGGTGAGATGGATTCAATACTCATAATAGGTCTCTGTTTACCAGGTTGTCTTTTTCAATGTTGCCTTCTTCGGAACTGGTAACTTTGCAAGCATTGCGAGTTTTGAGATTTCTTCTGTTTATCGATTCATCACAATTTTCAGTGTAAGTATAGCTAAGCGAGGTTGAATGTCTCATTGTACTGTTATTGTAAACATGTAAGCTATCTGATATTTTTTCTTTATCATTGCAGCCTTTTCTTATGGCAGCCCTGCTTATCTTTAAACTGCTTATACCATTCCTGCTTGTCATGTGAGTATTACCTATATATTTTTATTTTACATTACAGTATCATATCACATGCGGACCAGTATCGTTGAGCATAATATTTTAACTCTGTATACCTTTGTGCAGATGTGCATTTAGTGCAATTACCAAATTAGTACGAGTTCCACGTGTAGGATGCTATTTTCTTGTAATATTGTGTTCCGATGTAATGACAATCCACTTCTTCTATCTAGTAAGTTAACTATTTTCTTCTTATAGTTCTCGTCTTTGATTCAGCAACATCTGATTCTCTGTTATTAGTTGGCCCAATGGACACTAATAGCACTTATTTCTGAATCATTTGATCAAAGTTTAATGTGAATTACTTCCAGTTTAATAGAACTTTAATTGCTCATATGGTTAATAGGTCCGAAATAAAGGGAGCTGGATGGAGATTGGTAATAGCATAAGCCATTTTGGAATCGTGAGTGCTCAGGTTGTGTTTGTCCTGCTGCTTTTTGCTGTGACAAATATATATACAAAGGACATACAAACCCGTTCAGTAAAGCAATTTTCTCGGAAAAACATATGAACTGCGTGAAAGAATTGGAAAAAGACACTTCTCTTGGAGGTAAATTTTGATATCTTGTTTTTTGCAGCTTTGGTTTGTCATAACTCATAAGCTTGTCATAAGGGCATACCAATATGTTTTACTTGCCCTGCAAAGGATGTTATGTGATTCAGGACAGCTTTGCGAAAGAACACTTATGATATAAAAAAAAACAATAACAATGATAGACTAGGGTGATTGAAACATAGAGTGGACTCGATTCAATATTTTAGAAAAAGATTCTGATAATCAAGTCTTATATGATATCTGGGAATTATAAACATTATGGCCCTGTTCGACAATTAACTGTTTTAACTAGCTGATTAAATTAGTTGTCTTGGCTAGTTGATTGAATTAGCGGTTTTGAATTAAACTATTTGGTAAATAGATGGTGAATTTGTTGAATTAGCTTTTGGTATTAAATAGACACATGACAATCTTCTAATCCAAAAAACTCATCCAAGTAGCTTTTTCAAAATTAGCTCATCGAGCCCAAACCACTAATTACCGAGCACCAGAATTAGATGATTCTAGTCAAAACCCCAAATTTGCCCAAACTTTTAAATTTTATTCAGATTTCTAAATAACAAATGGGAAGTTAACATATGTGTTTGGTTGATACATAGCTTTTAAATTCCCATAGGAAGTGCAAGTAACCAAGGGGGAGGTGGGTAAGTAACATTCATGTTTTGTGGGTATTCACACTTCCATGGAAGTTACACTTCCTTTCTTTTTGTCAAACAAACAATTTTGATTTTACATATTTCCTGGGAATTTTAATTTACTAGGTATTTACATGCCAACCGAACGACCTCTAAAATATCTTTCCTTAAGGACCAAGGGCCATAGCCATCTGGCTTATTATAACGGCTCTAACAAAAATATATTAATCCAAGCACATATACTGACCTACTGATTTAAGCAGGTTTTAACTCATTAATTATTTCAAAACCTATAGTAATTAAAATAAATATACAACAGAAAAACATCTCTATAAGAAAATTAAATATAAATAAGAAAATTAAGTATTAAAATTAATAGTAAGCGACTTAATAGTAAAGTCATCCGTGCAATCACAGAATATAACCTAGTATAAAGTATAAAAGTAGTGAAGGACTAATTTCTCTACTAAATGTAATTGATTTATTTACTAATAAAAATAAAAATGAAAATCTTTTTTATTGCTATTGAATTTTGTGCTGATATATATTTCGTGTGAAAAAGAACAACCTCAGTTTGGTCTGAAAAAATTGTTTGCCTCCTGTACTGATGTGTTTGTAGGAGCCTTGGAAGCAAATGACCTACAACTGTTGACATCTAAAGACTAGATGCGTGGTTCACAAATTTTGATATTGCACTGTCGCATACGCATCTGATATTTCAAGACTTCCGGTTTGCTTGATGAGGGTGATTATGCGGCATGCACAAGGTGGTGCTACCAAATCGATATAGTTGATATAGGTAAAATTTAACGGCAACTGGAAACAGGAAATTGGTCATTCTTACTTCTTAGCATGACAGTTGAGTGCAATATTCCCCTGCTCTGTTATGAGTAAACCACATATTTTTTTGTTTCACAGGGGTGGGTAGGCTACCACTAAAATCCGATTTTTGTCCGCCAAAACTGGGTCAGTTATAGATATATTTTCTTGTATTGCAGCGGATATATCTATATGTTTTTTGCTGAGTGAATATACTTTTAAAAATTTTCAACTACAATCCTCCAGAAAAAATGTTCTGCCTTATCATTTACCTATTATTAGCCTCTTTAGTCCTATCTTATCATTCGTAAGAGCAACCCCAATGCAAGCTCTCCTTACTCATATTTGGTCTAGGTGGACAAGATTTGGGGGTTAGGATCAAAAATCATTCCTCCAACCCAACTCCCTATCCCCTAAAAATTTTAGGGGAGAGATATGAGGGAGCAAAAAGCCAACCCCTATAATGCCACATCATTAATATTATCTGTAATATAACATATATTTATTCCAACTCTACCTCTTCTCACATATATTGGTGGTGTTTGTTTAGAGCTTAAAAGCCCAGCTTCTGGTTTATAAGTTATAAGCACTTATTCGTACCGTTTGTGTAAAAAGTCAAGAAGCACTTATAAAAAGCTAAGAATGCTGGCTTTTGTTTCCGGACTTAGCTTCTTTCCCAAACACTTTAATCACGTATAAGTCTTACTTCTAACTTCTACTCCACTTTTTTATTTTAAGCAAAAAATACTTATTTTAAACTCACTCAAACGGCCCCATTATCTTAAATATTGATTAAATACTAATATTTAAATTAAAGGTAACAAGTATAGGTAATATCATTGCAGTAAAACAACTTTTTGCTTACCTATATTTTGGGTAATCATTATTTTATTATATAGTAAGTAACCAATATAGGGATTACCCTTGGAGATGCTCTAAGACAGTTATTGTGGAAAAGACAAGTAAATGTGTAATTTTTTTTCTTCTTTAAATAAGTAACTTATTTATGCAAATGATAAATAATATATATTGTATTATAAAAATGTGAATATTTTTTTCTGCAAAAAGTCCTTATAAAAATAAGTTTTTTCTTTATAAAAATAAGTTTAACATACCCATATTTAGATATTCCACTTCATCTGGTCAACATTTGGGGGATTTTTACCGGAAATTAGAACTCTGGGGTAATGAAGTTTCGAAATGAGGTCTTTAGATTTTTCTTTTCAGTTCTGTATTTTTTCATACTAATTCTTTGAAAAATGTCGTTTTATTTTGTCCAGTCGATCAATTTGCTAGAAAGTACCTCTATCGTAGGCTGCTGTTTAACTATAACACAGGAAATTAGTTGGTAATTTTTTTTTCCTAAATGAGATTGAATTTTAAAATTCTCAAGACTTATGGTGATATTTAGCCTTTGATAGTCCCTTGCATATGTTAGTCGGCAGACAATGCCCAGAAATCCAGCTTATCTACGACCAAGGAATCCAGTAAATTAATCCAAAATATATTCCTCCGATAATGACAACCCAGCAGTCATTTATTATTGCAAACTCCAACATCTCAATTTCTTAACCCTGTACTAAACTCTGCAGTAGTAAACATCAGAACCTCATGTTGTGTTTGGTTGTGGAGAATGGAATGAGTAAAAATACTTGAAAGTAATAGAGATTGGAATAAATTTTTGAAAAAAATTTGAAGAAGTGCAAAATTGCTATAATGAGATTTGAGAAGAAATTGAGGATGGGAGCATTCCATCTCAAATTGAAGGTGTGATATCTAGCACATGATGTGAGGAATAGAATGGAGAAAAAAAATGAAATTTCTTAAAAATTGTCCATAAAATAGTTTATTTTTCATTCATTCCAAAATCATTCACCCCAACTAAACACAGCATCAGCGTGTAGTTAACCATTCTTAGACATTCAATACAAACTTCGAGGTTTACTACTGGAGATTGGTGAATTTGATTCCAAAATAATAGAAAAAGAGTTCATTTGTCGAATATAGTTAATTTGTTCATCATACCATCAACAAAACAAGAAAAACAAGAGCATTGACACAAAATTGATCACAAAATGGTATTGACTATTGAGTTGAGATTTATACGAATATATGGGTGTAATTAAAACGTACATTAACTTATGTCATTTTGTAAAATATTTTATATCCAATTATATATGTGCCAAAACTAGTTTCTCCAAAATAAATTAAAATCAATCAATCCATTAGGATACATAACAGATCATCTCCTGGATCAAAAAAGAGAAGTAGAGATTAACAGAAACATAACATAATTAAGAGTTAAATGCATCACATCTGCGTCTAATCTCACCCCTCCGTCCATTCTTCACACCATACACACTCAGCTTCTCCATTGCCTTGCGAAATGCCTTGAAAAACACTCTCTCATCCTTCGCATACAATTCGACGAAAGGCCTCGTTCTCGGATCCGAAACCAACGCACGATCCGATTTCAATATCCCCAGTCCCCTCGGCAAGTTCTTGTAATACATATTATCAAACTGATTCGGACTCATGATATCATTAAACAGCGCCAGTGTCGGATTCTTCGTAAAATTTGCACAGGCATTCTTCAGCCCTGCTGCGAGCCTGGGATTTATAGACGGATCAGACTGCTCAGATTTACTATAATGATAAATATCCGAGCTGAACTCTTTGCAATGCGAGAATCCTATGGTATGAGCCCCTGTTAACGCAACCATCTCCTGCGTGCTGAACCCGACAGCCGCAAACAATTTGATGAGTTTACTCACAGACATCGCGGCCTTTGGGAGATTGTCGCCGACACGCGAGGCTTGAGAGACCAGTCCATCTCGGCGCCCGAGAAGGACGTTGTAGTAAGGACCGCCCATCATGGATACGAGGTTCCGAGTCGCGACAGCGAGGATGTCGGCGCAGGAGACAATGCCGGGACAGGAGAGCTCCAGGGCTGTCTTGGCGCGCACAACGAGGTCGAAAGCGTCGCCAGGGAGGGAGAGGTTGATGTCGGCGTCGCGTTCGGCCTTGGAGAAGGGAGTGGAGGAGATGAGGATGGAGGCGTCGCAGCCTTGGATGAGGCAGTCGTGGAAGAAGAGGCGGAGAGAGGCGGCGGCGGTGGTGGGAGAGTAGATTTGCTTGTTTGTGGTGGTTTCCTGGATGATTTGGTGGAATCGGGGGCAGGTTTTGTCGTAGTAGTTGTGTGTGAGATGGTGAGCTGATGTGATGAGGAGAGAGTGCGAGAGCAGGAATGAGAATGCGAGGAAATGATGGAGTAATGTCATTGTAGATGATAGAATCAGAGAGATGAGGAGGTATATAATGTGGAGAGAGATGCAGTCAGGGGCTTGATCTGCAACTCTATGATTGGGTTCCAGAAAGGAGTAATACTGAGGAAGGCGAGTTGTCTACTATATTTACTTACTGCTACAGACAAATAGCTCCCCTCGAATAATATTTGTTACTCCGTCCGCCACCTGGTTATATACATTGGGGACGGAGACGCGGCACGGACTTTAATGCACCCGTAAAGTATAGTTTTATAACTTATTTTTTAAAAAAAAATTCTGTATAAAAATTTGAATGTTATATTTTATTCAGAAAAAAAAAATTTTAAAAATAAGTTATAGAACTATGTTTTATAAGAGCATTGAAGTGTGTGTCGAGCAGTGAAAAAGAAACGTATAGAATCAAATGAGACAGAGGGAGTATAGCTTAGCATGATACTTGTGAGAATCGTTTTCTAATATGTTAAAATTAAAATTTTAGAGATATCGCCTGGTTTGGAAAGAGATTAAAAATTTGATAAAATATTCATATCGACTCTAATTCGAGTTTTGAAGTTTATTTTAAACTTATGTCGAAGTTGGCGCTTCCTGATTGTATAATGGTGAGGGAGGTGATGGAGCGAAGGTGGGACATAAGTGCAAATAAAGAAACGCGTAACGGAGTGTCCGGCGTATGTTATGTCTGCCCCCTCACATGAAAAACCCAATTTTTTCTTCCCCACCTTCAGTTCTCCAACTGTCTCCCTCCTTCCTTGTCTGCCTGATAATCAATTTTCTTTTTTGAGTTGGGCTTCTCTATTTTAATTCACATTTTTCCTGATTTGGGCCGTGCTTTTGTACAATTGTAAAGCCCTTCAAGCTATCACAAAGTAATTGATGAGTAATGCTAGGGGTGATAAAAAAACACTCAAACCGCATAAACCGTCCGCACCGTACCACATCACATCGCAAAACGCGATTTTTAATTTATGTGATGTGATTGCGGTTTGAATTTTTCACAAACCGCACGGTGCGGTGCGGGTTGTGTTTTGACACTTTACTAGTGCGTTTCAAACCGCACCGCACCGCAATATAATAACATATATAAATAAATAAGTATTAGTATTGCTAAATAAAATTATATTATATACATATACATTATTTATAATGTGTTTCTTAAAGTTTTTCAAGAGTTAAGTTCTATGGAGTCCCCATTTTAGAGTTATTGAAGTCCATTAATATTTTTATAAATAAAATAAATAAAATATCTCGTAAATAGTTATTAGATTTTATAGAACTTCGCTCTATTATTATATGTTTCTTACTGCTCACTATTATTTTATTTACATTTTTGTTTATATTTTTTAGTAGTTGTAACTCTGAAATGATAAATATCATGTAGATTTATTGTGATTCTTTTCATATCATATATTTAATTTTTTTATAATTTCAACTAAAAATATTTATTCTTAAATGTGCAAACAGCATAAACCGCACCACACAACATCGCATTTTTGTGGTGTGGTTTACGCGGTTTTTATCCTAACGTAGTGCGGTTGCGGTTTGGATTTTCAATGAAACCGCATATGCGGTTTGGTTTACAATTTTAAAAAAAAATCGCACTGTCCGCACCGCAATCACCCCTAAATATGCCATCGCTAGTGATTTATGGCGAATCTCGAGTCTCTGACAGATATGAATCATCATGTCAATATTATCTCGTTTCTGAATGTGTATTGGGGAGTTGAGTTTTAATGAAAGGAGACCCATTTGAATAGTTTATCAGAAAATATCTAACTGAATTTAACCATGTACAATCCGAACTACTTTTCCAATCCTACCCGAAAACTTGACTTTGTATACCAGCCTTGAAGTAAATATTGGAAGTCACCAATATTAATATTAAAAAATCTAGAAGCGTTATGTTTGAATTCGTTGATCGTAGAATATATTTTATGGTCAGTGCTTGAGTGAATGTAATGACCAATTCCTTTAAACACGTACTTAAAATTATATTATTTAGCTTGTTTTCATTTTTAAAATAAGTCTTTCTTTGTAATTTAGGGTCTGTTTGGGAGTGTTGTTAAAAATTGTTGTGCTGTCAGAAAAAGTGCTGATAAAAAAAGTGCTGTGGTAGAAATCAGATAACTGTTTGGTACGTAATTTTTTGATATTTGCTTATTTTGAGTTATAATATAAAAAAAATAATGTTTTTGATGAGATTTGGTAATGAAATCTGTAACAGCTTTCTGCAAAAGCTGAAAAGCAGCTTTTTCCAAAAGTATGGGAGGACCTACTTTCTCCAACAGCAGCTTTTAGCTGAAAAGCTGCTGTTCGAAAAAGCTGCTGTTCGAAAAAGCTGCTTTTAGATTTACCATACAATTTTTCACCCGTTTTTCAGCAAAAAGCTGCTGTTGGTATCTGCAACAGCAACCCCAAACGGTACCATAATTGTATATTTAGATCAACTTGCTTTTTATATATTACACTACCGGAAAGCGCGTTACGGTACTTTTCTTAAGTTTATTTTAATATTATAAAATTAAGTATCTGAAATTGTATTACTCATAAAAAAAAATCTGAAATTGGATTTTAAAATGTGCAATAGTTCTGGACACCGGGTTTGAGAGAAATTTATTTTTCTATCATCTTATATATAAAAAGTTGAGAAGCCGCGCGTTGCGGCGGACTATAAAAATTATATTAATGATTCAATATTAATATTTGTAGAATAAAATAATTTTGTGGCTGTCGATAAAAAGTATATTAATATTTCAAAATTAATATTTATAGGATAATAAATTTTATATTATAAAAATCTTGATGTAATACCAATACTAATATATAAAATTGCAAAATTGGACTATAATTTATGGTGAAACAATGAAAATAAATTTATACGCGTAACTAACAATTTAAAACACAATGAATTATAATTTAATTTGTGTTTTTTTTAAAGTAATCATATTCTTACATTGTCACCTTACTCCAATTTTTTGGATTGATTGTGCACAAAAACATCTAACTTAAATCTGTGAGATAGCGGTCTATAACTACCATTGCTTGTAACGACTTTTATATTTTAATACTGTATAAACAGCTTACTTAAAAGTTGCTTGAATGGAGCAAACAGATAATGCATGGATAATTTTTTTCCTTTATACAAAGTAAATCATAAAAAAATTAAAAACAACAAACATGTCCGAAAAACAAAAAAAATATTATAAAATAATAAGAAAACAAACATACATCACTAACAGTTAATTTATTGATATCATCCATCAATATCATGTCGAAACTATATTTTTTTCCCGTGTTTGGATTTGTCGCCTCCAACATAGCGGTCTATAACTACCTTTGCTTGCAACTATCTCTATATTTTTAATACTATATAAACAGCTTTCACTTATCGTTGCAGAATAACGGCACCACCGAGTTAGAAATCAAGCAAAAGAACTATCACCAAAGAGAGGTAGGGTCGTGATATTGAGAGAGAGGAGATTGTGTTTAAATGATCCAAAACCCTATAATCTATAGGGGTATTTATATGTGCAGAGAGGCTTATGTGCTACTCTTTTCCATAATTAAATAATCCGAAACAAAATCAGATTAAAACTTTTAAGCTACTATATTCCATAAATAATCTGAAACAAAATCAGATTCTGAAACTTGCTTCTAATATACCCGAAACTAAAAAAGGTAGTTCTAATTTTTGATATTTTTCATCCAAAAATTCCAGAAAATTAGAAAAATAGAACGCAACGATGTGAGAGGCGCCACCTACACGCCCCTCGCTTCTCCTTTATATAAGTATATTGATTACACAAACATAATTTAAATTGAGGACAATAAGACATAAATTATAATTTTAAATTTACCGAACACTGGCGGCCTGGACAGACATATTACAAAATTGAATAAGTTTTTGTCATTGTTGAATAGTTTTGTAATTTGAACAAGTAGACAGAGTCTTAGCACTCGTTTGCATAAATTCAAGAAAAAATAATCATGACTTAAAATTGTTTAAACCGATATGCAATATATTCTATTATAATAAAAAAATTTGAAATATATTAAATTTTTTGGCCAAACTCGTAAAAAAATTAAGGACTTGCATATACAACTACAGAGAGTATTATTTCTAGGGCCAAAATTATGATTTATGCCACACTTACAGGCTGCAGCCAGCAGCAAAACATGAATTGAAATAGCTGTTACTTAAGTGGAACAAATTTAGTCATTGCCTTGTACGTCGGGAGGAGTTGATATATATGCATCTTCTGTGGAAAATGCAAACCAACAATTGCGTGTAATATATGTTAGAATGTTAGTACTTGATTAATATTGTAGTAATTACTTAGAATCAGAAATGATTATTTTTATTAATCAGGAAATTAACAAGAATTACCCCTATATAAATGGACGTTGCTGGTTCTAGCTTGCTACATCCTTTCATCTCTGCAAACAAACATGGCACAGTTTTTCCAACTCATTTCATGCATTTCTCTTCTCTTCCTACTCCTCCTTGTTCCCTCCAACTCCGAAAACCCTAAAGCGCCACCTTTCGGATTTTTAAAGCCACTTGAGGGATGCAAGAAAGGGGAGAACCTAGAAGGTCTCCGTGAGCTCAAACAATATCTCAACAAATTCGGATACCTAAATTACAATTCTTCGAAAGCGCACGATAATGACGATTTCGATGATTTTCTTGAGGCCGCTATGAAGGCCTACCAGGCTAATTATAATCTCAATGTCACGGGAACGCTAGATTCTGAAACACTGTCCAAGATGGTGACGCCGCGGTGCGGAGTGCCCGATATAATCAACGGGACGAATAGCATGACGAGAAACAAGAAACGACACCGTCACAACAACAGTCCTAAGAAGCTCCACACCGTGTCGCATTATACTTTCTTCCAAGGCTCCCCTAGATGGCCAGCTGATAAGACGAGTCTTACTTACTGGTTCAATCCTCGGACTATCCAGACAGATGCTATGCCCGCATTTGTCAGAGCATTCGACAAATGGGCCTCGATCACACAGTACTTTACTTTTGCTCAGACTGAGGATTACGAGAGCTCGGACTTGAAGATTAGTTTCGAGAGGGGAGACCATGGGGATGGTTCCTCTTTTGACGGCCGAGGAGGAGTTCTTGCACATGCTTTTCGACCAACGAACGGGAATCTTCACTGTGATGCGGATGAGTTGTGGTCCATAGGGGCTCTTCAAGATTATACGGATTTAGAGACGGTCGCTTTGCATGAAATCGGACACCTTCTCGGACTTGATCATAGCTCGGTGGAAGATGCAATTATGTTCCCGACTATTCGTTCGGGAGTCACGAAAGATTTACATGATGATGATATTCAGGGAATCAAGGCATTATATAACATTTGAACGTGATCTCTTCGTATAACTACATAGGTAATTACTGAATGGAATGAAGTTGAGGGTTTTGATCGAGTACGCGTGCATGGTGTATCACTCCTCTGGGAATGTTTACTTTGCATGATTCAATACCTTGTATTTCAATATATATTATGTGTTATGCAACTATTAACCAGCTTGTAATATTTGTTGTTCATGTTTTATTTGAATCTTACATTTATGGTGAAATAATATTGTTTTTTTGTGTTTATGTTTTATTTCAATCATGCATATGTAGTGGAATATTAATATAATCTTTTTAATTAATACAGATTTATTAAACAATTAATAAAGAGGTTTGAATTAATAAAACTTTATAAATTATATGTTAAACATACATTAATGTACATACATACAATTTATTTTATTGAATAAATTTATGATAATTAAGTTGGTCGAAAACCTTATAACAAAATGGGCCGGAAAATATGTTTTGATAAAGATGTTTATGTGATTTAGTTACAATAAAAAAAACTCCTTCAATCATGTTATAATTTGAAATGGTCGGTAAAATGGTCCAAAATTCTATAATTTTAAAACTTTCATAGACCGGCCAATCGGCTAAACGCCGATCAAATTTTGTGATAGTTATTCTTTAATAGTAACTAACACGTGTCATGTATACATATTTTTAAAAATATATATTTATTTTGTTTCAAAAAAAAATATATATATTTATTTTAATAATTCATATAATGTATTATATTTTTAATATATATAGAGACGATAAAATAAGATAGTATTATTTAATTTAGATAATAGTGCTGGCGTGCCGTATCTATTTATCTACATTTAACTAGGATCACGGGTCCCACCAGCATCTAGTGAGCGAGTAAAAATATACTCCTATACTCTACCTCTACACCTACGAGGTTACTGTGATAGTCATTCACTCATTCCACTACACATTTGTTTTGCTTTGAACAAGTAAAAGTCTTCTCTTGTATACTGAGAGCAGCTGACATGCCTCAGAGCAACTTCAATAGAAGTGTCAAAAAAAATGTTAAAATGTCATGTGTTATGATATAGCATGACATTTTTGTTGGTTCTCTATTTGAGTGGAAGGAACGTCAAGTCAAATTGTCAATTTTTAGTATCCTCCTAAAATAGAAAAAAGTTTATAAATCATCTTAAAATCATCTAGTTTCCTATCTTGTTATAATTATACTTGTACAGATATGTGGCAACTTTGGGTGTCAACCATTGGAGCAAATTTTTATATAAAAGTTGCCGAAAAAGAGAGAAAGTAAAATAATAATATTTTTAATGATTTATCATTTTAAGCAATTTTAGTTAACATCCGCGTTGGAGATACCCTTAACGAATAGCGATCGATAAAACATCGACATTTACCTCATATATTATAACCGCTAACAATTCCCCCTACATATAACGGTGGTAGCTAGCTTGTTACTTCTGCTTTCCAAACACATATGGCACAAAAAATTCAGCTCGTACCATTCATTTCTCTCTTCTTCCTCCTCCTTGTTCCGATTTACTCAAAAAACCCTACGGCTCAGAAGCCACAACCTTTCGGGTTTCTGAAGCCTCTTCAAGGATGCAGAAAAGGGGAAAATCTAGCAGGCCTTCGTGATCTAAAACAATATCTGAACAAATTCGGATACCTAAACTATAATTCTTCGAAAGCACACGATAATGACGAGTTTGATGAGTTTCTTGAGGCTGCTATGAAGACCTACCAGGCCAACTACAATCTCAAGGTCACGGGAACACTAGATTTCGAAACATTTTCAAAGATGGCGATGCCGCGGTGCGGAGTGCCTGATGTAATCAATGGAACCAACAGCATGCGAAGAAACAAAAAAAGACACCGTCAAAATAACCACCACAGTCGTCCTAAGAAACTCCACACAGTCTCGCATTATAATTTCTTCCCAGGCTTCCCGAGATGGCCCGTAGGCAAGACTCATCTTACCTACTGGTTCGATCTCGGCACGACTCATCCAGATGCTATCCCGGCTTTCGCGAGAGCATTCGCGAAATGGAGTTCGTACACGCAATATTTCACTTTCGAAGAAACTGAAGAGTATGAGGAGGCCGATATCACAATCGGGTTCGAAAGTGGTGAGCATGGGGATGGTTTCTCGTTTGATGGACAAGGTGGAATTCTTGCTCATGCTTTTGCACCGACAAGCGGAATGCTTCATTGTGATGCGGATGACTTGTGGTCTATAGGCGCTCTTCCGGATTATACTGATTTGGAGACGGTGGCTTTGCATGAAATCGGGCACCTTCTCGGACTTGATCATAGCTCGGTGGAAGATGCGATCATGTATCCCACTATTACTCCGGGAACTGTTAAAGATTTACATGCTGATGATGTTCAAGGAATCAAAGCGTTGTATAACATCTAGACCCGTTTATTGTGATTTCGAACTTTTGGCGCCATCTATTCCGACAGCCAAAATCCGTCAGAAAGACTGCTCACTTTTGATTGAATTTAGTTCTAAGAACATGTCGGGAAAAAGCTAAAATCTGACGTGAGATTGGATGGTGAGAGATTTGGGTCGGTGAAATTTTACTTGCATAATTGCACGATTGCTTATAATGTTGTATTTGACTACCTGTACTTGTGGCTGTAAGATGAAGCTTTTAAAGATATAATTATGATTTTTAAGTATGCTTGGATTTGGGATAAGACTTGGGAAAGTGATTTTAGTTTTCTAAGCGAGATAAATTATTTATTGGCGGTCTTATAAATACTCTCTTCGTCCCAATTTAAATATCTCTTTTAAAAAATATATATGTCCCAAAATACTTTTTACTCTCTATTTTTTCAAAATATTATTTTAAATACTTTATCTGTCTCAACATATGTGCCTATTTAAACTAGTCAAATTTTGGTGGTAGAGCGCTTGTACCCCCTTGCGGGAGGTCGGAAGTTCGACTCCCCACATGTGCGTGTGTAATCAACTGGCAAAAAAAATAAAAAAAAAATTGACTTCATTTTACAATGTTTACAATTTATAATGTTTGACTAGTATACATATACTCCTCACTCACAACACACTATAATTTAGCGCAAATATTAAGAATAGATAAGAAAATTAAATTTTTGTTAAGATGCGTGATTTTTTTAAAAAAATATATATATATTGAGAATGGAAGGAGTATAAACAAATCTGATTATTAACAAATCGAATTCAGTATAAGCCTAAAATATTCAGTATAATACTTTAGGGGTTGAAAAAATAAGCAAGCCCAATGCAATTCTCTATTTTCAACCCTTAAAATATTATATAATAATGATTACCTAAAATATATGGGACCAAAAAGTTGTTTTGCTCCAATGGTATTCCCTATATTGATCCCCTATATTTCAAATTTACATATGCAATTGAAATAGAGAGAGAAATTACAATGGTAAATGACAGAATAACAAGAGGATATATGAGCTGGTGATGACATAGAGAATATAGGGGTTTGCTTTTTCATCCCTCAAATAAGAGGTTGAACTTTCTCTCACCTAAAATAAATGAGGGATAGGGAGTTGCGTTGGAGTTGTGTTTTTTGTTCTCAATCCTCAAATATTGTCCATGTAGACTAAATATAAGTAAGGAGTGGGTGCATTGGAGTTGCTAGCAAGCCCAATGCAATTCCCTATTTTCAACCTGTTAGGAATCAATAATTTTTGATGATAACATGAACATTTTGTAACATGTCTTACTTAGAATCTTTATCAAATTTCAGTTGTAATTGTTATATTTCTTGTCTTTGGGAATTATCAACGGATGGGTAGAATAGGATGGCTAATTGTAAATATCCAATGCCATGTAATTTTATCTAAGTGAAGGATATTCAACTGATGAGATGTAACTCTTCAACTGATGAAAACTGGATGATGTTTCAACTGATGAAAATCAAGCATTCAACTGAAGACAAAGTGCTCAACTGATGATGCTGAGGAATTCAACTGATGAGACTGGAACAGCATTCAACTGATGGAGTTTGTAATTCATTCAACTGATGAGCCGGGCATTCAACTGATAAAGTCGAGAGCAGTTGAAAGCAACCAGAACTTTCAACTGATGAAGCAAAGAGCAGTTGAAAGTGACTAGAGCTTAAGTCTGACAAATCACATGGATCGAATTACACTAAAATAGACATGGAAGCCTAATTAGGAAAATAAAGAAGAAGCAGAAACATACTTATCTCATGCAGTGCAATCTGGATCAAATCAAGGTGATGGTCAAAGATGAAGACATCTCAGAAAGCATGCATAAGACAAAGTTGTGCAGCATTGTTTTTAGATTAGAGTGCATTTTGTAATCTAGCTAAAAGCTTTGTAAAACTTGGAGTATATAACCAAGTTAGTAGCATCAGTTGAACTTGTTCAAATTACTTGAGAGAAAAATCTGAGAGTTAGAACTTGTTTGAGTGATGAACCAGCAGCTGTGCGAATTGTAAACAATCCACAGATTCTTCTATATAAAATCTCACGGGTGGATCATTCAATCCACCCGTATTTTTAATACTTGGTGTTTTTCTGTTTACTGTGTTCTCAGTGTATTGTTCTTGAATCTTTTAAATTTGTAAAAGATTGTATTCAACCCCCCCCCTTCTACAATCTTTCTCATAGTTGGTGTAAAATAACACAACCCCTAAAATATTATATATTAATGGATATCTAAAATATTGGGGATCAAAAAGCTATTTTGCTCCAACGGTGTTCCCTATTTGGATCCCTATATTTTAAATCTATATATACAACTCAAGGAGAGAAAATATTGCACTAATAAATAACAGAAAAATAAGAGGAGATATGAGCTGGTGATGACATGGAGCATATAGGGGGTTGCTTTTTCATCCCTCAAATAAGGGGTTGAACTTTCTCTCACCTAAAATTAATAGGGGATAGGGAGTTGCGTTGGAGGAGCTTTTTTTGTTCTCAATCCTCAAATCTTGTCCATGCAGATCAAATATAGGTACGGAATGGATGCATTAGAGTTGCTCTAACTGTTTTTTTTTTTTTTGTTTAGTTGGTGGATTCTTATTTGCTACCATCTCAATATCTTATTAATAATGATAACCTCTTAATTAGAAAAATCTACGAATAAAAAATAATTGTTAGTATAGGTACGTGGTCACGCTACTAAAAAAATCTGATAAATATATGCTCGAATGAAACTTACGGGTAAGGAGATGATAGATGTATTCGGAGAGGTAACTCGAGCCTTGTTCAACATTATTATTGATATATTTATTTTGAATAAATATCTAACACATTTATGTTATAATATTTATTTGGTTGAGATGAATAAATTTAAAAGAAATGAAACGGAATTGAATTATAAATGAACAATTGTTCTAAAATTTCTCTCACACTCCAATTTTGAGAAAATGACCATTTCCTCCTTCAAAACTCGATCTTGTCTCTTATATTTTCTCTTGTATTTGCTTATTCTGTTCCATTTTATTTCTTTCATCCAAGCAAACACAATATCACTGTTCAGTTCACATCAAAAGCTTTAGTAAAAAAATTACTTTAATATGAAGATAATTTGATCTCGATCGAGGAGTTTAATCCAAACTGTTTCATTCCAACAAAAGAATTCAAAATAATTCTCTAGATTTTGCCTAAACTCGCTCCAATTTAGTATTTAATCTCGATTGAAACTTAAATAAGAGAAAAAGTCTGGACCGTCTTTTCATGAAACTCTAGTGTTAAGAGTCAAGAACATCCATTTACATGTTCGTACTTAATTAGGCGATTCTCCACTGGCGGAATGAGCAAGAGGCGATAGCGGACAGAATTCCCTTATAAAGATTTACTACGGGTCATGCTTGTTTTAATAATATAATAAGAATCTTCTAGATGTTAATAATATATTTAGGAAAAAATTTTTGAGATAACTTATTGAGATATCTGACATTTTTCAAAAATTATCGTTAAAAGTTTTAAAAGCCCAAGCATTGACAATAGTGTACATGTCACGGCAGTTTTCACTGACATGCATATAGGCATGTATTTTACAAAAAGGCATGCCCAAATGACATGCCATTTTCCATTAAATATAACAAAAACTGCTGCAGTATTACACGATTGACACTAAAGTGCATTTATAAATATAACAAAAATTAGTAAATATTAAGAATAGAACTTAATACAGTACTAACTTATATTAGTAGTTTATCTAATATTTAACTATGAAGTTGGATTATATTTAAAATTTTCAATATTTATAAGATATAATATTTATATAAATTTTATTAATTATATAAAAAATTAGTAAAAAAGCATGCCAAATGGACAAAAGACATGCCTAGGCATGCTCAGTCTGGCATGCCCGAACCCTAATTGACAACCTGGTCATACAAGAGGTTCACTTTGGCAATTCCTCCGCCATCCCGGATTCCCGGGTTTGTAAATTATTTCCAAGTTTAGATGTCCAATCGCTGTCAAAGATTGAAATATTTAAGATGATAGATAATTTAATGTATGCATCTTTGGAATCCTTTTTTTTTTTTTTGAAATATGCATCTTTGGAATCCTATTTTTACGCCACTATAATGCAGGATTTGATGTTTTGAATCTGAATTAAACAAGGGATGAAGAGTTCTTTTAGACGATAATCGGTTAAAAGCTCATATTCTAGGTTGTGCAACTTGTTCTCGTGTGTCACGTCATTGAATTTAGAGCTGGAATTCGAGTCGGCTCGCGAGTTTGCCCGGCTCAAACTCGTTTAAGTGGGTTCGACTCGGCTCGTCTCGTTTAAATTGGCTCGGACAAAAATTTAGACTCGATTAGTTAACCAGTCGACTCGGCTAAATTGACTAGAATTAGGTCAGACTCGAAACTCACCTGGCTCGGCTGGAATTACAGCCCTATCATCGATCAATGATCAACCAATATATATGCATAAAGTAAGGACAACGATGAGTGTTGATTTGGAATCCCTTACATGACTCTGATCTATATTTTAATATTATAAAATTTAAAATAAAATTATTATTGATGTGATAAGGAAAAATATGAGAATATTTTGAAAAATTAATTTATTAATTTATATATGAATAATTAATTAATGTGGTGTAGATGTTCTAAAAAACCTGCGGCATCTTTCTCTCTTTGACATAGATGTTCTAAATCCAGGATTGGGCCGGCCTATACTAATTGTTTTATTTAAAGGTCTTCGTCTCTTTTTATCATGGCCGAGAAGATCAGGAGCGGAGGAACTAAAATCAAATAGACATTGAAGTCCAATGTGTATTGTACACGGCCATTTCACTTTTCTTCACTATTTCAGAGAACGGGCTCTAGCCCGAATAGCCTGCGTCTGAGTTGGCTTCAGTCCATTGTTTCCGATAGACCTGGCAAACAGTTCATTTTGTGTACTGCACTCTAAACCCGAACCCGAACTGTTTCGGTTTCGTGTACCAGTTCTGAAACACGTACACGAACTGAATTATTTCGTGTCAACACGAACTGTACATGTTTAGTACACGAAAAAATTCGTGTACCTTCCGTGTACCACAAACGGTCCGGATGAAATATACACGAAATACACATTTGTACACGAAAGTACACGAATTTCACAATAAATCTATTATTTTTACAATTTTTCTGTGACAAACAATAGATTAGACATACAATAAATTCATAAGATAACAAAAATGAAATAACATAATTAAAATTTATTAAAGAATATATAATAAATAAGTATAATATATTTCTTAATTTATATTATTTATTTAGTTCGTGTACTTTCGTGTCATTCGTGTACTTGTATTAAAAACCGAACCCGACACTAAATGTAACGTGTATTTTTCGTGTTCGTGTACTTTCGTGTTCGTGTATCGAATATTGAAAACCAAACCCAAACTTTTCGTGTTGTGTACCGAATTGCCAGGTCTAGTTTCCGATCATCGGGCTTGCCGAGATAGCCAGCCTATACTAAGCATTTTCTGTTTTTAGTATTTAACTTTAGTTGAGACTTAAGAGTATTATTGATATCAAAAATTTATGTACAAAATTTTTCTTTTTTTAATCTTATTTTTCTGAAAAATATAATATTTATATATTATAATATTTCATTTAAATGTGTTAATGAAAAAAAATAATATATTATATACACATAACACATGTGTCAAACACATTATCAAATATCAATATACATCTATTAAAAAAAATCAATATACTTATATTATATACTCCCTCCGTCCCCCTCAATTGTTTACATTGGAGGGGGACACGGAGACCAAGACAATGTATGAAAAATGAGTAAAGTTAGATGAAAAGTGGGTAAAATGGTGGGACCCATCAATATTTAATAATGGATTTGAGATAATGGATGAAGGTAGTGGGTGTAATAGTAGTTTTTATTGTTAAATACTCTATGAGATAGTGGGGGAAGATAGTGGGTGTAATGATTGAAAAAACTTACTATTTATGGTAATGTAAAGAAATGAGAGGGACATCCCAAAATAGTAACGGTAAAGAAATGATAGGGACAAAGGGAGTATAACTTTTTACCAAGTCACGTTAAAAAGCAAATATACAAAAAACTACAATTAATAACCCAGGTTTATTCTAACAGAGATATACTTTGAACCATAGAAAAGAAAAAGGAAAAAAGACGAATGTGTTAAAATCTAGACGAACGGTGAAACAGGGTAGAAGAGAATTTGATTTATGAAACTACACTAGTTCCAAAGTATATTCTCCTGCTACATCATCAGTCATCCCCCAGTGTTGAGTTGTTTTTAACTTTACGCCACACCCCCAGTTACAACTTATACACACACATCTAAACCAAATATCTGAATCTAAATCCTGGGTTGAATACAATGGAGAGCTCCACGGAGAAGGTAGTCGCTGTCATCATGGTGGGTGGACCCACCAAAGGTAAATCTCGCATCCCTTCAATTCCATTGTTTTTCGATCCCATCTTCATAGTTTTCTTGATAAAATTAACTTTACTTGTTGATATACACACAATCATATGTAAGTATATGTGACCATGTTGCAGGAACTCGATTTAGGCCTCTGTCATTCAACACCCCCAAACCCCTTTTCCCTCTTGCTGGTCAGCCTATGGTTCACCACCCTATTTCTGCTTGCAAAAGGGTACCCTTTTTATAATTTTAATTTACTGTAATATCTTGGCGGCTTAGTGTTGATAAAATTGTGCTGGAATGTGTTTTTTGTTAAATCTTGAATTGTTGTCTAATAGAATTCTGAATTGTAGATTCCCAATTTGGCACAAATTTTTCTGGTGGGATTTTACGAGGAAAGGGAGTTCAGTCTTTATGTTTCCTCAATCTCTAACGAGCTTAGAGTCCCTGTCAGGTGATCATTGCATTCATTGTTATCCAATTTGTGTTTGATTCAAGAAGATATAACACATTAAATTTTACTTCTTGATGTTGTCTCTGTGTACTGTTTTAGATACTTGAAAGAAGACAAGCCACATGGTTCTGCTGGTGCTCTTTACTACTTCAGAGACTATATTTTGGAAGATAACCCGGTATTAGGCTGCACTTTAAATACTTTTTTTTTTTTGTCATGGTGCATATAACTTAACATGCTACAATTATTATTTTTTGGTATTTAATAAATACAGTTTTGATCATTGTATTTTACTGGCAGTCACATATTTTTTTGCTGAACTGTGATGTTTGTTGCAATTTTCCACTTCCGGACATGCTTGGTAAGCTAAATATTTCAGTAATCGCAGTTTGAATGTTTTCAATTTCATACTGGGTTTAATTTCTTGTTTATATATTCAACTAACAGTCGAATCAGTGACTACTTACTGGATCCAAATTTTTTCTTTCTGCTTGCAGAGGCTCACCGAAGGTATGGTGGAACGGGAACATTATTAGTAATCAAGGTAGCACTTTTATGCTAGCCACACCTCTCATCCTAATTGATAGCTTTCTTTGTTGTTATCTGTGATTACTTGTCTTCGCTAAACTTTTTTGTGTTTAGGTTTCTGCTGAATCAGCTAACCAATTTGGTGAGTTGGTTGCTGACCCAGTCACCAAAGAGTTGTTACATTACACCGAGAAGCCCGAGACTTTTGTATGTACATATTAGGTTCTTGTTATAAGTGAATGTTTTAAAAAATTTGTGCATAGTTAATCCCATCCTTTTGTTTTTGCATTGCAATTACATTTTTTGTTTTATAAAATGCAGGTAAGTGATTTAATAAACTGCGGGGTTTACATCTTCAGCCCAGAAATATTTAGTGCAATCCAAGATGTTTCCAAACACCGGGAAGACAAAGGTTGGTTTTCTATTAGCCTTTTTACCCACTGTGAGATACAAGTAATGAAAAAACTGGGGAAACGAAAGTTTAAAAATCATAATTGTCAACATTTGAACTCAGTTTTAATTTGTTTTTTCCCTTTGTATACATCAACTGAACTATGAATCTATGGTCAGAATTAGAAAGAGTGTAGGAATGATGAATATTCGAGGAATGATTCACACCCACACTAACGCAAACATGGTCACACATACGAGATAGACAGAGCACATATAGACGTGCTAATACAAATACAATACCTACCATATTTTGAGCCTCCTGCTCACTTTTTCATTCATATAGTTTACAAGGTCCATGATACAAAAAGAAGCAAAGTTATTATTTGTGAAGTCAGGTAGTTGCAAATATACTGAACAAAACTTGCAATTTTCAGTAAGCAAAAGACTTTGCTGCAAATTGTTTCAGGAATGAACAATGCTGGCAATTAGTGTAGGTGTTTGAATAAAACCTAGTTCCAGGCTGCTAATTGCAACAAGACTTGACAATCTATTCTATATAGTTCCCTATTCATCAGTTTAATATAGGCAATTAGATATTGGTAAAAGCTGGAGCAAAACTATTATGCTGTAACTTGTAACAGATGAAAGGGTACCTTGATTGATCTGTTTATTTTTACCACATTGATAATCTGAGGAACTGCTATATGTGTTTACTTGACTGGAGTATACTCCCTTTGTTGATCCAAAATTTAAAACTGTTTTTTGTAGCTAATTTGCGGCGTGTGTCGAGCTTTGAGGCCCTCCAGTTGGCTGCAAGGTACAAAATTACTCTGTTCTGTTTCCACTATACTAAACGGAGTTTTCTTTTTGACACTGATCTTACGATTTATTAACTACTCTAACTACTATTGTGACAGTGCTTAAGTTCTTGCAAGCTAGATAATTTTCAATATGTTCATCCAATATCTCTCATAAGTGCATGAGGAAGTTGCTTCTTGTGACTTTTCATGGATTGATATATTAATCCATGTATTGCAGGTTACATATACATTTATTTGCATCTACAATTCATACTTTTTGTAATATATAAATTATTGTGACTTGAGCTTTTGGTTGTTTCACTGAGATATAACCTATCTTCTCCAAGTTCCATCTGTGTATACTTATAACTTGAGCATGGTCCTTCACCACAATGCCTATCATGTTATCATGTGCTTATGTGTCTTGAGTGAACCAGTAAATACATAGTAGTCCCTGTTAACTTTTGAATGCTGTGGACCCTGTCAATTATGGTGTTGATATCTTCAACAGAAACCTTCCTCAAGATTTTGTTCGATTGGATCAAGATATCCTCTCACCTCTTGCGGGAAAGAAACAATTGTATACTTACGAGAACATGGATTTTTGGGAACAGATAAAGACGCCAGGGTAGGGTCATCCTCTCCACTTATTCTCCCCTTTAGTGTTCCTTAATCACTACTTAGGCTCATTTCTTTTATGTGCAGAATTTCTCTCAAGTGTTCTGCTCTATATCTTGCCCAATATCGGATTACCACTCCTCATCTGTTGGCCAGTGGAGATGGCTCTAAGAGTGCTAGGATTATTGGTGATGTTTATATTCACCCATCAGCAAAAGTACATCCAACTGCAAAGGTTTAATTTATCTCTTTTGAATCTGTAGCTACCATTTGTCTCTCAGCGAAATGCCGAAATTGAAACTTTTATATATTACATATACTTATGAAATATACTGCTATTTAAGAAAAAAAGACATTGTTATTTGTAATATACTATAACAGAAGCAGATTGTCATAAACTTTAACCATCATGCACCAGAACCACACACTTCTTATAGTGGTAGATGAGGTCTAGAGTTTATGTTATGTATGTACAAGTGTACTTGTGATTCGATACTGCTATCTGAAGAAAAAAGACATTATTATTTGTATTTTACTACAGAAGACGCAGATTGTCATAGACTTCAACTATCACGCACCAGAACCAGACACTTCTTATAGTGCTAGATGAGGGGGTTAGAGTTCGCAAATTCTGACCCCTCCTCTCCCTCCTGTTAAACTAAATGCTGATACATTTAATAATATGCTAATCATCAACTAAGGAAAAAAAGTTAACAAGAGGTGCAAACATCGTGACACGTGCTCCTATAAAATGGCTACATGAATGCTCATCTGTGTTGTCATTATTGCGTCACTGTGTCAGTGTCAACCACCTATTACTCGAACATGTTTTTGCAGTAAGTAATGTGAATTATCGGACTTTTTGAAAACATTTTGAGATTCCAAGTGACGTGAGTACTGCTAAATAGTACCGTGAGTACTGCTAAATAGTAATAACCGGATTCTTGTAAATGCCCTCAACTCATGTAGATCTTGTGTTTATTCTAGATCATAACCATTCTTAATATATTTTTAGTATTAATCATATCGTCCTCCCTTTTTTGAACTTTTTCTTTTTTATGTTTTCTTCTTTCTATTTGTCTACAGATAGGTCCAGATGTTTCAATATCAGCAAATGTCCGGGTAGCTGCTGGTGTACGACTAATAAATTGTATTATCTTGGATGACGTTGAAATCAAGGTATGGTTTCTTTAATATTAAATATGTTTGTAGAGTTTCAATAGCTAAATAACCGAATTTTTCATGCAACTATCAAGTAACTTATTCCAGATAACTGATATAATGGTGTACCATTTCTGCCAGGATAATGCTGTTGTTATGCATTCAATCGTTGGGTGGAAATCATCTCTTGGGAAATGGTCACGCGTACAGGCAAGTTCGCGGCCGCAAGTTTCTTATAAACATAAATTTTCTGATATTATAAATGATAGATAGCATTCAGGTGGTATATTAAGTTTGCTAACAAAGTATTATTAATTCAGGCTGAAGGAGACTGCAATGCGAAGCTTGGAGTTACCATCCTTGGTATTCTTCCTGCCTGCTCGTCTTAAACTTGTTTCAGATCCTTTTTGATATCTTAGGAACCCTTTTTTACATAAAACTTGTTTCAGATCCTTTTTGATATCTTAGGAACCCTTTTTTACATAAAGATCTTATTAATTGCTTATATCTGATGCAGGCGAAGCCGTGACTGTTGAAGATGAAATTGTCATCATCAACAGTATTGTTCTACCAAACAAAACCCTTAACGTAAGTGTTCAGGAGGAGATCATTCTATAAGCTATGATACTGATCAAGCCCTAGTTGATGCAATCATGTACAACTTCTATCGTATCTGGCCGCCTTTACTTCTCAATCAAATTTTGTTATACTGGTTTGTCCCCCCAAGTAGATAAACGAAATAGATAGGAAAAGCAAAAGAGCAGCTTCCTGCAGCAAGGACTTTTCTGTATTCCCTCCTTTTTGTTATTTTCCCCAGCTAAGTTTCTGTATTCACTCTTCCTTTTTCTGATTAGACAAGTTATAGTTCAATGTGAAGTACAATAAACTTGTGAAGCATGAAAATTATATAGTGTTCTTTTGTCATGCCAAGGTCTGTAAGAAGACGGAGCCCAAAAAACTGCTGTTCAGATAACTGATAAGAGAATCGATTTTTCCGCCAAGGTCTGTAAGAAGACTGAGCCCAAAAAACTGCTGTTCAGATAACTGATAAGAGAATCGATTTTTCCTTTCCAATTAAAAGAAAATCACGTTTTCTGCAACTTTAATCTTTTTTTTCTTTGAGTTAATTGCAGTTTGTAACTCTTAACTCTGGTTCAATCACAGAAGAGTACCCGCACTTTGAAACGTGACAGTTGACACTCTAAAGTCCATAATGTGTTGCAGTTTGTAATCCTTCCGTTAAAAATTTCCGTTGAAGTTAAATATGAGGTGTTAGTTGAGGGATATTTTTGTACTTGTATAATATAGTTTTTTGATTTTAATAAAAAAAATCTAATAATTCGATTTTATTGCCTAAAATATTTTTTTTACTTTATTACTAATACTCCCAAAAATGCGCCCGGAGATGATGCCTCGGACTTTGATATATTTTCTCCTGAAACCTTTCATGAAAGTACGGACATCTAAATATAGAATTATGGAATTATGGGAGGTCGATCTAGATTAGAGCAAACTTCTGAATAGATCCATTCTATCTGCAAAAGATATCAAGGGTGTCAAAAAAAACAGATAAAACCGTCATGTGTAGACCAAGAATTGTTCATCTCCTGGGATGAACTTGAATTAGTGAGGGTTTATTACTTTTTACAAGGAAACGTTATGGCTCCTCTGTCTTGAATGCACCCTCACAAATTCGATACAGGAAATATCAGGGTTTCAAGGATGGTGATGACCCAAAACATGTTTGTTTGGGTGTGGGTGCGCCCTTCATCAATACTACGAGCGTATCTACAATTTATCGAGAGTAGTTCTAGAATAGAACAATAATCGTCAAAGTGGGTCCATAGTACAATCAAATTTTAAGCTTAAGTTCAATTCTTCACTTAGCCAGGAAATAAATCCTTATTAATTGGCCTTTTCAATTATACATATATTTAAGCAAATATTTTTTAATTTCTCACATAAAAAGATGAATGAAATTAATAATTGATTCACGTAACTAATTTCCACAACCAAAATGTCATTTATACATATATATTATATATAGTTATAAGATAAAAAGATGGAATCCAATACACCATTCAATTCATCAGTAAATTTATTAGTTATATTAGAAAATAAAATGGAATAGATATTTAAGAAGGAAAAAAGAGAATAAACTAATATATTACTCATTTCAGTGTTGTAATCCTTCTATTGTTCAAAGGTCAATATCACACGTTACAAAATCCTTATCAAGTTTTTTCTACAGATAAAATGTTACAAAAGTAGTTGGATGTTATACAACCTAACAACCAAGATATCATAATTTATTCATTCTTCAACTCCTACTTACTTCCAAATTCCTTATTCTTCTCATCAGTATCATTAAATGAGTTTTAATATATTTAGAATAAAGTGAGTTGAAAATAATAAAATAAAAACAAAAATGAATTACTATTTCACTATATTATGCGTTGCAATGTGAAGATGACTCAGAAGTCAAAATCTTATATGTCATAGTCACATAAACATATCCAAAAGAGCAATGAAAGTTTATGTATCAACAAAAATAGCATTAAATACCGAACTCGTAAAGTCATAAATTTTTATTTCTCCAACTACTACTGACTTCCTACTTCCTATATAAAATTATAATGTTTGTAGTATAAATTTTCTTAGCATCCAATGTGAAATTATAACTTTGAGTGTTTGAGTTTCTGAAAGTGATACTAAATACAAAAAGAAATTATTTTCACATGGCAAACAACTGTGAAAATGTTTTTCTCAATCAGAGTGATTCACTTACTAGTGCCTTACTCAAGTTTCAAGCAGGACCTAGTGAAATCGGTTCTCCTATCTCGTTTAACATGGAAGGTCAAAACAATCATTTCATGAGTGATTCTCTAGAGAATGGCGAATTTCATTCAAAATTTGGTAATCTCACAATCACTCCACTTCTTACTATCTAATAATAATAATATGCAAAATGATGCTTTAATTACGGGTTCTTTTGAATTTTATACAGGATTTGATCATCTCACCGTCACTCATCAATTCGATGATCTCAGACTCAATTATCCTACAATCCAGCGAAATAATATTAGAGGAAATGATACCATCATATCACATGGTGGTATCACGTCCACTTATCCTCCAAATGGAAAAAATACTGTTTCTCATTGGGATAAATATAAAAAATGTTGGTCTGGCCCAAATCATCTTGGATCATCTTCACATGGTAATCACATCACTAATAATATGAGAAAATATGGAAATATGAAACGAGTGAATAGATCACCATCCAAGACGCAATCCAAGAAACAAATTCGTTTTAGATTCGCCTCATGGACATATGAAGAGAAAAAAGTCATGGACCGAGAACTAGAAAAGTGAGTTGCTTTTTATGATATATGTCTTTATTTTATTTTATAAATATAATATTACATATTTTATTTATGTAAGTACTTTTATATGATCTTATTCAGGATTGTTTCATGAACTAATAGCACTTTATCTTTTCAATTTCAGGAGGTTTGTTTTTTTATTAAATGGTTCGAGATATTAAAATATCATTCATTCATCACACACACATGTGTGCGCGCGCGCGCGTGTGTAATTGCGTGCGCACATGCGGTTGTGTGTAAATTATTTGAAACTTCAAAAAAGTATATACCTTTAAAAATATATTATTATTATTATTATTATTATTATTATTATTATTATTATTATTATTATTATTATTATATATATTTGATTTTTTCATTTTTAGATTTTTAGTAGATGTAAAGTCTTTTTGACTTAACAACAAACTTTTGTTACATGTTTATGCCTACAAAATCATACAATGAATCTTTTAAATGTATCTTGCAGGTTCACCTCTTTACCTGTTCTAAATATTTGTAAGAAGATTGCAATTATGTTACCGAGAAAATCTATTCGAGATGTTGCCATGCGAATCGAGTGGTTGATCGTAAGTAATAATACTATTTTCTTTACCTCTCTAGATATGAAAATGATTCTTAAAATATAATTTTGTCACGCATTGCGTTAGAAATATAACTCTTGATGATTATCTACGGCTAACTTATTATTGTAATTTGTAAGAATAGGCTAGTTTGGCATTCGTTGTGCAAAATATCAGTTTTGAGTTATAAATATTTTTAAGAAAACAAATACATGTCAAAGACTCGTATAATAAATGTTAACGAGCATAGCGCGATCAAGTTTTCTTGGTCATGATAAATTGAAAATTAAATTAAATTTAATATATTATCTCATATGATTAAGGAATATTTTTAAATTTTCTATCCTAGAAAAATTATAGATAAAAATGGTGCCAATTAATCATGAGTTGGACAACTAATATTCACATATTATATTGTGTGCAGAATCATCGAAAATTAGACAACATCTGGTTTTTGGATAAACCTTCAGTCGAGGGAGATTTAAGTGATTTTGATTTTTATATGCCAGACAACCCTAATGATCGAGATCTCCTCGCCATTCGGTAAGTTTCTTTGACATTGTGTTCAATCATCATGTATTTTGGTATCATGAAAAAATAATAACATTCTTAGTAGAACATAAGTTATCATCATAGAAAATTACAAAATAATGCTACAACACTAAGTTAGTAAATATGACAAATTAACATCCGTTTAACTATGTCGGAAGAAGTGGCATATCAACAAATTATATACAAATTTGGTTTGTGTGTGTATAACTATTACTTACAAAGTTTTTTATTTTATATCAGGAACAAGTTTGGTGCTGGAGTTGTTAAGGGTAGCCGCCTCTAAATTCGAGACATCGCATAGTTAACGCGAACAATGTCAATGTGTGTGTGGACACACATGTGTGTGTTTTTTCTAAAATAAGGGATTTTCATCAAATAATTATGCATCAGTTCCGTTTTTGTGAAAATAATAATTTATAAGTGTTTTTTATATGTTGATGTGTGTAATGTGTAACATAGCAAAGCACTATGTAATGTATAATTTGAATATGATTGTTCCTAATTTATTATTTTGGCACCTATTAATAAATAGAAATTATAGTGTATTGACGACTTTCAATAGTTTTGGTGTTGCATAATCATAAGATTATTATCCAAGTTTCTCTTAATATGCTTAATGTATCAATGACTACTCAAAATAACATATATGTGTGTGTGTGTGTGTAATATATATTAAAAAGTAATATTAAACTTATTCTGATTAATCATTTTGATTAATTTCTATTTCTACCAACTAAGTTCTTCCACCAATTAACTCCGATTTCCACCTTTTATATCATCACAAATAACCATTAAACGCATATCTAACATAGTGTGGCCTAAAATTTGTGTGGTGATATGCAATTACAAGGTTGTATCGAAAAAATGTATATCCACAGTCAGACTCCAAGGAACACAACTTACAAATAACCATTAAAATGCATATATAACATAATGCGGCCTAAAATTTGTGTGATGATATGCAATTATGAGGTTGTATTGAATAAATGTATATCCACAATCAGACTCCAAGAGAACACAACTTTTGCATTTCGCCAGTTCAGAGTCTAATAAACAAGAATAAACAAAATTATATTTAAAGTATTCCTCGACAAGTCCGGCATTACTAAAGATGCTTAAGGTCTACGGAGTGTGGCAATTTAAAATACACCATGAAGGCCTAAACCCCAAATAAAAGCATCAATATTATTAAATCTTGAGTTTAACCTATAACGGCCACTTGAATTTGAAACAGAGACATTAATTTGTAGATTGCACACTTGCAACCTATAATATAGATGCATTATAGATGCAGAGTACTCTAGAGTATGTCCAGAAAATGAATTTGTAATTAATAAACAATTTTCTTAAACGAAAAAAACTCCTGACAGCAGCTATTATATTCTGATACAATTTATCATACGATAAATTATTTTGTGACAAAAAAAAAGTTTATCGATATACTCCTTTTTAAGATCAAGATCATCTTGTTTCCACTGCCTATGGTTCACATCAAAGTTATGCCCCATTTAGCTTAAAGCTTGAAGCTATATAAATTTTGTTGTAAATATTTGTGATTTATAATCCTCTCTTTTTTTCCAAAAATAAGACCACAAATCACCTAACGAAAGTAACGCATTAATCAAACATCACCAAAGATTACCATTAAATGTGAAAGAAAAAGAACTTTATCAAACATTCGAACAACACTAAGGACCATTAACACTAAGGACCAACTGAATCGTTGCGGCTCCTGGCAGGACACTAAATTATAAGCTTGCATATACTTACATTCTAGAACAACACACAACAACTGACCCTTGATCAGCTGTGAGCAGTTCAACCACCAGTAGCAGGTAAATGACGGGGGTTTATATCAAAGTGGCCACTCACCGTTCTGGACGGAGACTCATTTAAACCACTTAAAGCATTATATAAATATATATCATTTATTATATATTATTTATCATTATATAAGACCATGCTCACTCATGCCAGTACATGATCTGAAAAGAATATTAACATCTCGAGGATCAACAGTCATAAAGGAAAAAATAGCAAGCATCACTACAAAAAAGAGCAGTTTCCACAAGAAGTCTAGAGCCAGTGCATAAAGTTTATTCAAACTTCCACAATCACCCAATCATAATTTGTGAATGGATTAAAAAAGGGTTTAAATTTCGATATTGTGGTTTAAATTTCAATAGTGTTTATCAATAGACAATGTAATATGAAACCCTCATTTTCTGTCTATCAATCTTCAGGGTTGGCAAAGAAGGCATTGATAGACGGCATGATCTCTGGAGACTTGTTTCGGACAAACTTTCGAAGGGCATGCTGTGAGTACTTTTCCCCTTCAGCAAAGTTATCCAACACTCCTGCAGCTCTGTTTTCCTTCGTCACCCTAAATGGAAGTGCATATCAATATATATATGTATACCCATATTACCAGTCACCAATTGCACAAAAACAGCAGTCTATATTTTTGAACTTGCAAATTATAAGAATGTGAATTTCTGGTTCTAAGCAAATAATTGAGACTTCAGAAGCATTTTTGTACCTTAAACGTCCTGTATGAACTACTACCAAAAGGTGATTGCCAGCTATGGCATGGCATATAATAAAAAGTGGGACTAAACTAAAGAAATCATCAAGATCACTCCTTCCAGAAATTTCAAGATACTAAACAGTCTTCCTCTAAAAAATTATATTAAGGAAATCCACTTGAAAAGTGTTTTAAAGTTTGCAATACTAGAGCTATGTTAAAGGATGAATTTGCTGAAAAAATGAGAGAGGCATTTTTCATCGTGTTGATAATTCTTATTATATAAACTCACAAGTGGTTGATCTCATATGACTTTCTTGAACAAAACAAAGAGGGCATGTGCTATGGATAGGGATGGATGACTTTGGGTCACTCAAGGGCAAGGGCCGGAGGCCGAGGCCGGTAACGGGAATGGGGAAGATAAAAAAAGAATATACTACTCGATAATTTTCATATATGTATGACAGACATATTGGGACAAAAAACTAAAAGGTAAATCATACACCGATCAACTTTCAACTTTCAAGTGGTTCAAAATTTGCATAAAATTTGTGATTCTGAATAGACTATCTTCAAGTTTTATATTCAATTAGGCATCATGGTCATTAATTTAGTTTTGATAATTCAAATGACATACAAGGTATAAGCATAGAGGACTTCATAGATATCCTTACCCGCATAGATAAATAACATCTCAGATTATTTCTAACTTCATAGACCAGGGGATATCCCTCCCCGGGTAAAGTGTTGGCGAGTATTTAAATTTATTGTAATCTTCCTCACCCACTAAATGATCACGTTAGAAATCCCAAGTGGAAATTATAGTTGTCACCAAAAATTGAAATGGGGTCATTTGGGTGGGGAGGTTCAAAGTAGAATGTTCCTTTGAAAGGCTCCTAAAAGACTACATCGACCCGGATACAAAACAAACTTAATACAGTCCGATCATTAATTCTACCCTGCTATCAACAAAAGAAGAAGTAATAGAGGGAGAGAGAGGGGGAGGGAGAGAGAGGGAGAGGGAGGGAGAGAGAGGATTACCTAACTTCGGGGTTGCCAGAGATGTTACGGATCAGCTGCATACCGCAAATTCCGACGGCTACGCCTACGGCCGCAAACAGTGGATACACCTATATCAACAAAAACATAGATGTTAGAATATCAGATCTATACCTTGATTGATCTATGAGCTTCTACAAAAACATATAAAAAGAAGAATTATCATATCAGTGAGGAGAGAGAAGAGAAAGGGGGTAGTAAACGGACCTCGGGCCTGAGCCATCGATTAACTGCATGCGAAGGCATCGGAGCAGCCGCAGAATCGGTAGATTGAGATGAGAGATTTTCGCTGCCAAAGAAGCTGCAATAATAGATGATGACTATGATAATAGCCTTTTCGCAAGATTAATACTAAAGCGGCGGCTGGATCCTTAAAATAATTCCAGCTTTAAAACCGTGTTAAATCCTGAGGAAAACAGGGGACGCAGTCACACATGTAGTTTCTAATTTAGTATTCTCATAATCTCTCATCCTTATTATAAAATGGAACATCTATAAAATTTCTAAATTAAATTATATTAAATTTGGCTAATAATCAATGATTATTATTATATATAAAAAAAATTTAACATTACATAATATATTTGATTTATAATTAAACATTATTTTTAAATTTATAAAATTATGAATGAATAATATAATTCCGAGTTAAATATGAACATTGATGTCTTTTAAAATTTGTATACGGCCAATAATTTTATAATAATACTTCTTTAACTTTTAGCAAAATTTTATTATTGATTTCATGTTTTTGGATATACATTATTAATATAGAGGAAAAAACAATATTATTAATCGTTCTTTTTTTCCTGAATTACAATTTTAAAGATATAGAAGTCTAAATTATTGTGAAGATCCACAATGTTTGAGGTGCATACAAGACTGAACTTGTTTTCAATCAATATTGTTACAAGGGAAAATAGATTTTTTTGCCACCCAACTTATTATTTGTTTAGAAACCTACTACTGAACTATAATTTTTTCCTTTTTTGCCACTAATGTTAGGTTCGGATTTTTTTTTTGTCACTAACGTTAGGTTCGGATTTGATTATTAACACTGTTATTCTTTTTAGAGTTAATTGCATTTGGCACCCCTTTGGTATTTTGGGAAATTTTATTATATTTAATTAAAATCAGACTTTTATTTAAATTTTCCGACCATCTAAACGATATTTTTCGGTAGTCTGCAATATAATAGTGATCTGTGCTTTATATCTATATCTTTATATGTAGTACTCCATATGTGTCCTAGGTAGTTTATCTTAGAGGACGGGAGTACGGAATTTTTTTACTCAGAAAGGAAATCTCAAAATTAACTTATGGAACTATATTTAAAATAAAAAGTGGGAACCTTAAAATACATGACAAGTAGTGGTAAAGAACTATAAAGTCAAGTGATACTATATACTTGTGGAGTCTTAAAATAATTCATAAAACCAAATTTTTTAGGTTCTTAAAATGCTTGTTAAACTCTCATACTTCAAGGTAAACTAGCTAAGGGACATATAGATGACTGTATATAATGTTATAGACACATATCATATCACCATAATATTGCAGACTACCACTATGTTTTTATAATGCTAAAAAAAATAACATATTGTTAATAATCAAATCAAAACATAACGTTAGTGACAAAAAAAAAATCCAACGTTTTTTCAAGGAAAAAAACCAACATTAAATTTTATTAAGAAAAAATAAAATAAAATAATTTTTGAATTTTTTTGGAATCTCAAAATGCGTGTCCAACTCTCGTCCTCCAAGGTAAACTACCTAGGACACTACATAAAGATATAGACACATATCAGATCGCCATTATATTGCAGACTAACATTATTTTAATAATACTAAAAAAATAACATAGTGTTAATAATCAAATCCGAACCTAACGTTAGTGACAAAAAAAAGTCCGAACCTAACATTAGTGACAAAAAAGAAAAAAATTATAGTTCAGTAGTAGGTTTCTAAACAAATAATAAGTTGGGTGGCAAAAAAATCTATTTTCCCTTGTTACAAAGATCAACAACATTCAAGGAACTGATGTTTTCAATTAGCAACAACAATTAATTTCTCTACTGGATTGATCGAGGTGCATAAATTATATGCAGGCGAAGCATTAGTTGCTACAGTTAAAAGAAGAGGTTATTCTGATTGAGCACTCAATGTAAGCTAAAAATGCCAAAGACCAGGTTCCTTTTGCAGCAAACTAATGACAAGTGCAGAAGCACCTTTCTGAATTCATACTCTTCGGTCTTCAAAGATGTACTTCTCTTGCTGCAAAATTTTCAAACTTTGTTTGTAACTCACTCGAGGCCCGGGTTAATAATAGTTTAGACCTGTACACAGGATAAGTGTTCCACTTAGATAAACGCAAGTTGTGTAGATGTTCTTACATTGTTATATTGACATATATTTGCTTGGAACAAATGTAAGCCTGGGGTTGGCAGATTTGAGAACTATATAGGTAGAGAAAATAGCTGACACAGGTCGATGATCTGAGAAGTTGCTCTCACTGCGAAGGTAAGATAGTTGTTTCACCCCTTTGCCATACCATAGAATTCTGTCACACCTGCTGGCATCAACAATTGCTTCAGTTCATCAAGTTGTGTCAAGCAGCTGCATTTAAAAAGTATCATTCTATATTCTAATGTATCCTACGTTTATCTAAAAAGGTGAGTTGCAAGGTAATAAATTAAGAATCAAAACCACTAAAGACCTTCATATCAGCAAGGCTTTAGCCTAGTAGATACCCCTATCTTCTTGGTAATAAGATATCGATGGTTCAGCCCTCTGTGGAGTCATGTGTGTGAGTATTTAAATTTCTATGATTGACTATATATTACCCCCCACCCCGACCCCCACCCTAGCCCTCCCGCAAATATAATAAAATAAAATGAAAGACCTAGCTCATAATGACCAGTACCATGCTGGAGTTCGTTTCTTCTCTCTTTGTTTACTTCCAATGCCTCCTGAGTAGTGATTGCTATTTATTTTAGAGTACTTATATGTAGGTGCAAATTCTATATTTCCCTCTTTCCAACCTTCAAACACTCCGCCGTCTTCTAGTTCCTGCTGTAGCTGATCAAATTCTTGCAGTGCGGCCCAGTCTTGCTCTTTTATGAGTTGCCTGGCTAAGCTATCTTCTGAGTATAGCCTGTAGTTTAGATCTCCAAACCAGAATATCCGACTGTCATACAATACCATAAATCATAATGTCAGATGTTGAAATTTTCATTTAATTCTCATTTTTTAAATGAGAATTATACATAAGAAGCTAACTCAAATTTGGTGATAACTTACTCGTGGCCTAAGATGGTGAGAGGATGATGCTCGTTGACCTTATGAGCGAGTCTGGTGAAAGTTGTTCGTCTGAAAATTTCAGACACTTGGTGATTCCTTCTTCCTTCATCACCATTCTTCTCACCCGAAGCCAAGTGTGCAGCAGTGAAACAAAAAGTAGTTCCTTCAATTGTCATGCTAACTGAAACTGAACCTTTGTTTCCCAAATAGCCCATGATCCCACAAGCTACTGAACTAACTCTAACACTGATGTCGTAACTCTCAACAACTTTCGTCTTTATCCACACACTTACAAACACCCCAACCATCTTCTTGCTTGCAATGAGCATGTACCTGTTACCCTGATCTCGATATATATACTGTGTATTTTGCTGCCCTGTCAAAGGGGTTGATGCTCCACAGGTAGTTGAGACTTCTTGTTCATAATTTCTGCTATCCATTGGTTTCAACTTCAGAGTATTGCTAGAAAAACCAGTCTGGTCATTAAGAGCTTGCCCGATAAGCAGGTTCCATTTTTGACTTTCTGTCAGATCTTCCACTCCAATTACAGTTCTGGCAATCAGGGGAACAATTTCTTGAAATCTGCAAGGAAATTATGTCTGCTTCTTGAAATGCACCACTTGGATAAACTATGAATATCGTAGACTTTACAACTTACCCTAGGACATAGATGTCAGCAGACTCCTTGATATTTAGCCAGTTATCCAAATCTCCTGCCAAACTCTCAACCGGAGATCTTCCAGCAACATTCCAAGTACCCACAAACACACTGGATAAAAAAAAACTTCAATTAATACCCGTAATAGGGTTTATAATCATCATTTCCTCATTATCAAATAATCTTAGATAATATATGCAGATGCAGAGGAAACACACCTTAATGATTTTGTAGAAATGCTAGGAACAACTTCATTTGGCCTGCAGTGGATATCACTGGCCACATAGTCATCGTCATCTACGTCTTCATCTGCAACCTGGCCTGTAAATAGCTTGTCATAAACTACACGGTTAGAAAATAGAGTGCTGGTGTAGGAGAGCAAGGAAATTCGTATAATTGGGAATGAGGGGGAGGGACTGTAAACTACTATAACAATAAGAATGCTTCATTCCAGAACCTAGAAAATCACTGAAATTTGTCGAGTTGGTCTTCTTGTGCTTCCGTCGAGACAACTTGCCAAGCCTGTGAGTTCTCTGTGTTGGTTTACTTTTATCCATGATGGTTGGTGAGAAAAATATCTGTAGTTCTGTATAATGTTTTAGCAATAAAGAGTGCTTCGGGCTTTCGAGAACAAGACCTGCTTGAATGATTTGAAAGCGATGCATGCAGAATTGAGATATAATCTCAGATTTCTGTAGCAAAGATACTCATTTCTTAACATTACTAACAATCTGATGGAATGTGGGTGTCATAATCGTATATGTTTATTGCCACAGGCAAGGCCGCAAGAGGCTGCAGTAAGAGACAGGAGAAGCTCGAAAAACTCGCAGTTCCAGCGATCTTCCCGAGAAGGTATACGAGAAGTACAACAAAGGTCAAATTTCGTTATTTGTTGTTTACAGTCTTGTTACATTGTGACATTGCACAAGTTGCCTTTTTCTATATTTGCTCAAGCAAGTTGTAGTTTTTCCGGGGTGTTGGCTCTAAATGTCACTATTTAGCAGAAAAAACTCTATTGTCACTTTCTAAAAAAAAGGCCCAGAATGTCCTTCCAAGTGTTTACAATAACGGATAAAAACGCAATTTTAAGTTGTGATTTTAGCAGCTGAAAATGCAACTTGAAGTTGTGGAACGCAACTTCAAGTTGTATTTCCTTCTGAAATTAAAACATAACACGAAGTTGTGTTTTGAAGTGACAGTTAGATCATTTTTTCAAAAATTGACATTGAAGCCCATTTGTCTTCAAATAATGACGTTTGGGACCTTTTCTCTTATTTGTCACGGGGGACTATTGATCAAAGGTAAGATACTTGAACCGTTTCCAGTAACTACTTGTTTAATTGTTTTGCACATACCTGAGCTGTTTGATATTGTGTGCATTTGCTGTGTTGCTTAATCAAATGAGTACAAGATGAAAGCTACCTGAAAGAGAAAAGCATTCTTGTTTTATTATTACCTGGATCATTTTTTATAGGGTGAAAATGAACATGATAAAACCAAATATTTATGTGCTCAGAGTTTGGCTTTTAACTATATACAAATTGGCATTTAGATGAAACTGACATTTGAATACACATGAAAACGCAAGATTGTCCAGACTTGGAAGGAAAATACGAAGCAATTCTATAACAATTCTTCGTAGATATGCTCTACGAAGATTTGGAAGGAAAACTAAGTATATACATCGTTTATATACAATGTATTCCAGATTGGATGAACCATGCGTCGCAGGAAAATATTTTAAAAAACAAAAAGAAAAAAAAAAGTGATAGAGCTTATGTATATTTTCTGTGCTACAGAATCTGAAACCACTGCAGAATCTGAAACAAGACATGTGGAGGCCGGCTAGCTGACGCATCGCCTGAAACATGAAAGGCATTCAAACGTCCTTGGCCTCGCCCTCTGAACCCTTTGCTTTCTCGAGGGGGCTGGCTGCAAAGGGATAGAGGGGTGGCATTGCAACGACAGGGATGACTGTCGCTGCAATGACATAGAAGATTGGCATTGCGTCTTATTAAGATTGCAGTTGAATCTGCTTGGCTTATTAAGCTCGCAGCTGAAAGCGAATCTGCTTCCTGGACGTTGCGTCTTATTAAGGTCGCAGCTGAATCTGCTGTCTTGAATTTTTCGTGGCGTTACTAGCTCGCATGACTTTGATAAATAACTGTCATCCCAGATTCGGCCAGAGGAGCCCTGTCGCCGAAACGAGTATGCCGACCTCTGTAATGTATTGTTTACTGCCATGTCTAGAAATTTTATGTTAACTTGTTCTGCCCTGTGTCTTTCTTCATTTTTGATAGGAATTTTAAAATAAGGAACAAAAAAAGACAGAAGAACAAAACTCGCAACAATACAAGATTGTTCGGTATTGCAGTTCTTTTTATTGCCCATGTTTTTAGGCTTGGTTATCTAAAATTCATGGACTCAAATCTATGCTAAAAATTGGATCCTGAAATTTTGCTATGATTTCGTTGAATGTTAGTATACAGAACCAGACCGGTCTTATAAGTTGTGACAAGTAATAATACTGGAATTGTGTATATATAATCTATGCAGAGCAAGCATTACAGCTTTTGCTGCAAGCTCCAGGATCATCCTTAGTACCCATCATATATATTGGATTTTTTTCGCATTCACCCTCTTTAGCCCACAAAGCGCAGTCTTCATCTTCATCAATGCACTCACTCCCCCTTCCGTCTTTATAAGGCTTTTCATGTATCCACTTTGTCGCGGACCATTTTTCACCTTTTTCCACTGGACAGCTCCCATGTAAGCTCATGTGGTCAGCTGTTAAATTTATATGCAGATTATAAAACAGCAATGCGTCTCCCTTCTTTGCTTTCACTGCCAAAATAGGATAAAATGTTGATAAAACGGTCTATGCCACAATCCTTGTAATGCATATTTTACTGCCTGCTTAAATGATATTTTTAAAAAATAGTAGCAGAATTCTGAGTTTGCGATTCTTAAAACAAATTACCTCCGTAACCAGTTTTAGCACAATCAGACCAAGTATCATCCTTTGGCTGAAAATCTTTTGCCTGCAGAAAGAGTATATGGAGAAACATGTAATTCGTAGCAATGTAGCTTTACCAGAAAAGAGATAATGTACCTCTGATGCTGGAAATATTGTTTCCCCGCCTTTGTCAACATTAGACAGATACATAAGTACTGTTGCCACTCGGTTGCCACCAGCTCGAACATTAAAATCATCAACAAAAAAATCAGCATGAGGCTCGTATTTTTGACCATGTTCGTAATGAAGAATTTGCATTTGCTCCCCGTTTTCTGAAGATATCGTTAGTTTTAAGTCCAAAATTAGAATTTATGATCTTAAAATGTGAGAACTAACCATAGGCCATACTACCTGTAGGAAGAAATGTCCAAGCAGCTATCCTTCTTTCAATGCTGGCAACTACTTCATCCTATGAGGGTGTAAATTGAACATGTAAGTTTCCATCAGAGGATAAACAGGTACTGGCATACACACTTGCGCACAGACAACAACTTCATATATTAATTTTCAATGACTTCATCATGGAACAAATTTCAAGTACATGTAGATAAATTATCTGTCATGTCATTTAGAAAAAAACTGGTAACAGAATCCGGGGTACATAGCATTAGGGCAGAAAGCATCAAACTCCATTTGCCCTCGATGGTAGAGCTTAAATGTGTCAGAATTTGAAGCCTTACTCATAATTACTCAAATTTGGGGTTCTTTACTCATCTATCTGACACTGCTATGAAAAATGCATATATATGAATGAAAAGCCCAAAACATCTCTACACTCTTATACAGGTAAGATGTTTATAAACATTTTTTTTTATTCAACTAGTTCAAATGATTACACTTGATGCATATAATTTTGTTCACGTTTCCTAACTATTCAAAATATAGATGGAAGAAGAATTAGTCGATGAATTAAGGAAAAGAAGGAAATCATGTCACCTAACTACTCCAAATATGAAAGAATTTAGCAAAAAAATATATATAAAGGAAGAGGAATTAGTCAATGAACCATACATGTGCTGTGTCAAGAAACATGCCGGAGCTTGTTCGGACATCACTAGCCTCGCCCTCGCCAGTTTCATCGTTGACAACCATTGATTTTTCAAGGCTCCCTACCTTGGCCTTATAGCATATTTAAAGGGCAAAAGCTGTACTGTTAAGGAAATAAACTAGCCCCAAAATACACCAGACTAGCACAAACATAAGTTTTACGAAACCTTTTTTTGTCAGGGAAATAGTCCAAAACCTTGGTCATATAATACAATTAGTAAAAATGTTTAGGTGCACAGATTAGCAGCACAGTGGCGAAGGTGGTTCTAGCGCTAGAAAAGGTCTGGAGTTTGATAAATGATTATGAGTAAGATAAATGCAGATATAAAAGTAACAACATGCGGTGCATGCAACAATATTAAGATTTACCAGATTGATAAGATGTTCACACTCTTCATCTGTTAAAAATTTCTTGTACGAGAACACCCTGTGTATTAGTCTCCAGTCACATGTATAACTTATAACAAGGCAGATACATAAAGTAAAAAATTAAATAAATTGAAGAGATGAAAATGTTGAGTGACCTGGGTTGCCAGGAAATCCGAGAGACTCTTGTAGGATTAAAAGTAGCCGCTGATTCGACTCCAGTGGTTAACTTCAGCACTGACCTTCGTTGTCTGAAACAAGAAATTCAAATAATAATTTAAAATGATGAGCTACTCATGAACGCTCCAAAATGTAATTTTATCAGGAATATATTTAGGAGAGTCAAATCGAGGTTTGAGAGAGAAGTTAACATATTATTGTGAACAGCAGTAATATGAAAAGGGTGACTCCATGTCCAAGCTGAACTAGAGAAGAAGCGAAAAGCTGCAGAGTATGAAAACAGAGTGGAGCAAAGAAAGAGCATGGATACTAGTAACAGAAAGAAGAAGAAACAAAGTTTATGATTTTCCATTTATGAAAGATACATTAAAATATGTAAAACTTAAAATCTAATTCGATTCAATCTTTGATTTGGATTATGAAATAAGCACACACGACTACACGAGCATTAATTTGGATTCAGCACATATTAATTTCCAGAGGAAGAAAACAAAGTTGTCGTATTCAACACATATTACTTTTTTGAAGTAGAAAACAAAATGATTTCAAGTCTACCGGTATCTTTACTCCTGTTCAGCACACATTATTTTTTTGAGATGAAAAATAAAGCGCTTTCAAATATAAATGTTACGTTCTTCTTATTATCTTGGTCTTTATCTATATTTTTTTTTGAACATGAATATGATCTTGATTCGGAACTAAAAGTACTATTGTTATTATTATTATTTAAATTTTATGAGTCTTAATATACTGAATTAATATAAACAATATTTATTCAAGAGTTACTAAATTATTGGAGATTTTAGAAGGAATTTTTTCCTACTAACTTCTAGAAGGAAATTTGTAAACAAAGTCATTCAAAGGATTGTGTGTAAGCCTCGCTGCTCGGAAACACCAAGGTTGTGTTCACTTGGAATGAATGGAATGGAGGGAGAATGGAATGAATTTTGTACTCTAAAATGGTGTTCATCAAACAAAATGTATATAATTTTCATTCCTTCAATCATTCCAACCTTACTATTTTAACTATAACTCTAACCCACATGTTTTAGAAAGAATGCTCATTCCATTTGAACATCATGTTTCTTCACAATCTTTCTCACAAATAAATTAACTACATTCATATTTTGTCATCATTATCTCATATTTTCTTCTTTTTTCTTAAAACTCCTATATAATTTTTCATTCCATTCTCCCCTCATTCCATTCCATGAAGTGAACACAGCCCAAGAGTCATCAAAAATGCATGTCTGCGTAAAATATTAGTTTGGTCAGAAGGCGAGCACAAAGACTGCACTTCATTCAATCAGCATGCAATAGATTAGAGAGACTTGCCCATTTCTAAAAAGAAAGTAGCAAAGGGAATTTAAAAATAAAATCGTAGCTTATTAAGTTTGTTCTAATACATTCTATACATACAGTAACTCATAATGTTTGCGATACTTTTAAAGGGAATAAGCAGCCCTTTCTTTTTCTTTTTTGCTTAGAAGTAACCCTTGTTGATTTAAAATGCTAATTAGTCATGGATAGGACAGATTACGATTTAGAAGGAAGATTTAAACCCACGACCCATCGCATGTGAGTGATCAAGGTATAAATATGTGTATTATTTAGCACAGAAAAAAAGAAGAAAAAGAACTAATGCATATTTGTCTATCTTGTCCGTTTCAGCATTCTTCTCTCATTCCACCTGAACTCATGGAGATCGAATTCATACAATAGAAGTATAGAACTAAAAGAGTCTGAGCTCTGAACAAATTTACTCAGGATGCGTTCGCTTGGATAGAATGGAATGGAATATGTACTCTAAATTGAGAAAAATTAGACAAAATCTCTGCAATTTTCATTCTTTCAATCATTCCATTCCAACTATTTGAACTAAAAATCTAATCCAAATATTTTGTCATTTTGGAGGGTAAGATGTACGCAGATCATGTCCCTACCCTTAAAGTAGAAGACCCCCGGTTTAGTCATTATTTTCTCATACTCTCTGCTTCATCCTCTCTGGGGCCAAGGCCATTGAGACCTTGGAGACTAATTAGTGAAGGGAATCAAACAACATAGACGTAAATGTAACCAACACGAAATTTATATAAATATAATTTGTCACTATATTATGTACATATTTCTTTATCAGCTATAACTAAATATACCCCAAGAGGCTTGCAGACATGACAAAACCTCCTTAAACTTCTAAAGTGTTTGCTTCTACTTGAGTTGCACCTACATCTGTACTTGTGAACTAGCTTGCATTAATAAGAAAAGGAGGTTGGGCTACATATATATTGGTAAAAGATTCTTATGAAGAGCAAACCTTGCAACTCTTCCTACAAAAACCAAGCTTGTCCCTGGAACCAACCATATAAAGAGGATTGTTATTACATTCACCTGCAGCAGCCCACTGGGCACAGTTCTCATTCTCATCCGAGCAGTCTCCACTTGGTTTGTTTTTAACTGCTCTCTCAAACGACCTCACATGAATCCATTTGGTTGCAGACCACTTTTCACCCTCAATCACAGGGCAGCTCCCATGCAAGCTCAGTGGATCAGTAGTTGCATCAGGATGAAGACTATAGAAGAGCAGAGCATCTCCCTTCCTTGGTTTCACTGAGATTATAGCATATTACATATATCAGATCAGCAAAAACATGTATTCACATGTAAATATGTAATGCCACCTCAAACAATGTAGACAAAGGAAGCAATCAAAAGCACATACACAGAAAAACAAACCAAAAAAGGAGTAAACTGTTAAAATAACTATATTCAACTTTTTTTAGTCTATAAAGGAATTCTAGTCTATACAGAAAACCTAGCAACATAATCTCTGAAACCCCATATTATATGGATACTATATGTAGTAAAAATATACAGATCAATAAATTCAGCTTAACTGACAAAATTATAATATTAGGGAAACATCTTTCATGCAACATAAGCGACTGCCAAAATAATGCCACTATTGGACTAGCAGTAGCCATTATTTGATAGATTGTTGACTTAGACCATGGGATTCCAAAGCATTCCTGTCATGGTCCTTTAATCAGTCTCTGTGACACTTACGTTATAATTCCCGTGAAACATTACAATTTTAACTACCATAATCCAAATTCAAATTACCCTATTAAAGGAGGCTTCCCTCATATAATTTATCTTATATATTTTTTATAGGCTGGAACTCCTAAAACAATCATTTTTTTTTATTTCCTACCTGAATAACCTTTTTTCGCGCAATCAGACATGTCATCTGTCTTCAGCTGAGAGTCTTTCTCCTGTAAAATTGTAAATGTTTTGGTCAGTTCCTTGTCTACTGGAAGAGAAAAAAAGTTAAACAATAGAGTAAATATCATAGACAGAAATTTTTGCACTAAAATGTACCTCTGAGTTTGGAAAAACTGTTTCTCCACCTTTGTCAACATTAGATAGATACATAAGCACTGTTGCAACCCTGTGGCCACCCAATTCTTGATTGACCTTGTCTTGAAAATAATCAAAATGCGGTTCATACTTTTGGCCATGCTCGTAATGCAGTACTTGAATAGACTCCCCATTTTCTAATTAACAACAGGATGATCAGAGGCTAAATAAGTTTCATTTTCTTATCCAACAGATTATGAGACCATAAATTGATATGCCAAGGTCCAATTTACCTGGAGGAAGGAATGTCCAGGCAGCAATTCTGACCTCAATGGCAGCAACTACTTCATCCTTCAAAGATGAAACAAATATTGTTAATCTTTAGATTAAGTAGAAAGGAAACTGAATCCCTGAAGCTAATACCACATAGAACAAGAACTTCTCCACAAATCTAAAAGCTAGAAAAACGATCCAATATTAAAACGACAATACGTGAGTAGTAAGATATGTCATACGTCTCATAATTTGGATGTGAATGTAAATAACAAATACACTATATTTAATTGTATCTGTTCGACTTGGTAGTCACTAAGAAAAAACCATAGCCAATGCCTCGCCTAAAAAGTTAGATTAAAATAAACTATCATTATTTGAAAATTTAGAATAAACTATGAATTTAAATTTAAATAATCTTTTACCTAATCATTTTTTTAATTTAACTTGAAGTCTCTAGTTTCTGTAAAGACCTATCTTCTCAAATGATTCAATCTAACATGACTGCGATAAGTACAGAAATGAACAAAGTCCCCGTCGTTGGAGTACATGACCAAAGTTTTTCACCTGATAAACAAAACTCAACTTTTACGCATATTTATCCCTGTAAAAATACTAGCATATAGCAATATGCAGGCCCCTGATCCCGGTGAGCCTGGTACGATCACACCAGGCTCACTGGGGTTCAGGGCTGGCACTGCTTCCTATGCTCCTGTTCAACATGTAGATTCTTATGAATCGTAAGGCTCAAGCTCATCATTCAAGTCACCTGCTTCGCTAAGGAGAATAATAACTAGAGGGTAATAGTATGTTTCTAGTTGTGAAATTCTAATGATATATCTTAAATATAACAGAGGTTAAAAATATTGTAAATGAGATTGTTAGATCACATCTAACTAGTTTTCAGAATTCTCTAATAGGCATCATAGTACAGTCTAACTAGGTTTCAGAATCCTCTAATAGTGCATCATAATAATACAGTTAGTGAGAGTTTTACAATGGTTTCTCTTATATTACTATAATAAAGTAATGGTTTCTTCTCATGGCCTCCCAGGGAAATTAGACTCAAAACCAGAGTGTACCACGCAATAACATGAAATGATATCTGATTCTGATATAGTAACTCAACTTTGTAGAGAGAAAAAATTGCGACTATCATCTTGACTTTAGCGGTTTGCTAAAATAATTTTTTAAAAGGAAATCTACCTACATATATAGGTAAAATAGAGAAGATAGGAAGATACATTCACTGAAAAGGACCATATTCAATTTTAAGCAAAAACCATAATTACCAACACAATTAAGTGCAAGTTTGTAAAACATCACAAGTACTCAGTTACAAGAAGTAACATTGACCAACAGCTTATTACATTAAGGCATCCAGTATATTGTAGAGCTATGACACTCCACATGACATCCTAATCAACAAACTATCCTGATAGAGCTACTGCCTACAGTATCATATATTCAAACAATTTATGCTCAGAAGGAAAGCCACACACGGCACACCCACGCAGGAATATGAAAAGAGTACGTCTTGATTTATAAACACTGAATTGTACATTAGTGTATAAACTATCCATGGTATAAAAGCAAAGAAGCTACTGACCTGTGCTCTGTTCAGAAACATGCCTGAGCTGGTCCGGACCTCACTCTCTATACTCTTACCCGATTCATTGTCAGCAACCATGGACTTTTCGAGCTTATCTTTTGCCTACTTGAAAAAAAACAAGAAATCAAAAAAGATTTAGGAATCACTGAAGTTAAAAGTTTATAGAATGGCATGTAGCCATGTAATATATTCCCCCCTTTTGCTGCCGAGAGGCCGACATTATACACATAGAAACATAAGTAATTATAACAAAAAAACTCTTTATTTACATCAGTATTTCAAGTTAAAACAAATGGTGAAATAATCAATATGCTATAAAACTAACCAGAGCAATAAGATGATCACACTCCTCATCCGACAAAAAATTTCTGTATATAAACGCCCTGTACATGTACAATCCCAATAAAAACAACAAAATCAATAAGAGATCTCCCAAAATTTGCAACCTGATTCTCCTAGTAACAAAGAAGTCCCATTTAATTTTATCAAAATAACTCCAAAAATTATCATTAAAAAAAAGTTAGAAACAACTACAAACCTAAAAGAAAATGAACTCTATGATCAGCACATTAATATAATTATTCAAAGATAGGACATTTTATTTTGTAGAGTCAAAATTATAAGATAAGATGATGATTATTAATATAAAAAAAAAAGAAGAAGAAGAAGAAGAAGACCTGGGTCGCCATGAAAGTTGGGTAACTCTGGTAGGATCAAAAGTAGCAGAAACAGCATCAGTTGTCAATTTAAGCACCGACCCTCTTGGCCTAAACATCAAACAAGAAAAAAAAAACATTCAGAATATTTATATACATTGGCACAAACAAAACCACAAATTTGGGTACATATATAACTTGGGTACATTATGTTTTGTCCGGAAGAGTGAAGAGCTGAGTTTGAAAAATGAGGGAAAAGGATCAAGAAAATGAAAGAGAAGAGGAAATTCATGGAGATGTCTGAATTAAAGTATGTTGTTGGTTTAGATGAAACAAGGATGGATTGGTGAGAGAGATGCAAGTTGTGTGCATATATAGAGTAGAAGAGCGAGCGGAACTGTGTGCAAAACTGGGCATCTTCTTTCCCTCGGTGATTTTCTTGATTTTCTTGCACTTCTGGTGTGAGAAATTAAAGTTGTAACCAAAGGGCCGCTCATTGGTTTCGAGCACGTGGTTTTGCGTTAACTCGTTGAATTTTTAATTGAGCTTTTAGGATTTTGCATCCCTTATGTTTGGATATTTTTTCATTTTGGTCTCAAACTTTAATTCTTTACACTTTACACCTCATATCTTAAAAACCATTGCAATTTGCACCTCATATATATTTGTTAAGATGATTCAGAAATCCACTAAAATCGAAAACTAGGCTGATATTTCAGATTGTATAACAACTAGAACTGTAAGCGTAATTATGTAAATACATATTATATCATCTAGCAACTATACCATCGTTCCCTGCCAACGCCCTGTACTTATCTTTCCTGGTAAAATTGGTACACTCATAAGACAGTGTGGAAGCGATGGTCCTCTGTATATAATTGGCAACAACATGGCTTGATTGACCTGTGCCACAAGTAAGTTCCTTGGGCAACTTATTTAAAAAAGTAACTTCATATGCAGGGCTAGGGTTCATAAAGAAATAGAAGGGGTCCATCCCCTTCCACCCCCTTGCGGTGGTTCCATGAAACATGCTCATTCGATTTGACATTGCCACGGGAACGAGCTCGTCGGTTAACTCAGCAAATAAAGCTGAAAATCTAAGCAAAAATGGTTCTCTACATGTAGTCCCTTCGGGACATAGTACAAGATCACCCTTTTGTAAGAGTTTCTTGATCATGCTGGCATCCGTGACTCTGTCGCGGCTGAGGCGGACGGTTTTGATTGGAGAGATGATTTCTGAGAGCCTGGAGAGGGAGTAGGTGACGGCAGGGATAGGGCGGCCGAGGGCAGCAGAGAGAAAGATGGGGTCAAGAAGGGTTCGGTGGGAGCATATAAATAAGTTGCCAGTTTGGTTGGTGGAATTTTGAGCCGTTGGTGGGGGAGTGCCTTTGATCGTGACACGGACTCCGAGGGCTCGGAAAGCGTAGTAGACCAGGGACATGGGGAGGAGTGCACCGGCTGCTATGCGCATGCATGCTAGGATGAAGCCGACTGGGATCCAGAAGAGGATGAGGAGGGCTGTGAGGGGAGTTGGTTTTTTCACTAAACGCCCGTCATGAAATATTATAGGCTTCGGTAGCTTGTCATGTGTCACAGCTTCAACTTGTGGATGTGCTGGAACCACATAGCTTTCCTGCAATCACAATTTTGTTTAATTTTTTATATATACTCATATGATGCATTGATATATATAGGAATGAATCAAGAATCTAAATAAACTACAACACGGACCTTGCAAAGTTTCATGAAAGGGAAATCAGTCTTTCGATCTCCAAGTCCGATATCTGGTGCTCCAGTGTCACTAAAAGCCTTTTGCAGGGCCAAGGCCTTGTTCTTGCCGACCAGCACTCCAGGGCTAGTCAAAAAACCCGTGGCACGCCCTCTAAATGTTTCAATTTCAGTTCCCAGTACAACATCAGCACCTAAATACTCCTTCAAGAATCCCTCCACCATGATCCTCGGATTCGCTGTCAACACATATCTTGTTCCACAGGAAGAAAACACACGCCAGGATTCCGGGTGCAAGTCTGCAGAGTAAAATTTTGGCAGAACTGCCCGTGCCACCGCCTCTATCTCCGACACTTTCATGCCACAAAAAGTAGCAAAAATGAGAACCTGAATGCCAGCAGACTCAGAAATGTTGTAGTACAGCAGTCCAGCTAATGGAGAAGCCAACAACAAGAATAAGAGCCTCAGAGCTCCACCAACTTCGAATGCCACAAGGGCAAAATACGGAAACGAGCTCCTTCCTCGAATCAAAGTTCCGTCCATGTCTGCCACCACCGTTTGTTTATCGCGTCCAATGGACTCACACTGATCAATTGTTGGAAAGTCGAAAGACGAACAACTCTCTTCTTGCTTGTCCATTCTAGCAGAGAATGTATCTTGGTTGGTCAATTAGGTGGAAGTTGTTTGTTATTCGAAAAATGAGAAACCAAACTATTTATAAACAAATAACACTTACCTCTAGCAATGTAAACAACATTGTTAGTTGATGAAATACAAGTAAAAAGTTAAGACTTGTGGCCCTGGTTATCACTTTTATCTGTTTTGGTGTACTTACTACATTCTCTAACTTGGGAATAAACGTTGATCAATATTCATATCATTTATCACTCATTTTTGTAATTTTTAAGCATATTCTCTGCAATAATTTATAATATAAGTAGAGTAAACGATTAGAAATGTATAATAGATATCAGTTTCATCGATGATTACTAGAACCTGACGGTCTATCTCATTCACATTGCATTTGATGTCCCATCAGCTAAGAAATGATCTCTGCTCATATAAAATAAAACACCAGCAACTGATTTTATGTCTCAACTTCAAGGTGACGAGGGATCAGAGTGATTGCTTGATAAGTCCGTAAGTTGACTCTGAATATTGCGTAGTATTCGAAGAGAAGGACTTGATTTACTGTATCTTCTTATAAGTCGCATTTTGTCGATTTTACCAATGGGATGTATGATATCCGGTTATTAGTCTTCTTGTGGATTGAAACTACATGCATCTGTGTTATTCTGCGACCCGAAAAATTGTTTAAAATCAAATGTAAAATCACAATATGTTTGACAAAATCGGAAACAAGAGGGATCAAGACACCCTAAACTACCAACATGTTTAGAGATCTAAGCTCATCTTCCCTGCTTTGTTTCCATCAACAAAATTTTCCAAAAAGTTGGATCTGGGCCTCTCTTTAACCTTATTTTTATGTGAAAAAAGCTTGGATGCTGGACATTGATGGGTAGAAATATAACATGTTTTATTCATTCAACTTAGATCTCGTTTCATAAAGTATGCCACCACAAGCATTGTAGTCTTTCACCATCTTCATTTTCAATTTTTCATCTTGCTCTCATTCCTTCTATGATAATCTTTTTTCGAAATCCCCTTGTCGTAGATGGATTAATCTGAGTTGTTCCAGTGGGACTATATCAATAAGATCACCAAGATCATGGTTTCGTTCTTTTCATCCTTCTGAATACTTTTCTTAAACTTTATATCTTAATTATCTCTTAATCTTTTGTTTCCACTTAATCCAACCATTTTTAATTCTCAGTGGTATTTATTGTATCTTCCATCTTCTTATTCAACCTCTGCTACTTACTGCAACTTAATATTTAGATTAACCGGGTACACTGCCAATTGCCAACTAGCCAGAAATGTATCGGCACTATGTACAGTTCTGGTTCCACTTGGCAGCGCACACGTTTACTCATTCATGTATCAGATCTGGGATTCCATCTATAAAATTGTCTTGGCATTGATCACTGGAAAATAGATTAGAGACTTAAGTTCTAAAAATTCCGAGGCAACGTATCACTAGATTAGTGTATAAGGAGTAACAGTTTTCAGCTGTTTCAGATATGATCCGAACCAATAACGCTTTTCTTTTACATACATTCGAAAGAGGAACAAAGAACTGACAATTTTAGAGTAATCTATAGCTTCTTCATGTATAGTATTTACTTGAGTAAAAAAGCTCAGTAGGTTCACCTCTTATATGCAGCTTCATCTCGTTCTGTCTGATGGGAATTAATCTCGGGCCATTACTTATATCTGACACTAATGGTTATAACTAAAAAGAATTATTCGCCTTTTGGAACAAATTTGGCTATTTACATTGTCTTGGTCGAAATTTATCATCTGACATGAGTGAGCTGATCAAAGTTTTCAGTCTTTTTGCTCCAGAGGTGGGCTTGAAAAATGTTATATTACCCGCAACAGAACAGGGATCAGAGCCATTTTCCCGACTTCCTATGCACCACCCACCAGGAACTATCCTGCCCTGACCTCGAAACAATAGTTCAGAATCAATCTTATCCAGCACGGGATCATCATTATGGAACTTTCTCGCGAATGGTGCATTACTGTCGATCATCTTTCCCATGTCATCAACAGTGATGTGCTTAGGATGCTGCAGTGGGGGATCGTCCCACGGTATGAAGTGCAGATCACTGTTCAATGTAGTGTTCCTAAATTCAGGAGCATTGCAGATGACAGTTTGGAAATAGCTTTCCGGGGAGGACACAAAATTTGTGTAGTACATGAGAACCGTTCTAGGCAAATTGTCCCATCCCCATATGCAGTAGTTCACAAAAGGCCTAGAAAGCGCCATCCAGGCAGATCCTGTAATAACAAAACGTGTAGAATAACCTTATATAAACAGGTAAACAGCCTGATGCTTTCGGAAATAGTACTGAAAATAGCAATTCAAACAAAAGGCCGAATATTCAATAGCAATTCAAACGAAAGGCCGAATATTCAATGAGCAGAGCATTGCGAAATAATTACCTGTAAAGAGCTTGAATGCTGTGGGCACACGTCTAGGCTGTGTCACCAAGAAGACATCACTCTTTGTTGTCAAATACAAGCCCGGATCGACGATTATTGGCTTCGCTCTCCCATCCCTTTCATATATCATTACGATCCTCACAAAATCAGTAAAAATTCCAAAAATAACAATTAAACTATGATATACAAAAAGAACATGAAGAGCAATGACTTACACTTTCCACCCGAGTTTACTGGTATTTTCAATGAAATTCAAGTCCCGTGGTAGATTTGAAAACGCGTCAAGAAGATCTACAAAATCGCCACAAAAAAACCATTACTTGAGTTTCAAGTTAAGAGAATTATATCAGCAATCAGAAACACATGCAATATTTGTAAAGGTGCATTAAACAGACCATCTTGAGTAACGAGGGGATAATCAGAAGCACTGAGATTAATAAACCAATCCCACTCTCCCCCATCTTTTAACAGAACCGCTGCAGCATGAAGTGTATTAGACACCATAGTTGGACCCCTATACGTGACCAGATTGGCCTTTGTGATCATCCGTACATTGCCAAATTGGACAAATGTGGAGCAGTTTTTAACAAAATTAAACAAATCCAAACGCTCATCAGCGGACGATTCAGCATCCAGATGAACGACGTACTGGTTATAGGGATGGTACAGAGCCAGAAGGGCACGACGGACCATTTTGTGCTCCCCTCTTGAGCCAGAGATGAGGTAAGCCAGGCGCGGAGGTGGAGGGGCAGTGACAGGCTGGACCTTGGATGCGACGAATAGGGAGGAAGTGGCGGCTGCATAACGGTGGAGAGGGACGAGAAGCATTGAGTTGGCTGAAGTACCAAGAGTGATCAGGAAAACAAGGGATAGAGAAAGAATAACACATGCAGTGGCTAATGCTATTATCCATTTGTTTTGAACTGTCTGTGGCATAGAAACCTTCTTCATCAAACTCAATCTGCAGACTCGAGTTCTAGCAGATTGTCTAGCTCTTTCTGTCTGAAAATCTTGATGTGAGTTATGTTAAATACTGGGGAATGAGTGTGTATTAACTTGGCTGTAATACACTCCATGGGTGTTGAAAACTTTTATCTTCATCTTAATGTTAATCTACTTGAATTACATTTTACGTAAGAGTATAATAATCAACCATGGATTCTCATGTTAATTTAAAGTATAGTTTACTTAACAGTACTCCAATAATAAATACTCATAAATCTATATTTGCAATTAGCAAGGGACGTAACCAGGAGAGGTCAACTTCAGGCTACAGTCTAGAATCTTGAGTTCATACTGCAGGCTCAAAATATTAGCCATCTATTAACACTAAAGTTCCTAATATTATACACGTTCTCAGTAGATATCTGTGGCAAAACGAGTGAGACGGAAAAAGTATATTAATAACAGAATAAAACGACAAAATTGAATTAAAAGTTAAAATATAATCTAATGTTACATTTTAGTCAAAAACTAGCTGAGTTGTTATTGTCAAAAACACATTCGAGGAAGAATGCATCAAATATTATTTGTTCTATTTTTCTTTTGAGAATTATAGTGATTAAAACTATATTAATAAATTTGAAAAAGAAAATTACAAACTTTTTTACTAAACTATATGTTAAACTATATACATAGAGCAGTGCTATCCCCGACCCCGATCCCCGAATTAAATACCCATCCCCGACCCCGCCCCGAACCCCGAACGGGGATTATTTTCCTCCCCGATCCCCGCCCCAAACGGGGAACAGGGATCCCCGCGGGGATTCGGGGAATTTTAGTTTTTAATAAAAAAATTATAATTTTATAATATATAATATATTTTTTAATAAACAAACAAACTACTAACTCCTAATATTCTAATAAAATATTATTATTTTATAAATAATAATATTTATAAAATATCCCCGACCCCGCCCCGATCCCCGAATTTTTTCTAAAACCTTCCCGATCACCGCCCCGCCCCCGAAAAATTCCCCAAATCCCCGACCCGAACGGGGCGGGGATCGGATCGGGGTCGAGCGGGGCGGGGCGAATGCCCATCCCTACTTGACTTATTAATAATCTATTGATTATTAAAAATATAATAATAAAAATTAAAATGATTTGTGGGTAAATTATGACTTAGGAGTAATTTTCATGAAAAAGGTTCAAAAAATTAATTCACTCAGGAAGTACCTCAAATTAAGTCAGTTTCTATTTCTGACTTTAAACAAGTTCTTATTTATTATACAAATAAATTTTTTAATTTAAAATAAAAAATGACTTAAAAGCTCGGGCTCTTACGGTCACGCAACTTAAATTGATTTAAAAAAAAAAATCTAGATAGTGACCGATTCAAAGCGAAAGTCAAAGAAATTTAGTCAATATTAACGAAGTTACACTTCTACGTTCTGACTTTTGAGCTGTGCACTCGCTAAACTTGTAAGTACTCTTTTGCAGATTAGACTTGTGCCGGCTATCAAGCTCCTTCCACCAAGCCAAGAAGATCTTGTCCACGTACATGGTACATGTATGTATGTATGTAATTAGACTCTTCTGCTTTTTATAGTTATACTTCTACCCCTTTTTTCAGGTGTCAAAATTAAGCAAAGCTCCGGCCTCTCTACTTTTTTGCACTCACAATTCTAATCTTTTGTATCCAGAAGCAAACTTGCTGATTGATATATTTTCTTATTTTCTTTTTTTTACATAAGTTGCTGATATGATGATATTATTTTGACCTTCCATGCATTTTGTTCATTACTACATGTTTTGATTAGTAATCAGACACTCAATATGGTCATGCGGTCATTGCTCCTATATGGGACGGTTTTTACCCTCCTTTACACTTGGTTCTTGGGGGACAGGCCCTCGATTTCAACAAATTTTATGACAAGCCGTGTTCGTCAATGTTTATATTGAGGATGCCCCTCAACTGTCCAGAAAAGTTCAAGTACTCATTTTGGTCTAACGAAAATTCAAGGTGGTTAGAAAAATGGAAGCAGCCCGGACCAGCTATCTCCACATCCAAAATGAACACAAATATTGCGGTATAGCTAAAATTATTATTTTTAAAATTTTTTCTTTTTGAATAAAAATATATGATTAATATTATAATTTGGAAAAAGAAAATTTTAAAAATAATAATTTTAACTAAGCGGTCAAAAGACTTTGTGTGTGCTTATATTTTAAAACGGAGGGAGTAATATTTTCTTTATATTTATTAGCGAGACATATCAAATTATATGTTACGGTGAACATAAAAATTTAAGTTGATTATAATTTTAATATTTGTTTTTTATTTAAGAATGATTTTGGTTCACGCTTAATTGAAAAATGAAACAGAGTTCACGAAGAGATACGAATAGAAAGTAAATGAATAAGTCTAACTTATTCTAACATATTTTATTTGTGAAATTATGATCCATAAACAAGAAGATACGTGATTATTTTTGTATTCCTAAATTATAATATTACATTAGTTCTAAAATCTAAAAATAATTTATATACAATATAGAGTTTTTACGGTTTAGGTATTGTAATTAAAAATCAAAATAAAAATTATGAAATATTTAGAGTAATGTTTTGAAGTATAGTTGAAAAGTGTTCTATTATTAAAAAAGTGTGGTAGAAATTATAAAGAACTGCTTAATATTTGTTTTAATATTTTTTTTACATATTTTGAACTATAATATTAAAAATATTTTTGATAAATTTTGAAAATAAATTTATCATATATTCATACAAAATTATTATATATTTTTTTAAATCATGGAAGCACTTTTTTTTCTAAAAATAGTTTTTTGAATTAAATATATTATTTATAAAAACTGATTTTAGATACCGAACATAACGGTGAGTAAGAGACATTATTCGAGATTTGAAAATGAGATAATGGACGGGCTAATTAAATTATGAATTATGAAAGTTTCATTTTTAAAAATGTACAAACACTAAAATGTTATCGTATTATCCTCGACTGAACAGCATCTCACTGATTTTCCTAAATTTTTTTTCTTTGATTATTTTAGAATCTCGTATAAAAATGTAGATTTGGAAAAGAACGAAGCTTCTCCTCTCAGACAAAAAAAGTTGAAATCAAAGATTTAAAAAATTATACTCCCCCACTTACAATATACCAGTCTCTTAAACTTTTCTTCAAGAACTTTAACTGCATAGTTATAAATATTATATTTTAATTTTGTTTTATAAATAAGAATATGATATTCACTTCAAAAAAAAAGAATATGATACTAAATATTTTAAGTTATAAATTTATAAATAACAATTTTAAATATACATGCATAAATATTAAAAAACTGACTTATCTGTGACAAAAAAAACTGACTTATCCAAACATGTGCAGTCATTGGTCGGTAAATATTTGGGTAAATATTCCTGCTACTCCTTTCTGCTTTTGTCTACTTCCTTTATTAAATGGAAACGATATAGTTGTAATAAAAACCTCAAATTCCACAAACACCCACTTGATTTTTAACTCTTTTACTTATTCTCAATCTCCCCAACTGTTATGTGCTGCTGCACCCTTGTTTCTTGAGGTTAGGGTTTGCTTCTTCGCTACTTCCAAGTTTGTATCTTTTTACTTCTATATGTGATATTTATATCTTAATTAATGTGGGGTTTATCATTCCTCCCCTTAGTTTTAGTAATTGGTTGATATCTCAATTCTTGATTGCTTTTAGCTTTGTATATATCGATTTGTATGTGTTTATTTGTCATTTTGTTAGTTTAGGGGGCAGCCCAGATCTTGATTTTTGCATACTAGGATATGATTATGTTAATTGACTAGGTTTTTTTTGGTTTTGAAGTTCAGTTTAGCACAATGTCACAGGGCTATGCGATTGAGCTTTACTTTGATCCGGCCCTCGAAAACCAGGTCTTGAAAGCTTGGAATGTTCTTGCTCGTCGCCAGATTAGTACTCAGCTTATTGAAATTGAATCAAGGCCCCACATTACTTTGTTTTCTAGTTCGTATGTTGAACCTTTGAAGCTTGAAAACATTGTCAAGAATTTTGCTTCAAAGCAAGAGCCTGTGCCCTTGTCTTTTCGTTCAATTGGAGCACTTCCGAGCGACAACAATGTGCTATTTCTTGCTCCAAATCCATCTCTGTCTCTGCTTCACTTTCATTTGCAGCTGTGTGATGCAATGAAGAAGGAGGGCGTTGAAATTGGTGAGGAGTATCGTGCTGATTCGTGGATACCTTATTGTCCAGTTGCTGAAGAGGTGTCAAGAAGTCGTATGGCTGAGGCATTCACTGTATTGAGGGATTTGAAGTTGCCAGTTTCTGGGTACGCAATGGAAATTGGGTTGGTTGAATACTCTCCTGTTCGTGAGCTCTTCTCTTATGCACTGGGTAATGCAGTCGAACCATGAGCATGTAAAACCATTTAAATGTTCGTCCTAAATCATTGACATTTATCTACATGTTTGCATCTTTTTCTTGTACAAGTTGTTTGTAGATTATTTTTTATGTTGATGTAATATCAAAATTAGCCTTGCTGTTTTAGTTATCAATATATATTATATTGAACATTCAACACTTTCTCAGCTCCTAAGGAGGTGAACCCTTGTATACAGAGGAGTGGTAATCAATATGGAAAAATATGGTATAACTTAGTAATTCTCTGTGCTTTAGAGAAAGGAGTGGTGGTCAATATGGAAATATGTGGTATAACTTAGTAATTCTATGTGCTTTCTATATGCTTTCAGATCTCTGTGGCATGGGCATAGTTGCATAGTCAGTTAAGTGTGCTAACACTAGTTTAAGGGAAGATTGTGAAACCTTATCCAATCTTGCTAGTATGCAAAACACACTTCTGGGACTCTCTAAACACTATGTTTTGCTACCTCTGATACATATATTGAAGTTTAAAATAGCAAATTCGAACAAATGTGGCCCGTCTAGTTATATATTAGGGACCAATTAGAAGAAGGGCCTTGTTAATTGAATGACTTGGACCAGAAGATTTAAAAAAAGTTTAGCCAGCTGCAATTTAGAGAGTATAATCATCATAACACATGTGTAATATTGAACATAGAGAAGCTTGTAGAAACTTTACAGATTTCTCTTACTTTCTCTGCTTTTTTAGGAATAACATTTTCTGTATTTAGGTGGTAATTGTTTGTTATAGTTGTATCGTGCTCTCCTTCACTTAATTAGAGGTGCTAAATGATTGCTATTTTTTCATTAATTAAAATAAGGTTGTTCTGCTTTCTCTGGACTGGGTCAGAATAGTGAGTGCCACTCTCTAACAGCTTAACTAGAATCGTAAAATTTTGTATATACTCGTGATTAAAAATTGATCTCGATCACATAAGGAAGAAAGTCTGTATACATCTAGGATTATTTTGTTCTCTTCTGTTGTAATTTATTGTGTGTGTGTTTAATAGAGAGGGAGATTGTGAGTCTGACGCTGTGTACATCACATATGCACAGCCCTGATATGCTGATCCCCTTTTTTTTGGTAATTTTCTAATTCAGAAGACTGTCAAAAGAAAGTCAGCACATATTATATTAGATGCAGTTACCTAGTTATACTGGGATTACATGTTCCTGGGTTATGCAATGGTTTCCTATAATCTGTTTTATGATGGTTTGACTTCGTGAACTTGCATTTTGCTCTGTATATTATGCCACTTGAACAATTGGTAATATAGAATCTAGACCTGGTGTACTCGTGCTTCAGCATTTCAGTAAAATTATCTGACAGTTTTTAGTTGTGCTGAGAGTTACAAATTCAGAATGATGTAGATTGTTTTTACTGAAGTCGTTGGAGGGCATGTACTTGAAGAGAGTATGACCAGTTATTCATTAAAAGAGTACTTCTGAAGTTTGTACCTTGTGAAGAGGAATGGTATAGAGGTGAATTTATTCATTAAAAGAGTACTTCTGAAGTTTGTACCTTGTGAAGAGGAATGGTATAGAGGTGAATGATCTGAAATGAGACCATCTAAATTAATATCTTAGGCTATCATTTTGCTTTCGGGTTTTACCATTGTTGGGTTTTACTTCGGTCTGTCTGATTCAGCTGCACCGAAGAAAATCTGGAACAAATAATGGGAAAATTAAATTATAAGTCCCTGAACTATTGACGTTTTATTGTCTAGGCCCCTGAACTGAACTAAAGATTCCGTATTTCAGGTCACTTAACTTTTTCGTTTTCTGATTTAAGTCCTTCCGTCAAAAAAATTCTAATGGTGTTAATTAGGGTTCTTGAGTTTCATACATGTCAAAGCAATTTTGAAGGTGTTAATGATATCAAAATTCAAAGTTCAAGTAGTCAAATTGAAGCTTGAGTCGTTAGCGAAACTCATATCACATCAATTTTCACAAATTATGTTCAATTCAAAAGTTTTTAAAATTAAATCTAATTTGTGAAAATTGTTATCATATGAGCATGAGTGTCGCTAGTGATTCAAACTTCAATTTGACTACTTGAATTTTGAGTTTGGAAATCACTAACACCTTCAAAATTGCTTTGATCCATATGAAACTCAAGAATCCTAGTTAACACCGTTAGAATCTTTTTGATGGAAGGACTTAGACACGTAAAAGTTAAGTGACCTAAATTACGGAATCTTTAGTTCAGGGACCTAAACAATAAAACGTCAATAGTTCAGGACCTATAATTTAATTTGCCCATAATGGATATTGAGCTTCATGGTGCGCTGTGAACTGAATGCTCTGCCAATTTCTAGGTAGTTCATGCCTGGGTTATATGATTAGTGGTCTGGGTTATATGACGACTGAATTTTTCCTCAGTCCGCTTGAGTAAGTTATGCCGAAGATATTATGGAACAGTAACTTATTAAGTACTGAAGAGATTCTGGTTAAGATATCATTTAAATTATTAAAATCATAATAAATCTACAACTTAAATTTGAATTAAAAATATTTTAATATTATGACATAATCTTCACACTTGTACAATAATCACCGGAAGACATCCATTATATGTAATTAGAGCATCTCCAACGGTGTTGGCTATAATCGTTGGCTAAATTGGACCGGTAAGACGTTATGTAAAATTTGCTGAACTTGTAAGACTTTTCGCTTCAATGGTATTGACTATATTGGTTGGTTATAATTTAAAAATAGTATGTTATTAATATTTTAGATTGTTAAAATAGATTATATCAGTTCAATATGGTAATAAATGATGTGCAATCATCCTACAGATTTCTTACCGACCAGTAGAGGTTCGACAAATTTAGAGCATCTCCAACCATCTAAAACCCTTGGCTAAAAGGTGAATTGGCTTACTTAAAATAAAAAAAATTTAGCCAACAGCTCCAAAAACTCAACTCCAACCATGCTCACCTGTTGTCTATAAATTTAGCCAACCTCCTATGGATGGCTAAATTTGTCGAACCACTACACGTCTGTAAGAAAATCTGTAGGAAGATTGTACATCATTTATTACCATATTGAACTGATATATTATGTTTTAATAATTTAAAATATTAATAACATACTATTTTTAAATTATAGCCAACCAATATAGCCAGTACCATTGAAGCAAAATGTCTTACAGGTTCAGCAAATTTTATATAATGTCTTACATGTCCAATTTAGCCAACGATTATAGTCAACGCCGTTGGAGATGCTCTTAGCCATCCATAGGAGGTTGGCTAAATTTATAGACAACAGGTCACCATGGGTCCATGGTTGGAGTGTGAACTTTTGAAGTGGTTGGCTAAATTTTTTATTTTTGGCATGACAACTCACCTTTTAGCTAAGGAGTCTTCATGGTTGGAAATGCTCTTACATGTCACACCAATAAAGAAGTATTCTAATGTGGCCTTTGCAAATTCCAAACCCATATATAAATAGTTAATAATTCAAAATTTGCAACATAGTCCAAAATTTACTATATAATCAAGATTTATAATATAACATGATAAAAAAAAATCCTCATAACATACACAATTATGTATCAATAAACTAATAGATTCCGATTAAATTGCAAAGAGGAAACCTTTTTATGCAATCGAAAAAACACCCCAGGCCCCAAAGCACTTTTACTATTGTGCCTGAAACAGTCATATTTCAAAACTTTAGCTTTCAGGCTTTCGTTTATTTATCATTTATGGACGATGGGGTCAGTTGGTTGATAGTTTACCAAATTTATTCTCGGGCTAGGACTAGGCACAATCACTGGACTCGGGTCTGTGGCTGCCCTTACGTAATTTGGCCCAATACAGGGACATCGACGGGAATAGGGCCCTCTACTTTGAAAAGATGCACAATTAATATGGATCACAGAGCAGGACGAAAATATTATCCAAGATCATTCACAAAAACAAAATGAGTACTTCTATGAGTTCTATGTATCATAACAAGAGTCGCTTTAATTTTTTACACGTAATATGAGCTATAAGAAAAACATATTTTTACATATTATTTTTTAAATTTTCTTTTCTCAAACAAAAGTTTAACATCTATATTTTTATTATTCAGAAAAAAAATTTGAAAAATAATATGTAGAAGTATGCTTTTTTTACATCTAACTAGTTAATAAAGCCGTGCTTCGCGGCGACGTTATGAATTTTTTATAAATTTTAATACGAATCAGTATTACACTTGCATAAAATTATTTTTCCGACAATATTAATCAATAAGTATGATAAAATTAAATATATTAACATAAATAAAAATTAGTTTGAGTCGCTCTTTTGTCGAACACAATACAAAAATTATTTTTAGCCGATGTCCCGTTTTAATAAAAAATATATTATAACTTAGATAAAAAATTGTTTTAGCCGTTTTCCCGTCAAACATAATGCTAATAGAAAATTTATTATTATTTAGAGATAAAAATTAATTTGGGCCGCCCTCCCCTCAAGCACAATACTAATCAAAAATCATTTACATTATGATAAAATTATAATTATAATTGAAAAAATATATTCAATTAGATTATAGCTATCATATTTTTCTTAACTATTTAGAATTTTATATATTTTAGCTATTATATTTTTTTAAGACTCTTATTTTCTAACTGTTTAGAATTATCTCTCTTTTCTTTTAAGATTCCTATTTATTCTTAACTACTTAGAATTATATCTCTTCTATGAAACTATTTTTTAGTTATTTTATCTATTTTTTATCAAAAAATTAGAAAAATTAAGCGAAGTATTTGTAGAGACGTCATAGTCTCATAGATAGTTCCACTGCAATCAACATAGAGAAGATAATGAGTAGAAAACTTGTGCCTGTTGTATAATGTTTTGAGCAATCTGTAGTAGAGACGATCATGATCTCCGGTGCCAAGTCAGAGCAAGTTATAGCCATCCAGAGATTAGAAACAGAGTAGGAATAGGTAGTGAAAGAAACTTACATATCTCCTGATCAAATCATGCGGGCAGCCACGTGAAAAATTGATTTTTTATACATATTTAATACAAATTTATGTGATCAATTTGGAAATATTAATAAAATAAAACTATAAATTTTGTTTTTAAATTTAATAATACAAAACTATAAGTTTTATAATTTTTGAAAATAAGAATTGTACTTCTTTAATAATTTGTATATTAATGTATAAAAAAATAAAAATTCTAACCTTTAATAAATAAAACTATAAAATTTATAATTTTTGAAAATAAGAATCGTACTTCTTTAATAATTTTTATATTAATGTATAAAAAAATAAGAATTATATTACCTTTATGATTCCTAAATATAAAAATTAAAAATAAGAAAAGAATTGTATCATCTTTAATAAAATAAAGCTATAAAATTTATAATTTTTGAAAATAAGAACTTCTTTAATAATTTGTATATTAATGTATTAAAAAATAAAAATTATATTACCTTTATGATTTCTAAATAAAAAAAATTAAGAATCCTTCTTTTAGATTCTAGAGTTACATTTAAAATTCAATATCGAAAAGAATTGCATGATCTTTAGAATTCTTTGTATGGAAAAAAATAAGAATTATATTACCTTTATGATTCCTACATATAAAAATTAAAAATAAGAAAAGAATTGTATCACCTTTAATAAAATAAAATTATAAAATTTATAATTTTTGAAAATAAGAATTGTACTTCTTTAATAATTTGTATATTAATGTATTAAAAAATAAGAATTATATTACCTTTATGATTCCTAAATAAAAAAAATTAAGAATCCTTCTTTTAGATTCTAGAGTTACATTTAGAATTCAATATCGAAAAGAATTGCATGATCTTTAAAATTCTTGAACCTGATTTTTTGAATTATAATCATAATTTTTATCCGAATTTTAAGAAAAATCAAAAGACTGAATCGAGCAATTCTAGAGACGGCCGCATCCTCCTTTATATATATATATTAAATATACGTGTCAAAAATCAAAGCGACTTTTATTATGGGACAGAGGGAGTACGTGATTGGAATGGATCCTCGTGTATATATATTAATAGCATCAATTAAAACATTTCACTTGAATTGCATTGTGCAAAATTTTATATTCAATTCTGTCTATGCAGCACTAATCTAGCCGAAAAGCATGATGTTATTGAAATCTGAACATGGTATAACACTTGCAAAATCTGGAATTTCCTCTCTTTTCCGGCAAAGTAATATATATTCATCCAGACTCAGCAAACTCGATCTTCTGATATTAACGGTGTGTAAAATTTCTTAAACATATTACAGCACCTATAATATGAATCGATTATTTTAGCATTTTTGGTAAAAATAATCGGCAGGTAGTTAAATTTACGAGATTTTAGTCGAAATCAGCTGAACATGGATTGCCACTGTTTTTTCAACCGTCTATGGACCACCTCTGAATGCAGATAGCTTATAAAATGCTCAAAACGAAGTCATAATTAAAAAGATGCAATTAGTTTCTAGGCAGTTGACTAAAAAGAAGTTGGAGTGTGCTGCTCCGTTTAAAATGGAAGGTCATGTGTAACTGATATAAAACTTTGCACATCTGCAAATCACAAAAGAGCAGATACGAGATTACGAGCACACTGCAGTTAATTTTGTTCGTACCACAATTAGTTTAATTATTGGGATTCGGTTCAATTATAACCCACTTGCTGAAAAACAACAAGGATGATCAACTGATACGGAGCTTTTGCAAGCAAATAGAGATCTGATTCACAAAAATAGTAGTATATAGTTTCCGAATAATTAAGTAGTTTAGGTGTTATTTAACATTAATTTGCAGACACAATCACATTGTGTTGATCAACAAGTGCCTGATGATATTAAGGCATCGCGATGGCCAGGGTAGCTCATCACATGGAGACTCAGACAGTAAAATCACATGTGGCCCTCTGGAACAGCCAAGACAAAGCAATGTTACTTAGAAACTAACTGCTTGTGATGTGTCTTAATTTTCCCCTTGTGGAGCTCCACCAGATAAGCCTATTCTAATACAACTGTCTGGTTGCTAGGGTGCATCTTCATCTTGCCCCATCACACTGCCAGCCACTGTTTCGTTCATCTGCGATTTTATAGCTTAGGATTGTAGCTGGAATATCCACATTTTATCATATATCCTTGTTAGTTTGGAGCGATCATTGAGTTATCTGATTTCCATTTCTGTGAGGTGTGCTTGCTAATTAATAAGTGAAATGGAAACTTTAACAATAAGAGTTGATGGAAACTTTAACCTGCGAAACTTTGCGCCACTTGGACTACTTATTTTTCAAAAATAAAAATTCATTTCTAGAGAAAAGTATATGAAATCTTACCTTTTTGTTTTGAGATGAGCTTTTATTCTTTTGTCCCATAATGAATCTCAACATCTCCTTACTATTTATATCAAAAAAATTATAAAAATATGTACTTTTTTAATAAATAAAACTTTGCTGAGTACTTAATTTATTTACCAAACACATCGTTTATCAGGTTAACAATTTTTGTTTGTATTAGCCGAGTTAAATCTCTAATCTTTTGTTATAATTTTTGCTGTAATATGATCTCAGCCCCACCTCTAGTTTGATATGCTCAAACTCAACATAATACAATCGGATCTAATTCAAGTGCTACAATATGAACATAGTTCATATTTCATCACAATCGAGAGAGCGCGACGAATTTGAGAGATAAAAATAATTTTTAATTGTAATTTGAGAGGGAGATGGAGAGAAAGCGAGAGAAGATATATATGCAAATTTTTAGTTACTTTTTGAAGAAGAACGTAAGATTTCAATATTTGTACAGGGACTGTGTATTGCAATGAATATGCTAAAAGCCTAAAATATGCTAAAAGGGAGTATATTTCATAAATACCCATATATTTATTATCATATATTTTTAACAGTTTATCAAATAATAAGATCTAATAATTATTATTTATTCTACAATAATATATCAAACAACCAAAATATCCTCTTTATACTTGTTATAAGTAAAATTATGATATCAAGACTGTTTTAATAATTTAATTTAGAGGTTTTCTCATATATACCCACGACCAAAATATTTTTTGAAAAAATACTATATTTTTTAAAAATGTTTTGTAAAATTACCAAAATTTTGAAAATATTTGCAAAAATACTATATGCAACACATTGCAACCATACACAATTATACTTTCAACCAGATTCAACCATACTTGCAAGTCGGGGGTTAGTTAACTGAAATTGAATCTAGTTGCAGATCGTATTTTTACAAATATTTTTTAGAAATATAATATTTTTACAAATATTTTCGAAAGATAGTAAAATCACATAAAACTTAAAAAAAGTGATAATTTTGATGAATTCTAGTTTTCAGTGATTTAATTTATATATACTGAGACTCCTTTTTAAAATATTTGATCACGGTAATATAATTGTGAACCGTTTATAACCTCTCTCAAGATTTATCGCTTCCGCGGGAGGATGTGAATGCCACCCCACCCAATATTAGAATACTAAATGCTAAACTTTCTTAGACAAGCATAAATATATTTTCATTTGTTCACATATTTTTTGTAACCTCAAATGGGCAAACATAAAAAATAGTACAGTAAAGTTCGCAACTTGGAAGATTACATAAAATCTAAGTTATATCTGCATTGCGCAGACAATTTAAGGTTGAAATAACAGAATGTAAAATTGCTTTTTTCAAGTAAGCAACCTGGAAAGCGCATAAACCGTGTCTAATTCATGATTAGTCCTAAATTTATGGTATTCAGTTAGAAAAAGAGGATAGAAAATGGTGTAAATTGGCTGTCATATTCTCCCATTCAAAATTAGTTTAGTTGATGTTGCTATGAGATTGACCACACGCCTCTGCAACATGGCCTGCCTGCCTCTACTGTTTTCTTCTCTTATTACATCACTGCCATCTGTCTTCAGCCTTTCATTGCCCAACTCATGCAACTTGTTTCAGGTTTTTGACTCTTTTTTGTCTCTCTTTTTAGCTTTTTCATTAGTGAAAACGGCTCACAGTAAATATTTGCTTGAAGAATCTGCAGCTTAATTATATGGTTTTCAATAAAATATTATCGAAATATCGATATATAAAAAACATGATTCTGTATACAAATCACACAAGTAGCTAAAAATTATATATATTATCAAAACTAAGTCTCTCTGTCCAATTTTCTATTATGTCTACTGCAAGACTATTGTCAATATCTAGTTTATCTTTTAAATTAAGTAATAATTATATTAATATATTTGAATAAAAATATAATATTTTGATAATTATTAGTAGTTTAATTAATATAGTTAAATTAAAAATATTATAAACAAAATCAGTAAAACGGTAAAAATAATCATTTTTGTATGTCTTGAATAAACTCAAAAGTAAGATTTTAATTAAAAAAATAGTATTTCAGTCCAAATTTTTACTTACAACAAAATTTTATTCTTTGGAGAGGATTTTGATTATATCCTTTAATATCTTATTACAATTACAATTCAATGAATTTGTAAGAAAAAGTTAAAAGAGAGTATTTTTGTAAATTTTAGGAAAAACATATTTTTATAAAAAAAATTAAAAACAAATATATTTTCTTAAAAAGAGCTCTCGCACTTCTGCTTAATTTCTAACTTCAACTTTTAGCGTAAGATTTTAAACTCACCCAAACCCGTAATTGCAATATTAGTGCGTTTAGTAGGTGTACTCAACGCCAGGTTAGAGCGCGAACCTTCCGTTTTGTTTCGAACACCGTATGTAAATCGTCCGTTTTACACGTAAAATTAATTATAAAATTAGCACCTCCCAAGCTAAGCAGCAGCATATTCCTCCACCTCTCTGCCTGAAATAGTCCCCTCGAGCCTTTGACTTATAAAGAGTTGTGCATCCAACCTTTGTGCACATACTTACTCACTTCACGGATACTTCCTACTACTTTTATTAACAACTATTACTACTACATTTCAAGATCCAGCTATTAATCAGTTCAAACACACTACATTAAACTACTGTCCTTATGTGTGTGTCTCTACATATATTGCCTATGAATCTGTGATGGGTATCTCTTGTTCTGTCTCATTATCTCATATAATGGTACTATGATTGCTTCTTGCTTCTCAAAATCTGATCTTTTTCACTCCACCCCATTTGCTTAAGTTCCCAAGATTTGAGCTTTTTTGTGACAGAAATGGCACCTAGCTCTGTGGTTGTGACAATTGAGAAGGCCAGTAACATTTCTTTGATAGAAATCAATGATTCTAAGTCATCAGTGTTTCAGGAGAAACAGAAGGCTGCTAGCACTAGACAAGTCACTTGGTTCTTTTTGCTAAGAGTTCAGAGACTCTTTTCTTGCATTTCATGGCTAGCCACATCTTTTAAGGCTGTCTTTTCTTTGATCAGGAAAAGGGTTGCATTATCTGATGATGTTGGGGAAGAAGATCCCAAATATAGAGGGAGATTGTATAGTTTTATAAGGGTGTTTCTTGCTATTTCTGTGGTTGCTTTGGTTATTGAAGTTACTGCTTATTTTCAAAGATGGGATTTGAATTTGAATTTGATTCATCCATTGGAAGTTCAAAGCCTTGTTCATTTGTCTTATATGGCTTGGATTTCCTTTAGGGTGGATTATGTTGCTCCTGCAATTATGATGCTTTCTAAGTTTTGCATTGTGCTTTTCATGATTCAATCTGTTGATCGTCTCGCGCTTGGGATCGGGTGTTTTTTGATTAAGTTTAAGAAGTTGAAGCCGGAGATTAAAGGTGAAGCATATGATGTTGAGGATTGTTCAAGTTTTCCGATGGTTCTTGTTCAGATTCCAATGTGCAATGAGAAAGAGGTAAATTCAGTAAACTACTTTAGAATTTTCATCTGTTTACATTAGGATCCAGTGTTCTTTTGATCTAGTTCAACTCAGTTCATGCTTATCTGTTATGTTGCATTGGATGTTTCTTAATCAAGCTGGCAGCTGCCTCCAAAAAGAGGCTTCTCAATTACTAATATGTGGTGGGCATGATTTAATGATCACTTTCTGACATTTGCCGATTTAGATTTAGAATATGGAATTTGTTGGTAGTCATGTTCATATGGGCTTCATCTGCTTTAGAGCATCCTAATCTTACTTTCAAGAAAAGAATTAAACTTTAGTGTGCTGTTTTTGACAAATTGCTATTGTGCTTTCAAGTATAAAGTTTAAATTTATTATTAAAAAATGACATGATGTCTTTCTGTAGAATCTTTAATTGATGTGTTACAGAAAGCTTTAACTACAATTATCTACTCCTTTGACCTTTCCGGTTGGATTTGAGCAATGAACTTCTGAATTGGCCGGATTTGGATACTAAACTGACATTTGATATGCTCAAATAAATTCTGACCAAGTCTAATCCTAGTACTTGAATAGCTAACTTATACTTATTTACTAATCCAACTTGCAGACTCGGATGCTAATTGTTCAATACTGTACTTCTTTTCAGTGGCACATTTACATCTTGCTTTAATTTATTGCCCTCAAAATTTTTAGAAAGACACATCTTGTTGGACTTTAATTTATTAGTGTCATTTCTTTATAATATTATTTTACCGTATCATCTGATGAAATGTTTGGTTGGTTTAGGTGTTTGCAACTTCAATATCTGCTGCTTGTCAACTGGACTGGCCAAAGGACCGATTCCTCATTCAAGTCCTCGATGATTCTGATGATTCACTTTTACAGCTACTTATTAAGAACGAGGTCTCTTCATGGAAAGAGAAAGGAATCAATATAATCTACAGACACCGCTTCATTCGAACTGGTTATAAAGCGGGCAATCTAAAATCTGCAATGTCCTGTGACTATGTCAAGGATTATGAATTTGTTGCTATATTCGATGCAGATTTCCAGCCCAATCCGGATTACCTTAAACTGACAATACCTCATTTTAAGGTGTGGATTATTTTATTTCCTCTCAAGTATTAGTTCACTTGTATACTGTACTACCTGAAATCTAATTGTTAAGTTGGTATACTTTGATCATTACTTCAGGGAAACCCCGATATAGGCCTTGTTCAGGCTCGCTGGTCTTTTGTGAACAAGGAGGAGAATTTACTCACAAGACTCCAAAATATAAATCTATGTTTCCATTTTGAGGTCGAGCAACAAGTGAATGGTTATTTCCTCAATTTCTTTGGATTCAACGGTACAGCTGGTGTGTGGAGGATTAAGGCATTAGAGGAGTCGGGAGGTTGGCTGGAAAGAACAACTGTAGAGGATATGGATATAGCCGTCCGAGCCCACTTAAATGGATGGAAATTTGTCTATCTAAATGATGTCAGAGTTCTCTGTGAACTACCAGAGTCTTATGAAGCGTATAAAAAGCAACAACATCGTTGGCATTCTGGTCCAATGCAGTTGTTTAGAGTATGCCTTCCTGCAGTTCTGAGTTCCAAGGTTTGTGAAATTCGTTTTCAATTGTTTTATATTGTTGAAAAATATGAGTTAATTGATAGGATTTATGTTTGTTTGTGCAGATATCCAAGTGGAAGAAAGCTAATTTGATACTTCTTTTCTTTCTCTTAAGGAAACTGATTCTTCCATTTTACTCATTCACACTGTTTTGTATCATACTACCACTAACCATGTTCATACCTGAGGCCGAGCTACCCGTTTGGGTAATCTGTTATGTCCCTATAACCATGTCTATTTTAAACATACTTCCGTCACCAAAGTCTTTCCCTTTTCTGATGCCATACCTTCTTTTTGAGAACACAATGTCTGTGACAAAATTCAATGCAATGATCTCCGGGCTATTTCAGTTGGGAAGTTCTTATGAATGGGTAGTGACAAAAAAGACAGGTAGATCATCTGAATCGGACTTGTTTGCTCTTGGTGAAAGAGAATCAAAAACATTAAGCGAAGAGAAAATTCAACGGAGACTTTCAGAATCTGGTCTAGAAATGTTGGGGAAACTTAAAGAACAAGAGGCCCCCGTGGTAAAAAAGAAAAACAGGCTGTACAGAAAGGAACTTGCTCTTGCATTTCTTCTACTCACTGCAGCTACAAGAAGCCTGTTATCGGCACATGGCATTCATTTCTACTACTTACTGTTCCAAGGCTTGTCTTTCCTTGTTGTTGGATTAGACTTGATCGGAGAGCAGGTCAGCTGAATCACACCTCACACATAAATTTCTTAATCTCTAAATTTTCAATGTTATTTTTTTTTTATTTTGGTTATATTTTTACACACGGTTGAAGAGCTGTTCAAATTTCAGTTCTGCATAATGACAAGTTTGGCTTCAAACCAGACTTGAGAAAACAAAATTAGTTAGGAACAATGTGGTGCTTAAATTAGCATGTTTGTATCGGCACATATTATAGTTGATTTTTTTGATTGTATAATTAATAGTATTTCAACTAATCATGTACTCATCATATTATACATTAATATCCTTTAATGTTATTGTACAACTGGTTATCTACTTACTGTATCTTGGAAAGACTTGGGTCTCTGTGGACATCCAAAGCACCTAACAAGCTGGCCTTCTACATTACTATGTTTGAATGTGATGAATTATGTATGTTTTGTTAAGAACACTTTTAGATTTTAGAACGAACGGAAGTAAGACTGAGAACGAATCAGGATGCAATGCATATACAGACATATGATAATCTGATACACATACAGAGAACGGAGAACTGATCACGTAACTGTTGAAATATAACATAAGATCCATTTGGACATTTCTCTAATACCTTAAGGTTTTAGATAGACTGATTCTTAACATGGTATCAGAACATAAAACAGATACCCTCGCATTATGTTTGTTATATAGGTCCCGTTATGCAAGCGAGTGGTGAATAATGTAGCATGACCCATGAGTAGGCTGGGGATGGCTAAGAGAAGTAGGTGGACAGTTGAAGCACTTAACTACGTAAACAAGAACTTGTGTTGGCTTTCAAATAAACGATGATACGAGTTTTTACAAATTAATGAGAATCCCAATACCCCTTATCATTTAGTTAGGCACTATTTGTGTTGTAATCTTCTGTATAGAATGAGAGAGAAGAAAAGAAAGAGTCAAGAAAACATAACTAGCTAAAATAAGAGAATCATTAGAACATCAATAAATTTAAATTAGCAACTAAAGGGTCGTTTGGTTCAGGCTTTCCTGGTATCAGGTATGGATTTTGTTCATTACAAACCCATACCTGGTGTTTGGTTGAGAATTTTATTTCATCAAATCCATTCCTCAAACCCACAAGGTATGAGAATTTCATACCCAAGGGGGAGGTGGGTATGAAACGTGGGTTTCAGGAATCAAAATTGTTCTCTTTTATTTTCATTATTATTTATATTATTTCTTGTAAATTTTTAACACAAAATGAAATTAATGACTTAAAAATGTATATAAATATTAATTTAATGATATTTTAAATTAATTACAATTAACAACTCATAAATATTATAATTCAACCATATTCATTCCACCACTCAACCAAACACCTGATATCTTAAATAATACCTCAACCTCATACCAGCTTAATCTGATTCCTCATTCCAACCCCATACCCCCTCTCCAACCAAACAACCGCTGTGTTCACTTCATGGAATGGAATGAGGGGAGAATGGAATGAAAAATTATATAGAAGTTTTAAGGAGAAAGAAGAAAATATGAGATAATGGTGACAAAATATGAATGTAGTTAATTTTTTTGTGAGAAAAATTGTGAAGAAACATGATGTTCAAATGGAATGAGCATTTCTTCCAAAATATGTGGTTTAGAGTTATAGTTAAAATAGTAAGAGCAACTCCAGCAGCTTCCCTATTTCATATCCTAAGTCCAATTATAAGGAATGTGACATAAATTAGTGCTCCAGCAGTGTCTTAGAGATGCCTTAAATCACTAGGATCCTCCTTCCATGCCTTATTAATAAGGCACCAATAGTCATGCCTTATTTGATTTCTTTAATAAAAAAATCATTTCTCTCTCTTATTGTAACTAATTTTCTCTCTCTTCCTTCCATCTTTTATCAATCTCTTTCCAAATTTATTATTATAATAATAATAAAGAATGAATTATAAGGATCATTGTTGGAGTTGAAATACAAAATCTTGTCCTAAATCACTTGGATTTAATATTTTATAATATTTATAAGGAAGACACTAAGACACTGCTGGAGATGCTCTAAGGTTAGAATGATTAAAGGAATGAAAATTATACATTTTTTTTGACCAACATTACAAAATTCATTCCATTTTCCCTTCATTCTATTCACTCCAAGTGAACACAACCTAAGTCTAAGTGCCTGCTACTTGTTGTGTCCCCGAGCATTTGTCATTTCTGAGACAAGCCTGCAAGTCACGTCTGCACATTCCGGATATATCCTTGTTTATAAAACCGTATAGTTATTTTTTAATTAGGCGGGAAATTTAATTGATCTGTTATTAGTGGGATTAGATTCAACAAAATTAATAGTTGTCGGTCTATGCTCATGACACAAAAGAACCAGAAAAATCATTAATAAAATATTAAAATTTATTAAAATTTTGCTGTCAAATTTTTTATTATTATGTAGTACTATTCAAAATTACTTATTATTCTATAAATAATCTAAATGAAATAACGGAAACTAAAAAAAATGATGAAGAGTATGACAAGTAAGATTTTCATTTTTTATAAAATATTATTCAATTTGTATGCGGAGAACTTTTTATTTTTTTCTTCAAACAGTCATAAGGGAAGAGTTATCAAAAATAAAAATATTTTTTTAAAATCATAACTTTTGGTTAACATCCTATGATATAATAAAACATTTTCAAACACACAAAAATTTTAAAATATAATAGAAAACTATCTTCGATCCACGATCAACCCTACAAAATTCTTTAAAAATAATTTAAATAAAATTTGTACAAACTATTAAGAAAAATTTAAACTCACCTATAATATTCTTTAACTATAATTTTAAACGACCTTTTATATATTTATCAAAATTACTTATAACAAGATTTCATGTTATGGATTACGATACTAAAATTATATATTCTAACTAAAATAATTTATAACAATAACAAAGGGTTAATTATCAACTAGATAACTTATTACGTTAGAAAATATCAAGCGGATCACTGAGAAATTTTTGGTCTCATTTGAATCACTAAAGTCATAAAAAATATCAAATAGATACCTCTAATATCTTTTCGAGGAGTAAACTTTATTTTTCATTGAGTTTCACACATTTTTCTTGGCTGTTAGTATAATCAAATGAAAGGTTATGAATTCTAGTATTTATGATAATATATTGAGATTTTAAAAAATTCATTTATTATTTATTTGATATAAATTAAACAAAATAATTGTAAAATTAAAAATAAATAGTAAATAAATTTCTTAAAATCTGAATATATTATCATAAATACTAGAATTCATAACCTTTCATTTGATTATACTAGCAGCTAAGAAAAATATGTGAAACTCAATGAAAAATAAAGTTTACTCCTCGAAAAGATATTAGAGGTATCTACTTGATATTTTTTATGACTTTAGTGATTCAAATGAGACCAAAAATTTCTCAGTGACCCACTTGATATTTTCTAGCGTAATAAGTGATCTAGTTGATGATTAACCCAATAACAAAATAATTTTAAAATATAACTATACAAAAATAATATATAATAATAACAACAAAATATTTTTAGAATATAGCACGCCCATGTGGTCTATCTTTCCAGATTACGGCTACTCCAGTACACGGCCATATGTATACAGACTAAAGTGGCGGGTAAAATATGTGAAGCTGATTCAAAACTCCAATTCAATTCAGGTCTCTTTTACATTGTATCCTACTATATTCCTCTTGCCTTACTGCCTGTTTCAGTATAATCTTTCTTAATTCTTAGAATTTTCTCTTAATACGACCACCACTTGTTTGATCATTTGACTCAATGAAATCCAACAGTGACAACTGACAACATTTTTACCTGTAACATGTTATATACTTATATATGATTTTTGTGATTCAGGGGTTACGTTATTTTTGTTAATTTATGGAAATAGAATTATTCCCCCGTATAAGATTTTGCTCATATATTAAGCTTCTCTTGGGGTGAGAAGTGAGAACAAATAATGACGAGCTGTTTCTCTCTTCTTTTAGATTGTTCAAATTTTTGGTTGGCAAAGAAGATGGCTGCAGCGTTAATTGCGACGAGTTTATTTACATCCCAAATGTTTCCAGCCCCGGCTGTTAATGTTAAAGGTGATCATGCATCTAGTTGCTGTGCAGGGAATTTCTTCAGTATATGGAGATGTGGAAGATTACGGTTAGGAGGAACAAAGAAGGATTTTCCTTTTGCGGCAGAACACTCGAGGGTTTTGGTTTGTGCTAAATCTTCAGCAAACCTCAATGAACTATGGGAGGATCCTAAAGAAATTAGTGATAGTGAAGATGAAGATGAAGACAAGGAAGCTGAAGCAGGAGAAAATGATTTAGATTTTGAGAGTGACTGGGAAGCAGATAAGGGTGCTGTTCAAATTTCTAATAGAATTGCTGAATTGTCAGCAAGCAACTATGAGGATGAACTCATCAAAGGTTTATCTTACTAAATTTATTTCTATCATATGTGGAATTTGTTGCTCATTCCATTTTATTTTACTAGTATCCTGACATCTTGAGCTCCACATGTCAACAAGCTATGTTAGAAGTATAGTAGGATTATAGGAAATGGATTCCGTGACAGCCTTGGGTCACCCAACCTTGGCTATTATACTTTCTTTTAAAAGTAGGCTTCTTTGGATTTCTGAAAACAATAGTGCAATTAATATACCGATTCCATAATATTCCAGAGGTTGAACAGCTTCTGGAACCGGAAGAATTAGCAATTTTGCAGCATAATATGACTCCTGACATGAAGAAGATTTCAAGTGTAAGATTTCCGATTATTTACAAGTCTAATGGCACTACTCTTTTCTGTTATAGAAATACTTTATATTTGGTTATGTTTTGTTTTTATGAACTTCACATAGAGACAAAGAAGCTTACTTGTTATTGCAATTAAGAAGCTAAAAACAGATCCAATTTCTGAAAAGCTCCAAGCTTAAAAATATACCTTTTTTCCAGTCAAAGTGGAACTCTCTGCATACACTTGCTCTAGCAGGGCAAATACCTTACATGGACCGGCTTCTAGAAGAGGGGCTTAATATTGACCTCGTAGATAAGGTGACGTCTGTATTTTGCTATCCTATACATCACTCCTATAGTTTTCCTTCTTTTCATTTTTTGGTTGTCTTACATTTCGAAATATATGATTGGGTGATGCAGGATGGTTTGACAGCTCTTCATCAAGCAATAATAGGTAAAAAGGAAGCAGTGATAAGTCATCTCTTGAGAAAGGGTGCAAATCTTCATGCTAAAGATTTGGTGAGATTCCTTTTTCATGTTAAAAATTATAATTGTAAATTTGTAATATACCTTTAATTTCATTTCATATTTGTAAAAGAGCTTACATATGCACCCTTTTTATAGGATGGTGCCACCCCACTTCATTATGCAGTTCAAGTAGGTGCTGTGCAAACTGTGAAGTTGCTGATCAAACACGGGGTTGATGTGAACGTAACTGATAATGTGAGCATGATATATTATTTCCATTTTATAAATCACTTGTAGTTATGATTTATTAATACGTGCTCTCTCAGGAAGGATGGACACCATTGCATGTTGCTATACAAAGTAGAAATAGAGACATAGCCAAACTTTTACTGGTCAATGGAGCAGACAAGAACATTACAAATAAAGTAAGCATCTATGAACATATTAATTCAATACCTTTCTTTTATTGCTTGAGGGAGATCAAAGCAAAATATGAGAATGAGGAATTTTCTGGAACAAGACTTGAAATATGTAAACATTTGCGAATTAAAGCTTTAAACAATTTGATTGAGGAAGGTTTATTGAGTTGGCAATTATTTTCAGTTTTCTTCTATCAGTAATTAAACTGAACATTCTCACCTTATTTTCTTATTAGATAATATTGTTTTGTCAAAGTTATTAAAATGTGCTACTTAATTATTTCTGCTAAATTAAAATATGCTATTCAACTCAGGAGGTGACTTTGTTGTTGACCCATATTTTTCAGGATGGTAAAACACCGCTTGATCTTAGTTTATGTTATGGAAAAGATTTTAAATCTTATGACCTTGCGAAGCTAGTGAAGTTGGTACCATACAACAGGTAATGTTGACAATATCTTACCAATCCACTCTGGAATGACGGCTTTTACTTCCTGTTATCAACTCATGCGGGGCGATCATTTGATTAAGTTGATCACAGACCTTGGACCTTAACTGAGGTGATCAAGCTGCACCTACAGAATTAAAGATTCTGTTATGAGATAATATGATAGGTTTGTAAATTTTTTAACATGCAAACAATTGTCTGGTGGGAACTCAAATGTAATAGTATAGTGATAATGTGATTAGTGAATGCAATATGAAACAATTGTCTGTCAGTTTTCATTCTTTGTATGCACTGTTTTAGTTAAAATATAGTGTTATATTTATATCTTTATTGCTCAATACTGGAGATAAGATATAATGTTATATTTATATCTCAAGCACAAGATTAGGTAATCAGAAAAAATTAATCAAACCATATATACCTATTTTCAGTTATGATATCAAACTATAAATTATATCAATAATATATAAATAATATAAAATAATATGTGATTAATGATTTTTGAATCACATATATTTTTTTATTTTTTAAAAGTACGGATATAAATATTTGATTGTAATGTAAACAAAATGTTTGATTGTAGTATGTATTAACAGAATTTTGCTTTTATTTCTTGGCGTGTAATTTGATGATACAGTCTTCTTGCAGAGCTCCATATCAAGTTTCAAGAAGAGCCTCTTGCTAAACATATGATGACAAAGAAGCAAAAATTTCATAAGCCAAGATTTCACGGTTTTGAAATAGTAAGAATGGACTGAAGATGTCCGAATTGTTTTTTTTGTTCGTTTTTGAACATTTCCCCTGTGTACTTGCTGAATCAATGGGCCTGGTTTTTAACAAAGAGTTGCGGTACTTATTAGAGGGAGGGAGGGTTGGGGGAGGTATGATTTGAATCTTGCATTGATTCCAAAGATAAAAACACTTAACTACTTATTGGAGGGAGGGTTGGGGAAGGCATGATTCGAATCTTGCATTGATTCCAAAGATAAAAACACTTAACTACATTAGGTAGTAGTATAGAGCGTTCCGTAGCAACTAAAGTGTTCTCTATTTTATGGTTGATTTTTTCCTTGTGTAACCCTACCCCCTCATTTTCTGAAGATCATGCATAAACCTTGAATTGCTGACTGAATTTCTTGTTTATAATTGTTGTGAGAGGAACTGAATAAGGAACTCAAGTTATAAAGATCTCCCTCGTAAGAGATTAAAAATACAAGGCGCACAATAAGAATCAGACCAATAGAGACATGGATGTCACGAGTCTATTGGCGGAATGTGGAATTTTTTCTACGTAAAAGTTGGTTGTGCAAAGTTTGTTTTTTTTATAGAGACAGTGTGATTTGGCGAAATTTTTTTGGCTCAAGATAGCCAGAACCAGTAAGTTTTTCCTTAAAAAGACATGATAGTCTCAACTACAAAAAAATAATGCGGAGAATAGTCAAAATTGTGCATATTCCATTCTTTTACAATTCCACTCCATCCAGGTGAATATATCCTAAACACGAGCAATAAAAAGAAGCAAGTCACACGGGTGCAGAGTCACGATTGCTATTTGCTTGCAATTACAAGAATGAAAAACAAAGGCCACTTGCCCGAATATTGTGATGCATGGGGATATGTCACCCCTGTACAAGTTTCAAAGCATGGACAGAGCAGACCTCGCGTGGAGGTCCATAAATAAATCTGCATTGCAGTCTGGTGATGACTAAAGTAGATATTGCAGATGTTCATTGTATTTATAAATAAGGTTGTGCAGATAGTCCAAAGCATATGGCATGTGGGGCTCGAAACCTCCCCTGCTTCCTCACTCAGATTTGCACTATTATCTCATGCTTCACTGCACTTAATTTGGGTAAGAGTAATATATATAGCTGGATAAGTCTCCTGTCTTCTTGTAGTGCGACTATCATGCATTCTTAATTACTAGCTGTGTGTCTGTGTCATATCAGTTTCATTATAATTACACTGCAGCTGTTGCTTCAATCAGTATCTTTCTTCTTTTGCTACTATGGCTGCTATGAAATCTCTCTTTCTTCTCTTGCTCACTACTCTTACAGTTTCAACAATGGTATGCACCTCTCTTTTTTAAGATTCAAAATGCTATCTCTGCCTACATACTTTGCCAACTAACTTGTTCAACTGCCAATGATAATCCCAGGTTTCGACAAAAGATGATGACCTGTTGGAGGTAACCTTAGTTAATTAGCTAGTTTCAGTTTAACTGTATGTTCTCTTGGAGGCTGGTTAATTATGCCATTGTAAAACAGTTTCAGTTTAACTGTGTGTTCTCTTGTAGGCTGGTTATGCCATTGTAAAACCCTCCCCTGCTGTCCCGGTCAAAGCGCCACTGCCACCTTCAATTGGAATCCAGGTAACACCACCACCTCCACCACCCGTTCTTGCTCCACCGCTTAAGCCACCACCTGCAGCTCCCCAGCCCCCTCCACCAAGAAACACAAAAGGTAACACTAAAAGACTCCTGGTCATATCATGTGCATTTTAATTACATGCATATTCTGGTTTTTAATTTGTCAACTATGGAACTAGTATAGGTCTAACTAAAACGAAATCCGGGCTGAGCTGGGAAGAACAGTGAATAAATCGGTTTAGAAATTATTATTAAACGTTTGTGCCCAAAATATTTTGAATCCTGTTTCCGCGAGCATAAGGAAAATTTGTGACTATCCTGTGTTTGTGGTGGTGTTGATGTGTTTGATATGGTGCAGAATGTTACCCTCCATGTGTGGTGAGGTGCAAATTGCATTCAAGGAAGAATGTATGCCTGAGAGCTTGTGTGACATGCTGTGACAGATGCAAATGTGTTCCTCCTGGACAATATGGCAACAAAGAGAAGTGTGGCAAGTGCTATGCTAATATGACCACTCGCGGCGGAAGACCAAAGTGCCCCTGAACTCATGCCTAAATTACTACCACCACCAATCTCAACAAGCTGGAGGATATATATGTGTGTAATAAAATTTTGACACTAGTAAGCAAATAAATTGTAAGAGGTTCCCCGGCTGCACTGAGGAACCACTTATATCCTCTTGTTGTCTTTGTATCAAGTTTGTTTCTCCCTTGGACTGTATCTTTCTTAAACTTTACGTTATCCAGGAGCGATCTAGCAAGAGGTACGGGACACGTGTCCCCCGTAAGATTATTTTTCCATGTTTTCACCATTCAAAATTTTTCAAAATTTGAAAATATACATGTGTTTTTCGAAAATCTGTTTGATACCTCCCAAGAAAATAATCCTAGATCCGCCCCTAATCTTACCAAAAAAAATTCTAGAATGATCCGAAATTCATATGTCTACGAACCTAAACCAGACCCCAGAAGTTTACAAGTGTTTTTCGGGTTGGTAATAATCTGAGAAATTTAACCGTACCTCCAAACAAATGAAAACAAACATAACTATTAACCACAGCATAAGTCAGTACTAACGCCAGAAACGTAACGTTAGAACGCGAGCCAATGCTCTTCGGTATTGCCATCAGGCCAGTGACTCCATAACAGTACAAACCAATCGACAATGCCACAATGAACAAATAACACAGCTACAGCTATCACCAGGGTTCACCAAGTTTCCAAAACAACAAGAACGAATTTCCATAGTTCTTATCACCGATTAAACTACACATTCACTCGCCCTATAAAAAGGCCTCGCAACAATGAGATATGCACCAGCAATCCATCGCCACTCGAGACCTAATCATTAAAATATAATCATCGAGGTTGATTTCAGTTAGAATGGGTTTCGAGAAGATCGCTGCTGCTTTTGCTATCTGGTTTGTATTGGCAATATGCATGGTGGGTGCACAAGTGGAGTCACCTGCCTCTCCTCCTACTTCTTCAGCATCCTCGTACGGACTTGAATCCATCTTTATGGGAGTTGCAGGCGTGGCCATTTCATCTCTTGTTCTTAAAGCTCTTTCTTAAATCTGCTTGGTCCTGATTATATGTTGTGTGTTTTTCGATTCTTGTTTCGGGATTTTTCATGTCATGCTTTTGAAGTGGCAATGTGGCGGTAATAAACTGTGCAACGCGATTTGATGATTTAATGTATTTTTTCTATACGTGTTTTCATTTATGCAAATACAGATTTGTCATGTGCTAATATTTCATCTTATAACAACGCATAACAAAACGATCATTATGCACACGGTTTTCATTTTCTTTGTTTCTTTCGCTAGTGGAAAATTGAAAGCGACAAGAGAAGTGAATTGCATAAAAGAAAAAGGGGTTGTGATGGGTCCTTTTCCTAACTTTTTGTCGACCAAATGACTTGTGTATTGATATCTAGAATAGTAAAGAGTTCGAAGGAGCCGCGTTAAGAGAAGAAAACTAACTACACCATCTGTCTTATTTTAACTGCTTTTGACTTTTTTATACGTATTTTAAAGTGTTAAAAAAATCACATCTAAACATATTCATTCTTTATAAAATGAATATCAAATAAAAGTTTAGAATCTCAACTTTTATTTGATATAAGAACTGAATTTTTTTATTGAATGTAGATATTATTTTTTTACACCTCAATATACATGTTAAAAAGTCAAACATCAATAAAAATGGGGGAGAGGGAGTAATTAAGAAAATTTAGGGAATCACAGCAGCACAGATTAGAGAGTACAGGAATTCAGCTAAATATTCAGAACAACAAATGATAATTCTTTTGCTTGAAAATCTAAGGAATAAATTACACAAGTCTGATATGAATTGCTAATATTTTATTTTAGTATTTAGATAAAAGTTTCGAAAAAGATTTATTATTAATAATTATAATCTTGATTCTTGAATACGTCCTGGTCGATGGAAGCAGCAAGGCACGATCAAAATAGCGTGTTGAAATCAGAATGCAGAGGACGCCCCCCAAACAGTGTGAATGCAAGTGGGTATCTCCACACCCGGACAGTGCTGGGAAATCCGTTTGCCGGCTTTTAATTTTCGGATTTTCTAGAGACCACTAATTAAGCACTTTTTAATTAGAATGATCAATTTTTTATTATTTTTAATATTATTAACAATAACATCCTTTTATGCACATAAATTTTATGATTAAGAATTTTCCAGTTAAATAAAAAATAATTATTAATGTTTCCATAAATATATAATAGATTTAATTTATTAGTCTCCCAATCCTATTTAAAATTGGCCAATTTTTTTACTTTTAACTAACCTTTTTAAAATTATTCCGTATCCTTAAAATTATTTATGTATTTATGTTTATTGTTAGCCCTAATTATTGTATTAAATAATAAGCAGTTAATGTATAATTAATTAGAAAATCAGAATATGAATATATAGATGCAGAGATAGTCTAGAAAAAGTATGTAAGAAATATATTCAAGTACGAGAAAATTAGTCCTTTTCTTCTAAATTATAATTTGTATTGATTATATCAGTTTAAATCGTAACTGAACAATTATTTTTGTTCCACAAAATAGGATTTCTGGTATGGTCCGTTCTAAGTTATTGAAATAGTTGGACCAAATTTATTTCATACTTTACTTATCTTTCAAGATGAAATTAAAATTATATTTTACAAAACATCTAATTTTCGGTCCGATTTAATATTGAATGCAACTAGTATGATTCTCAGTCCTGAATTCACAGAATATACGATTTACGATCCGGCCATTTTTCAACTTTCATGCATGCACACACCACCATCGAATTATGGATTCGTCGGATTTTTAGAAAATGAATATTATCAAATCGATTTCGGTTTTAAAATAGGAAAAGGGTAAATAAAAGAGAATTATAACAACTTGACTAAGAATAACGAACAGAAAAGGGCAGTCCAATCATAATTTAGAAGTAAGGGACTAATTCGATATACTTGTGTCAAATTCATACGATCAATACAACACTATAATGAGATCAATACAACACTATAATGAGATAATATGAGTATAATTTACGGTACAAAATTTGATTGTGTTTGTTTGTTTTGTCATATTTTTTGGCCTGTGCAAATTGTTCCTACTTGAAAAATAGAAAGAAAAAGTCCACATAACAAAATGCCATTCATTTATAACTATAAGAGAGTTTTTTCACACTTACATCATCAAACAATTTTAACAGTTTTAAATAATATGAACACTCGTAATATAGTACCAGATAAAATCATTAACCCTTTAACTATAATTTATAATTAGTTAAAAAAAATAATATCATTAATATATATTAATATTATTAAATAATTGTAAATCAATGTATAACTTATAAAGACAACCTGGAGGTCAAATAAAAAATCTATATAAATAAGCGTGAATCTTCTCAACTATAATAATTTTTACTTCAAAATAAGGAGGAAGTTATCATGTAAATGATATAAGATAAATAATATTTATTGTTTATACTATCGATATATAATATAAAAAAAATAGTATAAAACTAATTTTTTTAAGAGAAAATGTATTAATATAATTTAAGTAAATTATAATTTATTGATATTAAAATACTAATAAATGATATTAAAATATATATTATAAATAATAAATTATAGATTATATATTCGCACGTGATTCGCACGATACTCGCACTTGGTGTGCACGCGATTTAAGACTAGTATTTAATACTCTTTTGATACGTTACATAATTCGTTTGACTTTTTACATTTGACTAGATATTTAAAATTAATACTTTTAAATTTTTTTGAATAAGAATATAACATTAATAAAAATATCAATTTTAAATATATGTTCGTTTCTAAAAATATATGTAAGAAATTAAGAGATTTATATAATTGATGAGATGGGATGAGCGTAGGAGTAAAATATTAACAATAATCCACTAGTACTGTACAGTGGAGTTCTCAAAAATATACAAGTGGAAAAGACCCAAGTCCACGCAAGCTGACACAATATTCACACAGGAAGTTTCCCAGAAATTAGTTACTCGCTGCAGTTGAATTTAGAGCAGTCCTGTAGTTGATAAATAAATTGTTTCCTTGGAAATGGCAATCTAAGAACCCAGTTCAGCATTACAAGCACACTGAAGAAAAAAGGAATAAAGATGAACCAGTAAACATTCCTTCACTTTTCAAACACATATGTATTATGTTTTGCGACTCGTGCACAAAATTCAATAAATCATTTGCGTTGATTTGTGTAATTTTTTATTTAATTTCCTTGTTTTATACTCCCTCCGTCCCTTTTTATCTGTCCATTTTGGGAAAAAAAACACATACCAAGGAATAATTGATTGCATGAACTTTTTCATTAAATACCTCTAATTAATATCTTGAAAATGGTGGAATACCCCTACTTTATGTCTTGAAAACATGAATTCAACCAAGTTTTAAATAAGTCAAGCCTTGAAAATTGAAATTATGGAGTTATATTTGAAAAACTATCATTAAATTAGTTTTGAAAATATAAATGGACAGATAAATAGGGACAAATTTTTACTTCCAAAGTGGACAGATAAATAGGGACGGAGGGAGTATTTGTTTTTTGTAGGTTCACCTATGAACAAGAGTTGGGGAATCATCTGGTATGCTCAGATCTTCTATCCAGTTGTTGGGCTTATAATCGCAAGGTCAATGAAGAAACCCCGCAAGTTGTGAACCTGGGCTTGTTGCCTCAAACTGTTAGATACAAACGTTTTGATGCTCAAGATTCTCGTGGTCTTGCTGTTATTGCTTTTTCTTCCTGCATTTCTATTGATCTTCATGGTGAGGGTCAACGTTTGGTTTCATCTGCAGACCTCGACTTGAAGCATTTTGATTTTCTTTCCACAAATTCTAACCCGTCCTTCTCTATAAATAACCTTGCTATACAACTTTTTCATTCTCTCCTTGCTCAACTGTCTCAGGAAAAGGTACTCTCTCTCTCCTCCCTCCCTCTCCGGCTCTCCCTCTCCCCCCTACCTCTCTATGGGTATGTGTTGGGGGGAAACCTTTGTGTATAATTTGCTGATAATTAGTGATACAGATCGTGAAATCTCTGTAGTTTGGCTGTTTGACTTGTATATGATAAAACCCATGTTGACTTTTAGAAAATGATAATATGATATCATCACTAATGTTCTTTTCAAAATAACACCATCATGAATATAGAAACACTCATTTTATCAATATATAGGAATGGATAAATGACGTTACTCTTTTAGAATAGATTAACGTTGGTGAATGGTGTATATCAATTATCAAGCCATCCCCAATTTCCCCTTTGCGATTGGAGTACAGTTGGTATGTGTAATTTGGTTTGCTTTCCTTTTAAAACACGATACTAATATGGTTCTGTTATGAATATAAGTGTGCCTACCACAATATTAACATTTGAGGTGGAAAAGGCTAAATATATTTATGGATGGTTTGGAGATTGCTTAGACCTATTTGATAATCATCATGTAGTAAGCAAACAAATAGTGGCAACTATGTAGCAAGTGTAGCCTTACTCGTTGGTTTTATGTCTACTGCAGATCGATACTACGAAACCCTTGATCATAACTGGGCATTCTCTTGGTGGATCTGTTGCCTCACTTTTCACAATATGGCTGCTAAACAACAGCTACAAGAAAATAGAGTACAGAAAAACCAAATATCCAATTTGCTTAACTTTTGGGTCACCATTACTTGGCAATGAGGGCCTTCAAAAAGCCATATCAGCACGGCCATCTTTGGATTCATGCTTTGTGCATGTCGTATTAAAGCATGACCCAGTACCTGGATTGTTCCTCTTACCCCACAACACTATTGACTCGGTGTCGAATTCCACAAGTCAATATAAATCTTTTGGTTTATACCTATTTTGCTCTGAATCTGGTGTTGCTTGTTTCTCTGAACCCGAGTTTGTCTTGGAGATATTGGGCATCTTTAGTTCACAGAATCGCCCATTTGGTGATTATGGATTGGTTTTGGAAGGCCTCAAAGGTAAGGCAATTGTTAAAGGCACACGTTTAGCTGGATTTGATAACGATCCATTGTGCACTGGGATCACATTACAGCTACAGGCAATTGGAATTCATGATATGCAGGTAAAATTATGTTACCATCTTATTACATTTTCAGCAAATTTAAAACCTTTTTTCAGTTTTTGCAACAGCCAAAACTTTCGTAAAAATGAAGTATGCACTTGTACAAGATCATACGTGGCAAATTTAATGCTTTCAAAATTTTACAGACTCAGTTGCAGAACAATGTCATGATCAGAAGAATTGAAACAAAGCAAAAGGAATTCTTCGAACGCAAAGCTTATCAAGTTGGTTTAGATGAAAGTTTAAAAAAAATGAAAACAGAAATGGCCTATATGGAGTGGTACAAGAAGACGACAAGGACTCGAGGAGGTTACTACGACACCTACAAAAGTTCAACTAGAAACCGAGATGAAACTGTAAGTAAAGCAAAATTGGTCAAATACCAAAGAAGTCTAACAAAGTGCTGGGCAAATGCTGTTTATGAAGCGAAGAGGACTGATGGAAAATCCTTCCCGTTTCGTCTCCTCATGGCAGGAAATAACTATAGGAGGATGGTGGAACCGCTTGATATAGCAGAATACTACAAAGGTTATAAACAAGGACAGAAAGACTACTGGGCCGGAGGAAGATCAGAGCATTATATTCTACTGGAGAAATGGCTAAATGAAATGCAAAGCACACCTAGTCAGAGGACTAAAAGTTGTAGTTTTAATGAGGATTCTTGCTTTTGGGCACATGTGGAAGAGGCATTAATGTTGGTCAAAATGTTAAGCAATGAAGAGAGCTCTCCCGAGAATGAGGAGCTATTCCGAAAACTGAACAAGTTTGAGGAGTATTTTATGGGTTCGATAGATAAGCATATAGTAGACCCTGAGATTTTCTTGGAAGGAAGCAGCTTCAAGTTATGGTGGAGCCTCTACAGTGATAAGAAAGGAGATTCTTACAAATCTCCTTTGGCTAATTATATGAGGGCTAGAAGTTATGAAGCTTTGTTGTAATATGCTGACAGAGTTCATGTGAAGCTAATGACGCGAAAACAAGAAAACGAGTAAACTTTGGATGGGAGTTCTTATGATATGTGTGTGTGTGTCATTGATTTCGTAGATGCGTGCTTAAACTTTTGTACAGGAAGAACTGGCAAAGCATTAGTCATGAGCTGGCTTGTTTTGATCTTAATAACGTGCAAGCAAGCATGGCTACTTAGTTAGATTCACTTACGATAAGGAATTTCGGTACATGGTTCATGGTTGTGAATAAGCGAGACCGACCTGAGTTTTCAGGGTTTTTTTTAACTCTTTAGAATTTATTTATGACTTGAGGTTCATGTTAAAAAAATAAAATCATGTTTTGGTTTAGCTGAGTCGTAATAACGAGTAGCTCTGTATATATAACTAGTTGAAAATCCGCGCGTTGCGGCGGCCTATAAAAATTATATTAATTATTTAATATTAATATTTGTAGAATAAAATAATTTTGTGGTTGTCTGATAAAAAGTATATTAATGATTCAAAATTAATATTTATAGGATAAAATAAATTTTATATTATAAAAATCTTGATGTAATACTAATAATAATATATAAATTGCAAAATTGGAATATAATTCATGGTGAAAAATGAAAATAAATTTATACATGTAATTAACAATTTAAAGTACGACGAATCTTAATTTTATTTGTGTTTTTTTAAAATAAATCATGTTCATATATCGTCACCTTCCTCCAATTTTTTTGGATTGATCGCCACAAAAAATCTAACTTAAATCCGTGAGATAGTGGTCTATAACTACCCTTGCTTGTAAGGATCTTTATTTTTAATACTCTATAAACAGCCTTCACTTAAAAGGTGCTTGAACGGAGCAAACAGATAATGCATGAATATTTTTTCCTGTATACAAAGTAAATCTTATAAAAATTAACAACAACAAACATGTCCGATGAACAAAACAAATATTATAAAAGAATAACCAACAAACATACATCACTAATAGTTAATTTTTTTATATCATCCATCAATATCAATATCATGTCAAGACTATATTCCTTTCCCATGTTTGGATTTGTCGACTCCCACATAGCGGTCGATAACTACCTTTGCTTGCAACAACTTTTATTTTTTTAATACTGTATAAACAACCTTCACTTATCGTGCCTTCACTTAAAAGTTGCTTGAACGGAGCAAACATATAATGCATGAATAATTTTTCCCTGTATAAAAAGTAAATCTTATAAAAATTAACAACAACAAACATGTCCGATGAAGAAAACAAATATTATAAAAGAATAACCAACAAACATACATCACTAATAGTTAATTTTTTGATATCATCCATTAATATCATGTCAAGACTATATTCTTTTCCCATGTTTGGATTTGTCAACTCCCACATAGCGATCAATAACTACCTTTGCTTGCAACAACCTTTTATTTTTTTTAATACTGTATAAACAACCTTCACTTATCGTTGCAGAATAACAACACCATCGAGTAATAAATCGAGGAAGAGAACTATCACCGGGGAGGTAGGGTTGTGGTATTGAGAGAGAAGAAGTTTTGTTTAGATGATCCAAAATCATACAATCTGTAGGGGTATTTATGGGTGCCAAAGACACTTGTGTGCTACTATTTCCCATAATTAAATAATTTGAAACAAAATCAGATTAAATTTTTCAAGCTACTATATTCCATAAATAATCTGAAACTTGCTTTTAATATATCCAAAACTGAAAAAGGCAGTTCTAATTTTTGATATTTTTCATCCAAAAATTCCAAAAAATTAGAAAAATAGAATGAAGCGATGTGAGAGGCGCCACATACACGTCCCTCGCTTCTCCTTTATATAAGTATATTGATTTATGTATACTAACTTATAGCCCGTGCAAGGCACGGGAGATTTTTAATTATTTATAAACTTTTTAAATATATTTTAAATGGTGTGAAAAAATTAATTTATAAATAATAAATTAAAATTGTATATATCATGCCAAAGTATTAAATTCTTTCTATCAAATTGTAAACCAACTCCTATTAGATTATATTTATAAATGTATTTTATATTAGAATTATTATAATGTCATTTAAATATTTTTTTAAAATTTTTTATGGTTCGAGATTAAAATTGATGAACACAATTTGTTTTGAATTAAGAAGATGAATCATAAACGTGCAATAAGATGGTAGAATTTGTTTTGGATTAAAAAAAAAAATTGTATTTGTTCCTCGCATAAATCAGGCTTATTAATTTTGAAATATATTAGGTAAAAATAAGTTTGTGACTGTGCGATTTATATGATTCTACAAATAAAATTGGTAGAAAATATTTATTTTGGATCAAAAAAAATCATAAACACGTGAAATACTGAATTTGTTTTGGATTCAGAAAAAGATTTATAAACATGCAAGTAGATATCAGTTGTCTTATGAAACAAAAGTTAATTTTGTTCTAATCCAACAGTGCTTATTTGTTCAATATACGATACGATGAATAAAAATAATCTTGTGACGGTGTGATTTATACGATTCCACAATTAAAATTTGTAGGAAATATTTATTTTGAATTAAAAAAAAACCAAAAACGCATGAAAGACAGAATTTGTGTTGAATTCAGAAAAGGAATTATAAACATGCAAGTAGATGCCAGTTTCCTTATAGAACAGAATTTAATTTTGTTCTAATCTAACGGTGCTTATTTGTTCAATATACGATCCAACGGATGATAAGCTTTTGGACCACAGGATCATGCGACCAAATTATCTCCCTTACGCTTATTATATATAAGTATATAATTATTAACATATTGGGTTGACATATAAAATTGAGAAACCAGGTTAAAATAAAAGAAATTAGTGATTCTATATAGTTATTATTCAACTTTTCAAATTGAAATTTTTATTTAATTTTTAAATTAAATAAATACACATGTATAAATGAAATATGATCATCACTCATCAAAATTGACTTCGGCCACGAACAAAATTTGTCAATTTGCTATAACTAAAGAATCTCAATTGATTTTATTCAAAAATTATATTGTATTAATAAAGAGATGAAAAAGAATTATGAATATGTCCGAGAGATGCGAAAAGAGATGATGAGATGAGAAGAGTGGTCATGGAGCATGAGAATGAGAAGGGGTCGAAAATGAAGATGGGAAGAGAGGAAGAAGGGCTCGCAATTGACCAAACAGATAAAATCGAACTAAATTATCCATTTTGGGTGAATCCAATTCGTTAATAGTTAAATTGATTATTTAATTAAATTTAAAAAATTTGAATCCAATTTAATTGTATTGAATTGTTTTTAGTTGAATGACTCAATTATAAATTTCAAGTCAATTGAATGACCAAAACGTCATTTAACCCCGACAAAACCAACCAAACCAGTCTTTTGTGTAAACATTCAAGCTACATGTATAAAAAGAGCAGAGACCTCAGCGGCTGAGTCGACGGAATTAGGACATAAAGGATTCAGACAGGAAACTTCCCCATAATTATATACTTCTTGCGGTTGTAGTTTATTTCAATAACGTAGATAGAAAAAAGTATTCTTGCTAATGTACGATACCCAGTTCTGCTGAGTTCACCTTACACGCAGAGGAAGAGAAGAAAATGATGAACCAGTAAACTCCCTTCGAGCAATCTTATAATACCTTTTAATTTTCAGATAAATATACGATGTTTTCAAATCTACCGAATATATCAATATATAGTTTACAAAGAAATTAACATGTCATTTGGATCATGTTCTGTGTTTTTTATTTGGTTCCATTTTCTCATCTTTGGGGTACTTGTTTGTTTTGTGTAGGTTCAACCATGAAGAAGAGTTGGGGAATCTTCTGATATGCTCAGATCTTATATCCAACTGTTGGGCTCATATTATGAAGGTCAATGAAGAAACCCCAAAAGAAGTTAATTCGAGCTTGTTGCCTCAGACTGTTAAATACAAACGTTTTGAATTTTTTGATGCTCGAAATTCTACTGATGTTACTATTATAGCTTTTTCTTGCTCTATGATTTCTAGTGATCTTCGTGGTGAGGGTCAACGTTTAGTTTCATCTGCAGACCTCAACTTGGAGCTCTTTGATTTTCTTTCCACAAATTCCAACCCTTCCTTCTCTCTTCATAACCTTGCTATACAACTTTTTCATTCTCTCCTTGCTCAACTCATTCAAGAAAAGGTACTCTCTCCATATTGTATTATATGTATGTTAGACTGTTAGCTTAGTATGTTTTTACTGATAATTGGATGTACAGATCATTAAATCTCTGTAATTTGGCTGTTTAACCATTGGCTTTGGATTTAGTCATTTAGATACTCATTCTTTTAATATTATGATAAAAAAAATTAATAGGTTCGCACATATCTTACCTTCCACACAGTTTGCTCACGAGTGGAGCACACTTTGTTTGTTTGGTTTGGTTTGGTTTAATTTGCTTTGATTTTCACGGTTCATACTGATATGGTTCTTCTTTGAGTAACACTATTCTGTTATGGAAATGGCTGGAAAATTATGAAATTGTGACCGATGATAGAGAAAGTTTTCTATTAGCATACAGATAGTAGTAACTATATACTAAGTGTGGCCTTACTCGTTGGTTGTATGTCCTGCTGCAGATTAATACTACGAAACCCTTGATCATTACTGGGCATTCTCTTGGGGGATCTGTTGCCTCGCTGTTCACAATATGGCTGCTAAACAACAGCTACAAGAAAATAGAGTACAGAAAAACCAAATTCCCAATTTGCTTAACTTTTGGGTCACCGTTACTTGGCAATGAGGGCCTTCAAAAAGCCATATCAGGACGGCCATCTTGGGATTCATGCTTTGTGCATGTCGTCTCAACACAAGATCCAGTTCCCGGGTTGTTTCTATCACCCCACAACACCATTGACTCGGAGTCCTGTTTTGAAAGCAAATATAAGTCCTTTGGTTTATACCTCTTCTGCTCTGAATCCCGCTTTGCTTGTATCTCTAAACCTGAGTTAGTCTTGGAACTATTATGGGCCTTTAGTTCAAAGAATCTGCCCTTCAATGATTATGGATTGCTCTTGAAAGGAGTTAAAAGCAAGGCAATTGTTAGAGGGATTGATCTAGTTGAGTGTGATAACAATCCATTCCGCACTGGGATCACATTACAGCTACAAGCAATTGGAATTCATGATACGCTGGTAAAATATGTTAACATCTCAACTACTTATTAAGAAAGTTATAAACTTTTTTGCAACTACTAAAAATAACAGAACTCACATTTGTTAAAGATTACACTTGACACATTTAATGCTTGCAAATTTCTACAAAATCAACTGCAGAACAAAGACTTGATCGGAAGAATTGTGACAAAGCAAAAGGAATCCTTAGAACGCAAAGCTTATGAAGTTGGTTTAGATGAAAGTTTGAAGAAGATGAAAATAGAAATGACCTATATGGAGTGGTACAAGAAGACTACAAGGACTCGAGGAGGTTATTACGACACCTACAAAAGTTCAGCTCGAAGCCGAAATGAAAGTGTAACTAAAGCAGTATTGGTCAAACACCAAAGAAGTCTCACAAAGTGCTGGGCAAATGCTGTTTATGAAGAGAGGAGAACTGATGCAAAATCATTCACATTTTGTCTCCTCATGGCAGGAAATAACTATAGGAGGATGGTGGAACCGCTTGATATAGCAGAATACTACAAAGGTTATTGTTGATAGAGGAATTTGGTAATCAACAAAGATGAGGTTCACGGCCGGAATCAAGATCCGTGACGGTGGTTTTGGTCGCTGGAGAGTGGTGGTTGTTTGTTTTAGGGGGTGGCTGAGATTAGAGTTTTGAGTTGGTCTCACGTGCTCTCAACTCATGATCCCCCAATGTGCCTACGTACCCCTATATTTATAGGGGATCAAGCCATACGTAGTTCTATGGAACCAGGAGTCCTAGTTTGATCAGGACTAGGCCTCTTGGCAATAAGGTCGGAGATAGGCCGAAGGCCCATCTTGGAGAATCCTACTCCTGTTAGAATTAGTCTTGAGTATGACTACCTCAGACTCCTAATCCAAATAGATCACGGATTCAACGATATCTCCACTACGAGAGATAGCATCTACCACGAGTCCACGACTCTTATGGAGAAGTTATCTGGGGGAGCCATGACTAACCCCTCGAGGTGCAGGGACACGTCCTCACCTCTCGGTGAGGTCTTCATCTTCAAACAAGGTAGACAAGGAGCCAAATTACACGATCGTCTCAATCCCCCGATGAGGGCTAACTCACCAGAATACAGGATCCAGACATATGATCGGCCTTCGTGTTACCCCGGAGGGCCTTCAAGAGCCATGATCACCTCAAGCCCCCACACGAGGGTTAACTCGGCAGATAGCAGGATTGAGGATTGTAGATCATGCCCGGATGAGCCCGGGAACTATCAGATGAGCCTGATAACTACCAAATGAGCTTGGTAACTAGTCTTCATATCCCTCGGAAGGGTCGTCACGGAGACTCACTCATCCTCTTTCTTTCATCATGTATTTCATAACTATGCCTCTTCTGAGTCAAAGGACGCGCCCTGATAGGGAGGACGTGTCCTTCCCAATTCCCGTCTTCATCCCTGTTTACTGGACAAGAGACCGCACCTCCCGGGCCATGTCTGGGGAGGGCGCTTCCTTCCCTTATCTTGTCTTCAATCCTCCTTACTGGACAAGAGACCGCACCTCCCGGGCCATGTCTGGGGAGGGCGCGTCCTCCCCTCCACATGATATACAAAAACAGCTACAACACCTCGGAAGAGTCGTCGTATCCCCCGGAGGGGTCGTCATATCCCCCCCGGAGGGGTAGGTCTTCCTATCCCCGGAGGGACGGTCTTCGTCTCCCTCGGAAGGGTTGTCTCAGCGAATGTACACTCTCCCATAAGAAGAGCCTTCTTACAACACATCAGACAGGTCCTTCTTTAACATGAGGTCGCGCCCCCGGGGAGGCGAGGACACCCCGTTAAAGGCACGCCCTTGGTCTTCATCTCATTGTCAACTTCTTACAAGGGACGCGCCCCTCGGTCACCTCCGAAGAGGGCGTGCCCTCCTCCACATATTACAGGACGTGGGTGGACGGAGGTCGGTCGCGTCTCTCCATCAACACTCTCAAGTAAGGCGTCCCTCCTTGTGACTCGGAGGACGCGTCCTTTTCAAGCAACACCAAGGGTCGGTCGCATCCTCCCTTTATAAGCAGGAGGACGCCTCCTCTTCACGCAACACCAAGGGTCGATCGCATCCTCCCCTTATAAGCAGGAGGACGCGTCCTCTTCATGGGACACGTGTGACCTGGAGGACACATCCCTCCTTCCGACGCGGAGGACGCGTCCTCTTCATTAAGATACGCAACATCGGCGGATCAGTCGCGTCACGGAGGGCTGCGCCCTTCCGTTCAGACTAGTGTCTTCAAGGGTCGGTCGCGTCCTCCCTTTATAAGCAGGAGGACGCGTCCTTCCTTTATATAGGACTCTTAGCCCAATTCATGTCTTACTTAGTTAAACTAAGTACATACTTGGCCCAACAAGGACCTAGCCAAATTTGGCTATAACAAGTACTCCCCAAATTTTCTTGATATTGGAGATATCAGGGAAATTTTTACTCCATACCACACATCCTCTTCCGAGAGCGCGTCCGCGCATAGAGGCGTGACGTAAGCCACTTCTATTCCTCGACATTCCAAGATGCAGGCTGTGCACAAGCCTTGCATGTATATAATGTCGGTGTCTTTGATCATTTAGCAAAGTTGCTAAGCATGAGGCTGTCGCGTCTTCTTGATGTGTTCATAAATAATAAGCAATCTTTATGTAGACAAAAGAAAACAGGGGGCGCGGCCTATCTGTCGTTGACAGTGGCGCAGCTTCGCTTATTCCTTCCAAATGACACATTCAACCATAACATTCGCGCCAATGAACTTCAACAAAAGAAGGGCGCGCCTTCGCTGTGCGAAGGTTTGTGGCTTTTTTTTCAGCCTTACTGTGTCCATGGTATCTGGGAATAGTAAATATAAGGCGCGACTTACAGAATGGCGCCGCCTAGTTATAACATGACCCCTTTTAATTCTTTTTGTTAAAGAATTGCCTAAGCAGAGGGCGCGGCTGATGGCGCTGCCTTGCAATATTTCTTTTCTTTCAAGGACTGTATAAGCAGAGGGCGCAGCCTTACTTGTAAGGCTCTTTTGATCTTTTCCAAGGATTAAGTAGAGGGCGCGGCCTTTGGCGCAGCTTTACTTTTTCACGCGTGAATCACTTGCTTAAGAAATTCAAAAGGACCACTCCCCAGTCCATACATCATCCCATACGAGGCATCACGAATCTTATCGTGGTTTAAAAAAGCTCCGGTGCATCGCACGGGTCCCAGAGCTAATAGCTCAATGGGGAATTAATAGTATAAACTGTTATCCAGAGCATATCATGAATATGTAAGATCCAGAGCGTATCATGGATGCGCAAGTATAATGTCCAGAGCGTATTATGGATGCGCAAATATAGTATCCAGAGCATATCATGGACACGTAAATAATCATAGCATCCAGAGTAAATCGTGGATGACATCCAGAGCGTATCATGGATGGTTAAAATTCATAGTACCCAGAGCTAGTCATGGATAATTTGGTAACCTTTGAAAGGCCTTAAGTGTACCTTAATCAAAGACCTTGCAGGTATCATGCTACGTTCCCGTAGAACGGAGGGCGCGCCCTCATCAAGATGGACAGCTCCTTTAGCATGTTAGACTTGACCTGCACTTTATCATGTATACGACTTAATACTGATGGTCAGTGTTACCTCACGACGCGCCCTGTTAGGGGAAGACGCGTCCTCCCAAATTATCAACCCTGGAAACATGACCTTGGAACTCGGGGTGCGTCCAACTAGGAGGAGGCGCGTCTTTGAAGCATCTCCCTTCTCAACATTATTATCCTGGGGGCGCGCCCTCATGTGCTTCCTCAAGTGATGAGTACTTCCGGGAGGACGCGCCCTAGGGAGGGACGTGACCTCTTCAAGACTAGTGAGCTCCTTCCTGAGTATGTTTGTCTTCACAAAGTATCATATGAAGCAATTAATGCATCAGACATACCAGAGGGCGCGCCCTGTCAGAGGGAGGCGCGCAATTCGTTCTCTGATAGAATACTGGTTGGATATGGCGTACCCCTTTAGGAGGGCGCGCCTTGTTGGAGGAAAGTGCGACTACTCCTCACGGCGAAGAGGTGTATTCCTCATAAAGGTAACACCATATTACCTGTGAATTTACACATGTAGTAGTCTTAGGGAACCAAATACTGGGGGAGTTTAGTATTTACCTGAGGGCGCGCCCGGTCAGGGGAAGGCGCGCACCCTTACGACTTTTCGAGCTAGGTTCCATCTCAATAGCTCGCCCTTCGTAACCTTCCCGTTCATATCATCACACGTGGTCAGGCCTTCAACATGCGCCTCTCGCGAACCTCAAATTACTTGCTCTGGGGAGGGCGCGCCCCTTCAGAAAACCGTTGAGGCTTCCAGGGAGGCGATCTCCTTCTCGTAAAGACTCAAACCACAACAGACTTGTTAGCAATAACATGCGAAAGCATTGTGAGAATCTTACCCGGAGGTGCGCCTTCTTCGGAGGTGTCAGGGAATTCATTCCTCACGGTGGTAGTCGAGCACCACATCACTTGGAGGTGTACCCTGTCAGAGGGAGGTGTACCCTGTCCTGGGGAGGTGTACTCTATCCGGGGGAGGTGTACCCTGTCCGGGGGAGGCGTACCCTCTTCGTAGGTGTCAAGGGATGCATTCCTCACGGTGGTCGTCAGACACCACATCACCTGGAGGCGTACCCTGTCAGGGGAGGTGTACTCTCTCCGGGGGAGGCGTACCCTCTTCGTAGGTGTCAAGGGATGAATTCCTCACGGTGGTCGTCGGACACCACATCACCTGGAGGCGTACCCTGTCAGGGGAGGTGTACTCTCTCCGGGGGAGGTGTACTCTGTCCGGGGGAGGCGTACCCTCTTCGTAGGTGTCAAGTCTCCGAAAATCGCATCCTTCGCTGACTCCCCGGTCCAGAATACCTTGTTCGCACATTAGGTTACCTCCTAGAATTTAGTTGATGATCGTCCTCCTTCAAACTCCCGATGGAGATATCGTCCTTTTTCTGAAAAAGTAGATGAAGGTCTCCTCCTCTTTTGTGCTCTAGCCATCGCCCTGCCGGAAAACGCTCCTCCTCTACGTGCGAATCTCCGTCGTGTGACATCTCTTCCTCCTAAGATGAAGATCTTGAATAGCCCCTCCTTCTAGCGCCAATTTGTTGATAGAGGAATTTGGTAATCAACAAAGATGAGGTTCACGGCCGGAATCAAGATCCGTGACGGTGGTTTTGGTCGCTGGAGAGTGGTGGTTGTTTGTTTTAGGGGGTGGCTGAGATTAGAGTTTTGAGTTGGTCTCACGTGCTCTCAACTCATGATCCCCCAATGTGCCTACGTACCCCTATATTTATAGGGGATCAAGCCATACGTAGTTCTATGGAACCAGGAGTCCTAGTTTGATCAGGACTAGGCCTCTTGGCAATAAGGTCGGAGATAGGCCGAAGGCCCATCTTGGAGAATCCTACTCCTGTTAGAATTAGTCTTGAGTATGACTACCTCAGACTCCTAATCCAAATAGATCACGGATTCAACGATATCTCCACTACGAGAGATAGCATCTACCACGAGTCCACGACTCTTATGGAGAAGTTATCTGGGGGAGCCATGACTAACCCCTCGAGGTGCAGGGACACGTCCTCACCTCTCGGTGAGGTCTTCATCTTCAAACAAGGTAGACAAGGAGCCAAATTACACGATCGTCTCAATCCCCCGATGAGGGCTAACTCACCAGAATACAGGATCCAGACATATGATCGGCCTTCGTGTTACCCCGGAGGGCCTTCAAGAGCCATGATCACCTCAAGCCCCCACACGAGGGTTAACTCGGCAGATAGCAGGATTGAGGATTGTAGATCATGCCCGGATGAGCCCGGGAACTATCAGATGAGCCTGATAACTACCAAATGAGCTTGGTAACTAGTCTTCATATCCCTCGGAAGGGTCGTCACGGAGACTCACTCATCCTCTTTCTTTCATCATGTATTTCATAACTATGCCTCTTCTGAGTCAAAGGACGCGCCCTGATAGGGAGGACGTGTCCTTCCCAATTCCCGTCTTCATCCCTGTTTACTGGACAAGAGACCGCACCTCCCGGGCCATGTCTGGGGAGGGCGCTTCCTTCCCTTATCTTGTCTTCAATCCTCCTTACTGGACAAGAGACCGCACCTCCCGGGCCATGTCTGGGGAGGGCGCGTCCTCCCCTCCACATGATATACAAAAACAGCTACAACACCTCGGAAGAGTCGTCGTATCCCCCGGAGGGGTCGTCATATCCCCCCCGGAGGGGTAGGTCTTCCTATCCCCGGAGGGACGGTCTTCGTCTCCCTCGGAAGGGTTGTCTCAGCGAATGTACACTCTCCCATAAGAAGAGCCTTCTTACAACACATCAGACAGGTCCTTCTTTAACATGAGGTCGCGCCCCCGGGGAGGCGAGGACACCCCGTTAAAGGCACGCCCTTGGTCTTCATCTCATTGTCAACTTCTTACAAGGGACGCGCCCCTCGGTCACCTCCGAAGAGGGCGTGCCCTCCTCCACATATTACAGGACGTGGGTGGACGGAGGTCGGTCGCGTCTCTCCATCAACACTCTCAAGTAAGGCGTCCCTCCTTGTGACTCGGAGGACGCGTCCTTTTCAAGCAACACCAAGGGTCGGTCGCATCCTCCCTTTATAAGCAGGAGGACGCCTCCTCTTCACGCAACACCAAGGGTCGATCGCATCCTCCCCTTATAAGCAGGAGGACGCGTCCTCTTCATGGGACACGTGTGACCTGGAGGACACATCCCTCCTTCCGACGCGGAGGACGCGTCCTCTTCATTAAGATACGCAACATCGGCGGATCAGTCGCGTCACGGAGGGCTGCGCCCTTCCGTTCAGACTAGTGTCTTCAAGGGTCGGTCGCGTCCTCCCTTTATAAGCAGGAGGACGCGTCCTTCCTTTATATAGGACTCTTAGCCCAATTCATGTCTTACTTAGTTAAACTAAGTACATACTTGGCCCAACAAGGACCTAGCCAAATTTGGCTATAACAGTTATAAACAAGGCCAGAAAGACTACTGGGCCGGAGGTAGATCAGAGCATTATATTCTGTTGGAGAAATGGCTAAATGAAATGCAAATCACGCCTAGTCAGAGGACTAAAAACTGTAGTTTTAATGTGGATTCTTGCTTTTGGGCACATGTGGAAGAGGCTTTAATTTTGGTCAAAATGTTAAGCACTGAAGAGAGCTCTCCCGAGAATGAGGAGCTATTCCGAAAACTAAACAACTTTGAGGAGTATGTGATGGATTCGATAGCTAAGCGTATAGTAGACCCTGAGATTTTCTTGGAAGGAAGCAGCTTCCAGTTATGGTGGAGCCTATACAGTGATAAGAAAGGAGATTCTTGCAAATCCCCTTTGGCTAATTATATGAGGGCTAGAAGTTATGAAGCTTTGTTGTAATATGCTGACAGAGTTCATGTGAAGCTAATGACGCGAAAACAAGAAAACGAGTAAACTTTGGATGGGAGTGGAAGTCTTAAAGCGGCTCAAACTGGCACCAATGTTAAGACTTCTTATGATGTGTGTGTGTGTCATTGATTTCGTAGATGCGTGCTTAAACTTTTGTACAGGAAGAACTGGCTAAGCATTAGTCATGAGCTAGCTTGTTTTGATCTTAATAAAGGGCAAGCAAGCATGCTACATTGCTACTTGGTTAGAATCACTTTCGGTAAGGACGTTTGGTAACATGGTTGTGAATAAGCGAAACCGACCTGAGTTTTCAGGTTTCAACTCTTTAGAATTTATTTATGACTTGAGGTTCATGCCAAAATTTAAAATCACCTTTTCGTTTAGCTGAGTCGTGATAACGAATAGTTCTGTATATATAATTTATGTACTACCTCCCTCCCATTTTAATCGCTTTTGATTTTTTACACGTATTTTAAGATGTTAAAAAAATCACATCTAAACATATGATCTGGACGACAGAGGATAAGCTCTTTACCACTAAGCTATCCAACCGTGCTCAAGAATTGAATTTTTTATTGAGTATAGATATTGTTTTTTCACATTTCAATATACATGTCAGAAAATCAAATATCAGTTAAAATGGGACAGATATTGGGTTGCCAAATAATTTGAAACCAAGTTAGATTAAAAGAAATAAGTGATTATGGGACCGTTTGGACGAGGTTAAAAGAAGTAGTTTCTTGCTTAAACTAAACTAAAAAAGTGGAGTAGAAGTGAGAAGTAGAAGTAAAAGTTTTAAGTTGTTAAAGTGTTTGGTAACTTCAACTTTTAAATTTTTTTAATGTTTGGATAGTTTGATTTATAAGTTGGTGCAGTTTTGGTATTATAAAATATTTTTTTAAAAAAAAATTTATATTGATAATAGATAAAACTTGGTAACAAATTAAAATAAAAAATAATTGAAATATATTTTAAAAATAATAAAACTTGATAAAAAATAATTAAACTTTAACACAAAATAATTGAAATACAAAATAATTAAACTTGATATTTTTTAAAATAGTTTTTTCATTGATAATAGATAAAACTTGGTAACAAATAAAATATATTGCAAAAGTATTTTTTTGTTTATTTCAAAATAAAAAAATATCATAAAGTGAAGGGGTTAGACTGTTTTGTTTCTCACGAGACACGAGAGACGCGTAAAAAAAAGAGAGAAGCACCGAAAAAAAAGTAAGGGAACAAAGCTTCTCACTTCTGGCGTTGGAATCCAAAAAAAAGCACTCCGACTTTTTTGGCCAAACAGACCTTGGGCTCCTGAAGTGGAGTTCTCTCTAAAAAAAACGAGTGATTCTTCGATCCAAACACCCCCTGTATATAGCTATTATTCAACTTTTCAAATTAAAATTTTTATTTAGTTTTTAAATTAAATAAATACATATGTATAAATGAAATATGATCATCACTCATCAACATTGACTCCTCCCTGAACAAAATTTGTCGATTTGCTATAGTTAAAAAATATTAGTTAAATTTATTCGAAAATTATATTAATAAAGAGATGAAAAAGAACGATGAGTATGTCCGAGAAATGTAAGAAGAGATGTTGAAATGAGAAGAGTGATCCATGGAGCATGAGAATGAGAAAGAAGGGGTGGAAAATGAAGAGGCCAAGGGAGGTAAAAGTGTTCGTAATCGAACCAAACAGATAAAATCGAACTAAACTATCCATTGTTTCGATTACAAATTTTTAAACCCAATTACATTGGATCTTTGACTATTACTAAAATATAAAAATTAAATATAAACAATCTAATACTCCCTCCCATTTCTTAATGTTTGGGTTGGGCACGGAGGTTAAGAAATATGTATAAAGTAATGGAAAAGAGAAAGAAAAGTGGGTGAAGTGGTGGGACTCATTAATTTTTAATGTATTAAAAGAAGATAATGGAGTAAAAGTAGTGTGAAAAGGAAAGAAAAGCGAAAAAGTAGTGGGACCCATTAACTATTTTGGGTAAGTTTTGAAGTGTAAAAAATTGGATGGGACACCCCAAAAATGAAAGTGTAAAGAAATGGAAGGTACGGAGAGAGTATATATATGTGCCCTATATTAAAATAACTTATTTTATACAATAAAAGAAAGTAAGTACTCCTAAGAAACGAAAAAGATAAAGAAAGTGCTTAAAATTTTCCCAAGAAATTTTCTCTTCGGAGAGTTGTGGGTATTTTTCTCGTGAACTTTTAGAAGGAGAAGAAAAGTAATCAAACACCGTCATTATAACGCGCGGCGGAAAAAGTAGACAAACATCTGGTCCCACTACTCACATGTAGTATAGTAGAACTGTAGTCGGGCAGAATACATGGGTCGGCAACAACCATATGACTTGATATTCTTTACGCTTTCGGTTTTCGAATTAATGTTTGACCCTCTTCGTTTGAAACTGCCAGTAGATCATACCTTAATTGTACTCCCTCCGTCCCTAAATACTTTTCTTGTTTGTACTTTTCACGTTTGCCAACACACATTTTTGATCGTTAATATTTTTCATTTAGTAGTAGCATTAAATATAAAAACTTCACCGTATTAAAGTACTCGTGAATACGAATCTAACGAGATCACTCATGACTATATTTAGTTTTATAGATTAGATGTAAATTAGTAATTTGTCTCATGTTATGAACAGTACCGACATTACAAATAGGAAAAGAAAAATACCGACATTACAAATAGGAAAAGAAAAAAGATACGGAGGGAGTATCAAGTATCAAGTATCAACCAATAATTAAATCAATCAGTATAATTAACGGCAAAGGTCCCTCCACTACAATTCCTTTTTGTCGTCATCTGTTACATGCTCCCATTGATGTCCAGTACCGGGGTAAATTTGAAACTCCCCACCGGAAATTATGAACCAAAATTGTATTGTCATGATCTGGTTAATCTTATTTATAAATAAAGATAAAGATTTATGTATAGAGAAAAATATATAAATTTTATAAATTTTACCTTTTTCTTACTAAATAACAGATACAAAATACATCCTTAATATTTATATCTAAATTTTTTATTATAAAATATAATTTTAAAAAAAAAGAGAAAAAACTTTTAACTTTAAAAAGAAAATCTTATCCAAACAAGCCTCTTTTACGTCTCCTGTTTGATATTTTTGGTTACTTGGAGTCCTTTACTTTACATTTCAATTCGTTAGCTCCCGAATTGCAAAAAATATTGACGTAGCTTATTCTTCAGTCATGTATGTCGAACTCTCTTCATGCCTAATCGTCAAGTGTATCATTACTCGAGCCTGCCTATATATTGGATTTGTGTTAATGCAAGATGGACACCCTATACGAGGAGTTATCGGTCTGTATACTAAGAATTATTCACACTGCAATTTGTACTGTTGGAGATGGGAGCTATGCCTTGCATGAAAGTCAGTATGAAAATGGTGTTCATTCCGAAGTACAGGTGACTGCGATCTAGCGTTTGAGTCCAACACAGAGGATATGATAAAAGATAATTACGATTATGACGGCATTACGAAACCTCTGTCCTTTTTACAGGCAAATGTGAAGGTCTACGACATAATTGATAGATCAAAAGAAACAACCAACCTAGAGTAGAGGTTCCGAGGAAAAGCACAAACCAAATTATACAAGCAGGGGGTGAAAAGGTTAAGATGTGAGCTGCTATACAACAACAAAAGGAGTATAGACGTTCTACAACAACAAACAGAGCAATGAAATCACAAGACCCTATGGAAGAACAAGAAACAGTTAAATGGACCAAACTCTGAGCTGAATGATAGAATCTCGCAGTCACAGCATTCAGCTCCTACAGAGAGGCCTAACTAGAAGCGACTAACTAATCCAAGAGTTTAAACCTCTTTGTGTTAAATGCTCATGACACCAGAAGTTAGTTTGTGAGGAATTGGCATGTATTACATAAATTACGATCAAACAGTTGATCATGGCCTTTTACAAATGTTTCCTATTTCAAAGAAAGTGTGTAGATGCTTATATGAATTTTATCACAAGATGCGGCAGGGCTGGCAGGTACTCGGGATCATTTATGAAATCCTTACGAGTCACCACACCAATGCGGGCACGATGAAGTTAATATCAGAGATGCTAATTGCTGAATTCTGCACTTAATTATTATTAACAATATCTTGGTACAGTATAAAATCAATCTTCCACCACACACCATGATCCATGAGAGATTAGTTGTTCTGTATATTTGTGCTGCTTGAAAAGTTATGGTGACAACAGAAAAGGACTACTTTGAAGGGGATCAGTGAACATTGAAAACCAAGTGTTTAGCAACAAAACAAAAAACAAGCAATGCCAAGAGAAGATGTAAAGAAAAACGCATACTGAAATTCGACAAAAACCCTGTCAACATTTTTAAGATTGAACATCACTTATGGACTCTGTAATAGTTGGAAATGAATATATCATAACTCCATCCATCATTCTTGCTTAATGAAAATATATAGATTGTATATGTTCAGGCTCATACAAGACTACAAGAGGAATGAAAATAATGGTATTGGTGTATGAATATAAGAAGAATAAATAGAATGAAGAAGAAGTCACCTCGCTTGTGCATCATCGGAACAAAAAACAGACACAAATTGATCAATTAAATTCATCACACCTGCGTCGAATTTGCCCCCTCCTTCCTGTCTTAATACCATACAAGCTAAGCTTCTGCATTGCAGATCTAAATGCCTTAAAGAATGCATTCTGATCTCGAGCATAGAGTTCTGCAAACGGCCTCGTTCTCGAATCCGAAACCATAAGCCGATCCGACTTCAAAATCCCCAAACCCTTAGGCAAGTTCTGGTAATACATATTATCAAACTTATTCGGAGTCATCACATCGTTGAACACCGACAATGTAGGATTCTTGTGGTAATCGTTACAGGCATTTCGCAATCCAGCTGCGAATCTCGGATTATAACTCGGATCGGACTGCGCATTCCTACTGTAATTATAAATATCCGAGCTGAACTCTTTGCAATGCGAGAATCCAATGGTATGAGCTCCGGTTAACGCAACCATTTCCTGTACAGAAAACCCTCGGGATTTAAACAGATTTATAGTTTCTGTAACAGACATTTGGGGCGTGGGTAGATTCCTTCCCACGCGCGAAGCGAGTGAAATTAGGCCGTCACGACGGCCTAATTTCACATCATAGTAAGGACCACCCATCATAGTGACCAAATTCCTGGTAGCGACAGCGAGAATGTCGGAGCAGGAGACGACGCCGGGACAGGAGAGTTCCAGCGCGGTTTTAGCGCGGATGACGACGTCGAAGCCGTCGCCGGGGAGGGAGAGATTGATGTCGGCGTCACGCTCCGCTTTGGAGAAATGTGTTGAGGAGATTAAGACGGAGGCGTCGCAGCCTTCGATGAAGCAGTCGTGGAAGAAGAGGCGCAGGGTGGCGGCGGCGGTGGTGGGGGAGTTGATTTGCTTGTTTGTGGTCGTTTGTTCCATGATCTGCGAGAAACTCGGGCATGTGTGCTGGTAGTACGAGGTGCTTAGCAGCTGGGTTAGTGAGAGAGAAGGGAGATTAAAGATGGTGATTAGTGAGAGTATTAGCAAGAGTGGTGGTGCCATAAGAGATGTGTGTGGTGCTTTCTGTTTTTGGTTGGAGAAAGAGAGGAAAGGGAAAGTAGAGAGATAAGAGTGTGAGTGTGAGTGTGAGGTGTTTTATTAGTAGCTGTGGAGTTGGAGAGTGGGGGTGACGCGCCGCCGCGGGAGTGGTTGGGTGAGTGGGGAATAAAGCTGAGCGAGAATGGGCTGGAGACAGGAAGTCTGCACTGAGCTGATGGTAATAATATTAGGACCAAAATACTTGCATTACTAGCTGTATTGCCACTGTCAGTGCCGAAATTAGTGCCAATATGGATAGGGAAAGCAACGATTATTTCGACTTTAAATTATTATTATCTACAAAACAAATCTATACTATACTATAATAAGTCAAGATGGGTATAATTTGTAGTTCCACTTTTTGTTTACGTTTTTTCGTCTCGTCTCGTTTTTTTGTCCTCCTCTTTGATCTATACTACTGCTTAAAAACCGTGACCTGCTGGGACTCTCTCTCCCGACACCTATTAGGACTCTCTCTTCCAACAGAGATTAACGGAGGGTTTTAGAAGAAGAGAGGTAGATGAGAGGTCGAAATTTTCAGGGAAGGATGAAGTGGATTTGTTTAATTTAGTTAATTTTAAGAGATTATAAGATTTAGAGGATTTGAGAAGAGAGGAGTTAGATGATTTGTAGGATGTGTTGGTTCGAGATCCGCTTACTTCGGTTGATTTTAAGAAATTAGAGGCTTTGGGAGGTTCTAAGAGTGTTGATTTCGATGATTCGGAGGATTTGTTAGTGTCACGGTCTTCGTCTTGGGATGAGAAGGATAGTGAGGATTTGGGGGAAAAGATTGCAGAGTTTAAGAGTGAGGTGAGGAGGAAGAAGCGGAGTGCTAGAGGTGGATCAAGGGAGAAGAAGAGAAAATTTGAGAGTTTTAATCTTCATAATGATAAACCATGGATGTGTCAATTAGTTGCTGTTGCTTGCCTTTCTTTAGCTGCAAAAGTTGAGGAGACTAAGTGCCTCTTCTTGATGACCTACAAGTATGTGCACATTTTCTTTGTGTGTGTTATTAGTGTGTGTGGAATGAGTGTTTGTGGAAATGTCATTGTGTACATTGTTTATTTTTGGGTATTTTGAATGTGTGTGTGTGATATGGCAATTGTGATGGTTATATATAGGTAGATGAATCCAGGTTCTTGTTTGATTCAAGGAATATTCAGAGAATGGAGCTCCTGGTGCTCTCTTCGCTCGAATGGAAGATGAATCCAGTGACACCATTTTCATTCTTTGATCACATCATAACGAGGCTTGAATTGGAGAGCTGCCCACACTGGGAGTTTCTAAGGTGTGACTGCCTTTTCCATTCGATTGTCACTGGTAAGTGCTTAAACCATCTACTTTGTTTACCAGTTTTTGCAATTGAAAGTATATCGAGTTTGACATAGCAATGTTGTAGTGTGGAATAGTAAGTTGAGCTACTCGGTTTTATTGATCATTTCGACAATGTACATACTTACAGATTCTAGGATCCTCTGTTACCTTCCATCTGTGGTAGCTACTGCCATAATGTGTCTTGTTATCAAAGAAGTTGATGTTAATAATGCACTGGAATATCGAAACCAGCTTCTGGGCATCCTCAAAATCAGCAAGGTTGTGTTTTGCTACATGAGAATATACACAACATACTTTAAACTTTGGATCGGATGGATTGAATTTTAAATACCCTTCTCAAACAGGTTGTTAAATTGTTTGTTTGAAATGTGATTCATTACAGGAAAGAGTGAATGAATGCTGTAACCTGATCACGGAACTACTTGGCGATTGTGGTTACAAGAAATACGTAAACCATAAAAGGAAGTACTGTCATGTGCCTACCGGTCCAAATGTTGATTTTGCGAAATTGGAGGAGTTGGAGGCTTCCAAAGGTGTATCTTCGGATGATAAGTCACGTGAGAGTTTTGATAGTTTAGAGGAAAGGAGTAATGTGGAAAGAGAAGTGAGGAAAGTGACTAAGAGAATTTTGGATTTTGATGATGAAATTGGGGGAGATGCGGAGAAGAGAGATGGAAAGGAGGAGAAGATGAAGGTTAGGAAGGCGGAGAAGAAGCGGACTAGTGAAGGAGAAGGTAGTGAGAAGAAAGAGAAGAAGAAGAAGAGAGTTAACGGTACTTCCGAGGAAATGAAGTTAAAGGAAAAGGCTTCAAACAAGCAGAAGGAAGAGAAGGTATAATTTGATGTTGATTTGTTTAGTTATAAGTTAAACTGACTGATCTGGTTTAGTTTGTTGATTATTACTGTTTTAATTGTAGGAAAGGAAAGCTCATCTAGAGCAACTCCATACTGAATCTGAAAGACTCCTGCGAGGTTCATACTTAGTCTGTGTACTAGATAATATTGTGTGTGTTTCGGTAGGTTGCATAACATGTACTGATAATTCGAGTTTGAAAAGAGGCTAATGTAGTTTTGAATTCCTGATCTCTGTTCATGACTCATGAGGGTATAGGTAAGGAGCGGTAAGTCAGTAACATTGTCATACTTATTTCATTAGGCTATCAGCTAAAGCTTGATATTTTATATTTGGTAAATAATTAACTGATGTCTTGTTATCAGAGTATTGTGATTTTGGGTACATGTCTTAAACTCTTGCGAAGTCTATACATAATTCTGTATGATTACTGTTATTTAGCATTTTAGATATTTATGTTCACTGGGACGGATAAATGAGCCTTGTCACTAATATAAGTGTATCTTTGATTGGTTATGACAGAAACCAATGGCGCTGGATTTAAACCTGTTCCTGTTGTGCAGAAAATGTATGTAATGTTTCGACGGAGCCTATTACCATTTACCAGCATAAAAGATTAAATACATCGACTATAACGTTATTTTTTTGCTAAAGAACTATAACTTTAGGCTATACCATCATTTTGTATATTGCAGGTATATGCTAATATGGATGAAGAAAGTAATGTGGTGGTGACTGATAATGAAAACAAAGTGCACGTTAAGGAGACTGTAGAACCAGTGGATCTTGATTAAATGAGCAAAATGGTTTAACAGTGGTTCATACACCTGTAAGGGGAAAGGAGTTGTTGGAAGTTTTGAAAGATATCGAAGATCATTTCCTCAGGCATTTGAATCTGGCAAGGAGGTATCTAAGATGCTTGAGGCTAATAGTGTCCACCTGCAATCTAATATCGAGGAAATTAAAGGTGCCGTTTTTATTTCCACTTTCTCTATCGGTATATTTTGTATTTATATCTTACCCAACCAGTTTTTTAAGTTATTTCTGCAAAAATTGTGAACATGTTCAGCAAAACAATTAGGATATACTCTTACTGACACATTATGATTCACAGATCTGAGAATTTGCAAGTTATGACCCTCTCTCACATTTTATATCATATTTACCTTCGTATGACATGTTATTTTTAGTAGTGATGTGGTTGTATGGATGGTGTCCAATTATGCCCACAGCATGTTTAAGCTTTTGTTTGAGCATTTAATATTTAATCCACCTTGGTATAGTGGGCCTCATGTTTTCATATTTTTTTCCTGATAGCAAGAGTTTCTTCAGTCAATTTGGGTTGATCTCAGAAAGTTTTTGCTTTTTGCTATTTTCACTTTGTATATAGCTTCTCACCCTTCCCTTCCTAGCTCAGCAGTGTGTCCTCTGTAAATATAATTTGGACTTAGTTTGTCAATACAGCTCTGGCTTTGACAGGTTATAAGCTACTTTGACATCAGTAATGATGATTTTGCGAGTCTTTTGCGAAAAATGACAACACCAAAGATGACTTGACTTGAAACTTCCAACTAATGAGGTAAAGCCTTGCTGATTAGTGTTCTGTTAGCATGGGAGAAGAGCAGATCATGGCCATCAACGACCTTACTTGAACATGATCTGTTCTAAAGGATCGTACCTCTCCATCCTTGATTTCTAAGGAGGCGGGTCACTGAGTCTGGTGGATGAAATGGTACTGCTTGACCAGAGCCTGATTAACAGCTCTTCCTGGTCTGTGTGAAGTGCTGTAAAGGATCGTTCTCAGCCTGGTTTCCTGGCTGGGGTGGTCATGCAATTGTTTGACAGACCCATAATCTTTGCTCTTTGTCGTTAATTCCCGTCACCTATTACTGTTCAATCTCCGTAGCAAATAACAATGAGTCGCTCAGGCCAGCCCCCATATCTAAAGAAGTACATGGACAAGAAGCTTCAAATTAAGATGAATGCTAATCGCAATGTGGTTTGCACCCTTCCGCTTTTGATCAGTTCGTGGACCTGGTGATTGACAACACCCGGGGAGGTGAATGGTGATGAGAGAAATGATAATGGCATGGTGGTTATTAGAGAAAATAGCGTGGTCACTGTTGAAGCACTTGAGCCGGTAAGCAGAGGATAGTAGCTTCAAAATTGAATTTGTATGTAGTAATTTGTATGTATGATATCAATAATATCTAAATTCCAATCATGATTAATAGTTTGATTTCATCATTATCTTTTATAAATTTCAAGACTTGGTGTTCTGGATTTTGATAATGATATATAAATTTTATAAAAATAAAATTTTAAAATTTAGTGTTTACTTTCATTTTCCTGAAAATATATTATATTTTAATTTAATCAAAGTTCATTCCTTAATTAAAATTTATCCTTTTTTAATTTTAAAAAGTATATTTAATATTTTTGAAAATATTGATGCATTATATTATTTTAATTAAAGTCTATTTGTTAAAAATAAATTCTTGGGAATTACAAGGCAAATCGATTACGATATCAAAGAATCATTTACTATGTAATCACATAATTAACATATCCAGAAACTCTCAATCAATGACTTGCAAGTTCTACCTACATCAATTATTGACAAAGAGCTCCGAAGACATCACCCTAGCCAATTATTGACAAAGGGCTCCGAAAGAAATCACATCTAGCATATTCCAATATTATTATATATAGTAATTTTAAGAAAAATATTGACATATGGATAGTAAAAACATTTTAATAACTAACATTTTTAAATGAATAGATGTTTTTACCAATAACTAACAATTTCACCTCAATATTTTAATATAACACAATTTTTTCAAATACAATATTTCCTTTGCTATGCAATGAAATATGAATAATATGAGGTAATATTAATCAAAAACCACATTATCATATATTAATATTAAATAAATATTCACATATCGAAAAACAAATTGATTGTTAATACTAATATTTTATAATATAGAAAAATATTGCACAAGACAAACTTTCAAAAGTGAATATAACCAATCGACTAATATAATATAATAACATTTTATTTAATTAATAAAAAATACTAAAAAATATATAAAACTTATAAATAAACATTCACATATGGAATCAACTAATATAATTTAATACTATTTTATTTAATTAATAAAAAAACACAAATAAAATGATATTAAGCTTATAAATAATCACATTAAAATTATATGGTCGCCCGTGCTTCGCACGGGTTATAGGCTAGTTATACGAATACAACAAGTGTTGTTTGGTGGTTTGGTTATATAAACAGAAAAATATTGTGAATTTTTAAAGTGTTCGAATAATTTAGAAAATAATTTATCATTTTATCTTGTTTCAAAATATAATTTGAAAAATTATTTTTAAAGCATAAACAACCAGAAAATACTATTTTCAAAATGCAAAAATGATAAACAATGTCAAAAATTGCTTTAATGTTTTCATGATAATATAATTAGACTAATTTTACTTTGTTCATCTATACTTTGAAGAAAACAAATTACAAAAAAATATTTGGAGTAAATATAAAAACAATGTACCTAGATATTTGCGTGCCTTTTAATTTTATTTTTGCAGAAAATCATATTCTTCTCATCGTATTTTAACCAGGAATGATCGCCTCATCCAATTGTAGAGTAAAATAAAGTGAGAAAGTTATTATATATAAACTTGAATGTTAACTAAGTTTAGATATTGCGGTAAAAAAGAAGAGGAAAGGATTTATAATTATAATTTTTTATTTTATTCATAAATATATTTATAATTCAAATTTTTCTCCTGATTTATTTTTTTATTTTTATTTTTTTGCCATAATTTATTTTTTTATTTTGTAGAGTCTAATTGGTTACAAAGATTATGAAATCTAGGAAGTGGATTTCAAAGGATTTCATGAATATGATCCTAGAATGGGATGTGCATACGCCTAAGATGAAGTCCAATAATGATGCTAAATCAAATTTTAAATTCAAAATAAAAAATATGGGATAAAATTGCACTCCAACACTAAATCACTAGCACAAGCCTGCACTTCCCTATTTTTAGAATATGTTAAGTATGCTAGAAAGATTTGTTAGTTATGCCTCTCGCGTCGCGAGCATGAGACGAGCTATTCACGATTCTATTTCAGAACAATTCATCTCGTCTATGATTTATCTCGCCTCAGTCACGTCCATCTCGTTTGACCATCACACATCATCACATGTTTGTGCCGTTATTGTCAAAACTGGCCCACACATCAAAAATCTTCTTCTTTTCCGAGTCCTCATATATTCAGTTCATTCGTTCATCATGCAAGTGAAAGGAAATATATGTATGATGGGCCGCAATAAGCCGATACAACCAATTTCATAACAATGAAGACACGGGCCTTCAAGTCCAGTGAGATAGACAGGGCGGGGCACTTGGGTTGTCGCAAACAGGTCCATCCAAATAGAAAGAACACAAAACTAGTAACAATCTGATTTGCTATAACATCTGTAAAGGCGTCGCCTACTTTGTTTATTTCTGCCACTATAAAGCTTCTTTATTAAAGTTTTTATCTTAACGTATGTGTCAATATTAGCAGCTCAACCCCGCAACCCATAAAGATTATACATACTCATGTACGTGTGGTGTGACAATAAAACCACTGTAAAGTGCTTAAAAGTTAAAACTATATGCACTTATTTGATCAGCTTAGCAATAATACATTAAAACTAAGACACTGTTAACACGTAAAACATAATTATTGAACTAGCACACATGAAGCAGATTTGCTTGTTTCCCCGCACCAGATGTCCGAGTGCTAATTGAATCTGCATGATAAACTCGATAAACCTATTAGAGGAGGTCCCTTTTATGGATCTTATACTTATATTTTAACAAAACCATACCAGTGTACAAAACTCTTGCATCAACGAGATTGGTGTCATAAGATGCAAGGAGACTTGTTTTGATTACTGTAAACAATATTTAAGCAGAATGAGCAAGGACAAAAAAGAGAGCGGAGTTGCTTTTGGTTTGTGGGATTTATGGTCACACAAAGACTTTGCTCACCAGGACACAATGACAGAGGCAAAAGTAGATGCCAAAAAGATCTTATTCCCATGGTATAGTATATTAGACTTTTCTATTACTTCTTTTCTATCAACGAATCTATTGTGTGTGAACAATCGTGGCTCTTTCCTGTTAGATGTGCCCGGCTGGTCGTAATGTGTATACTTTTAACTCTCTCATCAATCAGACTTGAACAATACTATTTCATAGGCCACCGAATGGCAATACCAGTGCCTTCTAGTACATACTCGCAATGCTGCCTCCCATCAGAGATGCTCTAATAATCAGAGAGACCATTGTCTCGAGTAATTAGGAGAAAACCTGATCATAATTAGTATAAATTCACATGACACCCAAGACACATCCTCAGCTAAAATGAAGATTTGGCAAGAAGGTCAATTTTACCCTGAGCTAATTGAACTATTATAGTGAATCTTCACTAGAACACTAAGTCTATTTGACACCAAGGGACCTAGGGACGCATAAAGCTGAGTTCATCATGGATACCTCCGGTGCTTTGGCTGCTACAATTGCCCACTGTCATAGCAATATCGCCCCACAATCCTCACTAGAGTTAATTACACCGTACAATATCCCCAACAGTGTCATATTTGATAGCTTAATCATTTAATAGCAAAAATAATGACAGTGTAGAAACTTTTGCAGCGATGATTCGATGAACTTGAAGGAGTTAATGAGAAAGAACATACAAGAGTTGGCGAGACGTCTGCTGATGAGAGCATCCGCGTTCTTCAGTCCATTTGCGACTTGTTCCATCATCATCTTATAATCCCTGCAATCGCTAGAAACCTTGCTAGGTCATCATCTGACATTCTTCACTTCAGTTGTAGAAGTCCCAGACCAGGCTAGATGCATCAAGCATTGTTACCGGAGAGATGAGAATTTTTTTCCTCCTATTAAAGCAGGAAATTAGCACAGAAACCACATTACAGAAGGGGAAATGCAAAATTCATATAGTAACAATATATTGCATAACAATCTTGGGACTTGTTTGAGCCATTCCTGTACTAGTAGTATACATAAAGCCAAGTGATAGTCAGTACTGCACATTTGAACTTAGATTCCAAGTCGTTAAACACAGCAACATTCACAAGCAAACTGAAGAACTACATGAAACAATTCAACTGCAATGGAACCGCGACAAATGCAATAAACAAAGTCTGAACAAACCAGTCCAATATCCACTCAAAAAAAGGAACAAACGATCATTTCACAGAAGCCAGTAGACCAGAAAGTTTATTTACACTATTCGTTTGAGCAACATTTCATGAATCAGTTGCTTGAAAAACAAAGAGGAGAACACAACTTCTATAAGATTAGCCGTAAACGCCTTTACAACAAGTACTTACAACTCACTCAAACCAGCCAGCTAACAGAAAATCTTCAATATCTCAAAACTCAAGTAGAGAAATAGACTCTGGACATACATTGTCACATAAACAAGAGTCACAGCTGCGTGTGATTCACCTCTTCGGAGTTGAGCAACTCCTCCCAATCCACCGTCTCTTCTTCCCCCTCTTCCTCATATTTCACCCTCATAAACACCAATATCCGCCTCGCCTTTGCCTTAGCCCGCTCAGTCCCCCGTTGTTCCACATTTTGCAACACCTCCTCCAGCCCAGCCTCTTTCGCCAACCCCTTAAACCTCAACCCCCCAAAACTCAACCCATACAACGCCGCAACACAACTCTCTCTCGTCAATTCCGAATCAAACTCATCCTTCTTCAACATGTCCACAAAACACCCCACAGCACCTCCATTCAGCATCGCAGCACGGCCTTCCACACTAGTCGCCAAATTACCCAGCACCAATAGTACCCGGCCCAACATACGCCCCGAACCCACCATATCCAACAAGACCCCCACAGCTCCCAACTTCACAAGCTTCACTCTATTGCTCTGCACAAGTGTCAAATGATACAGCGCCAAAGTGGAGTCACTCCGAGCCCGACTCGAATCCGACCTCAGCGTGTAAACAAGCGGCTGCAAAGCACCCAACACCCCAATAGCCGTCTTGTTCTGATCATCCAGCGATAAACTAAACAATGCACCCGCCGCGTGCTCTTGCGCCTCTGAGGATCCGCCTCTCAGAACATCGATCAACGGGGGTACTATACCAGCACGCACTATTTTCACCTTATTACTCTTCTCCAACGACAAGTTCACCAATGCTGCCACGCAATTGACCTGCACAGAAGCGTATTTTGAGGCCATGAGTGACCGCATACTCGAAAGGAGTTGCGGCGTACAGAGCTCACCGCGAGCGCTCTCCCCTGTTCTCGTGATATTTCGTAGTGTCACTACGCCTTCTTCTTGTTCATATACTAAAGCGCTCTTGAGTTTAGCTATGATTCCATTATCATCCTGTTCTGAGGGAGTTGATAATTCGGCGTCTGAGCATGAAGAGGAGGAGTAGCAAGAGGGCCGAGTGGTGGTGGTTAGCGGCAGAGGCGTGGCGGGAGTGACTGATTCGATTGAGCTGCTAGAAGAGAGACGACTAGGCCACCGTGAGAGCTCGGAAGCAACTGGAGTCGCTGAGGTTTTGCGTTTCATTTCTCGCACGAGCTTGATAACAACCTGAGAGTCGAGAGGCTTGGAGCGAATCGAAGAGGAAAAGATGTGGTTCAAGATGGTGGACTTGAGAGCGAGATTGGGAATGAGCGTGGAGAAATCAGGTGAGGAGCCGTCAGGGAGAGATGGAGTGAAGGAGAGAGATAGACATGCTTCGACGGAGTTGCGGTCGAAAGTGTGGCCCGACGAGACGATGACAGGATCGAACATTAGAGTCCCTGTGATCGGACACAAGAATTCTTTGGGAGGAAGATCATGTTGTTCTTGTTGTTTTTCTTGTTGTTGAGGCTGATGATGCTTCTTGGTGTGGGTAGGAGACCAGTGAAATGCGAATCTCCACCTTTGTTTCCCGGCATTACCCATGTCGGAGCACACACTAGAAAAACCGTTAAACTATTTTGCCGGCTGCTTTACTACTATCTTGTCATTATGAAAGTGAGGAGGAGGTGCAAGAACTCAAGGATGTGTGTTCTTCAAGGCTTTAAGTTAGGGTTAATTATTGATGGCTGGCTTGTGGCTCGATGACAAAAGCTTTGATGGCTTCGTCTAAAAATTCCCAAACTCCCTGCTTTACTACTCTAATTATCATTTCAACCCCATGAAAAGGTCGAAGAGGTTTAGTGGGATTTAGCTTTTTTGACTTTCTTGTCTTTATAACACACCTAAAGCTGTGAGGTTGTGTACAGCCAAACGAAAAATCTCGCAATTCACTGGGCCTCTCCATTGTATCCAACCGAGATCGTAAAATTTGTATTTGGGCTGAATCGAAAATTTGGAACTTGGGCTCATTTGTTAAATTTGGATGGTTTTTTCTGGATGACTTAAATTTCTAATGATGAGTTAATCTGAATGGTGTCGTTTGTTATTTTTTTTTCTAACATATCTGGATGACTACGAATTACTGTTAAATATATTATTTTATTAAATAACCAGTAATATTATGTATTTTATATCTTTTTATATAATTTTAAAACAAACTAATATATAATTGTTGAAATTTTAAATTAATTTATAACTCTTAATTTGATATTATAAAATTAAATTTTATTATATTCTTGATGGGAAATAGAACTTGAATCATATAATGAATTTTTTTTCATATATTTCAAATATTTAATTTTAAAATACTAATGTTAATTTTTTTTTCATAATTGGCTCATTAACATATATTTAAAAGTGAAATTCCTAAATGTTAAAATTTTCAATATTTCAAATTTATAAAATAATTAAATATAAATATATAAAATAATTAAAAAATTTGATATTATTAAGAGATCATTTGTCAAATCTGAATAATATAATAAAAGATAGATTAATCAATTTTTTTTAATTTCTTAAAAGTTAATTTCTTAAAAGGATGATGCATTAGACATGCTTCTGAATGACACCCGCTACATTTTTCAGGGTGAGTCGTCCAAGGATTTTTGGTATCGTCCAGCTACAAGAAACAATTGCCAAACAATCTTAACGAAAGAGAATGTATGGTTCAGTTGTTTTGGTTTCATTCACCTATTAACAAATGACCCCTTATTTAAAAGATTATGTTCTGGTTATGGTCCAACCGAACAAAACTAATTATTAAACTCATTTATTTTATTTTATTTTATTTCAAGTTAATTTGATTTAATTAAACAAATTAATGTTGAAGGAACTGAAATCTTCAACGAGGTCGATATAGGGGTATAGACGGAGTGAAAAATACTTTATATGTTTATTAGTGATGATATTTGGTTAAATTTAGAGCTACAAAGATAAAAGAGAAACGCATATTCAAAATATGAGATTGAGCAGGTAGAATGGGCAACGAGAACAAATATTTTTGATATTTTTAAACTGAACCTCTTTCATAATGAGTTAGACTCAATGGAGACCAAAAATTTTATTATTATAGAGTAATTAATTAATATTATTAAAACATAATTAGATAATTTGGAGCATATGAATTTTTTAATAATCGAATTTAATGTATTACAATATTTAGTAAGAGATTTTTCATATATCTTTATTACATATTAGAGATTATCTATAATATTAATAAAATTTTAATAGAGAATCTAATAACAAATTTTGGAAAATAATAAATCTATAATTTATTATTTATTACATCAGATATGATTGGGAGATTCCTTAAGATGTTCATGGGAGATTCTTTAAGTTGTTCGTGAAGAGATTGTTAAAATAATATTTAAAATAATCTTTACTATAATCTTTATTATAGTGAGTTCTTAAACTTCCTTATTAAAGATTCTTTAAGGCATTCTCAATAGTGTTCTTTAATGTGAACTATTAATATAAAATTTATAAAGAGATAAAAATTCTTCATAATGAAATACATAAAATATAAAAAATCACTATTCTTAGAATTTGTTTTATTTAGTAACAACCATTCCATTGATGAAGAATCATTTTTCCACTGTATATTCATGCAACAAATAATAATTTAATATTTTTTCTCCACTGTTCTTCTTATTAATAAATCAAATCGATGTTGGATTTTGAATCGATTAGTGATATAGTTTAAATTAATTAGATAATGTTTTATAGAATTTTTGAATTCTGTTTCAAAAAAATATTTTGATGATATAAAGATAGTAGAACTCTAAGAGAATCACTAATGTAATATATAGTAATATATTAATTGTAGAATTTTTAATTTATGTTAATAGTGCACCCAATCTTCATACAATCTATTTAATAATGGTAAGAAATAATGTAAAATATGTAACATTGACCATGTATCATTAATGGTAATATTTCTAAGATCTCAACATATATGGAAACAATCTGAATAGTATATTATATAGCATTGTAACGGTGAATTTAATGGCAACAAAGATTCAATCTTTTTAATTATGGAAATACAATTAACAAAATCGTATGACTGATATGTATATAACGATAATTACAGTATGTTAGTTAGATCAGTAATATCATCAGATTGGAATCAATTAAAGGGAGTAAATTATATTCATTATCTCCGTAATAAAGGAAAGTTATGTAATAATTCTGCACTCGATACACTTAAGGATACGTATAAAATATTTAATAGTGCAAAACATTCCATGTACTACCCTTATACATAAATTGATTGTATTTATACAGTATGGAGTATATCACATCTGATCACAAGATCAAAACTAATCCAACGGCTGGATATCACGTCTCTCATGTCTCTCGCTAAGGCTCCGTCTCTTTTGAACCTCCCCCTATATATATATATATATATATATATATATATAAGCAAACCCGAACCTGAGCTTATGTTATTCATAAGACTCGAACTCAGGACCTCTACGATAGAGATACATCACTAAAACCACTTGAACTGCACAAACAATTAATTTGTTATTCAAAAGCATTAAGCACACACTTTAAAACTTTTGTATTTATATTCATTTCAATATCTTATTTATTTGAGATAAGTTATTATTTCAGTTAAGTCTCATATATTGTTTACATGATAGATTAATTTCTATAATTTAATTATTTACGTTCAATATCTTATTTATTTGAGATAAGTTTTTATTTCAATTAAGTCTCATATATTGTTTACATGATAGATTAATATCTATAAATTAATTATTTGCGTAAATAAATTTAGAATTGAAAAAGAATATGGCGCGATACGGTGAAAACTAATATCTGATTAAACGGGACTAGAACAAGAATAGTTTTTCATAATTCAAAATATCGAATATATGACTTGATCTTTAACAATTGAACATGATATGTCACATTGATCACTCCTGATAAATACGAATATCAAAATATTTAAAAATGTGTGTTTGCACAAAGCTAAAAAAGTAACTGCACGACTAATTGAACTAAATATTTCATGGTTTTATGAACTTCATGATGCCTAACTCATATCTACTCTCTTTTTGCTATTTGAAATTCCATAAAATCATTTGTTTGGGATCTGGTTTATAACGATTACATGAAAAATCATTAAAATCTTAATCGACATGCTCAAAAAATTAATTATAAAAAATTAAAATTTTAATTTTCTAATATTTTTAAATTAACAATAAAAATATAATACGCCGAAGTACTATATAATTGATATGAAAAATAAAAAGATAAGACACATCAAAGGTGTCAGAAATTTTTGGGGTGCAATTATACGGTTAGTAGTTCAATTGATACTTTTATAATAAAATAAAGTATGTGTATTTTTACATACAACATATGTTTCAATTTCTATTTATACAAAATGTGTGCAGCATATGCTAAAAAGAATGTGTTGATGATCTGCTCCATCATGTATCACTTTAACAATTATGCAAACGTACGCTCAAAAAAGAAGAAATAAATGTAAGGCAACGCGGACCACACATCTTCATTTAATCGTCATTTAGGATATCGTAATTCACATATCAAGAACAAGTTTTCATCAAAATCATGGTATATTGGTTGAAATAATTTAATAATTTTTACAATAAATTACAAATACTTTTAATGAGGTATAATGTATTACAATCTAAAATTTCAGTATTAGTTTCGAATATAATTTTGAACATAGATAATATGATAATGGTCTCTATATCCCAACGAATTTGAATATAGAAATATCAGTTCAAATGTAGTTTTTGATCCATAATTTTTTTTTAAAAAAATATACTCCCTTCGTCCCATTTTAAGTGACCTTATTTGCCTTTCACGGAGATTAAGAAAAATGTAGTAAAAAAAGAGTAAATTTAGTTGGAAAGTGAGTAAAGTGGTGGAATATATCAAAATTTAATAATAGATTTGAGATAGTGGAGGTAAGTAGTGAGTGTAATAGTGTTTATTTAATAAAAAAAGAGTATAAAATGGAGAAGTAGTGGGTGTAATAGTGAAAAGTAGTATTTAAAAATAATAAGTATAATAAGTTCATTATTTCAGAGATGTCCAAAAAGAAATAAGGGTCATATAAAATGGGACGGAGGGAATAGTACTTATTATTACTATTAATGCTATTAGGTTGCAAATATTACATATTTCATATTTACATATTTTGTCAAAAAATAAAACGTAATAGTTACGCTCGAAACAATATGACACACGGATATTATTTAAAACACAATACAAACTCAAGGCCCGTACGAGAACAATATGATGACACATGAAATCATGAATATTATTTAAAATACAGCAAAAACTAGAGGCGGTGCCTCGCACGGGCTTTTATGCTAGTTAGATACACATATTTCATCAGTAGAAATAGTGTAAAGTTATTTTATTAGGGATGATATGTTAGGAGTTGTCCACATCGATTGTGGGAGGGGAAGAAAGTTAAAATATAAGCTGCCTGAACAACTCCACTAATACAATATTGTACTATGTCGGAGCAACTCTGATGATCGGTATCTTTATAGTATTAATTTTCAAAAAAAGTCAAATAATTGGTATCTCAGATAAATTTTTATTCTGGGACCACACAGAACATTTTATTCCTTGTTAAAATGACAAACAAAATTCACAGTTTTGGTATGGACTCATTTATCATATTATTTGACATTTCGTTTACATCTCAAAATTCCAATGACTTAATTACCAAAAAAACTATATAACTATCGTGTTTTTTTCAATTTAACCATAATAGTATATTTGTTGCAAGATAATGCAAGTAACTTTAAAAAAATTTATTTTAAAAACCCAATCTCACTAGTTCATAACCATGGTTAAGTTAAAATTAGGATGTATGCCACGCATATTATCAAGTTATTAATTAAATTGTTTGGTACATGGGTTTTATTAATACTTTTACTATTTCATTAAGGGTCAAAATCCTAATTCACAATCTACACAGCATACTAAAACTTATGTTCAAAGGCGACGATGTTAGGGTGATTTTTTGAAACCATCGTCTATAAGATACCGTATATCGATTATTTTTCATGCGATTTATATTAATTTATATCAAATTGATAATTTTATTTAAGGAAAAAAAATAGATTTTTCCGCCATCAAACTTATTGTGATTTAGAAACTTAGCACTAAACTATGATTTTTTTTGTCACTGATGTTAGGTTCAGATTTTTTTGGTAACTTATGTTAGATCTGGATTTGATTATTAACACTATATTATTCTTTTTAGCATTATTAAAATATTGTGTTAGTTTGCAATATTTTGGTGATCTGAAAACGAGAGTTTGACACGCATTTTAATACTTCTAAGAAATTTAGTTTCATAAATTATTTTATTATTTTTTCTAAATAAAAAAATTTCATTTGAATTTTTATACACAAAAAGAAAATGTAAATATAGATGACTTTTTATGTATGTATAATAAATTATATAAAATTTTAAAATTAAATTAAAAAAACTGATGTCTTGTGCTGCAGGTGACATTCATGTCAGTTATGAAGTAACCATGGTTAGAGATTCATTAAAATTGGGTTATGTCAAATTGATTTTGTATTACTTAGTTGCATTATTCTGCAACAAAAACAGTTTTATGGTTAAAATGAAAAAATCACATAAGTTTAATAGTTTTTTTGGTAATTAAGTCAATTCGAATAAAATGTTATCTATGAAGTCAAGTTTTATTAGTTATTACTAGCAATCTATAATAGGTTTACAAGTTTTTCCCAATGTGTTTGTGCGACTCTGCAGAGACTGATTTCCTGTTGAAAATCATTGATGAATTTGACAAAGAATGAAGGGTCAAAATCAGATAACGTGTAAAAGTATTATAGTACAGGACATTTATGCCACGATATTAATGCATTCTGAGATAAATTTCGTTTTACGATTGTTATATATGTATCCCGTTTAAAACATGGAAAGGTGGATAAGAAAACAACTTTCATAACGACTGCGATTATTCATATATGAGATTTACTGTAGTAATAAAGAATAGCGCAATAAATTCCAGCTCGTTAGTACTCCCTCCGCGTCAAAAAAACCTTTCTCGTTTAATATGTCGGGATTGTTCATGACATGAGACAAATTATTAATTTACGTCTGATTTATAAGACTAAATATAATCATGATTGATCTCGTTGGTTTCGTATTTATGAGTAATTTAACACGGTGAAATTTTTATATTTAATACTGATATGAAATTAAAATATTAATGATAAAAAATGTGTGTTAATAAACATGAAAAAAGCAAACTAGAAAAAATATTTTGGGACGGAGGAAGTAACGAATAGTCAATCTTACAACGTTAATTAATTGATTCATTCACACTCACGATAAGGTCCCGTTCCTACGTACAGTTATAAATACCTTGTGCTTCCTTTACCTCTTCATTCCATTTTTGTATCTCATGGCGATCTCCAAGAATTTTCCTGCTTCCACTCTTCTTCTTATTATTTCTTTTCTTGTAATTCTGCAGCTTCATTACAGTGATGAAATATCGGTACACATCCCTGTTTCTAGTTACATCTTTACAATATTCAGTGCTAAAATGTCCCACTAATTTTTATCCAAGACTGGTATATGTTTCGATATTTATTTTTCGACATTAATCTTTTATCATATATCTTCTTTGAATTCTGTCTAGATGAACGCTGAAGGCTTTGAGAGTTCTCCGGCATCCGCACCAGCACCAACACCAATCCCCTCAAGCCCTCTGTCCCCCAAAATAGGTACGTACAATCATCTGTGAGATGCGTGTTTGTGTGCAAGTTCAAATAGACGTACGTGTTACGTGACCAGTTCTCCTCCTAATATCTTCGAGATTTTAATAGAAATGATTATTTACAGATTGCGGCGAGAGATGCTCAGAAAGATGCAAGTTGTCATCAAGGCCTAATCTGTGTCATAGAGCGTGCGGGACTTGTTGCGCCCGTTGCAACTGCGTGCCTCCGGGCACTGCGGGCAATCAAGAGGTCTGCCCTTGCTACGCTAACATGACGACTCATGGTGGCCGAAAGAAGTGCCCTTAATTTACAATTCTGCCATATGTATGTGTCGTGTTATTCACTCAGCAAAATGTTTGTGCAGTACGAAAATAGACTTCATTCTATTTGTTGTTTAACAGATATAATTGCTTCTTTGTTATTTATCCTTCAATATAAATGAATGATGTTGAACACCAGTGTCTCGTATTTGTTTTTGTCTTTTTTTAAATCTAAATTCTTGTAATTGTTTTCTATGGGATATTTCTTAGTTTGTTGATAGAGCCTACAAGAACAAATCAAGGACATAGCAAAACGATATATTTGAAGAGAAGAACAAAAAACTTAAACAAATCCTTCATTAAATTTGTAACAGCAACACGAGGAGAAGAACAAAAATTGGAAGCAGAATATCTACTCCTTCCGAGTTTTTTTGAAACCAAACGGATGAGAAAAGCATCAGATCAAAGTAAAAAGGTCATTTCACAAAAAAGTCTTCTGGATTCCTGTTACTCCCTCTGTTTTTTTTATATGACAGTTATGACTTTTATTCTAAAAAAAATAAATTAAACAATAATATTTTTACACTATCCGATCAAAGCACTTAAAAGTGTGTGTCAAAAGTCAAAACGTCATATAAAAAAAACAAAAAGAGTAAAAAAGAATATTGGAGAGGGAAAATATGTTACTCCTATTCATTACCAGCTGTCAATTTACAGGTGGCATAGAATATTCATTGAAACAATAATATCAAATTCGTAACTAAAATATTCATTGTTAAAGATATCATAAAAGCATCTCTCGCAGAATTCTAAGAAGTCGTTTGGTCCGTGAGTTTCTAGAATCACGCATGGGGTTTGTCCATTCCAAACCAATATCTAGTGTTTGGTTGAGAAAAATAAAATCTGAAACCCATACCTCAAACCTCCAAAGTATGGGTTTTTGATACCTAAGTAGGGAGGTGGGTATGAGATGGAGGTATGAGATATATTTAATTTTTATTTTTTTGTCTCTCTTTAAGTAATGATATATCAATGTTTGATACAAAATTAAATCAATGATGCAAAAATATATGTCAATAATAATTTTATTAATATTTTTAATTAATATATATTAATAACTTATTTTTTTATAAAAATTGTATATATTGATTCTGGCACTCAACCAATCACATGATATCAGATATAATACCTCAAACTCATACCAGCTTAACCTGATTCCTCATTCCAACCCGATACCACTCCTCGGACCAAACGGCCCCTAAGGGGTTCTCTAAATATGTAGTATGTACTCCCTCCATCCCAAATTAGATGAGCTCGTTGACTTCGGGCACGCACTTTAAAGTTCATTGACCGCATAGCTATATTACTTATTTTTAAAATTTTATTTTTGCAAATAAAAATTTAAATATGAAATTTTCGTTTACAAAAAAAAATTAAGAAAATAAATTTCGGAACGAGACGGTCAATGCACCTTAAGTTACGTGCTCAAAGTCAAATAACTCATCTAATTTGGGATGGAGGGAGTATATTTTAAAGGATTACTACATTTTGTTGAATAGGAACTCCAACAGCATTTCTTATTTACTCCCTCCATCCCATTTTAGTTGTCACATTTGGTTTTGTGCCGGTCAAAGTGATCAAAGTTTGACTGAAATTTATTAATATTTTATCAATTAAAAAAAATATATCACCGCAAAATTTTTTAATTCTATTTTAAAATGTAATTTTCGATTTTTTAAAATAATGAAAGAGTGACTTATAATCTTTGGTCAAAAATTAGTCAATTTGAACAACAAAAATAGAATCGTGACAACTAAAATGGGACGGAGGGAGTACATTGTTTGTAGTTATTATAACAATATTCAACTTGAGCACGGTTGGATAGCTCAGGTGTTAAGAGTTTATCTTATGTCGTCTAAACTGTTGAAGATGATCTAATATTATATTTAATGAATCTATTAATAACATATTCTATTTTAAATACATGTACCATTTTAAATTAAAATACAATTTTTAATATGAAACCATTTTCGGAACCAAAATGTATACGGAAAAAGGATAAAATATTAAATATAAAACTTATCCTAAATTATAATAGTCGAGCATAGAGCTAGCATAATTTATAGTCCATATGTTAGATATAATATCAAAAGACTTGAATATATTGGTTCTTATCGATAATATATTAAATTTTATTTCTATAATATTATATATTTAAAACATAAATAAAAATAAATCCTGACAGAAAATCCGATTATGGTGTTAGATATAATACTAAAAGAATATTAATAAGCTCAATTCTCATGAACAACATATTAAATTTTAAATTTTGTAATACTATATATTATAAATATATTAAAATCCTACAGTTATATATATTCTGTTTTAAAATTGTTAAATATACATATATAATTGAAATTACAGAATAAAAAAAAATTATAATTAATACTGTAAATAACACGAGATTATTTCTCTCAGAAATCCATGCACAAACATTGATGTAAAAATAAACAGCGGGACAATGTAAGGAACGACGTTCAAACAAAGCAAAGCGTGTGGAGTTTCCTTCTAAGAAAGAACTCTCTAGACGCAGTTTTTGGATTCCTCTCCAAGCCACCCCATCCCTGTGTATATATACATATTCCTGCCCTGCCCCAAACATCAACAAATATTTCATCAAAAATCTCAACTTAGCAGCTCTGATTATAATCTTTCTTCTTACAACTAATTCGAAAATATGGCGGAATCAGGAACAGAAGCCTTTCCGGAACTGGGAGCGCATTGCCAGCACTCTGATTGCAATCAGCTCGATTTCCTTCCCTTCAAGTGTGATGCATGTCTTAAGGTCTTCTGTCTGGAACACAGAACTAGCAAATCGCATCAGTGTCCGAAGCCCGATCACAACAACAGAAGGGTGGTTGTTTGTGAGACTTGCTCCATGTCGATAGAGATCACGAATGGTGAAGACAATGAGAAGGCGATCCAGGAGAAACATGAGAGGTCAGGAGATTGTGACCCCAGCAAGAAGAAGAAGCCCACCTGTTCTGTCAAGAGGTGCAAGGAAATTTTGACCTTTTCTAATACTAGCACCTGCAAGACTTGCCAGACCAGAGTGTGTCTCAATCACCGGTTTCCAGCGGACCACGCCTGCAAAAACAGCAGTATTTCATCAGCCAGGGTTAGCCGCGAAACAAAAGAGAAGTTTTTGGTCGCGATGGCCTTGAGGAATGGTAAAAGCTGTGCAAATAAGGACGGTGGTTCTTTGTCTACTCCTAGGAATCCCTCTGTGAAAGCTTATTAAGATTTCTGTATTCCATATATACTTTGATAACTACCTTGTTTCAAGAATTGAAATCTATTGCAATCCCTGTGATTCTATTTCTAAAAAAAGTTATTTGGGCAGCAGATATGAAACAGATACGCCTCTTTTCTGTTCTGATTTCTAACAATGTAAACATTGCTAGCATAAATTTGCTCTTCACATATTTCCAACAACAGGCTAATAAAGAACTTATCACAAGTACCTAAATGTAAAAACCAAATACGCAGAAGTGGTTGATAGAAATTTTCTTCGTCTGTCACTTGTTCATATCGTGGTGTATTTATGCCTCTAGCAAACCTTTACAATCCAGATACTACGTACAACTTGCAATTGAGCTAATGTTTTCTCTTGGACCGGGGGAGCATAGCAACTAGCAAAGAGAATCATGTTTAATTGATCCCTGCAGATAAAGAAACCTTATAAGACAGCAGCTGCGATTTCTGTGAAAACCATAAAAAGGAACTTAAATAGCAATAACAAAAAAGAAAAGGAAAACAAGTTCACCATATAATCATCCAAAAAATAGCAGGGAAGCTGATAGCAAGATGTCCAAACTATGGGTGTTGTGCTCTCCAAACTTCCTTTAGGCATTAGTTTAGACTTGAGAGCCTTTCTGTGGCAGATCTTTCAGCAGATAATATACAACAGAGTACAAGTAATAGTAGCACTTATACTTTTGGGGACCCTGTAATCAACAGGATGCAACCTTTATTGCTTGAAACAACATAAGTGGACAGAGTTGAAGTGCGCCTATTTAGCACCTCCTGCCTCAGATAGCCTCATAAGGCAAGAGGTGGGCACCTCTTTGAAGACGAGACACTGTGCCTCAGCCCAAGCAAGGAAGTTGAGTCACTTGCTTAGGCGGATCAGAATGTGCCTAGACGTGTCTTTAATATTACCAGGGACTGAGGGCGTAATATATCTATATAAACATATAAACCCACACAAACACACACAAGCATAACATCTATCATGCTTGGCTTGGATTGGCTTGTTATAGAATCAATTCAAGATCTTGGGGATAGTTGTAAGCATGATTGGTATCAACCTTTTACCTAACAAATGTAAACTCTTTCTTATTCATCATGACATGTTTTACATTGTCATCTATTATAATAGACAGATATGAGGACCTGAAATCAGTATTGTTGTGGGTATCACATATCGTTTGTCGGATAGATTCTCTCATTGGGCACTCTACCTCTAAACTGTTTTATGTAACTCCAACCATCCATTAGATTGTTGCATACTGAGCTAAAAAGTTATATCTATCGCAACATCATTATTAGCATGAAAACTCTTCCAGGACTTCAACTTTGAGGTGCCAACTTTTTTTTTGGAGTTGGGTTGCCGGTGCTTAAACTTTAACTTTGCTGCAAGTTCTCACTAAAAATCTCTTAAAATTTTAAAATCAATGATTATTTTATCACAGTTCGAAATTTCCATTGCCTTGAACGAAACCATGGAGATTCGAGCTCATTGGGGTAAATTGTGGGGAGTTTTAGATTACAGACATGCTTAAACAACCAAACTTATAATCCAAAGATAATAATATGATAGTTAAAAAGGTTGCCAATTCCACCGTCCCATCGACAGCACAGACATTTTCCGTTGGCATAGTTGTAGGATGTATGTAAATTTCTGAGTTCAACATTACAGCGAGGCAACATGAAGACTATCATCATCAAAAGAGACAATGATGTTCTAATAATGCAATAACAAATATAAAGTGAAAGTGTCGATAAACAAACTTAAAGTAAAAGAATTCAGACAAGTGCAAATGAGCTTCAACCACTTTGCAATTCACTAAAAAAAAGAATATGTTAGGAGTAGGTGGGAATAGAAACGAACCTATATGTAGGAGAGAGTGGTGTTGCAGGAAGGGTAAGGAAAACAGAAGAGGCCAATCTCTCCATCTTCTTTTCTAGGGCTGTAAACATAGTCCAGACTCCATAGAGATGCTGAGCAATTTTCTCTCGACAACCGAACCGACCCTGATTAGAATTTCGGGTCAGAGTAAGGATCTTTTGTTTTTGTTTCTCCTTTCGATTCCAATGAGTCAATTGGGTCGACCAAGTTTAAAAAAAATATTTTATGTTTAAAGTAAAGAATTAGAGCATCTCCAATAAACTCTTTATTTGAGTTTTTAAATTAAAAAATAAAGAGTCATGCCAAATTTTGAGCTCCAATAGACTATTAGAGGTTCTTTAAAAACTTAAGAGTCTCTTCTCTCTCCTCAATTGTAGGAGCCTTTAGATAACTCTTAACTAATATTTTATTATAAGTTTGTTCCACTTATTCTCTTTCTTTCCACTTTCTTTTATCTTTTTATGAGTTCAATGTACCTTTAATAATATAAAAATAAATAAAGAGTGGATATAAAGAACATTGTTGGAGTACATGTATACTAAATTGCTAAGAGCTAATAATTTATATTATATTTAAGAGTGATTCTAAGAATTTATTGGAGATGCTTTTAGAGTAAAAGTGAGAAGTAAATAAGTTATCAGAGTGTTTGAAGAAGAAATCGAAGTTGTGAGAGAAAAGATAGCAAACGGATAAGAAAAGCAGAAGTCAGAAGCAGAAATAACTTCCGGTTCCCAATGACTTCATGCTAGAAATAGCTTCCGGTTCCCACACAGCCCCATGCTTTTCTACTCATTTTCTAGAGTGTTGGAGTATTGATGAGAGCATCTCCGGTGCGCGGCCGCTGCAAAGATGGACTAAATTGGATGTCATGAAAATCGCGAGATATTTTGTTCTTTCTTATAATAATAAATAATAATGATTATATTCATTGGTTATATACTTATATTTTAAAAACAATGTATTATTAAAATTTTAATAATACATATTATTAAAATAATGTATTATTAATATATGTATATTGTTATAAATAAAATATATATTATTTTAATATGATAATTGGTGACGTGATGTTTGCCACAATATTAAAATTAAAATTACAAACTTTTTAAGCGCAGTATGCTTTTGGAATGCGAGATTTTGAGTAAATTATAGATATATAATTGTTATCATGACAACTCATTTTTTAGTAAGAGAGATTTTATATAGTTGGAGTTGCTCTTACCTCTTTGTCGTTTATGTCAGCGTCTCGTAAAATATAGTTTCATAATTTTTTCTCGTATTTCTTCAAAAAAAATTAATATACATATTTAAAATTAAATTATCAAACTATATTTTATATGCATCTTAAAATACGTTTCAAACAGTGTCACAATTTTTTTCTAAGAAAATGAGAGGGGTCATAAAAGTATAAATTTTCAACCTAACCATAAATAATATCTTTTATTTTTAAATATGTTGTTTAATTTATTATTTTAAATAATTTAAAAATTATTACGAGTTAATTACTGACATATTTCAAATTCTAATAATCATCAAGCTCACTATTTTATTCAGTAGTTATGAAAGTTTATATTATACCATAATCTGACGTTATTTGATTCAAAAGAAGTAATTATGATATTATTTATATTTACGGATTAATTGTATAAGAATTTTAACATAAGTTTTTATAACAACAAAAAAATACATTTATTCAACACATCAAATACAAATTTGTACACATAAGTAGTTTTTTTTATTTATCGTTTATTTATCTAATTTACAACTTAATTATCCAGATTGGATAAATCAATCGAATCAAAGTCTTAATAATAGGAAAGTGTAAAACCGGTCCTGGTCCTGGTCTAGAGCAGTTCATATGAGACGAATGAGACGGCCGTGAGTGACCGTGACTGACCTTCTTTAAATCTTTACCATTGAAAATTACATTGTTCCCCCACACGCAAGACAAATCTCAGATCTTCCCTTTCTTCTTCTTTCTTGCATCAAGATCCAATCTTTCTTCATTCCCACCGAAAACCCATCCGAGATATATAATAAAAATGGGTGAATTATTGACATACACCATTGCAGGAGGAGGCTTCATTCTGATTGGTGGGTGGGAAGCCATTCTCTCCTCTTCTGAGACTCTCAAATCTCCTGATACTTCTGATGATTCATCGTCTAAATCACACTCCCTTACCTTCTTGTTCATCTCTCTCCTCTCTTTTTTCTTCATCGTCAACTCTTTTTTCTCCTTGTTTGATGCCCTCAATTTGGATGATCATACTGGCCTTGTTCTTCAATTAGAGGTAATTTCTATTGCTGCCCTTTTCTTGCTCTACTCTGTTTTGGGTTTCTTGAATCATGTTAAAAGAAGCCCCTTTTCGTTTCCTTTGCCATTGCTTAGTTTGCTTTGTTTGTTTGCGTTTGTGGAGGAGTTTATTATGTTTTATTTGCAAAAGAAAGACCCAATTGGTATTGAGAATAGGTACTTTGATCTTTTACTTGTGCCGATTAGTGTTTGTGTGTTTGCTACAATGCTTGAGCTTAAAAACCCCGATTCGGGTTTTCCACGGTTGGGGCGTGCCATTGGGTTGATTTTGCATGGAATGTGGTTTGTGCAAATGGGTATTTCGTTTTTTTCGGATTTGATTGTACATGGATGTAATTTGCATGAAAAGAGTAGAGGGAATTTTACGATTAGGTGTAAAGGACATCCGGAGTATCATCGAGGTAAGGCGATTGCCACACTTCAGTTTAATTGTCATCTTGCTTTGCTTGTGGCTTTTGTCGTGGGAGCTTATGCAGTTGTGTGTAAAAAGCATGGGGTGAGGAAGGAGTCTACTAGGTATAGACCGATAGGTGCTGAAATGTTGCAGATGGATAGTACTGCTCAGTTTACACTGGACTCTGATGATGAGGGTGATGAGATTGAGAATAAAATCAAGAATGATGCGATGGTACCGATGCACAAGGCTCTTACTGTGGTGCAGGACGTGGGTGCTAATGGTTATGGTTCTCGTCATTGAGGAGGTACACGCGATGTGTTTATATTGAATATAGAATATAAAATCTGTTATTTTATCAAAGGTTAGAAGAGAAGAATGTAACTAGAGTTGGAGTTGTATAAATTGTTAATTTTGTTATTCTTATTTTTGTTATGCACTATCCTAGTGTGATGTGGTAGTTATCAAATTTTCATCTTGTATGGGCTGATAACATCAATGGGTATTTAATTTGGCTTTTTTATCCCCTTCGTATAATTTAATAAAGCACATACTTGTTGGTTATGAAACTAGGACTTCTGTTATGTAACTGTTTGATTTGTCAATCAGATCTCTATCTAGCATTAACTACGTTGTACAATATTGTTTAATGATGATTTTGAAGGGTATATAATATGTAAAATATATAATCCCGTTAACCAAGATGTTCATAACTCATAACTGGGCACTAACGTTACATATTTAAGCAATGTAGTAGCTTCCTGAGTTTCTCTGAAGCCGAAGGCTTTTAAGGTGTGTGTATATACAACCTTATTGGGTCTATTTATCTATTTAATTAGAAGTAGGTCTTTGTATTGAATGTTTGATGCTCCACAACCTTTTTCATCTTAAAGCTCATGTCAGTAAGTTCACCCACTTTATAGTCAACTATCATATTTGATATGAGCACGATTGGATAGCCCAAGTGGTGGGTTTATCTTCTGTTGTCCCCGGAGATCCGGGTTCGACTCTGGCTCATCCGAATAGTATTAGAACAGATACTAATTTGTAAGGCATATAAGCCTCCATTGTCAAAAAAAAAAAAAAAAAAAAAAATCATATTTGAGATATCTGGTCACTCATTACTTCTTATTGGATCTCCCATATGTCGATGTAGATTGTAGTGAAATAATATTCCTCACATTATTTGATGTTGATGTTTAATTTATTTATAGCGAAGTTGACATATTTATGACTACTATTATGTTTCTGATAAGTCAAATGTATATGTACAAGGGTAGGGACGAGGAATTGAACCTATGACCTTTGTAATGGGAGGATTGCATTTGCCACTAGGCTAAACCCCCTAATGAAGTAGACAACGTTGATTTTTTAAAAGCTAAATTTGTGAAAAGCTCAGACATGGAGGTTAATGTAGGGTGTATGTTTTAGCTATATCCGTGATCAAGATTTTTACTCTGGGAATACTATTGTCCTTGTAATTGTTATGTTTTAATTTTTTGCATATTTGTTATGTAAATTATACTTTCAGAATTTACTTGGAAGTGGCCACCAACCCTTATCATTAGGGTGAGATACTTATATTACTTAAATCACATATCTATGTGATGCTTGTGCAGTTTAAATATTTTGTTGATCCGAGAATTTGATTGTTGAGTAAAGTACAGTAGTGCATTCCTGAAGTAGGCAGCTCTCTTTTCCTCTGTTTTCTTTGTGCTAAATTACAGGATTGGAAGCACTGCTTTAGATAAATGTTTCTTGGTTCCATATATATATATATATATACATGATGGTAATTTCAAGATGCAGAATAAAGACTCATTGCCGGACCTCGACAAAAGATTGCTAAGCTTGGTTAAACAGTACATGCATCTAGAGTTGATGTTAGTCAGGCCACATGAATGTTTGACTCATATCAGCCTTTATATTTCCTCTCAACCAAATAGCAGTTATGATAGTTTCCCATGTGTGACTGAGTAGTGTAGTGGAAGGCTAGTTTTGACCTTCTGTGTCAGGGTGATTGTACTATTTTTGTCTTTCAGTGCTATCTTTCCGAATCTGATTGACAAGCCACGAGTGTCATGTCTCCCGGTCTCTTAAAGGAAAAGGATTAACTATTTGTTGTGTTAGCTCAGGATTTCCTGGGGATGGAAAATATCTAGATTGTAGGGTTCATACAGCGAGGGTTGCAGTCTCAGATTTTATAATAGTACCTTGTGTGTGTGTGCGTGTTTGTTTTTTTTTTTTGGGGGGGGGGGGGGGGGGGGGGGGTTGTACTTTTTGAGGACCGTCTTCTCTGTCTCAAGGATCCGAGTGACTAAGCCGGAATTAACTGTGATGAAATTGGCAGTGTTATTGGGGGTATTCATGTGCGTGGAATTTTCCAAACATTTGACTAGACTAATAAAAAGGAGAACTGTGACTGTGACTCTGTGAGAGACAAATGTGTGGGTGTTTTTCCTTTGCCATAGAAGGCTCCTGGAGTCCTGTTTCTTTTCAGTAGTGTGTTGGTGTTTCTTTCTGGGAGTGTGGGTTAAGAACTTTGGGTTGTAATATAGTCGCGGGCCGCAGAAACAAGCAGGACTTACAGCTTAGGTAAACCGAAACAATTAGGAGCGGTGACATGCAGTTATATATAATCTAATATGGAATTGCTTGTCTTTGCCCATACTCAATAGATAGTCCCTCTTCTTCCTAAGCAGATCGAAAACGACGGGGAATCCTGGCCTTACGTATCAAGTAATTTATCTGCAAAGATAGAAGTGCGATGAAGGAGAAAGGAGAATTGGTCATCAGTTTCAAACGGGTATTCATCGCTTGTAGAATATAACCTCGCCCAAATTTAAGTTATCTAAAGTTCTAAACATTACTCAGAACTAGCAATTTAGTTAGATTTTAGAAGTTGATCATTACATACATGTCTTATACATGGGCTGATGGGCACCTCAAAGTGGTCATGGATTTAGGGTCCTACAACCCCTCAATCGAGCATTTTCATAAAACAACTTGTTCGTCTGTGTTTAAAATCATTTTTGATTTAAATTCAAAAAATATTTATTATATAATAAACTAAAAATGAGTTTAAAATTAAAAAGTAGATCATAAACTAACTTAAAACAAGAATTGTATTTTTTTTAAAACTGTATCTTACTTTATAATATTTTTATATAAAAATAATTTTACCATCCAAATAAATAATCTATCAAATTTGTTTTTATTATATTGTTTTTAATAACTCTTAAATTATTTGAAATTTGAAATTATCTAAATAAATAGTTTAAACTGTGAATCGGGCTCTTAATTTTCTCGTAAACCAATCTAAATCAACCCACACAAAAAAAACCCTATCTAAATCATCTGTAAATATATGACATATGGCGGGGATATGGAGTCTTTCGCTGAGAAAGTAGATCTGTGAGAAAAATCGGCTCGAGGCAAATACCATAATGCATTTCTTTTCTCTCTCTTTTTTTTTTCTCCGAACATGTATGATTTTCTTGTAGATGTTTTTGGCAATATACGAGTTTGCAGCCAAATGTCAATATATGACAAAATTATGCATTTTGTCATTCAAGATGCAACTTAAACTTTTTTGGAAAACGTAGAAAAAGGTCGATTTCAATCGTTGTAAAATTGCAGATAATATTCTTACCAATAAACTGCAGATATATTAATTTACCTCGTAAGTGCTGACTCTTGATCAAAATTACAATTTACCTTTACATTGTCACCATAAGTAAAAAAGAGAGTTCATCGAAATTTGCAAGACTAATTTGGCTGTGTGCTCTCTTTTAAGCATCAGGCAACAATATAGCAGCACACGTTGCAATCCGACTAGAAAATGGTTAATGAAATGATCCATCATCGCCTTAAACTTCTGCATAAATTAAAGCTTCTTCCTTGTTGAATTTACAAGGAGATCTAAGGTATGTTAAAAAAGGAAAAAAAAATAACAGAGCTGCATCTGCGGCTTGAGTAGTACGGAAATGGATGAGAACTCCGGGGGTCAAGTGTGAAGGAGTATTACAATACACCCTAACCTGCCTAAGAATTTTGGCTAGAAACTTGCCAACTAGCTCCATAACCCCCTTGGTGAAATCTTATCACCGTCTCTTCAACTTGTATTAGCGTCCGGGAGCGGGTGAGGTTCGAACCCATGAACCAAGGAACCTTAAAATCAGGGCAAGGCCCGGTTTCCACTGGGGCAGCTCTCTGAAGAGCTGGAGTTGAGAAACTAACTAGACAAAATCAGAGATTCAATGTACATAAATTAATGACGACTCAGATGTACATGAATCATAAAGCCAGATTCTTTGTTTCAGTTGCTTCATTCACCACATTTGCACACCAAAACCAATTACAACCGAGGATCTAGGGCTCAACTGAGATCTTCTGTATTAGAATGCACAGTGCGTTGGAGACATGTTGTCTATTAATTTGGGACGGTCTTTGAATGTATGAAACATCAGAACAAGGTTGATGTAGCGGATGTGAAAGTTCTGAGTCTGACCAACAGAAGATATGGGCACAAAAGGTTATTTGTCGTTTAACCCCTACCATTAACAGAAGCGAGTAGAAACTGCAAGCTATTCCTTTAGTTCCAATATAAAGCTAAGCAAAAGCAACTATCAAGTCCCTATCTCCATGACCATGAGCATGCCATCTAAGCTGGCGGCAATCTGACATCACCTAAAAGCTGCTAATCCAGGGTACAACTAATATTACATATTTGCTAATTCATACTTAGAAACACAACTCTGTAATTCTTCTTTAACCCATGTCACTTATAGTAACGTATATTTTATTTTCGTGGTGATTGGTAAGACTGGCAGGAGATGTAATTGTTTGAAAAGATAAAGGACAAGGAAGAAGCTGTTGAAGTATGGAAAAGCTGAGAACTTTGGAGGCCACCCGTGAGAGGAAGAACAACTTGGGAAAGAAACTTGAAAAACAGCGGAGATGGTGAAACTTACAGGGCAGAACCTCCTAGTTCTAATGTACTTAAATAAATCATTCCAGAATCTTTGTTTTAAGTTTTTATTCACCACATTCACCCCAAAACTAACTATGACCAAGAATGTATGGTTCAATTGAAAATTTTAGCTCTGAGTTTTCAACTAGATTGTGCAATGAGTGAGAGTTATATTTAATAGATTTCTGAGCATAATCAGTTGTAAAATTGTTTTAAATGGTATGTTAGTATGTCAAGAACTAAGACAACTCTGTATTATCTGGTCATGACGTACACATGGTCAATCAATTTTCAACAAATATATGTATGGATTTACGTAAGAGAATACAAGTCTGATGTAGCAGAAGAAAAAGTTAAGGCTAACTGCAGAGTATCATTTTAATCCTAACCGGAAAGAAACAAGAAAAAAGTAAACACCTCAATCTATGTCTTTTGGTCCAATATCAAGCTAAGCTAAAGCAACTATTACATTCCTATCTCAGTGAACTTTCCATCTGTTTTAACTACCATACCCCTAATATGTACAAATGTTCCTTAACAAATCTATTCAGGATTCAGTATTAAATGGAATAGATAGCATGGCAGGCAAATATACAAAGACATGTGCACGTAAAAACCTCCACCTAAGGAGCACAATATCCAGTATCATATAATCAAGGTGCATAGAACATAAATTTTAACGGAAAAAAACATAAAACTGAAACAAATACAACATGGGTTGCATAACTATTTCATTTAGAGAGTTGACGACAAGCAAATAGCTTGTGTGTCTTGAACTACAATTTTAAACATTTTACCCCAGGTAAAAGAAAACATGGGATGATGCAGAAAAAAGTTTACAGTTGGAACAGTTTATTTAAGTACGGGAAAAAACAATTAGCTAACGACCACACAACAATGGGAAACATATTAGACAAGTAATTAATTACTTGTCACATATTAATGACCGCTTGAGTGACTTGTTTGGGGGGCGAGGAAGCGGTGCCGGCCACATGGGAAGCACAACTGGGATCACCACACGCCAAGAGAGGTCTTCAACACCACCATCAACCTCACATGCGACATCCAACCGTTTAGCTCGAACATTATAAGTTACAATACAAGACCGTTCCACACAGCGCATATACACAACATTAGCATCAAATGGGTGGAATGACAGAGGAATAAAAGTTGCTGTTGGCAACAAGTTACTCAAACTCTCATCATCTGAGAATAGATCACTACGGGTTACCTGAAACTCCATAACCCACTCCCCTCTCTCATAATCTTCGAGCACCCACATGCTAAAACAGATGATTTCCGAGGGCTCCGGAGCTATTTCCAAATATCTCAGCTTTCCTTGACTAACATTGCATAACCGATACAGTCCGTCATGCTTCTCCTCATTATCAGTGTCACAGCCATCTGGAAACTGAATTAACCGGCATTGGTTACTATTCCCATATGGGTCGAAAGCTACCATCCCATGTTCGTGTACGAACCAATGCAATATCCCATTAAAATTGATGGGTCCAATGCCACGCCTGAGCAACCGAATCTTTCTGGGACAAACTAGCCTGTGAGCCGTCCACACACCAGTTTCGGAGGCAAACACCTCCAAATTGACAGAGAACGATTCCCCTAAAAGGCACTCCACACGGACAGCCCTATAGCTCATAACCATATTATTCTCATCGACCCTACTAACAAGCCCCTCACCAAAAAACACCGGGTGACGAATTAAAGCATTCTGCCTCCCCCTCGGAAGACTAACCCACTGCCTAGTCACCGGATCACAAACATAATAAACTAAAGGCCCCAACAAACAAAACATAACCAAACCATTACTCACCGCCAGGACCTTAAACTGGTCGGACATCTGCTGTTCCTCCAAACTGGACAGAAACAACACCGAAAACTCCCTCGAAACATAAACATCAGGCTTCAACCTTCTCAAAACCTCCTTAAACTCAGGCACATATACATAACGATAAAACAATCTAAAGGGTGAGGAAGCATTGAGCCTAGAAGACACATAAAACCTTGAAGACGAGGGATGCGAAATTAAATCCAACCAATTCTTACACACACACTTATATCTAAACAGGGATTTGACAGGCAACCTAATCAAGATCTCTAGCAAAGCAGACTCAGGAAAATTAGACAAATCATAAAACCAATCAAGATCCATAACAGACAATTCATTCTTGTCCTCGTCATTATCATCACCACTTAAAGTACCTGAATATGATGCAAAATAACGCCTGAACTCTTGTCTCCTCCTCCTTGATCTCCTCACTCTAGGCGGCGGTGGGGCGATTACTAAATCACGTGCGTCCATAACAATTGGGTCGTTGATTTCATTTGGGTGGTTGTGATTTTCTTCACCACCGTTAGCTCCGGCGGCTGCATCCATTTCTCTGAATTTTACACACAGACAAGACCCTAGGCTCGTATAAAATATCAGACAATGAGCTAGCTACTGTAACTCCAGTTAAAACTAAACCGTACTAAAGTGTATGTTGTTACTGCTTGTTACGGTGAATTTTGGAAACTACAGTATCTACACTTATCTACACTTACCTTGTTTTCTGTGGATTATCTGTGCAAGTAATAAATATTAAGATTTGTCAGCTTTTTTTCATTAAACTTACCCCAAGTGGATAAAGATTTTACTATGTCATTTCCTTTTTTTTCTTTTGGTGTGGAAGGAAAATCATGATACATTTACTTAGCACTGTATCTTTTTTTATATATTTATTTTGAAAATAAATATTATCATTATTTAAATATTTAATTTTTTGTAAATATTATTGTATATTTTAAGTTAACTACTTATTTGGAAAGTCTCAATCTATTTAAATTTTGAGTCAATATATATTTTTACATGTGCATATAAAATATTATAGTCATCCAAGTACAAATATTTAATTAAAATATTATATAAATTGATTTATATTATATTTTAGTAAACCTCAAAATTAAAGTAACTGATACACATTGTAGTGTAAATTTCTGTTTGTCAAAATTTTTATAAAAAAATTATCTCCTCTGTTTCCATCATTCTTTTTAGACCTTTTTTTAGAAGCCTCTTCCATTTTTTTTAATTTCAAAATTTATCAAAAATAGTGAAATTTTATAATTCAAAAATAGTGAAATTTATGATGCAAGAATTAAGTACATCAACTATATTACTCAGTTATATTCATTTAAATCTCAAAGTGCTCACTGAAATGAAGGGCTGGTATCAAATTAGTCATCAAACTTAACTGGGTATCACTTGAATCATTAAAGTCAAAATAAATATCAAATATATACCTCAAATATGTGCTCCAGAACTAAAAATTATATCTACGGAGTTCTATACATTTTTCTTGAATGCTACTACAAGCAAATGAAAAGTTATGAATTCTAGTATTTTAAATAATACAATGAGATTTTTAAAAAAATTTCTACTATTTAATTTTAATTTTGTAGTTATTTTTTAATTTAAATGAAAACAATTAGTAGATCACATTTTAAAAATATCATTATATTATCTAAAATACTAAAATTCATAACTTTTCATTTGGTTGTGGTAGCATTCAAGAAAAATATATAGAACTCTGTAGATATATTTTTTAGTTCTCGAGCACATATTTGAGGTATATATTTGATATGTATTTTGACTTTAGTGATTCAAGTGATACCCCGTTAAGTTTGATGACTGATTTTGATACCAGCCCTTCACTTCAGTGAGCATTTTGAGATTTAACCTTTTTATACATTGAATATCTAATGTCCCATCACTATAACCATTTTTATATTTTTTTCACTATTTTATAATTTTTATTAATAAAAGGAATATAAAACTAATTCTTATACTCTTATATAATGTTATTTCCACCAATTTACCTCATATTGTAAGTTTTTGTTTATTAGTAATTTTTCTAGAAATTACAAAACTGATTCTTATATTCTTATAAATAGAAAATGTTTAGACCATTTTTAATGGGTGTCACTCCTTAACTACTCCTTAATTGTATCTCATAAGATTTAGGAATTGTGCTACACAAACTCAACTACAACCATTCCTTTCTTGTTTATATTTTTCAGGCGAGAGAAATTGAAATTCTTGTATAAGGAAATCAAGCTATGCATGCTTTATGGACCGAAAGAAACAATAGGAAGCATGTTCATCTTCGTTTTTTACGCGAGATCATGGTAATTGTACGCAGCAAGCTGCATTCTTGATTCTTGTTTTAAATGGGTTTCAAAGAGATGGAGTTCTCAGGGCTCTACTGACTACAAGAATTTTCGCAAGCTGCAACAACAATTTCCGTCGGCAAATCACAAGTTCTGTCGGTAATCGAGAGTTGCGACGGAAATTGCTACAGAATATTCCGTCGCATAAATCACCGTAGGGAACGTATTACAACAGTTTTTTTCCGTTGGCATATTTGTGCGACGAATCAGCAACGGTCAACAACGGAAGTCTAGTTGGATTTTACACTTTCATGTACCTAAAATACCAACAGAATATCCGTCGCTAATCTTGCAACAGCTAATTACGATAGTAATTTCCGTCGGGAATTAGTGAAATTTAACAACGGTTAATAATAACGGAAAATTTTATGTCGGGAGCTATAAAAACAATAACAACATAATTTTTTGTCACAAATATAACAATAATTAATAACAACATAGATTTCCGTTGCTAATTTAGCGTTATTTGACAACTAAATACCAACAAAATTCCGTCAATACCTATTTTATTCTAATTTACTATAAACAAATTGACCAATCAAAATAAAATCAAAGCAACACAAGTCACCGCAAATAATTGAACCAAACACAATATTGTCAATAAATTCTTTAACCATTACAATTAACCAATTAACTGGTTAGGATGACTTAAGATTCCGAGTTTGAATATACGGTTGCAAGATACAGTTTGCCTGCTTTAAGTTAATATTACAATAAAAATCCATTGCTAACTCCGTCGGTATATATAAGCGGGAAAATTTTGCCGCGAAATTTACCGACAAGTGTATTCCGTTGCAATTTCCGTCACCAAATCCGTCACAATTTTGTTGGAACGGCTGCTTTATTCTGTTGGTAAACTTTCGTCGCTAAACCATTAGGAAAACGTTGTGAGTTTCGTTGTCAAAATTTCCCCAACAAGTCGTTATTCCGTCGGTATCTAACGACGGAAATATTTCCGTTGCCAAATTCCGTTGCAAGACTCGAAAATTCTAGTAGTGGATCTGATTTTGCTCATTTATCTAATGTTTTTGTTATGGGTATATCCATTTTCTATTTTTTCTGGTCTTCTTTGGAGAAAAGTTCTAGATATCACAAAACATATAAGTAAGACTCGTAATAATAAAATTGCAACAAGTGGATTCAAATAGTATTTTTTCTAAATGATATAGTGTTTCTAATTTTTGAAAGAAAACGCTAGATCATGTGGCGTTTAAGTTTTTAACTTCAGCAAAACGCTAAACAAATTAGCGTTTATCTTATAAACCTAAGAGACCCCGCACGAAGTGCGTTTTCGATTAATATTAAAAACGCTACACGATATAGTGTATAAGTGATATTCGAGCCATTATTTCAGATGATGATGTTTAAAACATTAATGTTCCAAATTATGATAATGAGAAACAACATTCCCTCGTATTGATTTTTGAGACAATTTTATTTTACAAGACACTACTGTTTATGACACATCATCTTCCATTATCTTCAATTATTATATTTATCAATTAGATATCATTTTATCAGTCAATCCTTTTTATTATTTAAAACACACAAGATATAAAAGGGAAAAAAAATAAGGATCACGGTCTCGAAGAATCCTGGTCCAAAAAAAATCTGGTCAATGGGCCTGTCTAGGGTAATTAAGAACTTACTAAAAGTTTATTATTAAAAAATATGTATTTTTAATAAATGTTAAAGAGATGTTTCATATTCATTATTATGACAAAATGATAAAACCTACTCCCTCCATCCCATTCAATTGTACACGTTTCATTTTCACTACTCGACACACATTTTAAGAGTCTTATAAAATATAGTTCGTTTAAAATTCCTTTTATTATAAAAATATAAACGTTATACTTTTATACGGAAAAATAAAATCTTGACAATAAGTTGCAAAACTATACTTTTATGTCCCCGTCCACCAGTACATAGTATTAGGTAGGACGGAGGGAGTACTTTTAAAAAATATCGTAAAATTTAATATATTTTTCTTCAAAAATAAACCCTGAAAAATAAAATTAGCAAGATGAATCTACATCGAAATGATCAACAAGACAACCACCCAAAGGTGGGAGCCACGACGGGCAGCTGTCTGTTCCTGGAAAAAGATATAAAGTGAAAAGACAAGGAAGAAAACGATGCTCTGGGGTTTCCTTTCTCTTCAGGTGCTTGCCGTGCCGTAACACAAATCCTAGATTACTTCAACATCAAGTCTATTCACTCTCTGTCTCCTACAACCTAATACCACTCAATCAATTACTGTTCCACTGCCATCGTCACTTCTCTTCACTTTCCAATTTTAACTCCTTCATGTGTATGTTCCTTATCTCTGTCTATATTTATCTTGTTTTTTTCGATTTTCAGCGGATATTCCTCGTTGCCAAAGGTCGTTATTTAGTCTTTAAATTTCTTGTAATTGATCGTACTCGATAAAATTATGTTCGATCTTTTATGTGATACACTGCACTGCAGTTATGTGGATTGATATTTGTATCCTGTTAACTAGATTCATTCATTTGTTTCACATTGTGATTGATTTGCCCTAATTTTTTGTCTTCTTGTGCTTGCTTGTGTTGAACTGACTGGAATTTTGGAATGTTGATGCTTAGGGAAGTGATTACTAGCACTGTTAATTTCAGCTTAAAATGTGTGAAATATTTCTGAGATTTGATGTATAATATTTGGACATTTATGCTTCAGCTTGGTGATTTTTTGAGTAGAACGATAATTTCACATATTGGGGATTCGAGGCTATTCTGTAATACTGATTTCCTTACTTAGGAGCCACTTTTGTGCTGTTATATTTGAGTTCTTGAAAATAAGGTTGCTAATGCTGTATCTAGGCCATTGTTTCTGGAAACTTAGTATTACAATGTAATTTGCTATTAGTGTAATTAACAGTAATAACGTCATACACGGGCTACTGGTTTTAACATGTGCATAGCAATCAAATGATTTATAACATTGTTAGTCTGTACAAGTTTGATGCCTTTAGTTCAGATGATTCATATCATAACACATCATTGTTTGTTTGTACAAGTTTAACGTTATTAGTTTTGCAGATTAGTAAATGCAGAGGTTTTTTGAACTTCATTCTTTGATGAAATGAAATATATTAAATTCTAAAATGATGATTGTTGATTGTTCAGATTGTGACGCTGGATGAATGAGCTTTCTACCTTGTGGTATTAATATTACTTGGCGAAGTACCATTTAGATTAACAAGTGCCAGCTTTCTGAAACGAGGACATTAAAAGGCATTCGAGTCTGGTAGTTCATATGTCATTTAATAACCATGAGTACAAGTGAAAGGTAGATCTGCTCTATTGCATCAAAGTAGAGTCTGGGAGAACTTCTCCTGATTAAAGAATCAAAGTTTATCCTAATTATAATTTAATCCATTAATATGTTATAAATCTTTCAGGACTAGCGAGTACATCTTTAGAAATGGTGATGTCTATTTAGGTAATTTTAAAGGTGTGCTGCCACATGGCAGTGGTAAATATACTTGGTTTGATGGAACAGTTTATGAGGGGGATTGGGAAGAAGGAAAAATGACTGGGAAAGGAAAGATTTCGTGGAATTCGGGAGCAGCTTATGTGGGTGAGTTTTCAGGTGGTTACCTTCATGGTTTTGGTACCCTCACTAATCCAAACGGATCTGTATATAGAGGTTCGTGGAGGTTGAACATTCAGTATGGATTTGGAAAGAAACAATATCAGAATTTAGATTACTATGAAGGTTTATGGAAAGAGGGAGTGCATGAAGGCAGTGGTAGTTATGTTTGGTCTAACGGTAACATGTACATTGGATCATGGAAATCTGGGAAAATTTGTGGTAGAGGTGTTATTAAATGGTCGGATGGTGATCTTTTTGATGGTTTCTGGCTGAATGGTTTAAGGCATGGGTCAGGATATTACAGGTTTGCTGATGGAAGTTATTATTTTGGGACATGGACCAAAGGCCTTAAGGATGGACGCGGAACATACTATCCTACTGGGAGCAAGAGTCCAGATATAAAGAATTGGTGTAGCTTTAACATACATAAGGTTGATAGGGAGGGGGTTTTGTCTCGTAGTTTGTCAGTGGGTCTAGAGGAGAGCAAAGTTATTAAACCTAGTTTTAAGCGTAGTTTATCCGAGAGGATCTCCTTCACTAAATATGTCAGAGGTTCTGGTCGTATATCCAGTAAGAGTATATCTTTGGATGAAGACTGGAGTCTTAACAATACTACTATAGATTTTGCAACTTGTGATATGTCCTGCATGCTATCTCACTCATCTGGTGAAGGTCGTAAATGTACGCAGGACAATGATGTTGTAGCTTATGAAAGAGAATATATGCAAGGAATTCTGATCAAAGAAAGGATAATGAATAAAGCAGGACCCTCTGGAAAAAGTAGAAAGCGGTGTAAAGGAAAGGAAGCAACAAAGAAGTCATGTCTGAATATATCTAAAGGCAATCGAAGCTACTTCTTGATGCTCAACTTGCAACTTGGCATCCGGTAAACTAATTAAAGTTTTAGTTTCTTAGTGTTCCTGCTATTACTGTTAGTGCTACTCTTCCTTTTGTGAACTCAGATATTTTTTATCCTCTTTTGTTATAATATGACAGATCGTTTCTTATTCATTTGAACAGGTATACAGTGGGAAAGATTACACCAGTCCCTCTGCGTGAAGTCCGAGTATCTGATTTTGGAGAAAGTGCTAGGATAAAAATGTACTTCCCTAGAAAGGGTTCTCAATTTACTCCGCCACATAAATCTTCTGACTTCTATTGGATGGATTACTGTCCTATGGTATTCAGGTACCATGATTATAATTCATGCATATGTCTATCATTAATATATTTTCTGTATTTGTTCTTTCACTAATTTCTTTCAACTTTCAATTTATATTTGCCTGAAGTGAGAAGTTACAATTGAGTGGAGTCCCTATATTAAAAGTAAATAACTTATTAAAACCCCTCTATCATCAGCAACAGAAGGAAAGCTATCATTTTTTCAGGTTATTAACACTCTAGCACTTCAAGTATGTTCATATGGACACATGACCCCTTAAAATAAAAATAAGCACCACCCTACCGGTCATGCTTGTTCATTCGACCCTTTATGTTTCTATTTATGTACCAACCGACCCTTTTTATTAATTTATACCCATTACATCCTTGTTGGATTTACTAATTTCACTTAAATTTATACTCATTATGGTCAAAATGGTTGACGAATTGTTTCCGATTGACAATTGTGTGAAGCGACTGTAAAACATTAGAACTGAATCTTTTCTTGAGTTTCCAGTCAAAGTCAAAACTGAAATTCACGACTCAGAGAGGGCAAATTGGAAAAAACTGAAAACAAGGGTTGAGATGTACAAAGGGGAACAAAAAAGTACAGAATTTTTGTTCAAGGGTTTGTGTGATCATCTGGACAAAATTAAAGGGCTAATGTATCAATACCTTTTTTTAAATTCCATACTAGCTTCCTATATTGTTGGCGCTGTTACTTTTTTTTGCTCTTAACAACACAATGAAATAAAATACACTTTTTTCCTATAATGTTTATCGTGATATAATTGCCACTGCATTGTAGTAGGAAGTAAAAGAATGAGTCAGTAACTAGAAGTTCTGCAAGTTAACTTCAATTTATATTTAACATCTTTTACAAGTTTTACCTTCTGTACGCAGATTGGCAGGGTCAGGATTGAGCTTTTTACCTTTTACATATAATTGGGGGGGGGGGGGGGGGGGGGGGGCTGAACATGCATAGACCTTTTAGTAACTTTTTTTTAGAAATAATTAACTACATTTATCCCAGAAGATATATTTATATGCTTCAAATTGTGCTTTGCAAGTGGACTGCAGAGAGTAAACTCTTAAAAGTGACAAAATTTGAGAGTAGTGTTTCTAGAGTAACTGACATCTTGCATCATGAAGTTTTTATCAGATGAACTCATAAATGACTATTTATAATTTTTTGAAAACTAAATGGCCAGATATACAACTATTTAACACCTCGTATCCCCTAAAGACTCTTGTGTTGGAAATTTTGAAGGCCTTAATTACAAAAGAATGTGTCACGACTCACGAGTATACGTTCAATTATGTATGTGAAACTAAAATCGCTTCTCTTTTTCCATTGAACTCTTACTCTGTTTTGGATGCTAGTTCTCTGTCGCACACATCATTAAGAACACTGTTTACATAGGCGGGCTTAATTGATCAATTAATAGAGAGGTGATATTTGTCACCTTGACTGAACCAAATGATGCCATGGCAACAAGGTGGTCACCTTTTTCCCTCGCCCACAATAAAAGATTGAATGGTGAACACATAAAATTGACACAACTTAGACTAAAACACTTCCCTAGCCGTATAAACAAGTCTAAATTTACTAGGGATTAAACAAAATAATAGAGGCCAAAATTAGAAACTTAATCATAAAATTAATTATTAAACTTAATTTTAAAATTATTTAACTAAATTTAGTCTTAAAATGTGAGTTTTTTATAGTATATATGTATCAATACATTTTCAAATTAATATGATAATACTTATAATTCTGTGAAAACCTAATCAAAAGTTTTGTACTGTCATATTGCTGCCGCATTAATTTAAATTGTGGTAGAAATATTTCTACATGTGTTCTTAAATAATATGTATGGAAGACTGAACGCTTATCCTTGATAAGGCAATGTCTTGCCTTTCGCCTTCTGGTCAATCAATAGAACACCATGGCGCTTTGCCTCGCATTTTGCCTTAATTCAGAACCGTTCCTGCCAATAACTGAAATATTGGAATGAAGATGGCCATATTGGAGCTGGATATGATCTTCACTGTGGTCTTAGCTTGAATGGCACCCTAGTTACCAAGATTAGGAGTATTTCATATGAGAGATTAGGGAATCACTTGGAGCTGATCTTCTATAACGTGGTACATTCACCAATGTGACAGTCGTTGCTGCTGTGAGTGTTTGAAGGATTTTGCTAGAATCTTCTTCTCTTTTTTCTGCCTCTAAGAAATCTTGCATAGGCCTCCAACTGTGACAAAATTCTTCTCTTATTCTCCCTATCGCTAGCAGGGATTGGTGCTAATTGGATGTGACCCGGGATTCACCACATGCGATTCCGTGTACCATCATGGGGTTCAATCAGTTATTCTAGTACTCCAACTTCTCAGAATTAATCCCATCTGAAAAAAATGGTTTGTCGAAATTTAAATAGAATTTTATAGCTGATTGACTGTTTGGGAGAATGTAGCAATATTATTACTTGTTCAGACCAAGATTCCCTGCGTGTTTAAACGTTATCTGTTCATTTCCAGGGAAAACAGTCAAGAGGATGCAATATGTGCTACATTTGCTAAGAAGTAGCCATTTCGATGTTAAAAATATGTACACAGGGCTGGGAATATAAAATATCGATTCTACCTTTTTCTACACCTGTGCAATTACTCAGTCATTCAATCAATTGAAACGAATTTAATAAGAATCAAGCAATGTACAAAATTGTTAATAATTTCTTGAAGACATTGGACATGCAGAGAAAACACTGTTCTTGACAAAATACAGTCAGGAGACTACATCCTCAATCAAGGCAAATGAGTACTTGTTGCTTAATCTTATTAAGATGAAAAAGTAGGCATCATTTTGCAGCCAGTGTATCAATTTTGCTTTGTTATATGTACAGGATATGATTAATTACATTATTTAATGTTGATGTCAATATAATGTGCAAGAGGTCATCGTATAATAAACGGTCAATAACAAAACTCAAGCATAGAAGCTACATATGGTAGAGGCAGTCAATTAGTCTTGAGTTATGTACTTCTCTTCATAGATCAGAAAAATTGTCTAGGCATTCACGGTAAGTTCCAAGTTTTAAAAGATTCCCCATAAAGGTGCCGCTTACCTTCTTTGGTGGATGGTTGCAGGCTCGCAGCAATTGCAAGATCCCTCATTTATATTTATTTTTCTTACCCTTTTATGTTTTATAATGCTATATAAATTTGCAATTTGGCAGGAATTTGAGGGATATGTTCAAGCTAGATGCTGCTGAGTACATGATATCTATTTGTGGCGATAATGGTCTGAGAGAACACTCTTCTTCTGGAAAAAGTGGCAGCATCTTCTATGTTTCTCATGATGATAAATTTGTCATCAAAACATTAAAGAGATCTGAACTAGAGGTTCGAACTTAAGTAAATATACATTAGAATTGAATAGCATATTTTATGTTTACTCATAGTTGTCGCCCTGTATGCAAAATCTGATTCCTACACTAGTTCAATATAAATCAAAGGTATAAGACCATTCTACCGAGTTATAGGCTGTAACCTTTTCCAATGTTAGTATCTAGAAAGCAGGGATACTTCACCTGGGTGAAGAACTGCGTATGGGATACTTCGCAGTGCGGGGTGCGGCGGGATACACCACGTGGTGTATTAGTGACGTCAGAGACAGGAATGCGTAAATGGGGGTGTGGGGATATGTCAGAATGGCAATTTTCGTAATTTCCAGCAACTTTTTTTGAAAAAAACCTTTAATTTACACAATTAAAAAAGGTTAATTAGTCAATATAAACAAAATAATATATATCTGTGTGTATATGAGTTGTATATAAATATGCTCGTGTGTTTATATAATTTGTAGATCTCTGCACTCAGGTATACGTGTATAATTGGTGAGTGTGTGTAATACGCGCACACACACACATATATAATATTTTTAATATTTGCCGTATCCCCTGCACCCGTATCCCCATATTTTTGATTTTACCAAATTCCTGTATCTCCGTATCACGCACCCGCACTCATGCTTCCTAGCTAAGTACTTGCTCTCAGTCTTGTTTTCGTAAACTTACTAGCTTAGATTACTTAAATCTATAATCCTTTAGTCACGTACCCCCTACTCAGGTTTAATAATGTTTATACCAGTGGTTCCTTGAAAACATCTGATAAACCACAAAGTACTGAATAGTCAAGGTTTTAACTTTCTTGAAATATATCTTTTTCATGCTACTTCTTAGAAGTCGGCTGCCGATTACAACTGTAAGTCCATCTTCCGAAGTTGGCCTCAGGATCTTGTGAGGTGCTGTGTTAGACTAGATTCTTGCATAATATAAGTGGTTTTACACGCAATTTCTTTTATAGTTGAATCAATAAATGTAATAATCCTGTGTTTCATGTGCATTGGCATGGTTGACTTGAAGATTAGAGTTATCTTGAATATTAGAGCAAGGGTCACTCAGAGTAACTTTTTTTGGATGATATCGGTGAGGTTATTGATGCCGTGACATGAAATCCTTGTGATTCTTGCATCACGGTTGGTAAGAAGAAATAAAATTTGGAAGGACTAAAATGTAGTTTCTGCTAAATTTTTTTAAAAAATAGTTGTTCTTTTCATTCTTCGATTCATTCGTACAAATTTTGAACTAGAGCTTAATGTGTACTCTTTTATTATATTTCTCCTCTCTTCCCTCTCACATCATTGCCCCACCCTTTAATTTCGCTCAAATTTTCAGTGCATACCTTCAGATTAAATGGAGCATTGGTGTATATATATATACTGATTACTGAATAGTCAGTGGAGCTTTTAAGAGGGGCCCTTCCCCTATAGGTACACAACCTTTTTGTCGTACAGGAACTTGAATGCCTAAACCTCCCACTGAAGAGAGTTGATACCGCCGTAGCATTGTCACTGCTTATTTCAGTCCATTGGTGTATTTTGTTGTATATTTGCATGCTCTTTGTAATGTGGTTACTTTTTAGTTAGAGATTTAAGTAACACTCCTCATTCAATAGATCTGTGGGATATGTGATCTTTAGTAACGCTTCTGTTGAAGAATTAAAAGACTTCCCCAAGTGGCCCAAATAGAATGGGAATATCCCCTTCGACCTAGTCATGAATTATTAATGATAATTATCATATATGAGACTCCAATACACTCTATGATTACTTCTTTGATCTTTAAGTATTAATAGTATGCAATAGCAACATTATATTATGTCTAAAGGCTTGGGTACAAATGTAACACATCCATAGGTTCCCAGTAATATTGGTGTTTGTTCTATTGGCATCCTAGTTGCTTTGTTTTCCTGATAAAATAGTTTTAAAGACAAACGTTGTTGGCAAGAAGATTTTATTAACGTTTCTTTTAACAATACGCCAATTTGGATGCCATATTGTATCTGACCTGGGACTAATCCAAAAATACTACACATGGTCTTTACTATATATATTTTCTTGAAAGTTTAGGTATCTCATTTTTCCCCCTCTTCTGTCACTTTTTCTTAGGTTTTGCTAAAGATGCTTCCGAATTACTATGATTATGTAAAAGAGCATGACAACACCCTTATAACTAAGTTTTTTGGAGTACACAGGATAAAATGGAAATGTGGGAAGAAGGTATCTGCTGACTTGGACTATCTCTCTGTCTTTTTTTGTTTGTGAGTAAGCCTTGTGATTTATCATTCCTTATTTGATCTTATACATTTTTACAAGGTACGCTTTGTTGTCATGGGGAACATGTTGCGAACTGAGTTGCGAATTCATCATCGTTATGATTTGAAGGGTTCATGTCAAGGAAGAGTCACAAATAAAGATCACATAGCTGCAAATACCACATTAAAGGACCGGGATCTACAATATGAGTTCTACATGGACAGATTGTTGCGTGAGTCACTTTTCAAGTAAGTATTTGTTTCTGATTTGCCTTCCAACACATACAAACAGGTAGTGGACTAGAATATACACTATATGCTAGTATCTATCTGATACTGTGTAATAATTAAATGTAGTTATCGGTTTCAAAATATGGAGACACACGCACATGCAGTGTATGGTCTGAAAATACGGTGCTCATTCTAGTTGTTAACCTGTTCCCACACTGGTACATGTATTTCCAATATTCGCATAAATTACTCGAACTTTCAGTTGAACTGCCACATTTAGAATTGAACTTTCGTTACATGTTAATATATAATGAAACACAATTCCTAGCACTTACTTGTAGTACCTTAGTAAGTTAATAATAAAACAACCTGAGAAGCACCGATTTCACCTGACATTTTGCAGATCACTTTCAATTCGCAACTTAAATGGAAAGTGCATGTAATATCACTAATAGTAAGATTTTACATTGTAAATACTGTTTAGTATTAATTTGTAGTTGATTTTCTAGTAGGGTTAAGACTTTGTGTCGGGGTACAAGGAGTTTTGTTGGTTTAGGGTGTTTTCAGGCTTATAGTTTCTTTGTTAGATTTGTTTCGGTGTAACAGTAATTCTTTTTTATGCTGTGTTTGTTTGTTTGTTTTTCAGTGTTTTAGGCCTTAAGAGTAATATTATTATCATATTATCTAGGGCATATCATTCTCTGATTGATATTTATTATCTCATCATTTATTAATGCTCTTGCAATTGAGTTTATTTATGTCCTGTGTTTTGAGCCAAGGTTTTCTGCGGTAATAGTCTTTGTACTTTTACCTTGTAGAGGTAAGCTAAGCTTACATATTAACCTCTCCTCTGCAATCAGGATACATTAAGTTTTTTTAGTTTGATTGATTTTTTTGATTTATATTCTGCTGGTCATCCCTTTTATTCAATCTGATGGTAACTAGAATCTGAAAGTGGATGGGGCTGGCTATTAGGATAAAAATAGAGTACAGGACATCTCTCCACACCAAGAATCTCTCTGTCTTGCTATTAGCCCTAGGCTTTAAAGTAGCAGTACCATTCACAGGTATCTTTGTTTGAGTTCCTCTCCTTTCTGGAGCTCATGACTTCTTTTAATATGTCCGAGTGTTGAGCCGATATACCTTCTTTACAGTCTCTCGGGCCGGGGGGAGGGGCAGGGATAGATGGTGGATCAACAATAGGCCTTTGAGAAGGTATAGAAACTACATATGAGGATGATGCAGATATAATATGGATTTGGTTATACATTGGTGGATATTTTGCTACCTTTCTTATCACATCTTTCTTGCTTGGATTTGCTTTTAGTTTTACCAATAAAAATAAGCCATATTCATGGGAGTTGGTGCTTATTGTGTGCCCTTGGGCACACATTAGAAAGACCATTTCATCTATTACCAAGGGGTAAATTTTTTTCCTTGCTCTTTTGCAGACAAATCTATCTTGATTGCATGTTCCTAGAGTCTCAACAGATAATTGATTACAGTCTTCTGCTGGGACTACATTTTCGAGCTCCTAAGCATTTGAAACCCCTCCAAGAATCACAAGACTTGTTACAAGGGCCTGAGAATACTTCTGCTGGTAGCGGTAAATTTTTAACTTGAACTTGTGGTTAGTTCTTACATTATTGGTAGTTTGAGTGCCAATTTGATAATTGCGTGATTTGTAAGTCTGTTCCATGCATGGCTTAAATCTGACCCAAAGTTTCTGTGTAGCAAGTGACAGTATCCTGATTAAATTATGAGAGATACTACTGTAGGGATAGAGATTTGTGTTAACTGTAGATTACTAAATTATTAGACCCTTTAGAATTAGAATTTAAAGTTAGACCACATACTTCTTAAATGCATTGTCTCGCACTATGCACTACAATAGTAAGATTTGTATTTATATAAACTGTATGTGTTACACCTACATCCACTTATAATCTGTTCTTTGAGACCTTCGATTCCTTTTACGAATTTTTTCAATGACCGGGATGAACTTGTTTTTCGTTGTTCTGCATTTTTTCAGTTTATTGTTCTGCAATTTTGCGTAATATTAGACAAGTCAGAAATACATTGTTCTGCACTACATATTGCAGTGGCCTAACGGGGCTAACATACAAATGGTCTACATATAACTTTTGACTAGGTAAAAGATTGCGAAGGCACACTCTAAAAGATTTTTGAATTGGGTATGTATTATTGTAATGTATGGTTTTTAAAAAATTAGTAAATTAGAAATTGTCTGAAACTAGCATGCTACTGGTGCAAGCTGTATCACTCAAAGTGATGGTTGTTTTGTCTTTTTTTCTAATCATATACAAATCGATGATGAACATTATCAACAAAATAAATTTGGGGATAGCATAGTGTAGGACTTTTTTGCTTCAGCGAGAATCCTGTTCGCATAGAATTTTTTTTGTAACAAAATAGTGTGAAAAGTTTTAAAAATTAAACTATCCACGAAATCAACTCCAACCTATTACACTATATATTACACTAAAGGGGAATCTTTTGTCTTTAAGGAGACATTTTATTTTAACTTTTGTGCAAGTAATTTGTTTTGTGATGATATATTATAGCTTATAGAAGGAATAAATTTGTTGTCTTGATAAACACGAGGGTATACTAGGAATTTTGAAAGACACCAAATTTAGTCTAAAATTTACGCCAAATAAAAATATTTGACACCAAATTAGGTAAAAAATATACATTCAATATAAATTTCGCACTGCTACAGTGTTGCATTGGAGTTGGTTTTACACCAAATAGAGTGCAACTTACACTATATTAGTGTTTTAGTGTTGCATTGAAGATGCTCTTAGAGGTCTAGGGTTTTGAGTGAAGAGGAGTGGAGTACCAAAGATTTGTGATTCATTTAGTTGCTTCTCCTAGAATCTCAGAAATTTGAAGAGTTATTTATTGATAAATATTTTACATTCACCCTTGAAATCTTTCAACGGTGGTTGTGAATAAATAGTACATTTAGCTTTAAGTATCCAAGCTTACAAATGTGGGCTTCTGAAGATTTATTCATTTTTTTGGTTAAGCTTTGAGTACCAAGTTACTACCTATTAAGGACTCAAAAATGCAAATGAGGAAGCATATTTCGTATATAGGTAAGTTGACAATGGGCTAACTGGTAAATAATATTACCACTTGTTTTAGGAAGGATTGTGGATGGCAGGAGACCTAGATTTTCATGTAAAGCATCTGAATTACTTTAAATTTGCTTTTGTAGGTGATATTATATAGCTGTTTTAACTGATTATGCTATACGTTGAACTTGGGAAATGTTTACGAGTTGATTGTGGCCTATTTATCTTTTCCTCCGCTAAAGTTCGTGCATGTATTATGGTGTATGGTGGTTAGCAACATAAATTATTCAAATGCTTCAAAAAAGTATCTGATATTTTCTTCATAGGAGATCCCAAATGTTTTTCCCCCTCTTTTCTTCTGAATACACTTTCTGGCATTTAATTATTTCATCATCAGTCTGACCATGTCGCGTGTATGTGCTTTCTTTAAGGAAAAGCCTCACCAGGTGATCTATATGTTCCTCCTAAAGGTCTTCTGCTGGTGACACATGAACCCAACATAGTCAATACAACACCAGGTTCTCACATAAGAGGAAATACTCTGAGGGCATTTTCTTTGGGTGATAGAGAAGTAGATCTTCTTCTGCCTGATACTGGAAGGTACCTTCTCATAGCTTCCATCCTGTTAAAGAAGTATTGTAACAAAACTTGGACAAAGTGCACTGGTAGTTGTGTAGACAAGCTAGTAAATTACTAGGTGATATAATGCACCTCTGCAACTCAACAGCAGCTATATGCTACTTGCCTAAATTACAAAACATTTACTATAGAAGCATTAGTTTACTAATGTACACATATGTAATTATTTTGTTGAAACAAAGTATCATGTATTAGAAGAGTTTTTTCAAAACAAGAGATATTTAAATTGGCATTTTTGTGAGTGGTATTCATTCTCTATTCTTTCATTCATTCGGAAGTCTTCTGGTTCATCAATCAAGTCTTTGTTAATCTACTGACGTGAGATTATTTTAGACCATTGCGCTTTTCCCGATGTCCACATAATATATACTGTGAATGTTAATTATAATATGGTTTATAAATTATATCGCGACCTCTCCAACACGTTCAGGTTTGGGGAGATACTGGGGAGGGCTGGTTATTGCAAGAGCCCTTAATTTAGTTGGGAATTTTTGTTTAAACCTTGATGCCCCCATTATACTCTAAATATGGTTTTTCTAGTTATGAGTTCTTGCCCCTTTTGGGTTTCTATGGTGATCCACTCTTTTCCTATTAAGGGCATTAAGTAAGGGGAGTCTTCAATGATATATAATTCATCTATTCCCCTTCTCCTCAAGGTTCAGGGAATTAGTCATCTAACAGTTGTTGGTTTTCCTACACACTAGTAACTGATGATTGGTATTTGGTTGGATATCATGGATGTATTTTTTGAGTTAATAAAGTGGTGGTGAACAAATATTATGGATGAATTGCTGCATATCATGTTCTGATAGTATGTGCTTCAATATCTATAGGTTACGGGTGCAACTAGGCGTAAACATGCCAGCTCGGGCAAGTTGCAAGCTCCTGCGAGATAACATTGATTCAGCTGAAGTCGAACTATTTGAAGTTTATGACGTTATCCTCTTTCTTGGTATTATTGATATATTGCAGGAATATAACATAAAGAAAAAAGCTGAGCATGCATACAAGTCAATTCAGTTCGACTCAACATCAATTTCCGTTGTTGAGCCCAAATTTTATTCAAGACGATTAATAAACTTTTTGGAGAGCGTCATTCTTGTTGAAAATGAAGAGGTGGTTATTGTTGAAAATGAAGAGGTCTGCTGCTTCTGCCTTTGATTTTGCCTTTTGTGTTTATGTTTATTTCATCTTCTGATTAGTGCTTTACTTATCGCAGGTTTAAATTACTAGAGGTACAGTTACTTTTGTTTCTTTCTTTGGAGTCTTTTAGCAACTGTATAGTAAAAAGGTAACAGCAATGTAGATTATATCACATCAATATGAAATCATATATTTAGTTTGCTAATAGTGCGTGCGTAGTGTAGAGCAGTTGGATGCTGTTTTGGTGCAAATTGCTCTATTTGTGCCTAAGAGAAGAACATGGATGTGCAGTGCAGAAATGCATAGATTTGGTACTCCCTCAGTCCTTCCTCGGTCCTTTTTAGTTGTCACATTACCAAAGATTATAAGTTACTATCTTTCATTATTTTAAAAAACTGACAATTAAGTAGATTAAAATTTATTTCCGATAACATCTTTTCTATTTTATCAATTGATAAAATATCAACAAATTTCAGTTAAATTTTGGTCAATTTAACCAGCACAAAACCAAATATGACAACGAACAGGGAAGGAGTAATATGTTAATTTGGCGTGCGGGCATACAAAATATGCACCGATATATATTCTTTATAAATTCATATTTAGCACTAAAACTTTGTGCTGTTTCTAATGAAAAACATAATGAATCTTAAAGACAAATCAAAGGAACTAATTAAAGTCGAGTTTTGGATAAATTGTGCGTTAAAGGTTAAATAATAAACATTTTTTTAAGGTTGGATGAATCTCAAGAGTCAAAGTAATTCTTTTATTTAAAAAAATTTATCATGTGATCATCGGATAGCTAAGATAAATAGGGATATTTAGATGATAAAATTATGTCAAAGAAAAAAAGCTCTTTTTTTGTGTACATCTGGAAAATATGAACAAATAAAAGAAAGATTTTAAATCGATATATACATATATCATAAAATGAAAAATTGATTATTTAATAATTAATAATTGTTGAAAGTGTGAGTGATATCATTTACGAATAAATTAGGAAATAAAATAATATTTCAACCAAAAATAAATTTTTCAACCATCATTAATTGAACATAATATGTGGTATATGGTTGATCTTAGAAATATAAATTTACATTGAAGGTTGAAGTGGTAACAATTTATTTTTTCAAAATGGACATGTATTTGCCATGGAGGGAGTATAAAGTAAGAATTCATGAGATCATTAAGTGTTAATAATATTTTATAAGTCTTTCCCCCCAAAAAATACGATAACACAAATAAATTATAGATGGTATTTTTGTCCTAAATCCATCTTGAAACACAAATATGTAAAAAGTTCAAATAAATCGGAGACAAATTGATTAAAATGATGATAATTTTCCGGAGATAATATGCATCCAGAACTTTTAAAATATATCTTGTATATGTGTTATTTTCTAAATGTTTCATTGACCACCATCTATATAATCTTGCGTAGTAAAATTAAACAAATCTTTGAAAATGTGATTAAAATGATCAGCCTTATTCAGTTGTCTTAATTTAAACGCTCAAAATGAAAGCTCTCAACATGCATGTTTGTCTCCTCCTTGTAAACTTGATATGCATCAGGTTAATAAATGAAATGGAATCTTTGGTCATTACACCAACCAACTACACTGAGTTTTATGATGAGCAGCTAGCTAGGCAGTAGTATCAGTATTCAGTGGTGAATTAATTATATGCTTCCAAACTTCAACAACTTGTAACACAACCACATTATTAATATCATACGTTTCCCCATTCAATATTCATTGCAACAGTTTCGTCCCCCTGAACAGATAACATTCAATGCAATGCTCAACTCTTTTACATGTACATGGACTACTCGATCTCAAGTCTAAATGCATGCTTCACCTTACATGTATGATTCCCTGTTATCATTTCTGGTGGTTATTTTCCTATATATGTCACTGACTACTGCAACCAGTAAGTAATACTAGTAAGAAAACTGGAAAAAGAAAGTATAAATATAAGAAATTACTGCATGTTAGCAGTGTTTTTGAAAAATCTCCGATTTAATGAAAAAATTCCGATTAGTCTCAAATTAATTCTTAAAAACTATTTTATGGATTGATTAATTACATTGTGATTTGGTCAAAAATTATATTTGATAAATCCTGAATGATTTATCAGTTAGTTCCGATTTCCGATTATTAAGAACTAGTCGGGCATCATATTATACAAGATTACTTGAAAACCTGAAGTAGTCTGTGCCTGAAATTTACAAGCTGCTTGTCAAAGATGAAACTGAGCAGTGTACAGTGAGTAATAAGTTGTAGTCTATGCGCGCAATGACAGAAAATAACAGTAGATTAAATAATAGTGTACGAGTAGTAAATATAGAGGGGTAAAAAGAAGAGAGGGGAACATTGGTCCATCCATTTAAGTGAGGCCTAGGTAGGCAACTGCAAGCACATCACATCCGTTGGTCTTAGGGCTTTTCTCTTGTTTCTTTTCAATCATCTCCAAATCATTTGTCGCCATTCCACCTACTACTGTGCTCCTAACCATCTACTCCCCGCATTATACTCTACTACTTTCATACACATACACTGAATTTCAATGGTGTATACTGCATATGAATGAGGGAATGTATATACTTAAATTTAATTAGTACTCACTTTGTTTCATTATATATGTACACCGTGGAGAATAAAAAAATATTTTGATATTGCTTGTCCATTTCAATTTTTAATAGTGCAGTCCGTGTATACAAGGAGGTTTATACAACAACTTTTACTAAATTATATTTTCTAGATCAAATGTATTTCATATATTATAATTGGTCAATGCAATAAATATAATAAATAAATAAAAGTTTTTTTTATAAATATTAGTTTTTCCTAATATACGTAATTTATTCAAAAATGGACATGTATAATGAAACATTAACTGAAGTATTTTTTTTCCAAAAAAATAGTATATTTTAAAGTTTTTGATTGGCAACTGCAATAGCAGTACGTAATTTATTTGTTTCCTATTTACTCTCGTCAATAAAACAATCGGATCTGAAGTTACGATTTTGCACTATATATACGTACAATGTACTGGTAGAATGCTAGGCTAGGGAGAGTAGCAGAAATGAGAAATATAGGGATGTTGTTCGTAAGCTCAGTCACCCTGAAATCAAGATTACTCCTATTAATTGAAATGAATTTAAATATGTAAAGGAGTACAAGGAGTAGTTGAAAATCTGTGCATATAGCTTTTGGAGTCTGGATTTAACTTTAAGGACCCTACTCATAAACTTGGTCAGCATTTAGGTCCTATCTTCATTGACTCCACTTTTCCAATTCATGTTCATGTATAACTACACTTTCTTTGCTTCGTTGAAGAACATCACTTTCATTTATCATTTAAAATTGTTTCATATATTAGACCAAACAAATGTATAAGATGATTTTCACAATTCCTAAATAGTTTTCTTAAAAAAAACAAACTGAATTTGAATTTTAATAAATTCTCTCTTAATTAATAAGTTAATTTTGCCCATCGATTATAATTAACGTAATTAATCGTCAAATTACATGTATTGGACCGCTCACATAACTCGTGTTAATTCATAATTGATGTAATTAACTAGTCCTCTGTTTCATTTTGATTTTCGAGGAGTCACATTGATCAATTTTTGACTAAATATTATTGATTATCTATTCATTATTTTTAAAATCTGAAAGTTTTATGTAAAATAGACTAAAATGATATAATTTTTATTCTTTTTCTCAATTAAGATACAAGTAAATTTCAGTTAAAATATAATCAATTTGAGTGATCAAAAGTTAAAATGGACGTGGAGATTGCAGCTAGCAAGATGGTAGATTTCAAATGAATGTTTTAAAGGTTTGAAATATCCAAACGTTTATGTTACGATAGGTATTATGTTCTGAAAAAGAGTATACACATAAATACAAGAGGATACATACAACTTGAGTCCTCAAAAGTCAAATTGTAGATGACCAACAAATAAAGGCATGTTGGATTTTAGCGGTGAAGTTCGTTTGGCAAACCACATGCATGTACAGCCTTCCACTGCAGATTGCTGTAATCATTATTATATCATTGAGTCTATGTACGCATATATTTTTTGTATCTACAGATTTATTATTAAGATATCAAATTAATTAGATCCAGAGAACTTGATGAAATTACATAACCGCATATAATTTAACAAATATATACACACAACAGTAAACAAAGAAACTGAATGTAATTAATTAATTAATCAGATCAAACGGAATTAATATTAATATTTTGGAGAGGAGGGGAAGAAATGGTTTGAGAGGAATGAAGCCTGGTCCGATGCAGTCACTTGATATAATTCATATATAAATATATCAAATCCAGTACAGAAAGATCACATGATCGGTGCTGTGAAAGATCAAAAGTGAATGCATCGAGCCAGCCAACATCCCCCACAAACACTAATCTTCTTCTTGTTGAATATGGATATCCCTAACCCTAATGGAAAAGGGAGGGTTTAATTCGTTTTGCGGAGAAAGGTATCACAACTGAAAAAGGAGGGAGGGGTGTCAATTGTAAGGATGATAGGTTGGGAATTGGAGGTGTATATTGGAGAGGGGAGGGGATGGAGAAGAGGAATAGAGAAAGGGGAATGAAGATGGACAACCCTAAAAGAGGGGGAGGGAGTGATTTATAGCAGGTACATGAGGAGGTGACTCCGCTTCATTTACTAATTTCATCACCCCAACCCATATCTAACCCGGTTATAACTAACTTTTAATATTATAATTCATGAGCTGTCGTTTGATTTGCGATGTGTACGAGATTGGAATGAGAAATAGGATTAAAAAATATGTGTTTAAAATTATATTTTATAAGGTGTCGTTTGATTCTCAATACGTACTCCTATGAGATTGAAATGGAAAATCGGGTTAAATTATCAAGTATCTGATTTAGTGTCGGAATCAATACGATTTTAAAAAGTTAAGTTATAAATTTATACAAATTTAAAAGGGTTAATTATCAAATTGGTCACTGAAGTGGGCCTAATGTATCAAGTTGGTCACTGAACTCAAAACGGTATCAAGATGGTCACTAAAGTCACCATAAATATCAAACAAGTACTTCGAAATATGAGTTCAATTAGTAAAAGTATTATTTATAAAGTTCTACACATTATTTTAAAGGTTACCACAACCAACTAAAAGCTTATGAATTTTAGTATTTAAAATAATATATTTATATTTTATCAAGTTTATTTATTATTTATTATATAGTTATTTTCTCTGTTTTAATTAAAAATAAATAATAAATAAACTTGATAAAATTTAATTATATTATCATAAATATTAGAATTCATAACCTTTTACTTGGTTTTGGTATTCAAAAATAATATGTAAAACTTTATAAATAATATTTTTACTGCTTGAACCTATATTTCAAGATACTGTTTGATATTTGTGGCCGCTTCAGTGACCATCTTGATATCGTTTTGAGTTCAGTGACCAATTTGATACATTACGCCCACTTCAGTGACCAACTAGATAATTAACCCAAATTTAAAATAAAACATTATTATCATTCTATTTTTCTTATTATTAATTAGTCTTGTATTAAATATTAATATTTAATTATTTAATAGAGACAAAAAAATTAAAATGAAATTGCTTCTCATGCCTCCATTTTACCCACCTCACCCTTGGTATCAAAAAAGGTTTGAAATTTTGTTTTTCTAAACCAAGCACCGGTTATGAATTTGGAATGGACAAAACTCATATATGATTCCAAATTCCCATGAATCAAGCGGCCTCATCATAGTCATCGACTTCCGGAAAGGTTCTCGAAGTATTTTAAAATAAAATTAACTAAATTATCTTATTTCTTAAAAGAACTAAATTATATAATTAGAAAGTATATTCAGTCCATTTTAATATGCAACTCGTGCCTGTCGCGCTTAGGTGCGGTTTACCTTGGTTCACATAATTTGCAGGCTATTGCGTGAACTCGTGGGTTTTACCCAGTGCGCACCCGAAGGGTAGCGGCTGCGGGTTCCTAAGTTAAAAAAAAAAAATTAAAAAAAATGCAACTTTCAGATTTTAAAAATAATGAATAGATTGTTATAATTTAGTCAGATCAATTTGACTCCTTGAAAACTAAAATGGACATGTAAAATGGGACGAGGAGTATCCCTTTCTAAAAAAAGAGTTCTTTGCTATTAAAGTTTAACATTTATTCCAAATTGTAAGTGACTCGTTTGTTCTTCTTTACACTAATTTGTTAGTAGAATTTATGATTGCCTCAATTACTTTTGCATCTATGAGAACATTAAAAGTAACTGTCATATATAAATATGTTAAATTCTAAAACATAAACAGGAAACTAAAAGAAAGATAATTTATTGAGGTATCAACTCGAAAAACCAAGGAAATAAATACTCCTACATAAGTACATTGCAGATGTGGAAGGTAATGATGCCTTAATGATGAGTGAGTAGGGTTTCTGTTTGTACTGAAAAGTTTTTGACAGGATCTTATTTTGACTGAATCGAAATAAATGTGTTCTAGTTGGGCTCAGTGCTCTACAGTCTGTTTTGAAGATGGTAGTAACTTTCTTTTTAACATTTAAAGAGTGCTTGCGAACTTCACCTACTATGACTGTTTTCTCAGAGCTTTTATTTCTTAAATCATAATTCCTATTTTACAAAGTATCGTATTCATGAATAATTTATAATTGTACATATTATCCTCGAAATATTTCTTGAGTTAATTTTTTTTTATCTTTCTTTCTTTTGTCTTTTCTTATCTCTAACGATAGTTCCTTATCTCTATGTTCTGCATGTTGTTTGCTTGTTTGATGACGATTTTGATGCATATCCTTACTTGTAACAACCTCTTTGGGCTCATTTAGGCAGTTTAGCATCTTTGTCATTTGGCTCTCCCATGAGCATTCATATTTTTGCAGTGTAACATATACAGTAGTGAGCACCTGAATGGCTGAATGTAGTCGTGAGCGAGTGGATGGTTTTAGGCCAGTACTCAGTTAAATATTACAATTTTTAACATAGATTTAAAGGGTGGATTTTAAAATACTTAACAATACATTCAAAAAATAAAATTATTCGACAGCGGGGTGTCAAAATTACTTCCAACGATCAAACATGAATTCAATCAAATACGAATTCCTATCAAAAAATTTCAGATTCAACTTAGTTTCGGGTTGATTCAAAATTGACATGAAAAAATCAGATTATTTTAGGATGGATTTCGGGTTATTCGACATTACCTGAAATCATGCATATATAAATTCTATGTATTATGCTTGCAGAGTTAATTCAATGAATTACACACATTTTTGAAATATCGGAGTCCAATTTTTCAGCCATTCATTATAATTTAATCCGATGTCTAATATTATTTATATTTTTTTAAATCAACAACTCACGTGTAGAACGTATTACCAGATTATACATATGGGTTGCTAATTTAAAAAATATATAAATGATATGAGATGTTGGATTAAATTACAATGAATATCGAGATATTGAACTCTAATATTATAAAATAAAAATTGTACTCCATAAGATTTAACTCCATAGTTGCAAACAATAATAAATCTCACATATGACATGTTCTTTTCATACAAAAGTAAACAAAGTCATAAAGCCCAGCACAAACACAAATTTCTTTAACACTTGATCTAGAAATAAGACCCATGACGAGTCACAAAAATGTGCAATAAAGATAACACTAGTTTACGCTGTCCTGAATAGTTTAATCTTTGTACAAAAAATTTACACGAAAACGAAAAAAAAAAAACCATTATTCATATAAACCTAGCATAAACACAAATTTCTCATAATTAGAGCTGTAACGAAAACAACAGTTTATGCTGTGACAAAAAAAAAAACAAAAAAAAAACAGTTTATGCTAAATAACCAAAGATGGATACCAAAGATAATATCCATCTGACCTCGCACAAGCACAAATATCTCATAAACAAGTGCAATGACAATAACATCATTTTAAGAAAATGAGAAACAACATTTTACACAATCTAGAGCTCTGTGCTACAAAGCTAGTTAAAATAGAAACACCTGAAACACTACCATTGTGCACGCTGAATCATGTAAATTCATACAGAAATAGCAGTCAACCAGTGCAGTTCACAATCACCAAACATATATTCATTCTCTTGAAGATATGAATTTACATAGCAAGATCCAAAGATCCAATCATTTGAGCAACAGGCGATTAAAGTACTCAGCAAAACAAACAACGAATTACTTCAACTAATCCTTTCCCCTCTCAGACACAGATATCTTCATTTAAAAAAGCAAAAGAAAAACCAACCCCAACTCCCTTAGTACCATCATATCAGTTGTCTACAAAGCATCTCACAAGCTTATTCCAGCTCACAGCACAAACCAGGTGAAAGTATTTGCTTGAACAACATATAACTCGCAAGAGAGAAAGAATGATTATCCCTTAACTGTTTATAACAAGGCACAAAAAAGTGCTCTATTACGTACATGTCTCAGACTCAATGAGCTTCAAAATTACAAGCTGCAAATACAAACAAGTAATGTGTAACCATGGATATAAACAAAATAACACATTAAGTTGATGTTAAACACTAAGCAGAATCATCAGCCGTCTTGGGTTCTTCTTTTGCTTTCGCAGCGGAGGGTGATGGAGTTCCTTCCTGTCCCATTTCAGCTTTTAGATCATTGATGCTCTGCTCTAATTCATCTATCCGGGTGCCCATCTCATCGAGTGCTTCTTAGTCAAAGAAACAAGAATGTGATAGCAACTCTAAATTTTAAACCAACGTTATATTTCAAGAAAAAGAAATGTTTCTATGGAAGAATCTGAATGTGTACACATTATAAATCAAGAAAAAGAAATCTGAACACATGTCGGGGCCCATGAACACACAAAATATTTAAAGTAATTGTTGAAATGGATTGCCATCATGGTAAATAAATAATGTAAATATATTATGTTAAAGGAAACACCCTCTCTACTCCTGGTAGTAAGGTTAAGGTTTGCATACATCTAATCACCCTACTTAATGTTTTCCTAGTAGGACACATTAGGTACTTTTTGTTTGGTTTAATTTTATGTTACAACTTACAAAGTATACCATATGCACGATCTCAGTTCCACATCCCCCCCCCCCCCCCCCCCCAAATGCTTCCTTATATTATGCTGTAGAACCGTTCAAATGTATGATATCAAATTATGCACTGTTAAAAATATCCAGTACAAGAATACTGAGGTACATGTGTCATTTGTGCAGTTGCAGGGATGCAGTCTTTTAACTACAATAAGAGGCTATATAGCTGAAAAGGAAATGTCATATCACAAGTTTAGGTTTCGGCATTTCACACACGAAAAAGTATTTTCAGCAAAAGCAAATAGAAAGGATATTCTTCGAAATAATGGAGTCCGACATTGTCTGGAACCTGCTTTGCTGAAATTACAAAAACCAAAAAAAAAACACAACTTAGTTTAAAATTTTAACGGCTCCTAAATATTGGAACTCCAAAACATGTAGAGCATAATGTATACCATCTGCTGGAGAAGATTTTGCACCTGAAATCAAATAAACAGAAGTTCAGGACAACTGCCAGGTCATATCCTTATATATTTAGAGATGTTTCACCTCCAACCAACCAGATGTACTTCACTAAACAAATATCAAAAGCATATATATGAGGAACTATGTATACAGAACTCACAAATACAGTCATATCAGCAGTGCTCTGCTTCGTATCATCTGCATCACTTCCATCCTGCCGGGTAGATCAAGTCAATAAAGATTGAAATATTATAGGTCAGAGAATAAAGTTAATTTAAGAACTTAAAGCATACTTCATACATATCCACTTTTTCTAAAAGGGTGATGAGATTTGTAATATTAATAATAAGATAGAGTTGGTTTTGAACATAAAAGTAAACAAAAACTAGAAAAATCCAATCAGTAGAAAACCCTTGAACATCAGTGGCTTTTTGTTGTCGTAAAAGGTCATGAAGTCTACATCACCCTGTCAATCCAGATCCATGGCTCCAAATTTATTATTTTCAAATTTGCCAACATCCATTCTAAAGATTTCACCTCCATGAACTTGGTTCCAAATTGCCTTCTTTGTAACATTGATAGAGTCTCTCTTTTAACCTCTATGACCACTAAGTTGTTTCACTCCACAGATGTTTATGAGAAAAATTAAATCTTAAACCTTTGGATCTTCGACACAACTTCCACTAAGCATTATATGAACCTATAGTCTCATTAATATACTGACTATTCTCTTAAAGAAAGGATAAAAATTCTTCTCACACTCTCACCTGAAATCACAAGCCTTTAACCGAGGGTTAAGCATCAAATTGACCACTATATAATTAGCAAAGTTTCAAATTTGTCACTGATAAAATTGGAGTCTCGAATGGCCACTTCCAAGCAGGTGGGTCTCAAACTAGCCACTTTTTAAGTATGTCATAAACTAACAAAATCTCAAATTTATCACCGAAAATCAGCAATTTTGTGTGGCAAATGCCAAATGGCCAATTTGAGACTCCGAATTTGTGAATGGTAAATTTAAAACTTTGCTAATTATATAGTGACCAATTTGATACTTAATCCCTTTAACTAATTATTTCCAGATCAGGAACAATGCTTCTCACTCACTATCAATAAACTTGCAGACTCCATGATCAAGAAAATACAAATCTGTAAAAGATACCATCCTTCCACACATTTCAGTAATGACCAACCTCATCCACATACATTTTAACATTACACATTACCATATCAAAACATATCAAATACGAAGACAAGGGTGAACAAACTGGACATTAACAAATAAAACCTCAAACTCGGGCAAGTGTCTTAATACCTAAATCACACTCCCTCTCTTCCAATATCTAGACCACTTGAAAATTTTACAGGCGGAAATGCAAATTTCGACAATTAATCTCCAAACCTAAAGGCATAATATAATCCGGACAACACAAAATAAAGCACCATGTAGCAAGGAAACAGTCGAAAACACCAAATCTGATGCTCCAAAAAGCATTAAAAAACATACATAACATATATAACAGGTATACAAAGTTAAATTAACATGAAACGGGTGTAATTATGTACACTGAGGAACCCTAATTGAAATGCACGATAAAATTGAGATGTAAATTACCATTTTTCTGTAGTTGGGAGCTTCTAGGGTTTGGAAAGCCAAGGATTGGAGACCTCTGCACGGATTGGATTGTGATGATTTTATTCGATTTGTGATTCATATGTTGCCGTATTTTTATGCTCTCCTTTTAAGCTAAGTGCATTATTTTTCTATGTAATTTTAATTCTATCAATATGATTTATTCGTTTTTTTCACTCATTAGTATGATTCTTTTTAATTTTAAAACACATGGGTCCTATAAACACATGTATTACATGTGAATTTCATAGTTTCCTTAAAATATTAAGTCATTGATGGATCGGTTTTTGAAAAAATTAAAATATGTTTTATGTAATTATAAATTCTTTTATTTGACTGATGTCTTAATTATCATTAAAGTTCAGATAAACTTGAAATAATATGTTAATTGTTATAATATTATTTTAATAATATTATGTAATTAGAGATTCTATGAAGTATGTTAGCCAAATTTATTCGGTTGGAAGATAATATTAAAAATAATCTTATAATAAAAATTAGTAATAATACAGGTAATACTGGAGGTAGTATTTTAATAACATAAATATCGTTAGAATTTGTCTAAAAACATCAAATCAATCTTGGGAAATTACTTGTAATTAATCATTTATGCACAGTTTTATAGTATCTAAACATATTTTCTCAGTCCAAATAACGATATTAATGGGGACACGATATCCACTTTAATACTATTATAATCGTTATATAATTTATGTTTAAATTTTTGTTTAAAAAAAATTAAATATAAATTATAAAGTTATAATTTATAAGAACTTATGAAAAATAAAAATATAGAAATAAGTAGGATGAAACGATATGTATCATATTTTGTTTATTTTTTTTGATTACACTATAATTATACCCTGGGAAGCCGGCATAATGAATAGAGTAATTCCAGAAATATATTGTCTTTCGATGTCCGGTTCTTTTTGAAGGGAGTGAAGAGTATGGGCCTCTGTAACGACCCAGTATAATATAAATGATGAAAATAAAAAATGGTTGTAGGCATGATAACAAACTCGAAGATCAGAAATAAGTGAGAATTTAGGAGAATTACACACATTGTACAAAGACATTAGAGAAAAGGATGAAAAGCGATGGTTACATTTTGATGTTAAATTTGGTGATGATGGTCGTTTTGGTTAAGAAGAGTGAAGGGGTGTGGCTGAGCTTACATGCGGTTGGAAGCAAGTGTGTTTCCGAGGAAATTCATGGCAACGTTGTTTGTTTAGGCGATTACATGGTTGAGGATCCTCAGGGTTCCCATCCTACTATCTCTGTCCGGGTACCGTTAAACAGACGGGTCGCGCTCAATGGCGAACATTTTCACACAGAGAGGAGTGAGATCACGTGTGAAATGTTTTTGCATGAGCGCGAGCCTGTGTATATATTTACTCTATTTTATGAACTGGGCTTCTTTTGTTTGATTGATTGTGTAGGGTTGGGGGTTTATGTGTTAAAATTCATGCAGGAAATTAATTCCATACATTACAAGTGGACCTTTTACATATGAATTAAGTTATTACTTCCTAGTGTTCCAACAAACAAGTACAAGCCATTCTAGCTACTTGGTTTCTTCTTAAATTTTAAACATTTAGTGATTGGATATATAATTATATAATTATAAGGAGTAGGTTTGTTTGTTTTGTTTCTCTATGATTGTCTAGTAGTAGTAGTATTTAGATGCTCGACACTATAGAAACTTTAAATGAAATATATATATTAAGATCTAGGGATGGAAAATTGGAGGCTTTGTCATTCTGGATAGTTTTAATCAAGTAACTAGTCTAGTATTGTAGTGGCTGGCCGAGGCAAGCTTGGGTTTGATATTTTTTGATTGAGGCATTGCTTGCTCCCATCTATCAAAAGCTTCTTTTGCCAGGACACTTCGTAGATTAAATTAGACTTCCTCTGTCTAATCACACTAAAAGAGGTCTAATGGTGTAATCTTAATTTTGAATGTACTTGTATATTTATGTCCCTCACTCCCTCTGCAATGTCAAAAATAAGATATGAGGAAAGGGATAGAGAGGGAAGAATTATAATAGGGGCCAGCTATGATCCCCGAGTGTCATTGGGTTTACATGTATACTTTCTTGATGAGGTAATGGGCATACACATGTTACTGTGTTTCTTCTTCTTCACTGAATAAACTACATTTGTAGTCTTATAAAACCTGTATGATGAGTATTGCTCCACACCAGAATCATTGACTATGGATCTCTTTTTTTCCTGGCAAGTAATATGACTAACTCAGTTCTTGTTCCTTGGTTATTTGATAAGTTTCCAGCTTCTCCTCTTTAGGCTAAGGATTTAATAACCAGATGTTGTATCTTTCTTTCTATGCTAATGTATTTAAATATATTTCTAAATTCTAAATTTTTGGTATCGGTCATTAGCTGACTTGAATAGTAAGTTAGTTACGTTTGATTGTAATGACAAGTGCAAGGTGATTTATTGGCCTCAGGTTTATGTAGTTGTTTGCACTTTACGGTCAACTTACACTGTGGTGGCTATCCACTATCCAGTGTGTTTATCTTTGTCATGCTGCTAGTTACTTTAGCTGATTTATGCAATAAGAAAGATGCAACCTTATTGACGCGTGATTAATGTAACTTTGCAAATTGAATCATAAAATGAATGGAAGTAGAAATGAAAGTTTTTCATCTGCATATGCTAAATATTTGGTGCCATAGTAGTTTAAATGGGCTGACCAGTGAATATCACCTAAATTATTGAACCTTAAGAAAGATATGATGAACATAGTGTAAAAGATTTAGGTATGCTTGACTGCCTATGATTTTCTGATCTATAAATCAGTCTGTTGGAATGAACAAAACAAAATATCCATTGTTGTGGGCCTTGTGGCTGTTTGGCTTTATAACTAAAAATTGTTTCCTGTTTCTAAAACATAAGAACAATTTTCTGAAAACAGATGCGGTGTTTGGTCAAAACAGTTTTCAGACCCTATATAACTAGAAAACAGTTTTTAGAAACAGAAGACAGGAAACGTGATAATGTTGTTTCTAAAACTGGAAAACAAAATACACAGCTAAACAGCACCTTAATATCTTTTTCCGCAACAATGTGCATGATCACAGTATTTTTGTAGTCCTCTTCTATCTATGTAATTGAGTCTAAAATTTACTTTCAGGTTTCATCACCTTACGGGACCACTATTCACAGCAGAGAGAATGTGACACATGGTCAATTTGCATTTACCACAAGCGAGGCTGGTCTATACCTCACATGTTTCTGGACAAATCACCCCGGAGAGTTAAGTGTCAACTTGGACTGGAGAATTGGAATAGCTGCAAAGGATTGGGACTTGATTGCCAAAAGAGAAAAGATTGAGGTATATCATATAAGAATATACACTTTGACCTAGCTCAGAACTCAGAAGGAGCAGGGGCTATATCCCCACTTACTTTTCAATTTTAAGCAGAAATATATTCTCATGACCTTTCAGAATTTCATTTCAAAAAAAACAAAGAAAAAAAAAAAAGGAAGGCCAAATAATATAATAAATGAACTATTGATAGTACACATGAATCAGAATGATTTTGGACAAAGATATATAATTAAGAAACATATTAATTAAAAATTGATACATTTAGTTATTTCATATATTGGGATCAGTATAATGAATTCCGTTGATTTAGAAGATATCATTGAAGGTAAAAAAAATGGCACTTCAATAAGTCTTTGCAACAATAACTTAATTGTATTTGTTGCAAACTTCTTTAATTTAAGGTTACCTGTATTTTATGAGTAGCCTTAGTAAATGAAACTTCAGGGTGCCCCTTCATATTTTTAATATGTATGTATGCAGATACTTAATTGTTTCCTAGTTATTGGTTCAGAAGAGCAAAATTGTCACATTGTGCTAGGCATTTAACAATTAACTCGTCACTTGCATTATATGTGAAAGAATGATAGTGCCATAACATTAGATGGAGTGTGAGAACAAAGCATAATGACATCTCTAAAAATGCTGTTATGATCATCATGGAAAACAAAATACTAAGATGTTGGTTTTTTTATTTGAAAGTCCTCAGAACGTGTTCCTTAATTGAAAGAAACATAATATTTCTTAAAATGTTTTCTATCTCTATGAAATTGGAATTGAAGTGAAACATATATCTTAGCTGGTACAGTGTATCCATTTTGATTTATCATCATCAAAAGATTAACAGCAGTACAGGTCAATTTTCTGATTTTAGATACCCTGGCATTATTAAAATTTAAATGATTTCTTATTTTGATTATCTGGACAAATTGTACTTGTATTTTGTGTTTAAAAGGCTTTGTTGTATGAATTGTTAAGATAAACATGTAGATGAAAATGATTACTTGCTTTGAAGTTAGCAAGACCTTTGCAGCGGCCCGTTAATATGTTTCTACACTCTTTTCTGTGTTCTGATGGTCACCTTGTGTAGGGTGTTGAACTTGAATTGAGAAAGCTTGAAGCAGCAGTGGAGGCCATCCATGAAAATATATTTGACTTGAAACGCAGGTGTGTCATTGTGATCCGTGATGCATTTTCTCATCTTCATATTCACGTTTAAAAATGACATTATAATTTCCACCAAGTTCCTGTTACTAATTAATTACTTGGATTATATTTCCATGACCTGCAGAGAGTCTGAGATGAGAATAGTGAACGAAGTCACAAATTCTAGAGTAGCATGGTACAGTTTCATGTCCTTGAGTGTGTGCATTGTGGTTTCTGCATTACAGATAACACACTTGAAGCGTTTTTTTCAAAAGAAGAAGCTAATCTAGCTAGTTCCACTTAGTTATGATGTGTAGCAGACTAGGAGCTGATTATATTGTAAAATCTTTTTACCATAAATATGCTGAAGGCACATTTTGCACTATTAGTATCACCTGCACATTACTATTGAAATAATGACAGCTTTATCTCTAACATATAAATGTATATATAATGACAAACTGACTGGAATGTGTTATGTTCAACATACTGCTCCACACTGTTCACTTTTTTGTGCGAACTTTAAACCAAGGTTAGTAATTGTTCACCTCTGTTACTCGTGATTTCCAACATTTTACTACATTGGCGGTCCGGCAGATCACCAAACTCAATAAATTATTTGCTCCAGAGAGCTTCTTCAGTGTAGCTGATACATTCAGACCTAGGAAGAACTCAATAATGGTGTAATCCAGAAAACAGGACCAGGTAAAGAGACAATCATGGGTGGTTCTTCCTTTGGTTCTGTGTTGATAACAGATGGACAACCCTTCTCTTTGGTGCTCACTGGATCTTCGGAAAGAACTGTAATATATGTATGGGACAAAATAGTAACCTTGATGAGATGATTTACCAGATTAAGGCTCATGTTGGAGATCAAATCATATGTAACTAATTTGAGAACAAACCAGAAATATCTAGAAAATAAAAAATGGTTGATTTTACTTTAAATATCATCCTGATTATGGTAATCATGGAGTACAATTAGGAACTTTGACAGTTAGAACAACAAATTACAGGATTAGGATAAATGAATGATTTCCATCTGAAGGGTTCTAATGTTTGTTTATTCTATCGATATAATCTTGTGGTTCATGTATCTGAACCTACAAATCTCTTCAAAAAAGTCATCTGCACTGCTGTGGTTGCTCTTCATCTGAAGAATTTTTATGGTCATCTTCTTAAGATTCTTTCCATACTTGACTAAGGACTCGAGAGTGCTCATTTTCTGTTCAGCATTAAGTGGCGATCTGATTGTGACCGTCACCTCCTCTAAGCAAGGAATCACAAAGCTTGAATCAATCTGGAAATAGATGAACAAGATGATTAATTATATCATGATAGTTCCACAAATAATTATTAAATATTGTTAATACAAACACCAGTATCTGGGTATTACATGTCTTAGGCTGTTCTTCTGGCAAAGAGCTGCAAACATCGCACCATGAATGTCAAACTTCTGCAACTTCTGATGATTACTGAAGAATTCAACAAAATCAGTCTCCGGAAAAGGAAGAAGGGCCTCAAAATCACCAGTGAATTCCACCTTCATGTAAAGATATTTCACTTCACTTGCCAGTTTAAGAATTTTACTGACTGCATCCCAGCACCATTGCACCCCTCTGATGGATAAGGATTCAAGGGCCGAAAGTTTTCCAAAGTCAACCATGTAAACTCTCCCTGTAGGCACCAATTTGTAAAATTATTAAAGTACGACCATAATCAAGCATGACCATCATGCTATGTTGAAGTTAAAGCAGATGGCAGTTTAATTCCAAATCAAATTAAAGGTCAGCGAAATCGTACCAGAATTGTTGGCAATAGAGAGAGTCCTCAAACATTTTGTCTCAGGAACCTGGAGCCAGCCACAACCTTGTACCTGAAGGGATTCAAGTGTGGGAGAGGTAACAGAAAGTGAACAGTCACCCAAGCCACAAAAATCAAGCTTGCATTGCTGTAGCTGTGGAAGCTCGATTGGGACAGACCTCAATCCCTCACAACCAAGTAAAGAAAGGTGGGTCAAGTTGGGACATGCCTTGAGTGCATGTGCCAATGCAGGGTCCTCCAATTTTGCACCAACAATTTCAAGATTCCTCAGCTTTAGAAAATAATCCCAATTTGGGGGATGTATCATTAAAACACCCCAAAGCCTCAGTGATTCCACGTTGGATGCAGCCCTTAAACAATCCAACTTTGAGGGGGATTTAGTACAGGCTTGGTGGTCACCAAGATTGTCCATCCGAAGCTCAAGATTCCTTAAAAATGATCCTTGTACCGATAGCCATGATGCAAGGCCGACACTTGTGAAAGGGCAATAAACAACAAGCGTCTCTAAACGACAAATTGAGGACACCATCTGCCTTATGATGCAATCAGGTGTGTCTCCTGTAAGGTTATCAAAAATGTTTCGAGGGAAGTAAAGGCTCTTAAGATACGGCATTGAGTCCTTCCATCTCTTCGAGACACAGTTAGAAAACGCCACATCCTTGGCATTGTTCATGTACGATACAATGTATTGGACAAGAGCTTCAGGAAGGTCATCCATTATCTCTGAAAAATTATCAAACAGTTTATCGTCTGTTAACTAAGAGCAATTTCAGCATTTGTGGCAGTAAAATACATCAAAATTCATATACTCAAAATCGAAAAACCAACCATATACTAATATCACATTACACACTACAAACAAGTGAATTTGGCAATTAAATTCAAACACACTGTAGTTATTAATCACTTAATGCCCATTTTGAAAGCAATTACTCAACTGGGCTTGCTAATTATTGGCTGAACAGGGTTAATTAGAGAAATCAAAATTACATACACGCAGATAATTCAAATGAGTTGGCAGACAATTATACAAAAATACAACAAACCCAGGTTACAAATTAACTTGAATGCAAAACCCAGATGATTAACACAATATACTGAATCATCAAACAAAAATGTCAAGAACCCAGATTAGAATGAATAGAATTAGAGCAAGAAAACAAATACCCAGAAGCTGTAAATTATAAATGAGCTTGCGTACTTACAGAATGAGAGAGGATTATACAAAGAAGCTTGAGCGTTATTCAGTCAGTGAGCAATGGGAAAAGATTATGAGCAAGAGGAGGCATTTTATCTTTCTCAGATTTGGCGTGGGGGCGGGCTTGTAAAATGTGTTTTCAAATTTTGAACATTTTTAAATTTTGGACCGTTCGGTACTGCATTTCTCTAATTTTATGTATTTCAGTTTGAAACTTTGGAGCGTAGATTTCGATGCGCCTTCTGGTTTCAGATCCGAGAGTGGAGTGTAATACTCCTGTAATTCCAGTTTTTTATATTTTATATTTTGCGATTGTATAAAGTTGTCATGCACAAAATTTCTGTTTTTTATTAGTTATTATTTTTGCTTTAAATTATTATCTAATAAAGTTTTTCAAACAAAAACAGTAAAATTTTAATTTGAAAGTTAATAATATTTATCATGCAATCGAATTATTAAATATATATAATAAAAGCCAAAATATTATATAAAATATAGAAAAATATTATTGTTATCGTTCTGATATAAGCTTTTTTAGTGTTATTATGCTTATGATTTGTCATTCAAAATAAAACGTCATTACTCAAATGCTAAGTAAGTGTTTATTAGACTCTTATTAAATACTCCGTAAGCAAAGATAAAAATATGACTAAATAAATAGAGGTAGGTTCTATGAAGTCCACATTTACCAATCATAAATTTTTTTTAATTTAATCATGAACAATATCTTTAATCACCTAAATTTATATATAATTTGTCATTTATAAGTAATTTTAAACATAATTATTAATAAATCATTAACATCTTATAAGAAGCTGAGAATGATAGTTTTGTTTCAGGAATTCTAATTTGTTTACAAATAGTTTAATCATTTATAAATTATAATTTATTTTTCAGTTCTAATCCACTTGATTACTTAAGTGAAAGACATTGTTTTTGACCTTTAACCAAACGACCTCTAATTCTTACTAAGATGGACTAACTCCCCAAGCCGTTGAAAAAAAAAGCTTTTGGGGCAAGAGTTTACGTGCCGCTACTCTTTAACAAAAAATTGGAACTACGGGCGAACCTTGACACCTTTCAAAAGCCGATTGCCAGTAGACGATACAAACAACAAAGCTTTGGAAATTTTAATTAATAAAAAGAAAGTGAGTGGAGTGGAGTGACAAAAACTTCACCCAAACTCTCAAAGCCCTCACTTTCTTTGTTATCTGTCCACTTCTTTACATGGTCTCTTTCACCTTTGCTTCTCCTCGACGTTGGCTTGACAAATTTCCATATTTTAAATTTAACAACTCTTTTGCTTTTCTGTACTCTTTTGCGACTTTTAAAGTGTTTAAACTTATCATGTTTTCTAAACTAAAATTTATTTATGTAAAGATATTATGTTGGTATATATGTTCTAACAAAATATTTATTTTTTATAAAATATTGAAAGACCTAATCAATATTTATTATCAAAAATACATAAATGTTTACCATTTTGTAAAATATAATTATGTTTTGCTAAAAATTATTTTGGCGAACAACCTCTTTATAAATTCACTGTGCATTGGTCATGAAAAAGTAAATGACATGTTTAACTAATTCGTGCAATAGATTGATTTGGTTGGAAAATTACTAATTAAGAAATGTTATTTTTTTTAGTTCCGAATTCAGTTTTGTATTGACCAGTAACCTGTAAGCACAAATTGTTGATCTCTATCCGCGTGACAAAAACTATCAAATTAAGTGTCTGTTTGTATGGATTTAAAACCCGACCTTTAAGTCATCATTTGCTTTAAATGGAAAAATATCTTTTTCTGTTATAAATCAGAAATCGGCTTAAAATTATAAATAAATCTGAATTTATTTTGAGGTATTTTTTTTTAGTTATTAATTTTTTTGATAAAAACTACTCCCAAATCATAAATTACTCATAAATCACTTTTATTTTTATTATTATAATTTTAATAAGTCATAATTCATTAAAAAATCAAAATTACTCAAACAAACATTTTAAACTCTCAGTTTATCAAATAAATCACGTTAAGTTATAAGTTATAATTTAAGTCAAACGGGCTGTCGGGATGTGTGTAAGATAAATATAGTTTGAAATGAGCTATACTAATGTAGAATAAAAATAACAAAAGTTATTAAAAATATTTCTATTTCATATATACTATTTGATAAAATTACTATTTATATTAAATTTTACTAATAATATATATTACTAATTTTTTAAAATTTTACTAAATCTAAATTGAAAATTTTACTAAATATTGAATCGACTAATAAATTTATTTATTTATTAAATATGCTTATGGCTTTTCAATTTCATTCAATTGTTTCCCATATAACAAATAATATATTTTACATATGACATTTCAAATAATTGTATGAATACTATTGTATTTTACTAATTACTAGTTCACTTAATAATATTAAAGAATTCTTCAAATATAATAATCAGTTTATCTCATTATGAAATTTTAATAGCTTACCAAAAAAAATTTACGAAATTTTATATAAAATTTCATATCTGATTCAATCCCGATTGTAATGTAACAGGCCAAGGTGGCCGGTATAAAATTTGTTCCCCTCGAGCACGTAGAATAGAAAAAAGATGATTGTATGTATGTACATTAATGTATGTTCAACATATAAGGGAAAATAATAAAGAAAAGTGGCTGCAACTCGGTGACAGTTGTGTGGGAAGAGAGAGAGAGAGAGAGTGCACCATCAACACTTGTCTTCCATCCTTCATCACCACCAAAATACACACAGTAACTTGTATCTATCCTCCACAGCAATACCCTCCTCCACTTTGTATCTATTATCTTCATAACTACACAGTGTTTTATAGAGGTAGTGGGGTTTGTACAGATGCTCTTGAAATGGGGAAAATCAGCCAGCAGCAGTTGCCTTTGCATCAACAAGAAATTGATGGAGTTGGGTCTTCTGATCACTCTGGGATCTGTTTTTCAATGTGGGGTGCCTCTAAATTGTGTAAAGTTTGCAACTTGAGGTGTCTTGTGGTTCTGATTCTCAGTGTTTCTGTCTTTCTTTCTGCTATTCGTTGGGGCTTGCCTCATCACTCTAAGAAATCTGGTTTTGATGCTAAATCTGAAATCAAGAATAGTGGTATGTTTGATTTTGTGCTTCTTTGATTAATTGGTTTTCACTGTTTTGTGTAATTAGGGTTTTGATGATTGTGGCTGTCAATTTGATTACTGGGTATGTGATTTTTTGGGTTTTAAGTAGTGGTTAAGCATGTTATTTAGCTTTATGTATTGCAAGCCTGATGTGATGAGCTGCCGTGTATAGGGCACTAGGTTTCTCTTAAGTTTGTGAACTTGGTATTCTAGCTTGTTGGTTGTTATCCTAACTAAAGGTTGTTCTGAGAGGAGGGATTTTAGATTTAGATTTCGAGAATATATTGATTCGTATATGGCGATGAATTTATGGGGAGTATCTTAACATTAAAATTTCCATATACGCTGAGTCCTTTAATTGGAGACTAAATTAGTACACATTTGGTTATCGATTTAGTTTTCACTTCTGAAGTTCTTATTCTGCTACAACAAGCATCTATTTCTATGGGTGCTTGTCCATTGATGGCGGACATTGTTTCAGATGGCTGATGATAAGTTGTCTTATCAAGTAAACGTACTGGTGTTGAACTCTTAGGATATTGGGGCCAGAGCAGAATTGGCGTCATGAATGCCTCACAGAACTCAAGAATCCACAGAGTTCAACATTATTTTTTTTCTCCCTCTAGATCGAAAGGAAATAATCTGTTAATCGTAGTTAGTGAATTTTTAGTGTTGTCAACTACGGTGGTTACTGGAATATATTTGCATAGTATGACAAATAAAAAAGTTCAGGATTATTAATTATTAAGGATCATTCCTCTTAACTAATTTGTCCTGAACTAAGGAAAAAAGATAAAGAACTTGGTGAGTAAAAAAATTAGAAAATCTTCGAGTTACATGGCGCACAATGTACCCCCCCCCCCCCCCCCGCCATCCCCGCCATCCCCGCCATGTGAATGATCTTAATATATAGTTGCTCGTTGCATGTACAAGTCGTAATAGTAGCTTTAAAGTTATTATTATCAATTCAATATTGCTTGCTGCTAGTTATCAACGACATACTTACTTAATTACTTTTGTTCTTATTTCAGCGACGGTTCAGGCTTACTTCAGACTGCAGAGGCCGGTGTCGGTACTCATTCCATTCATGAGTAAACTTGAATATGATATCAATGAGGAAATAGGAATCCCTTCTACAAAGGTTTATACTGCATATCCACTTCATGCTCTTTATAATAGTTTTAAAACTTTCATGGATAAGAGTAATTCAATTATTGACTAATTGTACAGGTTGCAATCCTCTCAATGCACCCTGCACATGTAGTAAATTCGACAGATGTGATCTTTGGCATGCTTTCTGATCCCATAAGTGCTCCAATAAACGCAATTTATCTGAGTGTGCTAAGATCATCTTTCGTGGGATTGTTTCAGAAACAAGTAAACCTGACAGTGACAAATTCAACATTTGGGCAGCCAGCTTTGTTTGAGAGTGTAAAATTTCCAGGCGGTATCACTGTGATCCCTAAAAAATCTGCTTCCCCTTGGCAGATACCGCAAATCTTCTTTAATTTTACCCTCCATAATACGATAAAAGATATAGAACAAAATTTTGATGATTTCAAGGTTCAGCTAACATCGGGGTTACATTTGGCACCAGACGAGGTAATTTTGTGCTTTACTTTGAGGCAGATATTTTTTGACACCTGAACATAAAACTGTCAGAATTTACTACAACACTGTAATGCAAAAAAAAAAAGTAAAGAAAAAGAAATACACATGAATCACATCTTTGTGTTTGTGCTTTATACATCGTGTGTCAAAATAGAGAAAATTATGATAGTTCTGTTGGTCTCTATTTCCTGGGTATAAAATAGCTTGGACAGATTGTTTTGTTTCCTGTCAACTTGGCAGTTGGCACATGCATGTACTGGTGCCAACTATAGATTTATCATAATATTGTACACTCTGATCTTGTCTATATGACTATATCTTATTGGAAACTGATAATTATGTTTTTGCTTGCAGAATATTTATGTGCAGGTCACAAATGAAATCGGCTCAACTGTGGATACCCCTGTTACAGTTCAGATTTCAGTTACATCAGACCAAGGGGGCATACTACCCCAGAGATTGAAGCAGTTGGCTCAAACAATCACAGGGTCGCACTCAAAAAATCTTGGTCTTGACAACTCTGTTTTTGGTAAAGTTAAGCAAATTCGTCTATCGTCATACCTCAGGAACACTCTTCATGCTTCCTCTCCGACACCTTCTCCTGCACCCTCTCCGGGAGGAAATGAATACACAGAGCCTTCATATTCTCCAGATATTTCTCCATCATATGCACCAGCTCCTTTGCCCCACCTTCGTCATAAATCACCTTGTTATGACTGTGCCGCTCCCTCACCATCTGTTGGCAACAACCCAATCTCACCAAGTCCTTACCATCAACATTATTCTCCAAACCCCAAATCAAATTCTCCTGAACCTTCAAATGTTTATACCCATGCTCCTCACCCTAGTCCACATTGTGGTTCTGAAAATTCACCAAGCCCTGCGCCGTCTCAGTCTAAGCCAGTTCCTCCAAGCCCCTTGTCTCCAGCTCTATCTAACCCACTTACTCCCACACTTTCACCTCATTCTTCCACTCCTGCAACTCCCATGGCTCCCACCTCTCAGACAATCCCAGGTCTTTCTCCGCTACCAGCTGTAGCCTATAGCTCTAGTCCAGGTAAGGGAAGGATAAATGGAATGAGTTCAGATACTTCATCCTCATCATGTAAGTTAGTATGACAAATTTGTGAATAATATTTTGATTTTCTTCCTTATTCTTCAAATTGGCTCGTGCTTGATTTACATTATCGTTAATTCCCCAGTTCTGTATCCAGTCACTCAGTTGCCCGTGCCGAATGTTTAATCACATGTTTCATTAGTAGAATAGGGACATAAGATTTTTAAATTTATTTTGTGAACCATGAATAACTTTTTCCTCGGGAAATCACTTGCTTCATCACTTGTTTGCTTCTGATTTTTGTTTAGTTCACAAATGAATGATCTCCCCTCCGGCCTTCCTTTCGCTAAAATTATTTGTATAACATGTAGTTTGAAAACAGTTCTTCGAAATTTGTAAGCCTTCAAATGTCCTCTCTCTTTTTTGAAATTATTCTTGTCCTAGCTCAATTATTTAACAATTATTTAAAAATAAACAATGGGTTAAGATCTAGGAATATGTATGTCTTCTGCTTGATTATGCTGAATTATCTCGTATCCATTGTGCTTGCGTTGTCTGCTTAACCTTGCCACTCCCTGTTGCTGAATATATATATATATAGGGATATTTTCTCTGTTTCTTCTTATTTTGCAACTTTTGTTACAGCCTTTTCTTCGAAGACTTGGACGTTCTTGATCTTCATGCTCTTGACATTGCATCAGTTGTGCTGGGTGTAGAGTTAGCAGCTGTCTTCTCAAACCATCGGCATTTGGCTGTTTCAAGCAATCAAGAGATCACATCTTGCAGTTTTTCTCTCGTTAACATGGTCAAAGTGTTTTGGGAAGTTCTTTTTGGGGCATAAAATTTACAAAAAAAAAAATGAAGAAGTTGTAGGTTGAAGCCAAAAAGTGGCAGGCCTTCTATCATACATCCTCATAACATGTAAACATCCGAAAGTTTTCCCTAAGGGAATAAGTGAAGATGTTGGTTATCCCAGACTAGTGCTCCGGTGCAGTAGTTCAAGGAGACCTAGTAGTATAAAGTAAATGTAAATTGTAAGAGTTCTTCTTGAGCATCTGCACTGCGGGTTTAGCAAAACATATACAAAAGCAAAGAAACTTCGACTGTTCTATATTTCGAACATAACTGTAGTTCACAGACGTGTTGAGTGAAATGGTAGATAACAATACATGAAATGATTACACAGTGCATATTCTGAATTTCGACCGAGACAGATTAGAGTTGGAGCATCTAGTGTTTGTGGCCAATCGTCGAGTTTGATGGAGATCTGTATAAGCTATATGCAAGCTTTGCAAACAAAACTGCATTACTTACAGAGAGGTTAATTATCTGCACAAAGCGAAACACAACACCTGCAAGAGGGATTAGTTAAGAAAACAAAACACAAGAACTGCATCTCTGTCCCTCTACATTGTTGTCAGTTGTCACTGCAATTATAGTTTTGTACTTGACATTCTAGAACAAGTCCAAGGTATATATAAATGACAGTGAGCCAAGTATCCACCATAAGTGGTACTTTGGTCTAAACTTACCTGGCCATGGTGACGGAAAGCGAGAGCTAGCTAAAAAATCGTCCACCACGGACTATCTGCACATGTATGTACAAGATTTGTTACACACTATATGTGCCATAATTGCAGATTTATGGCATTTAGAATGATTTATCAAGTGCTAAAACTGACCTCTAGGAGCAGATCTCCAATTAGAGAGCAAACTGAAAGGCCACAGTAAGTGTAATACTTGCCTCCAACTCCAGTTCACCGAGTTTCTGGCTGCTTGTGTAGGATATTGATCATCTCGGTCGTCATTGTTTGAGGGATCGTCTGGTAGCTGATATCGGCATACTGGACATGAATTATGTAGATGCAGCCAAGGAACGATGCAATCTGAATGGTAGAAATGTCTACAAGGTAGCTCTTTTGCTTCCCCACCAACTTCGAATGCATCTTTACAAACAGGACAATGAGAGTCACTGATCAAATGCGACGGTCCAAGAGTCAGTATAGGTAATCCTTCAATGGCAGAAGCTGGTGCTGGAGCTGGCCCTGGCCTCAATTCTTCCATCACTTCATCCACTGAAGGCTCTGCAGGTTCCTCCTGAACATGCAAGGTTTCGCGTGGAGGGACGTATCTTGGAGGCCGAGGAGGTCCTCCCACCCGAAGAACAATGTCATCAAATCTGCTCTCATAATTAAGATTAAGTGGATGGAATGAGTTTGGCTCCAGCATGAGATTTAAGTAGTCTAATGCAGCAGGTGCAGCGCGTCTCGATGATCCATAGACATCCAACAGACCCCTAGGTCTTGACACATCAAACTCGTACCATAAGTCGCATAGGCAAAGGGGGCAACAAATTTGAGAAGTGGGCAACCGTATTGTTCTTTGGCAATGTGGACACCAGTAGTAATGGTTTCTTCTCATTCTCTGGACTCCATTTACGACAACACGAGGACGAGGGGGCAAAGACATTGTGCTGAAGTTTGTTGTTTGGTTAAGAGACGAGATCAAGAAGAGAAGGTCCTTAAATCTTTGAAACAGAGAATTGAGATGGAAGGTTTTATAGGTGAAAATTTTGTGAACAATACAGAAAAGGATGGCCTTAAGAGTAGAATGTAAAGATTCTGTTTTGTTATGTTTCCTACACAAGTTTTGCAGCTTCATCATATTGTCTTCCGATAAACAAGTAAAGGATGAGTGAAGTCAGATATCAAGTTTTACATTGGCTTTGGGCAAGTGCTACTTGTATCTTTTCATCAAATTAAGCACGCGTAGGTGAATCTTTAAAACTATTCAGGAAAATCTGAAACGGGGGTTGTAAAAAGGTTTGTCTCTGTGTGTGCCATGGGCACGAAAATTTTCGTATTTAGATCATTTTGATCGGTGTGATTGGTGTATTTGTAGCGGGGTCCATCATTATTAAGAAGTAGAGTCAATCAAAATATCCAAACACAAAAATTTCCGCGCTTAGCATGTGTTGATGGGCACACCATAGAAAAATCGTTTGTAAATTCCGAATCTGAAATAAATATAACAAAAATCCTAACTCTTGCCACTCAATATTGGAATCAACAAATATTAATCTTTGAAAAACATTCAAATTTGTTAACAAGAATTTGAACAAAATAAATTTGGAATACACAAACAAAATGAGACAGCTCTCATAATTTTTTTTAATTTAATCATAACTTATTCACAGAAAATACATATGATTATTCTAATTCGTATTTTTTCGGGTTATCATTTCTAAGAAAGTTTGTATTAAAATAATACTATTAACAATATATTCATATTTATTAATTTGTATTTTTCTCAGTCAGGTTCACGTCGGGTTTCGGATTGTGTTGGATTATCCCACACCTGAATTTGTAATTTGTCTAATTCAATTTACATTTGAGTACTTGCATGTATAAATATATTTTTTAAAAATATTTGGGTATGTAGTAAAAAAACAACGGTTTTTCTATGGTGTGTCCATGGGCACACACTAAGCACCAAAATTTATGAAATCGGAAGGTTTCTATTGTCTTACCTTCTTTAATAATGGTGGACCCCCTACAGTTACAACAACCACACCAATCAAAACCATCCATTTTTATTAATGTTAGTGCTTAGCATGTGCCCATGGGCACACACTAGCCAAACCGAAAAAACAAAATACAAAGTAGTTAAACGGTTACAAAACCGAGTTCCATCCGAGTTACCGAGTGAGGGAAGAGATTGGGTTTATCGCCTAAACGGGCCATCCATCCAACTCCATCAAAACCCAAACATCACCCTCCTTATTTCCCCTCTTTCTCTCTCTAAAAATACTCTAGAGAGAAGCCTTCCAAACTAAACTAATCCTCTCTCTCTCGCACTCATTTATGGAAATTTAACCCCCAAACATCACCCTATCTATTCAAACCCTAAACTCGAAAAAATTAAAAATGTCTCGCACAATATTTCAAACAGTCCCTATCTCCCCAATTCCAGCTTGTAACAAGCCCTTGTTTTCTCCAGAATTACCTCTATCGCCCTCCAGAGTCTCGTTTTTCCGGCCGTTCAGGGCTCCGATTAAGCTCCGGATAGGTAGAATTGTTGTGAGAGCTTCGTCGTCGGCGCCGGTGGTTGATGACGACGCAATTAAAGGACTGGAGAGGTGTTTGGCGAGTGATTCAGCGGCGTCGTCGTCGTCGGGGGTTTTGTATGGCCCGGTTATGAAGGGAGGGCAGTACGGAGCGTTTAGCGGTGCCACGACGTTGGAGAAATCGAAGCTCGATTTGACGCAGAAGCAGACCAAGTCCAGTCCTGAGGTTTGTTTGTTGACTTTTCGGGATGATTGTTGTATTTGTTTAGCTAAAATGGATGAATAGATAGGTGAATTAACTGGAATAGTGTTACTGTTTTCCAATATAGTTTTTCAATATAATAGCTGTATTAATTTAGCTGAAGTGCATACATAGGTAGATTAACGGCTTGTATTGTATGTTCGGGTTTGTTGCTAGGTAGGTGAATTTGTTCATAGTTTTAGCTGAATTTAGTTTGGGTAATGGCTTTTGATTTTCTGAAATTAATTCGAAGGTTAGCTAGGCCTCTAACTAAATTGGAAAGAAGCAAGCGAAAACATTTCTAAAACATGACTTGGCATAGAAGTGGCGACTACAAACTGATTGATAGAAACACAGCGCTCACTCATATTCTTGGAATAATTTTTTAAAATATATTTACCCAACAGGGACTCATTTTGCCACACCATTGCTAGTCCTGGCTCATAAGTTGCAAAATGCTTAAAACAGGGGCAATTTGGAATGTTGGATATAATGTTGAGCGTGATGTGGTGGCAAAAGTTGGTTATAGGTTTTGGCGAGAGCTAAATTGTTACTTGACTAGTATACCTATAACCACAAAATAGCTGCAGGAGAAATATTTCCAGAATATATTTTAAAAAGTTTTAGACAGAATTAATTTCTTGTTTCCTTTTTTTTTTATTTGGCATTTTTGGCAATTGGTAGGTCCAGTGTTCTTATTTCAAACTATCTTAGTTTTCGACATGGTCATATATTTGCAGATCATAGTTGTTGGTCTGACATGTTATTGCCGGAATGGACTTAATAGAGGTTGTGCAACCATACCCGATCTGAGATTTTTGATGCTAAAAACTTAATATATTTAACTATTACCGATTTCTTTGGGATCAAAGTCCTTTTGCTTTGGACAGTAACTTTACTAATTTTTATTGGTTGCTTACTATTATCTGCAACTGTGACATGTTATTACTGGAATGGAATGGACCTAATAGTGACTTTGCAATTGTACTCAATCATAGCTTACTATAAAACCATATACAGTATATTTTTACTACTATAAATTCCTTTAGAATCACAGTCCTTTTGTTTTGTACAGTAACTTCAGTGTGCATTTATTTGTTGCTAACTTTGTATCTCTGGACATCTGACACTGAAACTCTCTGCAATCTTCCAGCTTGCAATTGGCGGAGGTGGTGGGAATATTGGGAAAAGTATAAATTTTGGTGGTGGTGATGGGGGAGACGACAATGGTGATGATGATGACTACTTTGATGACTTCGATGAGGATGATGATGGTGATGAGGGTGGCCTGTTTAGGAGAAGGATGGTTCTTCCAGAGGTTAGCAGCTTGTGAAGCACAATGACAAACACCTTTTCTTTTTATTATACCTTGATGTTGATATATGTTCATACTCATTAATTTGCATCAATTTCTTACAGCTGTTCGATAGGGAACTTATTAAAGCAGTATTGAACGAATGGCAGAAGACAATGATAGATTTACCAGCAGGAATTCGGCAGGCCTGTGAAATGGTACAGTGTATTATTTTTGTGGTTTTTAAATGTGTATTAACTTAATTTGACATAGTAAATTCTTGTAGGGCTTAGTGAGCACTGCACAGATGGTAAAATATCTAGCAATTAATGCAAGGCCAACCGCTACTCGGGCGATTTCTCGCACACTTCCTCAAGGACTGTCTCGGGGGTTTATAGGCAGGTAATTTTGAAGGCATATTGCAGTATTGCTATATATGGCAGGTTCTTCAGCAAGTTCAATGTTGTTTCTACTGTCCAAGACTCATAAAATAAAGTTATTTAAATAATTTAACTTGGTTAGCAACTCATGTTTTTTAATATATAATGTGCTCATGTTGCAGTATATAATGTTTTTAAATATATAATGTGTGGACTTTCGATGTTCTCTCTCATATGAAGAAAAGATGTTTGTAGCTACTGATATTTATGAACAAGAAGAAATTATGCAAAATTGTACTTATAAGATAACAAAATTGCAGTCGAGCACCAAACCTTCTGCGGTTCTGCCAATTGTGCTACTATTCTAGATCATGCTTATGAGAGCTCCTTTTGTCTTGTTATTTATAGTCTGATTATGGTTGTCAGAAAAGGTTGCAAGTGACTTAGCTATTAAGAGATTGCTTTATATAATTATATCGGATTTATGGCTTTGTTAGAAAAGTGGAAATTATTTGTTGCTTGTTAACATCAGGAGCAATATGGTGCTAGATTGTGGAAATGTGCAATTGGTGACCTGTAAGCATATATCTGACTTCCCTTAATTTGACTTGTATTCACAGGATGATAGCAGATCCTGCGTTTCTACACAGGCTTCTCTTTGAGCAGGCATCTACATTCGGTTGCTCAGTCTGGTGGGAGTTCAAAAATCGCAAGGAGAGGTAGTATATAATTTGAATTTGATGACAGAGTATGATGACTATATATTAATGTCTAATTATCATATGTTTTGTCATGTTATTAGGATAAAGCAGGAATGGGATCTTGCCCTTATCAATGTTCTAACCGTAACAGCTTGCAATGCTATAGTTGTTTGGACGCTTGCCCCTTGTCGTTCGTATGGGAACACATTTCGTTTTGATCTACAAAATACTCTGCAAAAGCTTCCAAACAATATATTTGAAAAGAGCTATCCACTTAGAGAGTTTGACATGCAGAAGAGAATCCACTCATTCTTCTACAAAGCTGCAGAATTGTGTATGGTTGGGTTAACTGCTGGGGCAACCCAGGGTGCTTTGTCAAATCTTGTTGCTAGCAAAAAGGAAGGAAGGTGAATAATGTTTAGTCTGTTTTTGTTCTGTTCACACTTCATTACTTTGGTTTGTACGTCACATTTTTTTGCTTTAAATTGCCAAGCGCAAACCATTTCTGTACTCATATCTTTTCTGAATTTGCATTTAATTTATAGGTTATCTGTGACAATTCCATCCGTCAGTACCAATGCTCTTGGTTATGGAGCTTTCCTTGGTCTGTATGCAAACCTACGTTATCAGCTGTTGTGTGGATTTGACAAGGCTATGGTCCAACATTTTGATGTTATTGGTGTAGCATTGGTTTTTAGCACAGCTTTGAGGTATGTGGATTTTTCATTATTAAATTGTCATCTTAGGAATCTTTCACTTGTTTGTTTTCTGGTATGTTCATATTTGCATATCAAGAAGTTTTGCCTCTTTGGTGGTTATGCATATGCTTTCGTCTTTGCCTGTATAGTATTTGTGTATATTCACTTGGTTAAATAGTATTTGTGTATATCTCTGTGGAAGTTATTTTCCCTCATCATCTTCACTAAGCTAGTATGACTTACTGACCTGAATAAGCTCGAGGAAAGTTTAGCTTTACTTGCACCTTTTAACCTGTTCGCTGATCTACTGGTCTGAGGTTTACTGGTATAGAAATGCAATTATCCCCAGGTGGTAAATCAGTGCACTGAATTCAAGCCTCTTTGATGGTATAAGCATAGTTATGTGATCAATTATGCCAATAATATATAGTGACCTTGAGTCATATACTTTATAGCCTAGAGTGATATTTTGGAATGATTGTCCAGACTGAAATATTACAAAAGTTCACAAAGAAAGTGATTGATAAAAATCCAGATGTTGTATCATGGTTACATCTTTTCTTTTATATGTAGGTTGTTGAATACTCAGTTAGGTGAGACATCTCGGTTGGCCTGGCTCGGGGTTGAAGTTGATCCTCTAGCTCTGTCAGAAAACCGCTTGAAGGCGTACAGTAGACCATCTGAAGCTGTTGATCAAGCCTCTTCATCAAAATGGTTCATCTCCAAGAATCCCATTGTATCTGGCCTTGGGCTACTTGGCATCAAACAGGGACTTCAAAGTGATTCTGTCCCTGAGGGTGAAGCACCACCTCCCAAGCCTAGGAGAAAGAGAGTAGTTAGGAAAAAGGTCTCAACAACCTGAGTTTTTAGGTGGTCAAACAAGGTCTCAACTTGCCTTTCAATTTTGCAATGCTACAATTATGATGCTGGATCACCTCGATAAACAACAGGCAGTACTGGTGAGCACGCGGGACTACTGATGACTGGCAGAGTATTTTGTATATTTGATGATCTTCATTGAAGAATATCGAGATGAGCATAGCTTTCTCATTGTTTTGACTTTTGATTATAGCCAAATTCTAGTCGACGTTTGGATGACTTGGTATTTAGATTACTTGGGAGTTCATTCTTCATAGTTAATATAAAAAATTCTCTTGATCCACAGCTGTGTAGTTACAATATTATTGTCACATACTCTTTGGAGATTAGTGATTTGGGCTTCTGGTATTTGGCTTGAATAAACATCTTATGAGATCTATAGCTAGCATATATTAATGGTCTTTGTGCTGGCTAAACAGTGCATCTCTAGTGCAGATGATCATTATCCCTGCAAATTTTCATAGAGACATCCAGCTCAAAGGTTTACTTTTTCGACCAAACCGAAGGGGTAAGAAGGCATAGAAATTTCGAAAGCAAAGGTTTCTTTTAGCAATCCAGGGGCATTCATGTTACAGTCACTCTTGTATCATTCATTCACATTCATGTTACAGTCACCCATGTTTAAAAATCATATGTATTGTGTTAAGGTTGGGGACTAGAGGCTAAACAAAAGAGTATGGTTTTTTAGCCCAAAAAATAAAAGAAAATGTGATATCTTATATTTTAGAGAACAATCCCCCTTTTTAACTGTTGTATTTTTTAACCATTTTTAGTTTTTTACACGTTACCAATTAAAGGATGGAAGAGCTAAATATTAAAAAAGAAGAAAACTACTTAACGCTTTTATGAACGACGTAAATATATAATATGCGATTAGTCGAGTATTACCAAGGAAATGCATAATTATTTTGTAATCATTTATGTAAATATTCTTTTGAAAGAGAGAACTAATAATTTTTACGATATTTTGCGCTTTAAAGCCAGCTTTTTAAATAAAAAATATTACGAATATGGATTTTATGCATATTACGGATGGGCGTATCCATATATTCTCCCATCTTGATCCTGGCGTATGACATATCCATACTCAGGCCAATCTCGATCAATTTTACAAATTAGAGAATCCAGGTACGAACATGACCCATGCATGTGAAGATGAGACTTATATTTTGTTAAATTTGTTTTATGTATTTAAAATTTTATTTAATTTGAAATAAGATTAAAATTAATTATCAGAGACAGCTATTTTCAAAACCAAAATCCATTTTTAAAAATAAATTACAGTGACAATTCCCTCTATTTTAACAGGACTTGTTCTAAGAAATTATGTTAAACACCCCCAATAAATTATGTACATCAAAAATTTTATCTAAACACATATAATAAAAATAATTTTTCATTTACAAATAATTTCTTGTTTATAATACAAGCCACCATACCTTTCGAATAATACAATCGTGGAAATTTTACTACCTATAAATAGACGAATAATCAATCCGCGCCTTATCCCCAAGAGTCAAGACACAATCTCCACCTCGAGCCGGTGGCGCGTGCACAACATGAACTTGACCCCATCCTACTGGCTTGTTCACCACCCTTCAATCTCACAGTTCCAGTGGAACCAAGGCCAAACATGGGGCTCAACTCCACTCTTCTTAGCCCTCACTCTCCTCACCTATCTCTCTCTCACCTACTCTCTCTCCACCCACATCTCTCTCACTCTCCCCAAATCTCTCCTCCGTCTCTTTTCCGCCTTCCACAACCTCCTCCTCTCTCTCCTCTCTCTCATCATGGCCCTCGGCTGCTCCCTCTCTATTCTCCACCAAATGCCCAACTATTCCTGGATCGTTTGTTTCCCACCCAATGAGACCCTTCCACGTGGACCCGTGTTCTTCTGGGCCAATGTGTTTTATTTTTCCAAGATTCTTGAATTTCTAGACACCCTTTTGATCATCCTTGGCGGGAGCAACGACAGACGCCGTCTCTCGTTCCTCCACGTTTACCACCACACCGTGGTGGTGGTCATGTGCTATTTATGGCTTGCGACGAGTCAGTCACTTTTTCCGGTGGCATTGATCACCAATGCCACGGTGCACGTGATAATGTATAGCTATTACTTGTTGTGTGCTTTGGGGAAGAGGCCGCGGTGGAAGAGGGCGGTGACTGATTGCCAGATTGTGCAGTTTGTGTTCAGTTTTTGTGTGTCTGGAGTGATGCTTTACCATCATTTCTGGAGGGGAGGGTGTTGTGGGATTTGGGGATGGTGTTTTAATGCAGTTTTCAATGCTTCTCTTTTGGCCCTGTTTCTCAATTTCCATTCCAAGAATTATCAGGCCAAGAAGAATGAGCAGCTGCTTAAAAACAAATGATCATCACCCCTTGTGCTGCTGCTTGTTGCTTTAAGCTTTTATGTGCTGCTGATTGAGTTTAGTATATCACAAGTTTGTGCCTTTCATTCTACGTACTGATGATTTATAGTACTTTTCATGCTCAAATGACAAGATAATTCACACATATTTTACTTGCATTTACCTGTAGTCTTTTATTAACTGATGCTTGATCATGCACATCTCAAGTTATGAACCTAAGGACTCAAGTGCATCCTTACTCTGTCAAGAGCTTTACAGTATCATCGATTTGCAAGTGCCGGACATAAGCAGAGAGCATAGCATTCCAAGAAACCACGTTTTTATCTGGGATCCAGACAAACTACCTTCAAGCCTCCAAAAGCTGACCATCTCTTTGCAAATCGGAATACCATTGATACAACATTTAGGTTTGGAATCCGATAAGAGGCCGTTTGGAAACCAGCATTTCATTTCAAATGATAGGATTGAATTGTCATTTCAAATTCTCAAATTTATACTAGTGTTTGAAATTCTAAATTTCAAATGAAATCCAAATTCTCAAACAAGTTATTTGATCAAATCCAGAATTTCAAATGAAATTCATGTTTCCAAACAGGGTATTATAAATACAAAGCAGAAACCAAATCACCAATCTCCACGAACCCATCAATCATTAAGTTCCATGAAATTATGTCTTTCTCAAGCATTTCCTCAGGAAAACTTGAAGCCATGAGCATTTCACCATTCTGCGAATAACCAGCAAGCATTGCATCGATCAAACACTTCTCTTGCCTTTTCAATATTCCCACTTCTCGTATAAATTGTGATCATCAGTGTCCGTATAAAATAGTCTCTTTCACGCATGTTATTAAACAGATAGCACGCTTCTTGTATACAAGTCTCAGAATTATGGAAGGAACATGATTAAGCATTCAGCCTAGAAGCAGAGTGAATAAACACTACTGATATAAATAATAACTGTCTTAAAAGTGCATACACAATCCACTATATTCTATATTCTTGATCAAACTAAGGCATTAAGGATCTTCAACCCAGATGCTTTAGAAAATGTACATGTCAAACTTTATCTAGGCTTGCTACCATCCTGACTTCTTTCTGTTTGCCTTTCTGATTGCGATGTGGATTCAATTTCCTTTATTGCTGAACCAGTCTTGTCTTCCACATAGGGTAATACAATGACAGGAGCTGCTGGCACAGTATCCCACCGCTCCTTTACCATGCTCGTGAACTTCAGAACCATTTCTCTGCGGAACTCAAGATCCCTTGTGAAAAGATCAAATATAAGAAAAGAAAGAATGTATTTGAATGGGACGATGAGTAGGACAGTAGAACCTAATAGCAGCAACAGAGCAATCTCGGTCGTTATCTGAAAAACATGTCAACCGTTATGAGTCCCGGAAAGAAAATGAATTAATAACGCAATATAGAACAGAACTCGACAAACTAAAACAAGAATATATAGGTGGTATAATTTTTTCACATCCAGTTTTTCTATATTCAGCATTCCTATCATCAACGAGAACCTGGTAGTGCTTCAGATTTCATCAGGAGAAGAAAGAAGGCACTCTAGATCAATTTATTTACATGATTTTTTTTTTCCAGAATACAATGTTGGCAAAATAATGTACACTGATTTAGTTAGCACATTCTTTTGAGGTTCTGCACTTCTTAATGGGTCTATCGTACCATACCTGAGGTTGACCGGCAAGAACAATTGTACGTAATTTCAGAAGTGAGACGTTTAAGCGCTGTAGAAACTTTTCCATGTCCCGCATGGCTTCTTTTAGAGCTATGATCTTTTGTATAGTGTTAGAAGGTGGCTGATCACGTATAGTTACTTTTCCAAAAAATCTACCAAGGCGGCCTTGCTCTTTGAGCCCCTTCAATAATAACATGCCAGCTGCCAAGATCATCAAAGCTGTGGGGAATATATATGATAGCAAGTTCCTGCAGAAGATAGATGTAAAGGTTGTGAAACTATTTGTATCACTTTTGTGCTACCAGTTAAATAATTGCAATACAATTAAAAGAGCATGAGGCAGCATCAAACAATTAGTTCAGAAGCTAATAAGCTATGTATCACGCAACAATAGTGGACTCAATGAAGACTTTTGTGCTTGACGGATGTATAATTATTGGGATTTGAGATACTTTAGCTAATGAATTAATAACTCTGAAGTTACAGAAAAGATGCACCACTGATAGAATCAATCAGCCACAAAAGTTTGCAGCCAATCATTCTATATCCACTATCAGCAATTGTCTATTTATGGCTGTTAAATTAGTAAGAAGCAAAAGTGGTTTAAAACTTATGACTTGATAATCATTTAATCGTCAATAGACTAGCTTGACAATCTCACCGAGTGATATATGACCGCTTTTAAGAAGTGGATATAATTTTCAGGGAAGCTAAAAATGCCATAATTCCACAAGTTCAAGTCCAACCACTGTTACCAAGAATGAAAATCAATTCTACACAGATATCACCACTAGGTACAACCGTACAAGCAACACACCATCTATTGGTGAAAGTACAAAGTATCAATATATGCACTGTACCATGCTGGAAATGCATAACAAGAGTTTGCGGCCTGTGGAACATGAGGTAGTATGAGTTTCATATGCTTAACATTTGATAAAGATACAAGGTCACAGAGCTTCTCTTCTCATTCTTATGGTTTGAAGTGTCAAAGTGAAGACCATTTAAGCACATGCTTACACACAGACAGAGTCTGAGATCCAGATGTTGCGACTAAGTTTTCAAGAAAATGATAAATTCTAGTTTACCAATAATCTCAAGGCACATTGCTAAATAAGAGAGTGCTGAAATGTGAAACATGTGCTGTAATTATTATTCTTCCTTTGGTACGATATAGAAGATAGACGCAGACAGCCAGACACTAATAATCCTTTTTGTGCATTTCAGTTTTGAGTGTGCTTGTCTTTATATAGGTTTACTTGGAAACAATCCAATAGAGCATTTCTTACAAAAAATTGCAAAGTACCTACCTGAAAATAAGAGTGTACGTAATTGCAAGAAATGATGCGGTCAAATAAGGCTCTTCCCAACGCTTAAGTTTGTTAAAATTTTTGGCAATCACGGTCAAAGGAAGGGCAAGTTCCTGCAAAATATAAAGAAGGAATTGAACATAAGAAAATTTGATAAGATGTTAAGTAATAGCAAGTAACCATAGACTAAATAGACAACTGATTCAAGGCCTTTTCTACAGACAAATATTTTACATTCGACCAAACGAATGCAGCAACTATAAGTGGATAAAGATAAACCTTAAACAGGTCAATGTTACTGGGTATCCCTTCAATCATTGCAGCATCAATAGTGGCTTGTGTTTTCTCAACCACTCGATATTTCTCTCTGCATGTCTTTACTGCCTTCTCTATCAAAGTCATATCAGCAACAGCAAGGTTTTTACTCAATACTACTCCATGCTTAACTGTAGAGTTTTTCCAGAAAACAACCGACGCATTGGAAGTCCAAGAAGGTGATCTCATCCATTTCCTCAAATAAACACTTCCATCAATGTCAAACACATGATTGTTACTTTCTGATACCTCACCAGAGAGGCTCGCTCTTTGACCTGCTTGATAACCAACTTCTGGATATTTAGTAATCAGGGGTCCACCCCAACAATTTACAGCCAGAGTTTGGTAAACAATGTCTCCATGGGGTGCGTGTTGAAGATATGTGAACTGAACAAGTTTTGCAGGTTCGTCTAGAAGCTTCCGCATAAACTGAAGAGCCTGAAGCCTAGCGATACCATTATATGCATAAGTTGCGGCCTTTGAATTCCCCTTTTGAGCACCATACACATCATTTACTGATCTATCGCCATCCTTGGGACCAAACTCTTGGATGAACTTGTATAAAGATATAACTTCACTAATGAGAGCATGCCACACATCTCGCCTCATTTCACCTCCCAAGTCAACAAATTCAAGAGCCCATGGCTTCTGCCTAAAAATTGCATCAACAGGAATATAAATTAACCAACAAAAAATACAAGTTATAATAACATGATAATTGATAAGAAAAGCTGAGATCCTCCGAGTCGGGATTAAGTAGGAAGAAGCTTACTCACTCCGAACCAGAAGTGACTGATATAGCAGAATCAAAAAGGTCAGAGCCCAGAGGCCCAACCCTTGCCTTCTCTACTCGTGATTTGTGATTTGCAAGATCCATCCTGATTGGTCCCTTTTGCCTTCCCAAGCCAACTGCCTGCATTAAGATGCCATTTACAATAAAAAATGCATAACATTTAAAAGCCCTAAAATTTTACACATTTCAGAAAAGCACAAGACATACAGTAGACTTGAGCATTGCTAAAAAGCAAACAGAAATCCACCTCCCAATTGAACAAATGACAAAATGTATTAAAATTAGCATCAACTATCAGCTTACAGGTTTTGATAGATATCAGACGTGAAACGACCTATGTTAATGGTTTAAAAAAAAATGTTAAAATATGTTGTACATGAAATAGAAGACAGTGATGTAAGTAATATCCTAGAGCCTGTTTGGCTAAGCTTATGACTTATGACTTAACATGACTTATGTGATTAAAAAAGTACCTCAAACTTATTTTTAACTTTAAGCCGACTTCTGACTTATTTCTAACTTTAAGCCGGCTACTGACATATTATACAAACATACACTTTTCACCTTAAAGTCGAAAATGGCTTAAAGCCCGGGCTTTAAGCCCGGGCAAACAGGCTTTAGGTAATGGGTGACTTCAGATTCAAAGTAGTTTGTGGTCAATTTAATATCAAGTTTCTTCGCATCAGATTCTTCGGTTGGAGAACATCATGAAACATAAGAAGAATATATAAACAAAAGATAAACCAATAGTTAGGCGATGCATTAAAATTTTAAACCAATTTGCAGAAAAAATGTTTTTTTTTTCATTAATAGACTCCTTACCAATCGTCTTTTTCTTCTTTCATTAACAAAACCACTGATCATCAATTCTATAAAGTTCAGATTATGAAAATTGATGCCCTAGTCTTCTTCGTCAATATCGACTACTTGGTTTTATACACTTTAAGTTTAACACTGTGATTAACCTTAATAGAACTAGGTGCTCAATAACACACTTCAAATTACACAACAAGTTTTGGAGAAAAGAAACAGGGAAAACTAGGAGAATATCAACCAGACAGCATATAAAGGTATACCTCAAAGTAGAGTGCCTTATCAGTCAGAGTGAGCTTGCCAGGCCAGGCCATGTTATTCTCCCATTTCAGGACAGGTCGTTTCCTGCTGGAACCAAGAGTTAGGATTCTTTCACCAGGAAGACAAGGGCTTGCTTCAAACTGAAATGATTTCCTTCCTTCATGCACCCTACACTCAATCAGAGATGAATAGGAGCCTCAGTTCTAATAATTCAGAGTCAGATACTGAAAGCACATCATAAGTAATACAACGACTCAGCTATGTGATACAAACATAAGCAACAGATTGCCCAAAATTTTTTAAACATTATTATGAACTGGTTGATGCATTACATATTTAAAGCACACAAACTGTTAGAATAAAGTAAGAGACTCTTCATGTATGGTGACTTACATCACATATTGTGTGAATTATTCTTATCTATCAATTCCTCACCATGCCATAAATAATTTCTACATTAAATTAGAGGCTGAGACTTGAGAGAAGCAAGTATATAATATATTGAAGAGAGAAACAATTATCAGTATTTATATGAAATAACATTTAATCTTAGGTGTCGTTAGTTAAGTGGAAACATATATTTCATTATACTTTGTAAAATAATATATGCTAATGTGCTCTATATTTTTGACAAGTCGAAAAATAAAGCTTTTGGATTCCAGTTTTCTCCTTTTCTTCTTATATCCTACAATTTCAATGGTTTTTTTTTCAGTTTTAAAATTTATATATTGATCTGCAAAGAATACTTTGTAATGTATAGAATCTTTGCTACACACAGCTATCACAGTAGACTAATAACCAACCAACAATAATATAAAGAGAGTGTAAATAGATAAACGTTGTACTGAACAGTGATGTTAATCCAATACAACTCCGCAGCAATTCGAGAGGCGCGCTCTCAGCTACTACTCAATTACATACTTTCAAGATAAAACCCTAATCCCCTTTTTGCTCCTACTTTATACTCCTTGTTAGTAAAAGACTGCCTTACCCTTCATTTACTCAAAAATCCCCCCTTTTGCCCCTGATCACTTCTGAACACGTTTCTTCCTTCGCGTATAATTAAACTTTATAATCTGTGGATCCCCACTCCTTGCAATCTTGTTATTCTCAAACCAATCCTGCTTATACAATACTTTGATTATTTGAAATATAGGGCGTGATCCTTGCAAATTTCTCTTTTCAGCAATTAAAAATTACGGGTGAGGATTTCTGTGGCTATCTTAAATTCTTACTCTGCATCAAAAATGCTTTTCCTATTAACTATCATTGGAAAATAATCTAAAATTCAAATGAGATGTTGTGCCTGAACAATTTCGGTCACTCTCGGTTAAAAAGCCTGAATTTACAGGTTCGGGATGGAAATGCAGTTACTTTCCAATTTCCTTTTAGAATGCAATTTCGTATGAATTTAGATGTCAAAACTTAAAGAACAGGTAAAAATTATTACATAACAAAGAATCACTGCATCCTGCGTTTGCATATGAATACTATATGCACAGATTCTCTAGATTTTGCATGGTTACACCTAAGCATGACAAGCATACAACAATTTGGAAAAAAAAAAGGATATATTAATTATGTTAGAAACTGTTCTACTCATTATGAAGCTTACTTGAGAAGTTCATTGATATAAGTAGACCAAACAGCATATGAAATACCCTCTTTGCCAACAGCAAGCGCTTTGAAAAGGTTATGTGCAGTAGTCCGATCAGCAACGCCAGATATAGCGGGGGCAATACGAACAAAAGCTTCTTCTTGTATGAACCTTCTCTTTAAAGTCAATAACAAAGCTACATATCTAAGTCATGATAGTTGATAGAACATAGTAGTTTCAAGAGAACACAAATAATGCAGAGTTTACACAAACTAGTATACAGAAGCCGGGTATTTCTTTTATGTAGAGGCAGACATATTTTTATTTTTTTTCTGACAATGGGCAATGATGATGAGATAAGAAACATGCATAGCTTCCAGTGCAAAGCCATCTACAGTTCTACACAGCCTTAATATCTATCTATATTATACTACATGAGATAATCCATAGTTGGTCATATATTGAGCTAGATATAACAAAATATTAAGCCTATATTAAATTAAAATTTCGATTTAATATCATTATCAAATTGAATTCAAACCTAATTAAACACATATGGTTCTATTCATACATACACACACCAAAAACAGTCGCATACATATTATAAAAGAATATTCATACTTACAAATTTTGTTATAGGATAATCTTATATTAAATTGTTTGTTCTATCAATCAATTATTCAAATATAGAAGTCCCTGCTTTGCACAGGCTCCAGTAATGCTTGTACTTTTAAGCCGAGGTGAAACCATTGACTGCGAGACATTAGAAGACATATACTGGTCCAAGGCCATAGGCTATCAAGAACAAAATCCCATACAATACAATGCCACTGCACTCCAGCAGTCCAGCCATATGTTAGGGCCAAGTGATTTAGGGATGACATCAATTATTTTAGGGATGGCATCAATTGAAAAACAGTATCTATATTGAGTCAGTTTACAAATAAATGTAATCCTATATACATACCTGAAAAGACTCTTTAACAGAATCTTTAGCTCGCGAATCATTTGGACCACTGTAAGGCTGCTCCCACGCGAGCATAGTTATGAAAATCAGCCTTTGAAATGCAGTTTGCTGTTATAGAGGTTCAAAACCAAAAAAAAAATGTTCTATCATTAGACATTACAGATAAACATCAAAACTAGAACCAACAAGAATGGAGTGGTCCACAGCAATATGAAAAGAGTTTATATCTGAACAATTCTAATAAATATATTTTAATCATTTCACGTTCTAAGTGAAGATTCAAATTACTAAGATAATGTCCAGAATACAGTTCAGCTCGTGAAACAGTCAAACCCCAAAATCTCTGTTCATAAAGAATCTATGGAGGGAATCAAATTGGATGGAGTCTTTGCTCTTAAAATTTGGTTGTCTAGTAAAAAGTAAGAACTTAAAATTGCTTGGACACGGTTCAATCTACTGATTTAGGTAATGTAGCAGCATTTGAATGGAAAGAGGTTTAAATTGTATTTGTTACTTAATATTGAGTATGGTGACTGATATCCTCCATCCAAGATTTAAGCTTTTTTTTTTCTTTAAAAAAATTAATTTAATTTAATTTAGCATAGCGACATTATACAAAACCAGCAATGACTTTGCCAACTGATATTCTAGTCGAAGGATTTTAATGACAAAACTGAACCCCTCTTAAGAAGAGCTATCATATATACATATACACACGGCGTAAAGAGATTCTACTTGTCACTGTAGAAAGTTTTCTACCCTAACACAACAAAAACATATTCGCACGCATAAGTTGATTAATGTATCAGAACTTCCCCTCCTGTTGATTAACAGTTATGTTATTAATTCATTTTCCGAGGTACTTCTTTCTATTTATGTAGGTTTGTAGACATAAACCATAAGTAACAAAATATTCTAGGTTTTCACCTACATATCTTATTAACTTTTCCTGATTATAATTGATTTAAGTTGTGTTGCCACATAAGAAAAAAAATATTAAAAGCTTTTAGTTCATAGTCTTAGATACGATAAAAGTAATTTTGTTTTTCTTTCTTCTTTCGAGAAATTAATTTTCTATTTAACATTTAAGACGTATCGACAAACCTATAAGTTTTAGTTAAACCTCTAACTTGTCATTAGTTATACAAAAATAAAATTTTATTATATTTTTTTAAAAACAATATTCATTTATTTGTTATGTGATTAGTGATGGGGAATAAAAAAAAATTATCTATATGTTTTTAATTATTTTAAGTATATTTAGTGTAGAGTTAAATAATGTATTTATCTAAAAGTTTCATATGCAGGGTTAGGAGTTTATTAAGTACTTTATTTATAATAAAGCTCAAGCCCAATTGTTAATGGGCCTTAGTCCGGTAGTGCAAGGAGTGGGATCCACAAAATATAAAGTTTAAATATATGCAAAGGAAGAAATGCGTTCAGTAGTGATCAGGGGCAAAAAGGGGAATTTTGGAGTAAATGAAGGGCAAAGAAGTTTACTAACAAGGAGTATAAAATAGGTAGAAAGAGGGGATTAGGGTTTTATATTGAAAGTCTGTAATTGAGTGGTAGTTTTCTGGGAGAGACCGCGTCTCTCGAATTCCTGCGGAGTTGTATTGGTTAACATCAGTGTTCAGTACAACGTTTATCTATTTACACTTTCTTTATTATTGTTGTTGGTTGGTTATTAGTCTACTGTGATAGCTGTGTGTAGCAAAGTGGTTATTAGTCTACTTTCATAGGTTATTTGATTAGGATATTTGTTCCCTATATAAGCATTGTAATCCCCCAATTAGCTTTAATTATATACTTTACTAGAGTAATATTGATTGAAATAATTCTTGGATATCGTATAATTCACTGCTTTAATATAATATAATTACCATCCTGCATCAATTAATATATTACACATAAAGTATTGTTTCATTTGTTCTCCAAAGTCAAATGTATGAATATAAGACAAATTTATTTATTTTTTTTTTAAATCATTCTTCCAGGCGAAAAGAAAATCTTCGTCAAATTCTTCTATAAAGAAAATAGCATGAGAAAGAGTGTGACACTTTATTTATTAAGTTTTTTCCTCTTGAACTTCATGAACTTCAGTTTAGTTTAGTATAACAAACTAAAGTAAACATATATTAATATATAAGAAAACATGAGAGTTTCATGTAATACTTAAAATTAAACACGCAAGCAACAGTTGTAGCCATGTAGGTGAGTTTAAGGACATTTAAGTTAGAACACTATCATATGTGTGCTGTTAGGGTAGAAAAATTTCTACAGTGACAATTAGTACCTCTTTATGTTAAGGAACTGGTCTATCTAAAACTGTAAGGTCTTAGTCCCAGCCATTATATTCTAACACTCCCCTACAACCTTAAGGCCCAGAACCATTACATCCTAACACTCCCCCTTACTCGAAAGCCCATTTTGGGTCCGTGAGTTGATCACGGGACACGCCTGAGCCATGATACCATGTTAAGCAACCAGCCCGTCTAAAATCTAAAGATTTTAGAGAAAGGGTTTTTATCAAAGATTCAAAATCATTATATTCTTACCCTTTACCCTAAATATATATCTCCGGTATCAATTAAAAACAAATATTAGAACGAACATCAGGTTTTTGTCGCAACACAAACAAAACCAATTTAAAGAAACTAGAATATAAAAACCCTTAAGCATAACAAACCTTTAGGCAAGGATGGATTTCAGAACCATCTCTGGACAAGAACCTAAAGCAACAATACTCTACCAAGTTACGAGCATCATTGTACACTGATTCAGGAACAAGTCCTCGGAATATTTTCTGCATTTTCTTCCCAGTCGATCCGTTCATCCTGTGTACCTTAACCTCAATAATTGTAATCATATTCTACAGGAGAATAATTAGCTCCAAACTATAATGTAAGCAATCAACGAGATGAAAAATATGCAAGAAAAACAGGTAATTGGTTAATTTGTAGAAGTTACAACTGCCAATGACAGAATTTAACCAGAGTAAAAGTCCGACTTTCATATCATTCTCCATATTCAAAACTTCACATGCAATATGCAAATCAGATAAAGCCTACTAAAAAGTTTTCCACTCTATCATAATCTCAGACAGAAAAGTAGATGATGATTAAGTAATGCAACAGACTGTTAAACACATAATTAAAGATAGTGCAGTCAAAGCTGATTATACTCTGAGCAAGTCTTTCTAGTAGATAGGCCCTTCATCATAAAACCACGACAAGTAAACAAACAATTTAACTTATTACAGATTCCTTGAACATGCCAACTTACCTCCCAAATAAATTATAAACACTAAACAAGCAACACTCAATTATTTTTTTTGAACACTTCTAGAGCTATTCCATATATTTCTTCGCGGTTCTTCATCCTTATTAGGCTATTATGGCTAAATAAGTGATGAAGTTAATACTTGCAATGAATTTTCAATATTACGCAACAAATTCACTGTTGAAGTTTAAAAAACACATTTAGCCATCAAATGGAGATCCTTGTAAGTAGAATAGATGATGTTGCTGAGTACCTTACCTGCTAAATTGCTCAATGGAAGTTATAGCAGTTACGGATAACGTCCCTTTTGGTGTTCTGCTATCAATAGTCTGTTCTGCCATAAAATTGTCCTCGATGTCCAAAGTATCATATGCATCTCCACTATTTGGGGTTATATCATTAACATTTTTTACCAGGGGAGTAGCAACTTCACTAAAAAGATTTTGTGTCCTTGACACCCATAGGTTGAAGGTTGACTGTACTGCTTCTGCCAAGAAAAAATGTCTTATCTTTTCGCAGAAACAAAGATGATACAATAATGAATAACTTAGTAATGAAAGAACAATTTCATAAGGCATCTCAGTCTCGTAAACAGAATTAGACGGAGCTCAATCTTTCACGTATATTTCTCCAAACACAAAACCAGTGCTCGTTATTAAATTTTGATGACTTAATGCAGTTCGATATAATAAAGAATAAGATTTAACACAGGTCATAACAAGAGTAAAATCTGAACTATGCTCAAGCTATATGATTTTACAAGTGGACAGTATCCAAATCTTGTTAGATCTTTATCTTCAATCACATTACATATAGAACGCTAGCTTATAATAAAATTCTGGTACACTGTACAGTTTGCAGGACATGTAACATCCCATCCCACAGACTACTAAGTGAACCTAAAAATGATAATCTTATAAGGCCTGCAGTGGGCATGGTGAATTAGCTAAGCCAGTGAAACTCAGACTTTGGATTTAAAATAGATCCAAAACTTTTTTTTGAGAGCAAGGTTTGAATAGGAATGTAGCATATCTCAAAAAGGCTAGAGGGACAAAGATATGATGATTATATTCATAAAAAGGACAGGAATGGGTGAAATTAGGTTGTATCTGAAATTAGACAAAACCTAACTTATAACCTTGTTAGCATTTGCACTCATGGTTTAGAATTTAGACACAGTTCCCTACAACTTATAAACATGAGCTCTAAGTAAAGTCAGCCATAAGTAACCTCAAATGAAAGACAGATAAATGTTTTGTGATCATCAAGTTATACGAGTTTCGAGAACACGAGGACAACCCCCCCCCCCCCCCCCCCCCCCCCTCCCGCTAGTCCCTTTATTTAATAGCACTAAGTCTCCTCGAAATAGAAGCTACATATGTACCTCCAATATGTGAAGGCACAGTAAATGCCTAATGCATCATAATTGTCTGTGAGATATACTGCTATCACTTTATAAACATCCATATTAACTTAAGACAGAGAATTTGGAATTTTTAAATAAAACTAGAGTAATTGAGGTATTTGAGCTAATGTAATGGTAAAAGGTAGCAATAATGCTAAGACGACAATCACAAAATTCTCCATACAGGTGATATTATTTAAAAAGAAGTCAAACAAGGAAGAGAGTGTTGAAGTTGATTGGATATTTGTTGTCCACGGTGAAGCTTAGTTGCTATTAAAAACATTGAATAAGATCGAGTTGATAATAGTGAAATAAATCAAAGAGGCAATTCAAAGTAAGTTAACAGTCAAACATTTCTCTAAATGATTACCCAACATTTTATTAAAACACACATACACACATTCTAACAAACAAAAGTATGACACTTGAAATGGGTACAAAGAGAAAAGAGCAATTGAAAGGCATAATTTCAGTGCAAGATACACACAAACACAAACAGAGAGGGAGGGAGAGAGGTTACTGGTATCAATATCTCTGAACTTCCATTTAGTGCTATCACCAGGGAGCTTAAAGTGAAACTTCTTGTGTTTGTCTGTTGATGAAGATGAAGGTTTCTTGTTATCACAACATACTATTCTTCTCAAATCTTGATCATGCTGATGATTATAATGATATGGAGTCGCGGGAAACAATGGCGACACTTTAACCAAATACTTTGAGTGCATCTTCGTGTGTGTTTTTTCAAGATTCAAGATGCTGCTGCTTTTTGGGCTTCATTATTCGACAAGAACAGAGTTGGGTTTTGCTGGTAATCAAGATATACACACACAAACTGTAAGATTATTACAATATAGGTAGATCAGATTAAGTGATTTTGGATTTTGCTTCTCCACAGAGACGGACTTGTGAATAACGTGTGCTTTATTTCTCTGCTGTGATTGTTTTGGTCGACTGGTAAAAACAAGTGTTTCTGGATACAATTCGTTGCAGTTTAACCAACCTGACCTGTCAACGAGCCCGCCTGATAAAATTTACTTACGGTGACTCGGTAATTTTGACATATTAATCATTTGGGTCTTTCTAGTGTGTGCCCAAGGGCACACATTAAGCACTAAATTTGATGAGTTTAGTGGATTTTGATTGGTGGAGTTGGTGTAAATGCAAGGGGGGTCATCCATATTTATGATTACATGACCAATAAGAATGCACCAAACTCATAAAAATTAGTGCTTAGTGTGTGCCCTTGGGCACACCATAGAAAAACCGTAATCATTTTTAGGTATTAAAAATGTAATAATATATATATATATATATATATATATATATGTATGTATGGATAATTTATAATTTATACATAATTTTTATAAAATAAAAATTAGGTCACTGCAAAAAAAAAATATTGGCAACAATTGAAAACTAAAATATTTTGAATATCATCTCTAGCAGTATACTAAGTAGATTCCTGAATATATGATAAACAATTCAAATCCTAAAAAATAGGAATTCTATATTAATTGACAACTCCAATAATAATAGGGATCTTTTTAAAAATACCCATCTGTAAAATTAGTTTTTTAAAAATACTACCATCTTTTTCATTGTTTTTAAAAATACCTTTTCATAAATATTTTTTTTCAAAAATACGATTTGCAACTTTTGCAACCTCATTTGCAACCTTGGGCGGCGCAGCCGTAAAAGTTGCAAATGAAGCTGCAAAAGTTGCAAATGAGTTTGCAAAAGTTGCAAATGAGGTTGCAAAAGTTGCAAATAAAAATGGAAAGTTGCAACTGTTGCAACTGTTGCAACTGCAATTGCAACTAGTTCAACTGAAAACTGTAAGTTGCAAATGAGGTTGCAAATAGGGGTGTTCGCGGTGCGGGCGGTGCGGTTTTTTCCTAAAACCGCGAACCAACCCGCGCATGCGGTTTGAGAAAAATCATAAACCACAACCGCACCGCGTAATATAAAAACCGCGTAAACCACACCACAAAATTGCGGTGCGGTGTGGTGCGGTTCATGCGGTTTGCGTGGTTTAGACATTCAAAATATTTATACTTTTGAATGACAATATAAATATAATTTTAAACTATACGTATTTAAAATAATATACACACACACAAATTAGGAGTTAAGGATACTCATCAAAAGAAATGTAAACTAAAATATGAAAATGATAATGACAGAGATGAAAAGATTTCAACACTAACAAGTTATTTCATTGAAAGCAAATATAATTATAATATTTAATTTGTCGTCTTAGAACTAATCTTAATTTGTATTAAAAAATTATTAAAATTAAGTTGAGTAAATTGAACATATATATACACACATATGAGATAACATCATAATAAATAATCTATATATATAATATAAATATTTGTAATTATATGTGATATATTTTTATATATTAGAATAAAGCGGTGCGGTGCGGTTTGAACCGCGTTTGTATAATATCAAACCGCAACCCGCACCGCACCGCGCGGTTTGTTAAAATTTCAACCCGCAACCGCACCACGAAAAAGAAAAACCGCATTTTGTGGTGTGGTGCGGAGCGGTGCGGGCGGTTTATGCGGTGTGGGCGGTTTGATGAACACCCCTAGTTGCAAAAGTTGCAAATGAGGTTGCAAATGAAGTTGCAACTTTTGCAACTGCTGCAACTGCAGTTGCAACTTCATTTGCAACCTCAGTTGCAACTAAATGCAACTGAAAACTATATATAGTTGTAAATGAGGTTGCAAAAGTTGCAAATGAGGTTGCAACTGCAGTTGCAACTTTTGCAACCTTAGTTGCAACTAAATGCAACCGAAAACTGTAAGTAACAACAGATGTATGGTGTGCCCCTGGCGGGGCCATTAGATTACAATAGAATCAACTGAATGCAACCATATGCAACTGAATGCAACCACATATGCAACACGGCTGGCGCCGCCTGTAGTTGCAAATGAGGTTGCAAAAGTTGCAAACAGTATTTTTGAAAAAAAAAATTTATGAAAAGGTATTTTTAAAAATAATTCTGGAAGGTAAAATTTTTTAAAACAATAAAAGAAAAGGTAGGTAGTTTTGTAGATTTCCCATAATAATATTTATTTGTTTTTCTTATTATTATTATAATATTAAATTCAAATTCTTTTAACAAAAAGATAATAAAAAAAGGGTTAAATATCAAAATGGTCACTGAAGTGGAGTACATATATCACTTTGCTCACTAATCTTATCGGCGTCTCATTTTAATCATTAAAGTCACAATAAATATCAATCAAGTACCTCCAAATTAAAGTTCAAGGAGTAAAAATATTATTTATAGAGTTTGACACATTATTTTTGAATACTATCACAACCAAGTAAAAGTTTATGATTTTTACTATTTATGATAATATATTTAGATTTTTTAAATTTTATTTACTATTTATTTTTTATTATATTAATACATTTTTTATTTTAATTAATAATAAATACTAAATAAAATTGATAAAATCTGAATAAATTGTCATAAATAATAGAAGTCATAACGTTTTACATGGTTGTGGTAGTATTCAAAAATAATGTGTCAAACTCTATAAATAATATTTTTACTCCTTGAACTGAAATTTGGAGGTGCTTGATTGATATTTATTGTGACTTTAATGATTGAAATGAGACCCCGATAAGATTAGTGAGCAAAGTGATATATGACCTCAACTTCAGTGACCACTTTGATATTTAACCCAATAAAAAAATATGGAAAAGAGTGTACAAACGTAAGAGTTGGATATTTAATTATTAAAAAATAAATGAGGAGTGAGTTAGGATAATGAATTTTAAAATTTAAGAAATGAGCAGGGATATGAATATTTATCCACATTTCTCAAAATTGTAACTTAACATCGTATAGCTAATCTGCTGCTGGAGATTGCTCTCGAGAAATATCACTGCACCACACCAAAACACCGGATCGTCGTGCGTCTAACTCAAAACTTACACACGAAACTTCATATTCCATTTTGTTTTTTTTCCTTTTTTCAAAAGAATTATTTTAATAATTCATGATAAATTATGTTTTACACTCAAAACATCATTTTAAATAACGTTTTGAATTTTAAAAATAGAAATCATGGTAACTCAGAATAAAGTAGTGTTTAACACTCAAAACACAACTTAAAATAATATTTTGAACCAAAAAACATTACTTTAAGTAGCGCTTTTAATTTTAAAAAAAAATTAAAAAAAAAGTTTTTGCCTGAAACGCTACAGGATATAATATTTTGTATAAACAATAATAATATTAAGATTTGTCCATGTTAATTAAACTTGTTGAGTTTTTGGCATTAAGAGTTGACACTTTCATCCTACCTATATAATCAGATTTAAAGTGACGAGGCTTGAGCTCTTTCGCTGATTTATGGTTTAATGTGATTTATATGATAAACTGAGAGTTTAAATTGTCTATTTGGACAAGTTTTGATTTATTGATGACTGGTGAGTTATTAAAAATATAATAATAACAATAAAAGTGATTTATAGGTAACTTATGTATTATGAGACATTTTTATCAGAAAAAATTAATTTACTGAAAAAAATATGTCAAACTAACTTCCAACTTTAAATAATTTTTAACTTATCTAACTTCAACTTGTGACTTATTACACAAACAAATAATTTTTAATTTAAAATTTGAAAGTGACAAAAAATCCGGATTTTAAACTCAGGCGCACTTAAAAATAATGACGTCCGAGGCATAATTAGATAGCTTCAGAGGAAAATAACTCAAAATATTTAAAATAGAAAACCACGGCATCTTATTAACAAACATTCAAACAAAAACCGGTACAAAACTACTCCATCTTATTAACAAACAACAAACCAGTCATCGATCAAACAAAAGCACTAAAGTGGGTGATATTAGGAAGAAAAGAAGTTCGATGGCTAATAAGGATTACATAAAACTTTATTTATATAGTGGTTACATGATTTCATATGCAGCAGCCCAACACTTGATGCTGATTAAGGTTAAGTCGCGGTAATGGCTATCTTCATTTGAGCTTCACAGTGTCCAGGAAAGTTGCATATGAAGAAGTTACGGCCTCTAGCAAGTGTGATTCTGTCGTTTCCGGTTTGATATACTTTGGCACCTCGTGGGGTAACACAACTCCGATAACCCCGTTTGTTTACCTTCACCACATTGTGGAGCGATGGGTTGTACTTGAACACTACAAAAAAAAAAATAAAAAAATCGTTACTAATGAGCAAAATACAAAGTGGTGGCCGAAATTAATCAGTTTTGCACTTTAGTGACCCGAGTTTTAAATTCACTATATAATGACCATACATTTTTTCAAGTTTCAAAGAAATCGTGAAGGACTACTTTCATAAAAAAAAGAAAGATCAGTATTTTTCTAAAAAATGAATTTAAACAATAGTTGGTCACCTATTATAAATTTGAAGTTACGGTGATTAAAAAATGAAATTAAACAAAGTTTGTCAACCAATTTATACTCTACTTCATTACTAATTAATTGTTCAAAAAATCATCAGACAGATACTCCTAGAGCTGGTTGCCTAGCTTTAGAACAGAGAAGACCCCAGAACACTTTATAACTGAAGTAAAAAATAATAAACTGAAGTAACAAGATAACTTGATATTCACCTAGTACATCGCCGGCTTTAAAGTGTTTAGCATCGGGCCAGCGAATTGTGTTAAAGTTCCATCCACCGGCGCCTCCGACCTTGTAGACAGCAGCTTCAGCCACTTGATTATGCAGCAGCAGCACCAAGCAAAGCACCAATGCTGCTGGAACAGCTGCTCTGCCTCTTCCCATGGACATGTTACTTTTAACACCCAAAAAGAATATTATAGAATGTATTCTTGTTTCTCTCTTATTTTTAGTTGTATTTGTATACTCTAATGGATGATCTTGTTTGGCCCTTTATATCAATCTCGTTACAGCTCTGTTTTGACTTTGGCAACTAGATATACAAGTAAAAATGAACAAATCACATTTTTCAAGATAAACCAAGGGATTCATTTTCCCACTTGGTATAAAGTTATGGAAGACTAACTGAGAAGTGTAGGTCAAAATATGTGACTACAAGTCTGCAAAGTGTGAAAAGAAGACACGATATTCTGTGCATGATATGCATGGGTGCAGCACTGCTGCTGCTATTTTGTGGTTCTGGGCAGGGGTACGAGAGCTACTATGGTCTATGGATATCATACTTCTTAATCCACCAAATTAGAATTTCTCAGTTCAATCAGCTCACTTTTGTTCTGTCAAAGTTCAGTCGGTTAGCAGATGGAAAAATAATGTGCCTTCTAGACTCGTATTCAATTATTGTGGTTTGATTTATTTGATCACCAAGAAATTTATTTATTTATCCAAAAATATACTTATTTAGTATGGAGACTCATGTATCTAGATTTTGAAATCATACTAAAACTAGTGTCTAGCATGGAGACTCATGCTAGGCACGGGTCCTATTTAGCAAAATCGAATCGGAATCGAAAAATTGAATCGTGTAATTTTGGTTCGGTTCGGTCTTGATTTTAAAATAAATTTTAATTCAATCCTTTTAAAAAATATTTCAATCCAGACCGAATAAAACAATAGTCCAAATAATATATATATAAATTTATATTTATATTATATATTCTATATCTTATATGTCATAATTATAATATACATTTTGGTAGAGAAAGTTTGTACTTGTTCATCATCATACAAACAGTTATTTTCATCTTGTGTTGTTGGACTTATTGTTGCTTGAACACTAGTTTAAAGAATCGAAAACAAATACAGTTTATTATACTTGTATTCAACCCCTCTTGTATAAGTACTTGCTTACCAAGATCTCATTTGGACGCGAGATATTTATATTTATTCTTGAACATGTAATCACCAAGCTAAACTCAACGTCCCAACTAAGAATAAAGTAAAGAAGATATCAAACAATAAAGCAATCTACATGTTTTAAAAAGAATTTGTTATTCTAGTTATTAAAAAAGTTATTGTTATTCAAATTTTTTTGCATAACGTATGAATATTATATTCCCCCTATAATATCTTGTTTGATTCAATCGACTCTAAAAATCTTGTCGTTCCAAACAAACAATATATTTAAAAAAATCGATACACTACTCGTACTGAAATCTTTCCATAAGAGCTAGAGAAGAAATTTACAAATATTCGATCTCATGGGCAGACATGGACCTTGTCTTCACTGTGGAATAGAGCGTAAGGCTTCTGAACCATTATACTTCGGGTTCTCATTAAAATATTATCTTTCAAATCATATTTTTTATCTTATCATACATTATTTTGTCGTTGTAGTTTGATATATATTTCATTGAATAAATTTACAAGTGATCATGGATTAAAATGTTACTCGAATCATATCGAGTAACTTATAATTAGATCTTGACAACAGCCAATGTTAAGAGTCAATTTATATCTCTTTCAACATTATAAAGTTGCAGGTGATATCCAAACATGGATATTATCAAGCAACTTTTAATGTGAATTTTAATTTTGCAAGAAAAAACCCCTGTCGCGAAATTAAAAGTGTAAGCATAGTTAAAAGTTGTTGATATCAATGAATAGATTCTCTTAATGCCTTCTTCGGCCTGGAGGCAATTTGGAGTAAAATGTCGTGTTTGTGTCAGTAATTGGGTTAATTTCGGGTCAAATTAAAATCACTTAAAACTCAATAACACTGAAAAATGAAGTTTTTAGAAATAAAATTCTAATTTCGGGTCCAATTCGGGCTAATCGGGTGATTTTCGGTTTTCATCTTAGTAAAATGAGGTTGCAGATTGGGTCGATTTCGCGTTGGATTTGAGGTCGTGTCTGGTATTGCCACCCCTTGAGTTCGGCACTAGGAATGCATTATTAATTTATTATTATTTTGATTTGGCACACATATATTTGGATTATTAAAAGAATTTGGATGGATATAAAGCTATCAAATACAAACATAAATTTAAAAATTTGAAATAACGAATTAATTTATTTAATTTGGAATTCATTATTTGAAAGAAATTTCATGTTTCCAAATATATTCAGAAAGACTTTTAGGGGGCAACAAATTTTTTCGAACCTTTAATATTGGAGAAATAAATAAGTATCAAGAAAACAAATCATCTATGTTATTTTAGGACAACAAATAACTAGCTACTATTTAGATGGATGACGTAACAATATAAGGTTCAGGTTTTTGGTGAAAAACCTACTACAATAATGGACCTCCTGCAACCATTATCATCATCTTTTATGGCTTACCACCACCGCTTACCATCGCTAATAGCCACCATAATTATCACAACTAGTGGCTACTTGTCACCATCACACACTTTTTCTCATCACTTACTACTATCACGAGCTTCCTGATCATCAATAATCGACCACCAATGTTAACATAAAGTAGATTTTCTTGATTATGAAGAATAAAAATTGTTGATTAGTATATAAAACAGTGATTAGTGTAGTAGAAACTAGTGATTCTAGTAGCTCTAAATAATGACCGTGGAACTGGTTTTCAATTTCTATTTGTTCACTAGTCGATATGTATATATGTGTGTGCATTTGATTTGAGAATGAGTGCTATATTGTAAACGCCCCGCCCACGAGTTCCCTTGTAAATTTACAAACACCGATGATTTGGCTAGGTTATTATTGCTAAAGCAATGTACCATTTTTTATTTATGAATTGTGTTTTTCTATTCTTTGGAACAGACACAGTACTTTGGAGAGCAGGACCACCGGAAAAATCATGTTTGTGCAATGCATGTGGAACCTGGTGGAGAACAAAAGGATCCCTGGGAGATTATATCCCAAGGCATGGAATCCATGAACAAAGTTCACTTATCCACCAGCGGAGAGCTATGCCCGTCAAAGAAGTGACAAATAATCAATCTGGTTCAGGACTCGTGGAGTCAATCCAAAACAGCTGCCCTGATACTAGACTTCCTGCTGCAGGTAAGAAATTTTCTGTGATGTTGAATTTACTTTAATAGATTTAGAGATTACCTTAAAATTAATGTCTATATATATATAATACTTTCAAAAATATTTAAAAAATTTGAAAACCACAGGCACGTTATGTCATCATTCATCACTACTCATAATCTTCTTAAGTTTTTTTTTTTAAATACATTAACACAAACACAATTGCTCTCACACACATAAAATATATATAAATTTATACTCACTCCGTCCCATTCAAATACTCTATTTTTGGCACGCTTTTTAAGAATTTTTTTAAAATATAACTCCATAACACATTTTTAAATAATTTAGTTTATTTATCCAACTACAAGCTAAAGGTTAGTTCAGTGATATTTTAATTTATTTATCCATTTGGCATTTTGATAAACAAATTCCAAATTTGCTTGTTCTGTTTTCACCACCCTATTTTGTCGCACTTATCTTACAAACTTGACTATTGTTCCCTCGTGTGTATCACTCACAATTTATAAGAATCATCTTATATAAAGTCTATTAAAAGATAAATATTATTATATTAATCTCATTATTCATCAAATATATAATTAATAAATCAAAAAAATAAAATTTCATTATTTTTACAGACTAGTCTTCCTGCACAGAAGTGCCGTCTCCCTTGAAGTTTGAAACACAAACTAAGCTTCCTATTTATAAGCGTATAGTACATGCAGTCAGATCATCGGTTATTATGTTATAGTAGTAGTACTTATTACAAGCCTCCTAAAATTGACATGTTTTATAACCAGGATATTTTTCTTGTGTCACATGTTACACCACCTTTTATTATTGAATTCACCAGCTCTGTTCACCTTATTTTCTCGCGCGATTGAGTTAAGGTCCGTTCACAGACAGCTGCTGCAGCGCTGCTAGTGTACAAGATAATAAACATATGTTCTTGTAATTATGTCTATCAAACATCTTTAAAGCGAATTGAGATCTTCATTCAACATTTAGAAATCCTGGAAGCTTTTCTTTAACTTAGTGCTGTAGTGTGAAACCATATTATATATAATTTCAAACTCAGTCCTTAATATAGATCAACCCTTTTAGTTAAACACAAATAAGTGCTCTAAATTTCCTTCCAAACACCATCACATATTTATTTATCTTATCTGCAAACCAGGATGAATCATTTGACTGCTTATTTTTGTCAACCTTAATATCCAAGATTTCATGGATCTTGTTTCATTGGCTACCTAAAACCTAAAACTTCTGCTTTTTTTGACGGGGAATCCTTAAAGTAAAATCATGGGTGCATACCACCATGCTAGACCCAAAACCATGTAAATCAAGTGTTTTTTATACTGAGAGGTGTGGCCCCCAAAAACTTCTTCATTTATGTTTATATCAGGAGAGTTTGACATTCTAACAATCTCTCTGTGATAACAAAATCGAAAAGTACAACATATTTACTTATATTTCTTGCATGCAGCAAAAGATAAAGTTAAAGGTTTTTCAATATTCAGCTTCAAAGTTCCGAGAAGAAAGAGATCGGTGCTCCCACAGTACTGTTTGACAGGCATCGGAAGACTTCACCGACAACTACTTGAGATCCAAGATGAACAACAATCTGAAGCAAATACATCAGTTGCTGGTGAAGAAGAAAATGATGTGCTCATTGATAACACCAATTGGATGCATGATGTCTGGAAATGAGATCACTCGTGCAGATATGTTGCTTAAATTAGACCCGGCAAATTTTCACACGACACGAATACACGACACGAAAACGACACGAAAATTTAGTGTTTGTGTTTGCATTTTGAGTACACGACACGAAAAGGTACACGACACGAAGTACACGACTGAGATGTCGTGTCGGTTTTGTGTTTACCCTTCGGGTACACGACACGACACGAGGTACACGAAATAAATATAATTTAATAGTTAAATATTAATATTTAATTATAAATATGTATATTTATAATAAATATATGTATATTTTCTTTTAAAATAATACATAGTTTATAATATTGTAAGTGTAAATGATTTAAATATATATATTTCATACTATTTTGTAATTTTTTTGCCTAGAAATCTAATATTTACATTAATTTATATATTTATTTATATTTATATTTAAATTCGATTTTACACGAAACACGACACGAGAACGACACGAAAACGGAGGTACACGACACGAAAATACACGAACGCTAAACGGGTCGGTTTTGTGTTTGGCCTTTGAGTACACGACACGAAAAGGTACACGACACGAAAGTACACGATCTGCACGAATTGCCAGGTCTAGCTTAAATAGCCATCTTTGCAACAGTATCTCCATTTAATATAGTGACTCAGAGATTAAACAAATGGTTTTACTATATTATGCAGCAAAAATTGCTACTTATTTTGCAACTTTCTGGTCAAGATTCTATGAATCCTTAATAATGTGGATGCTTATAATCGTTTCATCAAACTCGGGTTACAAATATTTTTATGTTGTGCGGCTACTTGAAGGCATGCTATATGCATGTATACAATTGAATAATTGATATTATTGTTAGATAATCTAATATAAAGCTACCCACCTATGCTTTTGGGATACCCATGTGATGAGACTCGTGTAGTCGTGTAGATAGAATGTCATGCCCCGAGCTCTTTCTGTCTTCAATTTGGCCTCCTAAATCTCTATCTGAATTAGGCCTGGCAATTTGACACGTAACACGTTAATACGAAACGAAACGACACGAAAAAAATGAATACGAGTTTTGATTTTCGATACACGAAACACGAAAGTACACGAACACTTTCATTTGGGGTACACGAAATACACGAAAGTACACGAAATATTTGTAGATTATATTTATTATATATATGTAATGATATATTAAATATATAATTGAGTATAAAATATATAGTTATATGTATGTGTGGATATATATTGTAGATACATTAACAAATTTATAAAGAATTGTATACAAGTATTATATATATCATTCACATTTAATAAATTTATAAAAGAAAATATATATTAAATCCATTTTTTGATTAAAAAATATATTAATATTTTTATATATAATATACACGAAAAGTACACGAAATATACACGAAACGATTCGAAACGGATACGGGTTTCAAATTAGGTACACGAAATTAATAATGGGCGGATACGGGTTTCACCTTCGAGTACACTAAACACGAAAATACACGAAACGAAAGTATACAAAACGAAACGATTGACACCCCTAATCTGAATAGCCTGTTAATGTATTGTTATCGCTCTTCTTCGAGTACACGATACCAGAATTCAGTGTTCCGTTGGTGTACCTTAATATCTGTTTTGCTGCACTGAAGTGCAAGGCCGGTTTTGAGGGAGTGCAACAAGTGCAACAGCACAGGACCCATGAAAATTTAGGGCCCCCAATTTATGACTACTTTTTTCTATCTTTTGGTATACTCATGATAAATATAATATAATATTAATATCTCTTTAATTTTTATCATTATTTTATTTAAACACTAATCAATTCTCAACTCCCAAGACCCAGTCATGCACGTCTCTTCTTATTCCTTCTCTCTCCCCACAAACTAGTACACTGTACAAGTAGTAAATCCCACACGACCACGCACATATTTAAATCTAACTACTCAAAAAACAAACAATTTTTCAGTTGTAGTAGTCTATTTTTGTGTATAATATCTTGTTATTTTAAATATATTACTCCCTCCTCCCATAATAAACGTCCTCTTTTTTTCAAGTTTTTTTCACGCATTTCCAAGCTTATAAAAAACATATTTGTAGATATTATTTTTTCTTATTTTTTGTTTGTATAAAAATAGGAAGTTCAAATTTTAATACAAAATAAAAAATATGAGAAAATAATGTCTACAATTATGTTTTTTATAAGCTTGGAAATGCGTAAAAAAAACTTGAAAAAAAAGAGGACGTTTATTATGGGACGGAGGGAGTAAAATTTTGTTCTGTCATTTGGAAGGGCCTCATTCTTAAAGTCAACACAGGGCCTCAAAAAAGTCCCAAACGGCCCTGCCGAGGTGCAGAACAGCAGGCCTTTACATGGGGTATTTTGTCGGGTTACAATCTCTCATCCCTGCCTTTTCTTCCATTATATGGAAACTGGTCATTTTTATTTTTGATATTTGTAATTCAGAAGTTTTAAAAAATTAAAAAAATATAACCGAGCGTCTCAAGAGAGGTGTTGCATACATAACCGCCCCTTATTTTCCCTGTATAAGTAAGTATATTGATAACAAAAGTCAGTCAAATATGGATAAGATATTGAGATTCTGGTCGAATAAAATTGAAAAAGAACTCAAAAAATATACAAAATTGTAAAGCGGCGTGTGTATCCATTCAAACTTTACGGGGTTAAATAGCTAATTCATTACTAACCTGGCTTAAAACTTGCAACTGAGTCATGTTGTTGAAAAAACTTTCAAACGCATCACCAAGTAATTAAAAACTTTCAAAATCATCATTCTCCGTCAGTTCCGTTAAGTAATTAACGGAAAGTTCAAAAAAAAAATTAAAAAAAACCAAAAAAATTGGAAAAATTGGAAAAAAATCGTGAAAAATTCTGAAAAAATTCAACAAAATCTGATTATTTTTTTTGAAAAATGTGAATAAATAAAAGAAAATCAAAAAATTAAAAATATGGAAAACAAAAAGTTTCAAACCTTTTTTTTATTCTTTTCAATTTTTCTAAAATCCGAAAAAAAAACATGACACCAAATTTTTTTCAAAATTTTTCATATTCTTTTAAGATTTTTGAATTTTTTCAGAATATTTTTGAACTTTAGAATTTTTTTTCAGAATTTTTTGAATTTATTATGAATTTTCTGTTTTTTCTCCAGATTTTTCTGAATTTTTTAAGAGTTTTTCAGATTTTTTTCATTTTTTTAAGAAAATGTTTTTGAACTTTCCGTTAATTACTTAACGGAACTGACGGAGAATGATACTTTTGAAAGTTTTTAATTACTTGGTGATGCGTTTGAAAGTTTTTTCAACAACATGACTCAGTTGCAAGTTTCGAGCCAGGTTAGTGATGAATTAGCTATTTAACCCAAACTTTATGTGTACAGGACAATAGAAAAAGTTAAAGAAATTGAAATCAAAACCTTACCTACAAAAAACATTTTTTGGGACCATATGTATCTTTTAGAGTGGATGGACAGATTAATTGACGTGGTTAAAATATTTGAGAGTATAATTATATACTCCCTCCGTCCCATCCATTTCTTTACACTTTTCTCTTTTGGGTGTCCCATCCAATTCTTTACATTTCAAAACTTTCCAAAAATAGTCAATGGGTCCTGCCACTTCTCTACTTTTCTTTCCTTTTCACACTACTTTAACTCCACTATCTTCTTTTTATACATTAAAAATCAATGGGTCCCACCACTTTACCCACTTTTCTCCCTCTTTTCCACTACTTTATACATATTTCTTAACCTCCGTGCCCAACCCATTCGATAAGAAATGGGTGGGACGGAGGGAGTACATTATAAATTGTGAGCTCTTGAGTCTTGAGTGTTAGATTATGTATTTGAATTATAAGATGGTTGAGTTGAATGAAAAGGCAACTCAAAGATAAGAAGTCAAGAATTATTTTTCATAAAATTCTTGGGTGATAATCTAAAATTTAAAAAAATATTACTTAAAATTGGTGATAATTTACAGTAATTTATATATATTTTAATTTTAATTTTTGTGTATTGAAAAACTAATTTATATAGGTATTGTAGTAATTTGTTTATATAAAAAATTAGGATACGGCTTCGAATTACAGTTTATTAAACCCAACTTAAAAACACCAACCATGTGCGCATCCGAAGGGTAGCGGCTGCGGGTTCCTACGTTAAAAAAAAAAAAAAAACCTAAAATCTCTTTTTCATTTCTTTAGTATTTTACCTAAATACTTCCTCCGGTAGTCCGGTTAAATAAGTTGTTCGCAGTTTTTTGTTTAATTTTAAATGTTTCAATTGTACGGGAGAAAAGAGTATTTTTTTTTTTATAATTTTATTCATTTTATCAATTTTACAAGAATAAAGAGCAGATTACAATACCACGGTAGTATTAAACCCAACCCAGGCACGCTCTAACATCAAAACCCTTGTTTCGTGTTGTTGTTTGTTGTTGTTGATTGTAAAAATGGGGAAAGATGAGGAAGAGAGCAGAGGGGTGTCAGATGAGAGACACATAAACGAGGAATACAAAACATGGAAAAAGAACACCCCATTGTTGTATGATTTGGTAATAACCCATGCTCTTGAATGGCCTTCTCTCACTGTTCAGTGGCTCCCACCTTCTCAACTCCCTCACAAGCTCATTCTTGGCACCCACACCTCTGAGAATGAGCCCAATTATCTCATGCTTGCTCAGGTCAATCTCCCTTCTCAAGATCCGGATTCTTTTCTTAATACCCCCAATGGGAATGGGGCGGTTTCTCCTCATCAGCCTAATCCTCAGGTACTCTCTTTTTGTGTCAAGATTTTGTTTTTTTTTATTGCGGGTTTCTGAATTGCTGAATGAATGATGGTTTGAGCTTTTGATAAAGGTTTTGAGGGTTAAAGATTGAATCTTGTTCTCCTTTTTATGTTTTTGTGTATTTATGGCTTACAATTATGCTACTATGTGTCTGGTAATTGTTGTATGGATTCTTTGCTTATTCTGATATGAGAGAATTCAAAAGAGAGGGAGATATGATACAAGGATGTTAAAGCATTCTTGAACTTCAATTAGAATCTAGAAGTGCCCTTTGAATAGTTCGTACTAGTTTAGGAAATAAGCAACAATGCTAGTAGAAATACAACTCACCCATTTTAGGATACTATGATAAGTGGAATAACTGAACTAGGAACAGTTATATGAATTTGGTTTCACCAAGTTCATGTCCTATATGAATTTATAAATTAAATAGACTTTGTCCTTAATATTACTCGTATACTAGTTGCGCTTGTATCTTAGTGGTTTTAAGTCTCATTTTCTTTTTGGTTGTCTGATTTAAACTTTCATTGTCAGGTTCAAATAATTCAACAAATTAACCATGATGGAGAGGTTAATCGGGCTCGCTATATGCCCCAGAACCCTTATATCATCGCCACAAAGACAGTAAGTGCAGAAGTCTACGTGTTTGAGTATAACAAACACCCATCTAAGCCTCCTTTAGATGGAGCGTGTAGTCCAGATCTGAGGTTAAGGGGCCACAGCACCGAAGGATATGGCTTGTCATGGAGTCCGTTCAAGCAAGGCCACTTATTGAGTGGTTCTGATGATGCTCAGATATGCCTGTGGGACATTAATGTTGTTCCTAAAAATAAGACTTTGGATGCTATGCAAACATTTAAGGTATTGCAGTCACATTTATTATGTATGTTTCTGTATCTGATAAATGCTTCAAGTTAAGTCAATTTTAGTTAAATGATAGTAAGTAATCTCTAAGCAAGACATATCGACCAACTAGAGTTATTTCCAGCATGTTTTGAAATTCTGAAAATTTCGAGTTCTTAAAGAGTTGTTGGAAAAGGGAAAGGCACAAACTTTATTAAGTTAATTTCCAAATAACGATTGTCGTGAATATATGATCCGTACCTTTCTGGCTTTCCTTTTACCATTCTATAGATCATCTCTCTTGTAATTTTATAAGTATCTTACAATAGTTTGTTGGTCTGCATACATCATACACTCTATTGGGTACGTCATATCATTTGTTTGGTTCTTACAATAGTTTATAATTACTGAATATAGGTTCATGAAGGTGTTGTGGAAGATGTTGCATGGCATCAGAAGCATGAAAACCTATTTGGCTCAGTTGGGGATGATCATTATTTGCACATATGGGATCTTCGAGCTCCAGTAGTAACCAAGCCTAGTCAGTCTGTTGTTGCTCATCAAAGCGAGGTGGGTAATTGAGGTTTTCTTCAGCACCCTATTTTTCCATAGAAAACTAGGTATCTTTGTGTTTGTGTGTGTGTGTTAGAGATTTGCTAGTGTAAATGGAGATAAAAAAAGGTGCCTAATTCTGCTTAGAAATGATCAGTAGTCACCCATCAGATCTGGTAATATCTCTAGCCCCAATTATACCTGTAGACTGTAGGCAACCTCAATATTGATGTTTTGTGATCTGCTTATTTGTTCTCCTGTTTTGTTTTTATTCCCCCTTCGCCTTTCATGATTATCAAAAGCGAGCTTTAACCGACAATTAAGCTTAAAGCACACCTATTGGGCTTTGTTTTTTAGAAGGGCAGAGCAAATACCAAAGCCCCGCTTTATGCTGAAGCCCATAGTGCAAAAAAGCTATAAAAACTGTGCTTTTGTGTAAATGGGTGTTTATTATTAGATCTCGGCATAATTTTTAAAAGGTCAGTCAATATTTAATTTTATATGGCTTGTTTTAAAACCTGGTACATAATACGTACTAGACTTTTAGTCATATGCAATCTCTAAAACACCTATCCGCCTCAATCAACCTCTACAAATCCTCAACAAAGCACCAGTAATTCCCGACGGCTACAAATCCTCAATGCACACAAAAGTGGATCATCTAAGGCAGCTAATTGATGAGATTGAAGATGAGGGTGTTCAAAATGATGAGGAGATTCAGTTTGTGCATGTTTTTTATTAATTTGAAAGTGGAGAAGTTATTGATGCACAAATATATATTATTTCTCAATACATTATAGTACTATGAAACATGGGCCTAGTTTTTTCTTTTGATTTTATAGATAGTAATTAGCATATCCAACAATCTCAATAAATGAAAATATATATGTTAATATAGTGCGCTTTGTTTATAGAAGCCCACGCTTCGCTTTGCGCTCCGTGCTTATGCTACAAGAGACCCCTTAAGTTCCCTGCGCTTTTTGTCTTTAATAACAATTATCTATAAAAAGCCAAGTTATGCACAAACTCTAGAAATCCATGGACTTAGTCCTTGCTAAGCTGACACTGAATTGCTCTGGTAGTTTTGCCAGTTTTACAACTTTATATCTTCACAAAATTGCATCTTGTATCCAGGAACATATGCATATAAAGATTAGTTACTATATTTAGGTTCTGCCGACATTATCTACAACTGTAATGTGGTGTTGTTGCTTGAAAATTATCATAAATTTAATTATTTTTTCAAATTGGTTTTGTAGGTGAACTGTTTGGCATTCAATCCTTTTAATGAATGGGTGCTAGTAACAGGGTCTACGGATAGCACTGTTAAGTTATTTGATCTTCGTAAACTGTCTACTGCTGTCCATACCCTAGACAGTCACAAGTAAGACAACTATCTCATATTTTAAGACCACCTCTCTTTGGATTTTGTGAAAAGCGTTATGCATTTTATGAGAATGTATTGTGATATTGATCTGTTTACTGTTAACTTCATGTGAGTGGAATGTGATTAGTTGATTCTTACTTGTAAGCTCAATGTCTTTGTTATACAGAGAGGAGATTTTCCAGGTTGGGTGGAGTCCACAACATGAGACAATGTTAGGTTCATGTTGTCTTGGCAGGAGACTAATGGTGTGGGATCTTAGCAGGTATATACCGCAGTTGTCCTTAGATAATGTGTATTTATATGTTTACTTAAACCGAAATGCTATACCTTTGGTTCTTGCTTGAGAACCGAGAAAAGTGAAGCTTTATGTTGTAATTATACAGTGCTTATGCACTAGAGTCATAATTATCAAAATATCATGACAAATTCAGAATGAAGTAGGTTTTATCTCTTAATTTGTGGTTGTCATTTTTTGCAATGTTGCCTACATTTTCTATTTTCATCTTCATTGTGCATTTTTTATTAATCGTTTTCTGAATTTTAGGTTGTGGGACATAATTTTTTGTAAAACAAATCTTTTTTTAATTCTTTTCCTTTCCTTCTTCTAGCCCACTATTTGCATGGTCTGTTTCCATTCTTTCATAGTTGCTAGTGTCATAATGTATATGTTTGTCTTGCATTCTTCACTGTTTTTATGAACAGAAGTTAAATAACTCATATCTGTGGTTTTCTTGATAATTTTTTTGTGGGTATAAACCAACCTAATCAGTGAGAACTCTAAACATATATTTACATCTTGCATTAAAATGTTTTTTATTTTGGTTGCTAGAAGCTTTGATGCTTATTAGAATCCTCCCTACTACTAATTACCTGACAATGGTCTGAAAAAAAGCATTTACCTTTGAGTTAATAATACGACTCCGGTTGATGCCTAGACTTAATTTCTGTCTTTATAATATGGAAAGATATCGTACATGACGTTTGTTTGATTAACTTTACAGGATTGGCGACGAGCAAACACCGCAGGAGGCTGAAGATGGGCCCCCAGAGTTACTTTTTGTACATGGTGGCCACACAAGTAAAATTTCAGATTTCTCTTGGAACCAAAGTGAAGATTGGGTTATTGCCAGTGTAGCTGAAGACAACATACTTCAAGTCTGGCAAATGGCAGACCATATTTACCTTGGTGAGGAAACTGCTCCAGGAGAAGATGCAACCAAAGGTTCTGATGCATAAGTTTTCCGTTCTAAAGAGGCGCGCGCCGTAGGCTGAACTATTAGAAATTCAATTTCTTTTAGTTTTCGTGTTCCTCCATGGTCCATGATGCGCAGCAGGGAATTAAAAGATTAAATTGTATTTTCTATAGTCTTATCTAGTTATTTTCTATAGTCTTATCTGGTTATAAAGTTAATTGTAATTGTACTGAACTTTGAATGATAGTTGAGTACGAGAAGGATTTGTTTCCTTTATTTACTCATGTGCTAGTATATTTTTTTTTGACAAATATGGCTTATAGCCTTACAAGTGAGTATCTGTTCTAAGATATTCTCGAGATGAGCCAGGGTCGAACCCAAGACCTGGGACGACAGAGGATAAGCCCTTAACCACTGGGCTATCCAACCGTGCTCATATTTTTAGTACAAGGAAAATGTTAAAGGTACAAATTGAATACAAAAATGGGTACAAAATGTCAAAATGTCGCATGTCGTATTTTTTTGAGTTATAATTTAAATAATAGCAATAAAAAGGAATCTCCTGCATAAACAATTATCTCTCAATAATCATTCCAAATTGATCATAAAAGTTCCAATCTTCCTTGTTTTTTTTATAATTTCTCGTACAAAGTATAATAAAATTTATTATATTATCTAAAAATTTATATACTCAAAAAATCCGATCCGATTCAAAACCTGATAATTTTGATTTTAGATTTGTTTTTAAAATCTAAAAATATTAAAATTAGATTTAGCTAAATTTGATTCTAAGGTCGAACACATGTTACTGTATCTGGGTGCGCCCATAGCTTTTCGGGTAATCGAGATTTGAATCCCTAAAAACAAAATAGAATTTTGGGCATCTTCTTGGGCCTCACCAGACTAACGAAACCGGCCCAAAAGAAGAAAAATACCAATCTTACAACGTCTCCGTATAATAAAACCCTAAACTGGCGAAGGTAAGCCCCTAAAGGGTTTTACAAGTTTAATTCCCAGAGAGAGTCAGCGAGACACAGAGAGAGAGAGATAGAGCGCAGCTATGCCGAAATCAAAGCGTAACAAAGCAGGTTAATAATCTTTCTCTGTTTTCATTAACTTATGTTTGGTTTCTTATTGTATAAACACACACATACATGTACTAATGAAAGTACTTGTGGTATGAATTGGTTGCAGTGACACTGTCCAAGACCAAAAAGAAAGGGAGAGAGCATAAAGAGACCATAGTCAACTCAATAAGAGAGTCTGTTGAAAAATATAACTCTGTCTATGTTTTCAATTTTGAGAATATGAGAAATCTCAAGTTTAAGGAGTTTAGAGACCAACTTAGATCTACTAGCAGGTATGTACTTATAAATATATATTTGCACTTTCTTGGTTCTTTTTTGCTGTATGTGTTGTTTTATGAACTTGTTATCGGCTCAAAACTTTGTTTTATGGTTATAATTTAGTTTTAGAACTTGTTATCGGCTCAAAACTTTGTTTTATGGTTATAATTTAGTTTTAGTTATGGGCTATGTTGGTGTTTGACTAATTGAAAAATAAAATTTTGGGGGTGGGTAATACAACCCACTTGTTAGTTATGTACATTGTATTTTAAAGATTTGATTTTTATTTCATATTTGTAGAAAAATGTTTTTGAAGTGTTTTCAGGGTAATTGGTATTGCGGGTTTTAGGAAGCTTGTTTTATGATGACTTTTGTTTGTTTTAGATTTTTTCTGGGATCGAACAAGGTGATGCAGGTGTCCCTAGGACGATCTGTGGCTGATGAGATAAGGACTGGACTTCACAAGGTTTCTAAGGTATGAAGGGATGACATACTTTTATGTAACACGGGTCTTTAAAATATAGAATTGTTGTGCTTATACTGTTCGATGGTGTTTTCAGCTTCTTCGAGGTGATTCTGGTCTTTGCTGTACTAATTTGCCCAAAGAAGAGGTGGAAAAGTATGTTTTCCTACCTCTATGTTCAACTTAAAAAAGAAATTCTTAATGTATAGTCAAATTCTGTTTGGATGGATACATGATTACCTCTTATTCTAGATATTCCTCTAGGATCTGTAGGTCACCTTCACCAGCTTGTTCTATATTATGTCTTTGTGCTTCCCATTATTTAAATTTCTCTTAAAATTAAAGTAACAGATCCTTGTACATGTTTAACCACTTACCGTGTCTGTACATGGATTGTTCACTTATGGGTAGCTAGTATATTATAATGGTGTTCACTTGTAATTACCCTCTGTTCAATTTCTTTTTTTACAGAATATTCAGCGAGTACGAAGATTATGATTTTGCAAGGACTGGTAGCATTGCAACAGAAACGGTATCATCTCTTTCCTTGTGGCCTTCTGTATATATATACGTATAAGACTTTAAGTTGCAAGTCAAGCTGAATTATAATTGATTTCGACTATAGACCCTTGTTTGTAATTGTCTTAAGATGTTGTGAGTAACACAACAATGTCAACAAAATGTAGTTTATATAGTTGAATATAAGGGCCCCTAAAAGGCAGTCCAGATAACAATACAAATCAATGTGAGTCTTATCTTTAGGGTTGATTAATCTGAAAACATAGTATAACATCCCCAACCGCAAGTGTCAGGAATAGCATATATTCTGGATGTTGAAAAACAAACTATGACTGATCAATTCATAATCATGGTTTATAGGCTGTACTTCACGTTGGGTTTCAAACATTGTATCCTGTGTTGGCCTATTTTTTACATGGCTCTAATATGTAATTGAAATGAACAAACTTTGTTAACTTATACTGAATAGGTTTCCATGTAATTTTTAATTAACAAATTTATTGGCAAGTTTTATACTATATGTATGCAATGTATTACAATTTTCAGTACACTTTTGCATTAAAAGTAATATCAATGGTACTGTTTACTTAGGTTGACCTCAAGGAAGGTCCTCTTGACCAATTCACTCACGAGATGGAACCCTTTCTACGAAAGCAAGGGATGCCTGTTAGGTTAAACAAAGGTGCTCTATCTCTCTCTCCCTCCCTCCCCCCAAAAAAAAAACCCTGCTCACTTACAGACACAAATTAGGTCTGGCTTATTGTAATTAGTATAATTTTGCCGGGTGCAGGTGTGGTGGAACTGGTTTCAGATTTTGTTGTCTGTGAAGAGGGAAAGCCAATATCACCCGAGGCATCTCGGATTCTGGTAGGTTTTTCACCTTCAAAAAGTGAACTTTTATCTCTCTCTCCTTCTCTTTGTAGTTATGCATAATGCAATGCGTGATTGTAGAACACTAGGATTGTAGGAAGAGGAAACTTGAATAGCTTATGACCATCAAAAAATGAAAGAACTGCGGACCGTTTATCTCTATGTCCTTGTGATTGTTCTATGTGCTTTTTATATTGTATTTCTATAGTATCAGTTACATTGTAACCATATATATTATATCCAATTTATTTCATCTTCAAACCCTACAAAGAAAATATAGAAACAGAAATTTATGGCGAAGAATCTGTATATTGTTTAGTTTTCTGGGACACAAAGCAGCAAGATGAGAATTTTGAATTTGTTTCCTTGATGCTGTTAAGACATATATTTTGGCTATGTATACTACTGCTGCAAGTTTAATATGTATCTGAATTTGTTAAGACTTGTGTTATGCAGCGTCTTCTGGGCATCAAGATGGCTACCTTCAAGCTTCATCTAATTTGCAGGTGGAGCCCTGAGGATTTTGAAGTTTACAAAGAAGGTTTGGAGGGTTCAGATATTGAATCCTCATAGATTCTTTTGCAACCCATAACAAGTGATATATGTTTCTGTGCCATGAATTATTATGATATTAGTCAGGTGCCAAAATCAATCTGTAAAAGTTGGTTTGTGAAAAGATGATGTTCCGAGATTTGTGGGCATGTATTTTTTGTTTCAGATATATCTGTCCGGAAATTAATTGTAGTTTATTTGGAGAGAAATATTTTCATCAGCTTATACCCCTTCAAATTGTTGTACCTTTTCAGTGATACTATTCCTATATTGAAGTTACAATACTGCCAAAATTTTGAGTTTGTTTACTTATATTTACTCACTTCGGAAGCAATTATTTTTTGACGTGCTTGTTTCTGAAGCAATTATTTTTCGACATGCACAAAGTTTCCTCAAACAGATGGTTTTTACATATTAATTCTTGTTCCATAACATCCCTTGTTTAGTAACTCCATTGAAGTACGTATAATGTTGCTTCACTCTAAACATTTTGCAAATTTATTGGCCACTGGCCAGCGAAATTGTCACTCTTTTTTTTTTTTTAATATATAGAACGATTGTTTGTCTAATTGAGAAAATATGTATACGAAAGATATTGATACCCCGTCTCTCCCTCTCCCCCATATTTGTTAATCAAGTATAATATAAAATATAATTTCTTATATTTTTTTAAAATTTTCAATATAAATATTTAAAAATAAACATGTAGATATTGTCAAATATAAAAAAAAATGTAATTATCAAAATTCTCAATCGATCTTTAAAATATATAATTATGTTTTAATTTTTAATTTCTAAAAGCAAAGAATTCCAACTATTTATTATACATATTTTCTTAACCAAAAATTACATTTGTATAAACATAATATTATGATATTACTATGTTAATATTTCTATCAATTATTTCGATCACTTACCAAAATATTAGATTTAATAATAGTAGGTTACGAATTTCTTGAACTTAACAAGAAGTGCCAGGTTTTTTACTTTCACGTTCTAATATTTTTTTAATTAGCTCCTTAAAATAGCTTTTTTCATTTATCTATGACACACTGATTAGATTAAATTTAAATTTATACATAATTCTTTTATAAATTTTCAAAAATTTCTAGATCCTAAATTTTGTAATTTAATCATTTAATTTCGATTTTCAATTTTTGCTAACATGCTTTCGAGTGGATAACAGATTCTAAGATATTCAGTTATTCACCCAAATTTATTCTGGAAATCCGTATGAGATCCAAAAACCCACACCTATACCCACACACAGTGAACACACACAAATATAGGTCTTCTCTGTCATTTCTTCCCCAAAACAAGAACCCAGATGAAAAACCCCAAAATCTAAACACACCCCACTTCATTATTCTCTCCAAGATCCAACCTTTCTTGATCTTTTTCAAATTTCATCAAAATTTTCACTATGGTGTCCAAATCAGACACCCCAAACGGTGTCGTAAAGCCAGATCTAACACCACCCACAACCATACTCTCATCAATTTTGTCACTCAAAACTCTCAAGCTCAAAACAAAGCAGAAAGAGCTGTTGATTCGGGTATCAATCCTCTGTCTTGTGTACATTTTAGCTTTTATTACAAGATTGTTCAGTGTGCTTCGTTACGAATCTATGATCCATGAATTTGATCCTTATTTTAATTATAGAACTACTCTTTATTTGACTGAGAAAGGGTTTTATGAGTTTTGGAATTGGTTTGATTCTGAGAGCTGGTACCCACTTGGTAGGATCATTGGTGGGACCCTCTACCCTGGCCTTATGGTTACCGCTGCTTTAATTTATTGGGGTTTGAGGTTCTTGAGTTTTGCTGTTCACATTCGTGAGGTTTGTGTGCTGACTGCCCCGTTTTTCGCCTCCAATACGACGTTGGTTGCTTACTTTTTTGGTAAGGAGTTGTGGGATTCTGGAGCTGGGTTGGTGGCTGCGGCCTTGATTGCAATTTGCCCGGGGTACATTTCGAGGTCTGTGGCAGGTTCTTATGATAATGAGGCTGTGGCTATATTTGCATTGTTGACTACATTCTTTTTGTTTGTTAAGGCTGTGAAATTGGGGTCACTTGCATGGGGTTTGGCTTCAGCGTTTGGGTATTTTTACATGGTTTCAGCTTGGGGTGGATATGTGTTTATTATTAATTTGATTCCGCTATATGTGTTGGTATTGTTGATTACTGGGAGATATTCGATGAGATTGTATGTTGCATATAATAGTATGTATATTTTGGGGATGCTGCTGGCAATGCAGATTCGGTTTGTCGGGTTTCAGCATGTGCAGTCAGGGGAACATATGGCTGCAATGGGGGTGTTTTTCTTGATGCAGGTATTGTCAGCTCTTTATTTAAGTATGTGATATATTTTTATTAATGACGGATTGACAGTACATGAAGCTGATCATTTTATGAATGTAGTTGTAGTATATTTACTAATTACATACTAATAGAACCTTTTGTAGACAATTATATTTTTTGGTTAAACATTCTCATATCTGTTCTATGAATTTTGTTTAGAGTATTAGATTTGTGTTATAAAATTATTGTTTAGAACAATATGCTTATGTAGCTTAGTTAAATTAGTTTTTGGCTTTATCAATTTTATTAGAAGGGTCTAAATGCATACATTCCATGATTGCATTTTTTTAGGAAAAAAGGAATGCTTCTGTTGTATAAATTTGTCAAATGAATTAAGTATACTTCTATATATTGGACTGTTCACCTCTAGGTCCTTTTTTACTGAAATCGCATGGGGTTATATGATAGATACCTCTTTTACATTTGGTACTAGATTGTTATCCATATTCTAGCCACTCGTGTTCTATATTTTTTGCACTTGTTTGAATTCTGGTGTATCACTATTTTTGGGTATATCCGACTAACTTATGATGTTAATCCAGGTCTTTTACTTCTTAGATTGGGTCAAGCATCAACTTAATGATACAAAGCTGTTTCAAGCCTTTTTGAGGATAACTGTAACATGCGCAGTGGGCGTAGGTGCTGTTGCTTTGGGAGTTGGCACTGCATCTGGGTACATCTCCCCTTGGACAGGTCGATTTTACTCCCTGCTGGATCCAACTTATGCTAAAGATCATATACCCATAATTGCCTCTGTATCTGAGCATCAACCAACGGCTTGGTCATCATTCATGTTTGATTATCATATCCTGCTTTTCCTTTTCCCGGCGGGGCTCTATTTCTGCTTCAAGCGGTTGTCAGATGCCACCATATTTATTGTGATGTATGGTCTTACAAGCATGTATTTTGCCGGAGTCATGGTTCGGTTGATTCTAGTTGCTACACCTGCAGTATGCCTTATTAGTGCTATTGCAGTCTCAGCCACAATTAAAAATTTAACTCAGCTGTTAAGGGCGAAGAACAAAGTTGCAGTCTCTGCTTCTGGTAAAAGTTCAAGTGGCACAAAGGGTTCTTCTAAGGTAGGGTTATTAGCCTATATATAAGGTCTTGCATTTGTTCATATATCTGATTTGCTTCGTGGTTATGCTGGCTTAACATGCATTACCACATGAGTGTGGTTATAATTGCTATTTCCAGTTAAAGGTAGCCAACTGTCTCTATAAAGAATAAAGATTGCAAAGTTATATGTTGTCTTCATGTTTTAGGGTCAGGTGAAGCATGATTGCAATTACATAGTAGGTAGCTTCCATACTTGTATGAATTATTATTTGACTGAATGGAAGAAATATGCAAACCACAGCCAAATTAGTGAAAACTACGTATGTAAGAAAACTGACTGAGCCTCTAACTTGACAAGAATAAAGTAATTCTTACATGTATAACCATTCAGCTCTCGCTCTTTTGAAACTTTCTAAATTTGCAGTTTAGTGTTAGTGATTGTTTAACTGATATAACTGGTTCACTATGTTGCAAATAATCTCTGTTTCTTACATCTGGTTTTTGGAACTATATAAGTAGATCTGCCATCTACCTGGTTCTTTGTGAGACGGGAATATTTATCTACATTATTGACTGAACAGGGTTTGGGCGATCAATCTCTTCCTTTCCAGAAGAATGGGTCTATAGCATTGCTTGTGGGTGTCTTTTACTTGCTTAGTAGATATGCTATACATTGTACTTGGGTCACATCAGAAGCATATTCATCTCCGTCCATTGTCTTGGCTGCAAGGGGTCACAATGGCCAAAGGGTCATTTTTGATGATTATCGTGAAGCGTACTTTTGGCTTAGGCAGAATACACCTCAGGATGCCAAGATTATGTCCTGGTGGGATTATGGATATCAAATCACTGCTATGGGAAACAGAACTGTGATTGTGGATAATAACACCTGGAACAATACCCACATAGCTACAGTTGGACGTGCAATGTCTTCGTATGAAGATGAAGCATATGAGATAATGAGATCGCTGGATGTTGATTATGTGTTGGTTGTTTTTGGAGGTGTTACTGGTTATTCCTCTGATGATATCAACAAGTTAGTAGTCCACACTGTTCTTTTTTCTTTTTAACTTTTTCTTTGTCTCAACACAATTTGCAAGGGATGAGGATGAAACTGAGTTCAATTGAAATCTGTACACCAAAAATACGTCCTTATTCCTTAACACTAGCTGTTCTCTGATCCTCCACACTGCTTATCTTTAAGATATCAAACACCTCATACACATAGTTCTCGTGTAGACTAAATTAATACAATAATATACATGTCCAATTGCTCTTAAAAGAAAATTTTATTTTGGCTTAAGTTGGGATCTTCGTAGTTGTGCAGGTGGATCTTGTTTGTATGCAGATTATTATCTTGTTTTCTTTTTTGTACTTCACCCTGCAAAAAATAATGTGACTCATCTATCTTGCTGATACATGTATTTTGACTGAACTCTAAAGTAATATTATTGTCCTAGATTTTTGTGGATGGTGAGAATTGGAGGTGGTGTCTTCCCTGTCATCAAGGAACCTGATTATCTTGTTAATGGAGAGTATCGAGTTGACAAAGGTGCAGCTCCAAAGATGCTGAATTGTCTCATGTAAGTCATCTAGAACGGCTCGGCTTATAATCTTTTCACTGTGTCAGTCTAATCAAGAAGTTATCTTATATCTTGGTGCCACCTTACAGGATTTTTTTTTGTTGTTACAATACATTCTTTATTCCTTTTTTTTCAACAATACATGTGCTCCCGCTCTAATAGCTCCTGTTTGTTATTTTGTTTTTTTCTGGTGCTTATAAATGCTCATGCATGCATTACCATCAATATGGTGGCATTGTTTACCCAAGGAAATATGTTTCTAGGATAAAATTTTAAATACCTGGGCAAAAAAAATTATCCTTTCGTTTTGTCTCTCAAAATATGCATCCCTTTGATATATTTCTGGTTTCTCGCATTCAATGATTTAAAAAGAATTCACTGTGCTGTCAAAAATGGTGATTAGGTACAAACTTTGCTACTATCGGTTTGGAGAGTTGACAACTGAATATGGCAAACCTACTGGGTAAGTTTTTGTATTCGACTCAGATTGATCAAGCATATATTCCAAACTCACCTTATTCTCTCTCTCTTGTTAATATTGGAAAATTTGTCCAGCTTTACAGAGTTGCTATGCTTTTTGTTTTTGCAGGTATGATAGAGCCAGAGGAGTTGAAATTGGAAATAAAGATATAAAACTTGAGCACTTAGAAGAGGCATTCACGACATCTAACTGGATAGTAAGAATTTACAAAGTTAAACCACCGAACAATAGGTGGTAATAAATAGCTTTTTCTCTGTATGTGCGGGATAGGAAAGGAACTTCAGGTATATTATGAGTATCTAGTATTTTAAGATAGGGAGAGAACTGCCTTTGCTAAGTTTCAATACGTAACATCCGTGGGGTCTCTTGATTTCTTCTTCCAGATTGATGATAGTGCCCCTTTGCTTTGTCATATTATGTTACTCGTTTTTCCCAGAATGTTACAGCAAAGTAGTTGCATTAGTTTCTTGCGTGTTCTTAACATTTTTAATTTACAATATTGAGAAGATTTCCGACTTCACATATGCTCTTTCAGTACTCATAGTTTAATAATTTTCCTTTGTTTTTCCAATCTTATTCCCCGGTGAGGCTCACACCATTGGGTGCCTCTATGAATGCCTTTTTTGTGCTAGAATATACAAAGTCATAATCGCTGACTCTTCTTAGGAATATGCTGTAATCCTTCCATTATTTTGCATGTTACCCAACACGTGGGACAAATATATCTGAGACCCAAAAGTTTCTCCTTGGACATGGTACACAGTTAATATATCCTCAACCCTGTGTGTAGACCTTTATTAAAGCAGTTTAGAACTTTTCAGCAATTAATTAATTAATTGGTATTCTTAGAACAGTGGGTGTGTTGTGAACAATGACTTGCTTGGATAATAGCAGTTCGCTTACAATAGCGGACTGATGGGGAATTTGTTGAATGATATTTTTAAACCTTAACAATAGTGGACCGGAACTCCAGAAGGTGTCTTTTACCTGATACTATTTAATTGTTTAATGTGAATGACAATATTAACCATCAGTGTTTAGCTGGGAGGGCCGTAAGTGAGACGAGCTGAGTTATGGTGAACGCTGCCACTGCTGAGTTATATAAGTTTTAAGTTCGAAACATGGGTTGGGTCTACAAAAGTTGATTTATTCAATTTGGGATTGATTTATTCAATTTGGGGGTCTCGATTTGAGTGCTCAAATGGCTTTTACTAGATGTTTTATTTGCTCAAATCGCTTTTACTAGATGTTGAAAAAAGTTCGAATGTAATAATTTCAAGTTGAATTTAAGGCAATTAAATATGTAATATATTAAAAAGTGTAAATATGTGAACATTAGATAAAAATTCAAATTTAACGCCCATGATATGGGTTTTCTAGTTTTGCTAGTCAGAAGATTTCAGTTCTCCCCGAATTTTATACCTCTATAGTGCAGTTCTGAGTTCTCTAATGATTGAGTTCTAAGTTACAGATATTGTTCGAGTGGAGAAGGAAAACAAATTCTATGGTACATAGTTTTCACAGAAGAACCAGATGGGTTGATATTGAATCATTCACGTGAATGTTTATTGACTATCATCAACAAGAATATAGGTTGATATGGAATTAAAAACAAGAATATAGGTTAATATGGAATTAAAAATAAGGATCCGCAAGCTTTGTGTTGCATTGGACTTTGGAGGCTTTATAGTAAACAATAAAGGCAAAGTCCAGTTAGGGCTGTAAAATGATCCGGTGATCCCGGGTACCCCTCTGCTCAAGTACCGGATCATATTATTTTTAGCTTGTCCAGATTTGGGTCCGGGATCGTTTTATTCGGATATAATCCGATCCTGGGTATTTGAGATTCGGATCTGAACCGGATATGATCCAGTATCGTATTTTCTATTTTTTAACCGGGTAGTTTATGATCCATCGAATATGAGCCGGATATGATCCACTAACACTAAATATCATTATTATTTCAATTGTTCAAATAATTATCATTTAGTCTAAGTAATAATATTATAAAGAATAATAATTTTAAATTAAAACTTATAGTTATATGTTGGTATATATCATTTATTAAATATATATGAAGATAATAAGCATGATCACATTAAATAAATCATATTTTATGAAGGTATAAACTTAAATAAGATATTAAAATTTTATAAAATGATGACTATTTACTTGCAAATATGATGGTGTTAAAATATAATATAATATAATATATATATATATATATATATATATATATATATATATATATATATATATATATATATATATATATGAGTTTGAATCGAATATGAACCGTGGATCATATTTGGTTATTCGGGTAGGATCATATTATGAAAAATTATATGAGACCGAATCTGAGCGGGTATAGGTGTGCTCGTATCCGGGATCATATATTATACGGGCTTAATTTTTCCGCCAGGTTTGGATCGTTTTCAAAACGGATATGAGACATGTATCATATTTTCGAGCCGGATATGAGCCGAGACACCGGATAGTCCGTATCAATTTACAGTCCTAAGTCCAGTGCATTTTTTCATGTCCAATCAAGGTGGATACAAGCTATGAGGCTCTGAGAAGGAGGCCTTTTTATTTCTCAATTCTCACAATGCAAATAATTCAATCAAGGAGTTGGTGCTGTTTATAGCAATTCCAGTGGCTCTCTGAGGCACGTGACGGTAGGGACGATTCCGTTCTTCTCAAGATTAGGAAATCAAATTTAAACATAACTACCACATCGCACAGAACGGGACACTCAAGCACACAAACAATAATTCAAATAAAAGTGAACGAAAAATTCAAATGAGTTTTTCGAGTCTTGTTCCACAAAACTCGATTTTATTGATGAAAAAACAAATAAAAGAGGATGTTTATTAATAAAAAATTAAAAACAAGAAAAACGATATTTTGTGGATGGAGAAGCGGTGGCTAGGCATCGAGATTAACATGAGAGAGAATTAAGATAGAAAAAAAGAGATAGAGATGGATAAGCAAGAGATGTGGATAAGGAGATGGAGATGATAAGAGCTGGAGGTAGATGGGACGAACTCTTGTTATCGTGTGAATACTTGATTTTGCAAATACAGCCCAACCCAGGAGGAATCGGGATCATGTTGGATATGACATAATTTATAGTTAAACCCAAATTTTTATCCATATTCAAACCACATGATTCTGAAAATGAATATTTAAATTCAATTTCACAGTTTTTTGGACATAGAAATAATCAAAATCCGAAATTTTTGGATCAAATCTTTGATATACTTGAAAATCAATATCTGGAACATGAAACGCGAAAATTAAAATATAATACACCAGTGGCAATATACAAATAATACCAAAAAAATAAGCGCTTGATTTATTCAATGATTATATTACATCAATTCACTCAAAACATATGAACTATCAATCTACAAAAAAACACAATTGGATAATTTTTAATAATCTATCAAATATATCTATAATTATTGAATTAAAGGGAATTTTTTTAAAAAATAACCAATTAAATGTGGACATGTTACACAAATTTCTAAATTATATATATATATATATATATATATATATATATATATATATATATATATATATATATATCAAGTATTTTTTTCAGATTTCATTTAGGTTTGAATTAGATTTCAGATCGGTAAACACTTACTCCGAATCTAAAAAATTTTGGATCTGAAAATCAAATCTAAATTCAAAAAATGAGGTTAGATATCCAAATTTACGGGTTTCATATCAAATATTCGTCGGATCACATCATTTTAGCTAGCAAATAAGTCTAACGTTCCACAACTCAAAACAGAATACGAAGATTTTAGGATCTCCAGTTGTAATCATTTTAGCTAGCAAATAAGTCTAGCCTTCCGCAACCCAAAACAAAATTTTAGGGTCTCTAGTTCCACATTTCAGCCTCAGGCCTTCAATTGTTGACTAAATTTACAAGCTCCTTTATCAATGTTTAAATTCGGCATCATGCAGCTCTATATTGATGAAATATAACATGCATTTGTCGCCAACTACATTATTGTCTTGCATATAGATAACATGTTGCCAACCTTTTAGCATTCGATCATGTATGATGTAACGGTAAAGATACATAAAATTTAGCCTCAACCCCTTGAAAAGACAAGACATTGGATGATGGGCATATGCCCTCTACATAATTTCTTTTTATAATAGCTCGTCACTAAATCACAAATCCAAATGGACCAACACTATTTGAAACATGATTAGCTGTGAAACTATCATATAAAATCCAAAGTTTACGGTATAATGAACTAATTCACAAATGTGGTGCCAATTCTGTGCCTCAAGTGCAAAACTCCACCACCAAAAAGTAGGAAAAAAAAACTTTCAGGTGCCAAATGACTTCAACGATTACAAACAAATAACAGCCAGAAAGTAGAATTGTTTGGTGCATGTATGACTAGTCTTCATGTATTCAAAAGAACTTTGTATGTTCAATCCGATACATACCCTTGGACCATTCAGTTTAGCTTCCCTGCCAAATAAGATAACAAACAATCACTTAACAAAGATAACAAAAATTTATTCTAGAACATAGAATCATAGTAAAGTTTAAGACAGATTTGTTTCTTCTGGTAAATAAAAGGGGAACCCGAAACAAATTTTAAAAAAAAAAAGTATATATCGAATGTGTTTAGCCAGATAGACGATGAGGCAAATCCAATAACTTGAATGCAAACACAGTCTAACACGACCATGATATTGGTTTTTTAGTTTTCATAGTCAGAAAATTTCAGTTCTCCCCGAATTTTATACCTATATAGTGCAGTTCTGAGTTCTCTAAAAATTGAGTTCTAAGTTAGAGATATTGTTCGAGTAGAGAAGAAAAACAAATTCTATAGTACATAGTTTTCACAGAAGAAGCAGATGGGTTGATATTGAATTATTCACGTGAATGTCTATTGACTATCATCAACAAGAATATAGGTTGATATGGAATTAAAAATAAGGATCCGCAAGCTTTGTGTTGCATTGGACTTTGGAGGCTTCATAGTAAACAATGAAGGCAAAGTCCAGTGCATTTTTTCTGGTCCAATCAAGGTGGATACAAGCTGTGAGGCTCTGAGAAGGAGGCCTTTTTATTTTTCAATTCTCACAATGCAAATAGTCCAATCAAGGAGTTAGTGCTGTTTATAGCAATTCCAGTGGCTCTATGAGGCACGTGACGGTAGGGACGATTCCGTTCTTCTCAAGATTAGGAAATCAAATTTAAACATAACTACCACATCGCACAGAACGGGACACTCAAGCACACAAACAATAATTCAAATAAAAGGGAACGAAAAATTCAAATGAGTTTTTCGAGTCTTGTTCCACAAAACTCGATTTTATTGATGAAAAAACAAATAAAAGAGGATGTTTATTAATAGAAAATTAAAAACAAGAAAAACGATATTTTGTGGATGGAAAAGCGGTGACTAGACATTGAGATTAACATGAGAGAGAATTAAGATGGAAAAAAGGAGATAAAGATGGAGAAGCAAGAGATGTGGATAAGGAGATGGAGATGATAAGAGCCGGAGGTAGATGAGACGAACTCTTGTTATCGTGTGAATATTTGATTTTGCAAATACAGCCCAACCCAAGAGGAATCGGAATCAGGTTGGATATGACATAATTTATATTTAAACCCAAATTTTTATCCATATTCAAACCACATATGATTCTGAAAATGAATATTTAAATTCAATTTCACAGTTTTTTGGATTGGACCTAGAAATAATCAAAATCCAAAATTTTTGGATCAAATCTTTAATATACCTGAAAATCAATATCTGGAACATGAAACACGAAAATTAAAATATAATACACCAGTGGCAATATACAAATAATACCAAAAAAAATAAGCGCATGATTTATTCAATGATTATATTACATCATTTCACTCAAAACATATGAACTAACAATCTACAAAAAAAACACAATTGGATAAATTTTAATAATCTATCAAATATATCTATAATTATTGAATTAAAGGGAATTTTTTTTAAAAATAACCCATTAAATGTGGACATGTTACACAAATTTCTCAATAGTGTGTGTATATATATATATATTTCAAGTATTTTTTTTCAGATTTCATTTAGGTTTGAATTGGATTTCAGATCGGTAAACACTTATTCCGAATCTAAAAATGTTTAGATCTGAAAATTAAATCTAAATTCAAAAATGAGGTTAGATATCCAAATTTAGAGGTTTCATATCAAATATTCATCAGATCAAATCATTTTAGCTAGCAAATAAGTGTAACCTTTTAGGATCTCCACTTGTGATCATTTTAGCTAGCAAATAAGTCTAGCCTTCCACAATCCAAAACAGAATTTTAAGGTCTCTAGTTCCACATTTCGGCCTCAAGCCTTCAATTGCTGACTAAATATACAAACTCCTTTATCAATGTTTAGATTCAACATCATGCAGCTCTATATAGATGCAATATAACATGCATCTGTCGCCAACTACATTATTGTCTTGCATATAGATAACCTGTTCCCAACTTTTTAGCATTCTGATCATGCATAATGTAACGGTAAAGATACATAAAACTTAGTCTGAACCCCTTGAAACGGTAAAGATACATAAAACTTAGCCTGAACCCCTTGGACAAGACACTGGATGATGGGCATATGCCCTCTACATAATTTCTTTTTATAATAGCTCATCACTAAATCACAAATCCAAATGGACCAACACTATTTGAAAAACATGATTAGCTGTGAAACTATCATATAGATTCCAAGGTTTACGGTATAATGAACTAATTCACAAATGTGGTGCCAATTCTGTGCCTCAAGTGCAAAACTCCACCACCAAAAAGAAGGAAAAAAAAAACTTTCAGGTGCCAAATGACTTCAACGATTACAAACAAATAACAGCCAGAAAGTAAAATTGTTTGGTGCATGTATAACTAGTCTTCATGTATTCAAAAGAACTTTGTATGTTCAATCCGGTACATACCCCTGGACCATTCAATTTAGCTTCCCTGTCAAAGAAGACAACAAACAATCACTTAACAAAGATAACAAAAATATATTCTAGAACACAGAATCATAGTAAAATTTAAGACAGATTTGTTTCTTCTGGTAAATAGAAGAGGAACCCGAAACAAATTAAAAAAAAAAGTATATATCGAATGTGTTTAGCCAGATAGACGATGAGGCAAATCAGATAAATTGAATGTAAACACAGTCTAACACAACCAACGTAGCCAGATGAACCCAAAACCCAACCCAGTCCGTGCCACATAGATGGAGTAAAATACCACTATCAGGACCTTGGAGGTCAACTATGTGGAAGACAGGAACAACAGATGAACCCCCAAAACCCAACCCGTGCCACATTGATGAAGTAAAATATCACTATCAGGATCTTGGAGGTCAACTATGTGGAAGACAGGAACAACAGATTCTCAGCTTTTAGTTAACAATGATAAACAACATTAATTCAGTATTTCACCAAAAAAAAGTCAGCAATATATTTAAAAATATATAGAAAAATCATATTTGTTTACATATAAATTAGCTTGGCATATTAAGTTAGCAGCCAACTCTATATTGCAGGTGGTCGTCATTTTATTTACACAAATGAAATATTATTATTTTGTAAAATTACAAGTGATTTAGAGGTTTTCCATTCAAGCTACTTACAAGTATGTTATATGATAAATTAAATAACATCAACTAACATATATCCAGTCGTAACAATATTACATATGTTACTAAGTAACAACCAGAAGACAAGGCCATAAATCATAATATTCGTTATCCAAAAAAATAATAACAAAGAGAAAAGGGAGATCACAGACGACGAAGAGAGGCAGACTGCCCTAGAAAGTTAATGCATATGCGAATTCCCATACAGCTTCTAAGAACTAAAGATAGGAATAAAATCTACACACAAATCTAAATATGAAATAAAAATTTTCAACGGGAACTAATAATGCAAGCAGGTACATGAAATTATGCTACAGCTAAGGAAAATGGTATGTATGACGACAAAATCAATCTAACAATGAAGTGCAATCAATACACTACAGCTTTAAACATATAGACATCACCTAAACTTAGATGGTAGCTCACTTATTTACAACTAAGATTGCGGCAATAATGTATCACTGATCCTTAGAGAAGGAGACACAGTCCACTAAATCCCTCCTTAACTTCTACTAATGTACAAATACTAGGTCATATTATCCATTATGTAAAGCAGATTGGACCTACCAACATGAGATCTTAGTCTGTCGAAGGCTACAACATATTTATGCAATGTTAAAAAACGAAAATTACTTTCCAGATATTGCACTCAGAAACTGATATATGATACTACAAGGAAATAAGGAATATGATCAGGGGTTATGCTTAATAAGTTAATACAGAACTCCAGCATGCAAATTTGAGGTAATCAAACCACCATAGGACCAGCACAAAATTCTAGGAGCATGCCTCTATACACCATCAAACACACGCAATAGCAAGGGAGAATATGAAGTGAAAATACTGGTAACACTATTCAATGGTTCTTTGTTATAAACATTACTATACTGCAGATTACTATGGTAGCTGGCGAAACACATTAAGGGAAGATATCATTTAGCATAAAAAAGATCAAGGTGGAATTCATGATTAATGAACAAAACACATGACAAAATATGTGGTATGGAATAATTGTTAGACTCCGTTAGTCACATGCTCTCCATATTGGAATATCCTGATGTGAGTTCCTAGCTTGAGATAAGAGGTCAAAATATTACTGCCAAAAAATAAGAGCATTTAAAAACTGTTTACTCTCTTCTCATTAAAATCTTTCTATAATTTTTGTGTGTGTTCTGCAGCATATAGACTGAGATCTGCATAGAGGTACAAGCGATGACCACAATAGAGGTACAAGTGATGACAACAATACAAACACATCTCATCCATCAACCAAGTAGAACAACAAAGTATGATCATATTATCCGATAGACCAACGTAAGCAACATTGTTTATCATTCTCAAATACTTATAGCCAGTCATATGTCAGTCAATCATATCGAATCAAAATGTAGCACAGTCTTGACCTCAGTATATCTAACATTATCATCACAGTCTTGCTAGAACAATATATACTTCTTCCTCCAATGTTATTAAAATGAATGTTCAAAAGATATATTTCCGTGTACTATTTTCCACAAAAGTGTAAATAAATTTAAGTGCAGTAAATAAATTTACCGATTCGATATCTAGTCGAGATCTTCTTCCCTAGCTTGACCACCAGAGTTAGATCCACCAGCATTGTCACTTGCATCTCTGCTATTACTCCCTTCCCCCGATGTCATAACCTGCCATGGCAACTGGATCCTAAACCTCCTCTCCATAGTCCTCGGTGTCTCTGCACTCTCCTGCACTCTCCCAGCTCCACTCCCATCCCTGGCCCTATTCTCATATTCAGGATCATCGGTAGGCAACTCAAACCTACACACCGGACACGAATTATGCATCTCCAACCACGGCATAATACAGTCACTATGATAGATATGCTTACATGGCATCTGCCTCGCCTCCTCATCTAAACCGAAACTCTCTTTACAAACCGCGCACTCAGAAAAATCACACCCCAGCATCTCCTGACTAATTTTGACAACAGGAAGCGCCTCCACGGCCGACTTAGCAGCAGGAGGCGTTCCGTATCGATTCGGATCATTCTCAGCTAACTGCTGAATCAGTTGCTCAAGTCCAGGCCCGATAAAATAGTCACCGAGATTCGCTCCACTCAAATTGCCACTCGTATTGTTCCCATCCACAACAAACTGAATATTCGCACCACTAGCCCGAAGAGTATTGAGATAATTCTGCAGAAACGCAAACGGATTGAACTCGTCCGCCGATTGAAACCGATCGGCTCCGCCGGAAAACATACTACTCAGTTCCGCCGGATCGTCGCCGCCGAGATTGGTCGAGAACATGAACGGCGACCCGCCGGTGAACGACGGGAACGGCGCGATATTGTCGGAGGAGAAGGAGAAGAACGGGCTAGGGTTGGGGTTGGGATTAGGATCGGAATTAGGGTTAGGGTTTTCGATTTCTTCGAGAAAGCCACCGTTACAATTGGGGCAAGTCAGTTCAGAAGAAGCCGAGGGAGATGATATAGCGACGGTGCGGTTACATTGGTAGCAGAAGTATTGCTGTGATGAGTTTGTGCCGCCGGTGGAAGATCGGCCGGAAAACATTTTTTTATTTTTTTCTAGAGAGAGGGGGTTGTTTGTGTGTGTTGAATTGTATTTAGAGAGAGAAAGAAAACGAGTTGTACATGTGTGTGTGTCTGTGTAGATAGAGGGGATGTGACTAGTGAGTGAATTTGTACACGTATAATTGTGTGCTCAGATACTTCTACTACAACTGTTTCTGGGGAATGGAGTAATGTGTGACATGGCAGTGGAGATAATATTTTTAATGCTGTATTTAATCTATGTGCCGTAAATTTTAGTGGATATCAATATGCATAGATTATGGATATTATTGTTTATAATCTTATAAAATATAGTAGTTGTAATTATTATTAGAGCAATTTCAAGAATGTTCTAGTTTAAACCCCAAATATAATATAAAATATTATATCCTAGTAATTTAGGACATACTTTACTAATTTGAACTCCAACAATGTGCCTTATTCTCATACTATGTTTAATATTTTATTATTAAAGACTCTCTTTCATCATTAAAGCATAATATAAAATTAGAGAGAGAAAGAGAGTGTTGATGAGAATTTATAATAAAATATAGAATAGGGCAAGGTGAGATGTGCCCCAATTGGGGAGGTTGTCCTAGCGATATAAGGCATCACTAAAACATTGTTGGATGAAGTTTTTTCATCAATTGCCCTAAATTATAACTTAGGACATGATATAGGGTATCTCTTGGACTTGCTCTTAGAGCATCTCCAGCAGTGTCTTAGTGTCTTCCTTATAAATATTATAAAATATTGAATCCTAATGATTTAGGACATGATTTTGTATTTCAACTCCAACAATGATCCTTATAATTCATTCCTTATTATTATTATAATAATAAATTTGGAAAGAGATTGATAAAAGATGGAAGGAAGAAAGAGAAAATAAGTTACAATAAGAAAGAGAAATGATTTTTATATTAAAGAAATCAAATAAGGCATGGCTAGTGGTGCCTTATTAATAAGGCATGGAAGGAGGATCCTAGTGATTTAAAGCACCTCTAAGACACTGCTGGAGCACTAATTTATGTCATATTCTTTATAATTGGACTTAGGACATGAAATAGGGAAGCTGCTGGAGTTGCTCTTAGATCTTCATTTCACCGTATTCATTTAATATTGTTACAAGAATTTATTTTATATCCTTAAAGTTTGAAAAAAAAATCCTATTCTTATTATTTTAAAAAATAAATTGTTGTATTTGGTTATATTTCAAAATCAAATTAAATACATAAATGAGCACTATAAAAAAATAAGAATGAAATAGAGTATTTAAAAAAAAGAAAAAGAAATAGAGTGGGTGAGCATATGAGTTTATACAGAAACAAAGAAGCAGATAAAAGAGTGCATGACAAAAACGATTAATATAATGGAATTTAAAACTAGTCAAAAAACGTCTAATATAGTGGAATGGAGGGAGTATGATCAAGATGTCACATTTCGACCTTTACTGATAATAACGGGAGAATTTTACAGCACTCTATTTGAAGTATCACCAATATAATCTCACTGCTTTATGAGTTTGCCGGTCTCTCTCCTCTTTTATCTTAATCCTGATAGTAATTCAAATATATTAAATTTTTAAATAAAAAATAATAATATAAAATACGTTTTTAAAATCTATATACCATAAAAATCTCACAGAGCACTGTGACACTAATTTTTCTTATACATTTACTTGTACATATAATAAAAACACTATTCGAATTTTATAACACATTCCGTTATTATTGAACTCGTCCTGGCTACAAAATAAACAAAACACAGTTATATAATTGGGGAAAGGTAAAGACGTCGAGAATTAGAAACAAGCTTGAATCACTTAAAATCAAAAGATGGGGTCTCGAGCCGGCGCTAACATGTTACTCTCAAGAGCAAATCGAATCAAAACAAAGCTCCAGTCAGCTCTTGAAGCTACAATTCTAGAGGTTGAAGACGTTTCTTACCAGCACGCAGGCCACGCCGGCGTTAAAGACAACCCCAACAATGAAACCCACTTCAATTTGAAGATTGTTTCCGGTAAATTTGATGGTCAGACACTGGTGAAACGACACCGTATGGTGTATGAATTGTTGGCTGATGAACTTGAGTCTGGATTGCACGCTGTCTCTATTCAGGCCAAGACTCCTAAAGAAATTGGAGGGTCTGGTTGAGTTCTTGTTATGTTTACTGTTTTACCCTTTTGGCGATGATCTTAAAATAATGTGTTCGAAAAATTAAATATGATTTTATTCTATGCCAGTCTTATGATATCTAATGAGTTTTATATGTTTTTATAACTAACAGTGGTTTTGTTTATGAAGTTGATTCTTGTTGCTCATTTGTTAATGGTGTTTGCATTAGTTATTAGAAATGGTTTGATATAAGTGCATGATCTTTTTGTTAGTTATGCAGTTTTTTCGGCTTCGATTGATATACAACTGATGCCATTTTTGTTTACGGGTCATGAGTCACTACCCTAGGACCTGACTTGATTGTCAAAACCAGTACAGAGGCAAAACCCAAAATGACTTGTGAAGCATGATTTGGAATTTCCCTTTTATGAAATATATATCTGTTTAAGCTTATATATTCATTTTATTGAATTATAGTAAAGTTCAGAACAAAATATGTATGCCAATTTAGCGGGACAAAAAAATGTGTATATTAACATGCCTTGAGACCCGATATAGGGTAGATGATCTGTTTCTAATTGTCACAAATCTTAAACTTGATTTGTGGTTATTTGTCTATATAGCTATGCCTTTTTTGAGTAATTGCGGAAGAATGATGGTCTTGGTCTGTAATCTGGATTTTCTAGAATGCAAGTATACAGTGATGATTGAAAAAATTCGAGTTACGATTATTTTGGGGTTGGCCTTTTTCTTAAATCGAACATAGCAACAATCAGGTACAATCTAAGAAGCATCCTTTTAGCAGTACTGAAGGAAGGTGTGAACTCAATGGGCAACCAAATAAGGAGGAAAGATCTTTGTGGTAGCTTCAAGAAAAGACAGGTAAAGACAGAGAATATGTTAGATCCTGTTAAGCATGTTGAATTTTTATGGAAAATGGCATGGTGACTTGAATTGGATACAGAATCTTGTCTTCAGGGATAGTATGGTTAAACCGTGTAATGATTTTTATATAGATGGATGGAGTATGGACTGTAAATATTTGCTACTTATCTGGGGGTAGTTTACGCTTTACAGTTTACACTATTCGAACTGGCTCTCAGGACAACTTAGTTTCCAGGCATATATATAGTACTAGATAGCTGAGGAATACAATGTTTTGTAATGTTATGTGTGGTTTAGTTGCCATTAGCAAAATTATACTGCTAAAAATAATTTCTTTCAGGATTGGTTTCCCCAGAAACTGTGCTTTTTATTCAGTTAATACTTTATACAGATATAAGAACACTGCAAGTTTAACAAATTTATACTGCTGCAAATGCAGTGCTAGACTGCTAGAGAAAGGTTCTCCGGTCCTAGATGTCAACCTAGCGAGAATTTCGGAGAATGACTTTTTAGCTTGAGCCCACTGGTTATCCTCTACTATCTGATGCTCACACAGTGCTTCTAAGTTCTATATTGGGAGGGAGGAAGGGGAAGCTAATTAATCTTCACTCATAAAAGAACTTTGGAACATGGAACTGGGAAGTGTTTTTGTTTTCAATGATTATTTCCCTTTACCCGCTCTTTCCTTATTTTACAAAATGAGAGTTAAGTGTAAATGCATTCTGTAATATAGTGTCAATTATTACAGGACCTCTTAAGACATAAGCTGAAATTAGATAAAAGCTACCTTTAAAATGTAATGTCAACTTCCCTAGTTCCAAAGCAAGAAATACCCTTCTCTTTGTTCTTATTGCAAAGTAAATGATACTTTTATACTTTAATAAAATTTTAAAGTAGCATAAAGTATTTGCTAGTGCAAATCTAATGTTTGAGGCTAGAATAGCTGTCGTTATATTTTAGCTTCAAAAGTGTTTTTTGTTGCTAAATAGAATCCAATATATGAGTCTTTTCAAAGCTGGGGTTTGGTACTTGGTAGTAAAACAGAACTTAAACTCCTTTTACCTCCCCATTTTAGTTTTGCAAAGTTATCTACGTCGCTTATATTGATAGCAGCATTTATCTTTGGCTAAAATTATTGAACCAAGTCTATATATGTGCTGATTTCATTTTGTGATTTTTTCCACACTGGATTCATTAGTTTTAATTCTGGCTCATATTCTAGTTACAGTATTAGTTTTATCACTTTTTCTTATTAATAGAGTAGTGTGGCATTTTTTTTCTTTTTATTTGTTCTTTGTTTTGGTTGCACTTAATTATTTTAATCTCACAAGATAGATCAAAGTCAGGCAATACTAGGATCTGGTATCTGGGAGTGATAAATGAGGATAACTTGAAGGCAGTAAAATATTCAAGGAAGCTGAAAATTCAGTTAGATAACAATCATCTTTAAATCTTCAAATCAGAAAAGTTTTTTGGCAATTAGCAGTTAGCTGTTTTAACTAGCTGATGGAATTAGTCTGTTTTGATTTGTGGACTGAATTAGCTTTTTCGAACGAAACTGTAAATAGCTGGTAAATTAGTTTTTTGTATTTTAAATAGACACATCACAGTCCTCTAATTGAAAAAGCTACTCCAAGCACGGGCAAGCAGTTTTTTTAAAAATTAGCTTATCAAGTCCAAATCGCTATTTCATTTAGCTAACTACTGAACATGGATTTTTTCTAACCTTTAACTTGGCCCATGCATCTAATTTTACTCTAACTTTCAAACAGGGCCTTTGACTTTGTGGCCTTTGTTTGCGCAAACAAGTTTTGGTCCGGTATGACAAGTGTTTCCTACTTTCTTCTATTAAATAAATTCTCTGGGTGCTTGATTTGAAGCAAAGATGATCCTATGGAGTTTATAGAATTGAAGCTGAGGTTCTAAAGATCGTGTTGTTTGGACCATGCAAATGGCATCATATGCTTACTCTTGAGTATATGAGAGTTTGCAAATTTGTTACTTCTTAGTTCTGTTCATTCATTCCTCGGATATTTGATCCATGCACTTTTAGGTTCTTTAACTTCCTTCTTTCTCTATCATGACTTCAGTCTTTCATATGTTGTATTTTTATGCTATCATGACTTCAGTCTTTTATATGTTGTATTTTTATGCAGTTTCCCGTGTGTTTGGTTTGGTTGAGAATTGAGATAGTGTGTTGAAAGGAGACCCTCGATTAACGGGGTAATGCAATTCTCGAACCTTTCTAGGTTTCAATGAAAAATGCTGCCCTTTGAACTTTGTAGTGAAGATCATGAATTAGATGTTGGGTTTCAATATTGATGGGCTGAACCAAGTAGAGTTTGATGCAGCCTGTCTGGGGCTAATTCGATTGGAGATATAAGTGAAGTGTAAGTGTAAGGTGATGTTCCAAGAATGGTGTGAGTTTAAGTGCAAGGTAAAATTGGGTTTATGAGGAAGCAATGATGAATGACAATACATTTCACCTGATTGGCAGTGGGTGTTTTATGCCTCTCTCCGGTTGGTAAGGATGGGTCCTTCCTTGGGTTGAGTTAAGTCGCTATTAGTATCATTGCATTTGGATGGGAAGCTTGTCTTGTTAAATCAATATGCAAGATGATTATAAGAGCAACTCCAAGGGAACACCACCCTTACCTATAATGAGCCTACGTGGACAAAAATAGGGGTTGAAGTAAAAATTCTTCACTCCAACCATCCTCTCCTTACCTAAAATTTTTAGGTGAGAGAAAACAAAACCCTTTCTTTTGGGGATAGAAAAGTGAGCCCCTATTTCTTCCAACTCATCTCTTTCTCTCTCATTTTTTATTTTCCCTCCTATTTTATCTACCCCACCACAGTAAAAGTTTTAATAAAATATTTTTTTCAAATATAGGGATGATTATAGGGAATACAATTGGAGTAAAACAAGTTTTTGCTTACTTATATTTTAGGTAATCATTATTTTATTATATTTTAGGGGTCAAAGATAAGTAACACCATTGGGGTTGCTCTAAGTATGTTTGGTTCACAAAAGATAATCAAACCCTTTTTAAACCCCTCAATCACTTTATATAACAAACTAATATTCTCTGGATGACAAGTGCAATCATTATTATGATTGATAGTGTCATTATTCCCAAAATCAAGTATCGTGCCATGAGATCGTCTAGGTAATTTTTTCTTATGATCTAAAATACGATTCTCGTTCAAGTCAGAAATTTATTACAATAAAAAATAATTTGTGAAGTAGCTGAGCCTACTTAATAGTAGAAAATTCTGCAACTTGTTTTAAGTGATGCTGTATATCTAAATACATTCCTCCCTGATTTCACCGGTCAACAGGAAAACTAGATTATGTGATTGTTCTTTGTCGTGACTTCTCTGATAAAAATATATTTATCTCCATCAGACTTGAAATATAATTTTATTTAATTTTTAAATAGTTAAATTGATAAAAAAAACTATTTTCTTATGATTTTTGGAAACTAAAAGATATATTTTAAAAAATATAGTTTTTAAAGATAATTTATTTAAAATTTTCTTAATTATATAATATGTGTAATTATTGAGCAAAATCCGGTTAATTTGACTGGGTTAAGTCAAAACAAGATTGTTATTTTGAAGTGGAGGGCTAAAATCACCTGTAGTTTTCTTTTCATTTATTTAAAAATAGAAAACAATAATGGCTAAAATAAAAGACGAATATGCAATATTATCTTTTCAGTTATATGTATAGAAGAAATATTCCCTCTTTCGTATTTTAATAATCTGTTTTACAAATTTCACATATATAAAAAAATATTCAATATAATATTGTATTATTATTATCGTTAAAATTATATTAATTATGTTAAAAATAGTATCAAAATTATATTGAATAAAGAAATAAATTAATATTTTATTTTGACAAATAAAATTACTAAAATCCGGGTGCAGAAAGAAAAGGATGAATAAGAGATGGTGAAGGGAATCCGATGCGTGTGACCTAAAGAGCTACCATAAAGTCTATGCAGGACCTTGTCTGTTTAAAGAAGAGGACAGATCCGAATGCTAGATTTTCTTCATGATATTAAATACTACACTCAGACCCAACACCTTTAAAACACTACTCATTTCCTGCATTCTTTTCACGGTAATTGTCTCGCTGTGTTTATATATTTTCAAATTGATTTTATTGCAGGTAGCTGTATGTGGAAATTAAAATTTATTTTGAATTACTTAAAATCAGCCGGAAACGAGCCAAACTCTGAGGTTGTGTTCACTTCATGGAATTTCATGGAATAAAATGAGGGGAGAATGGAATGAAATTTATATTATAAATTATGAGTGATTAGTGAAATTGTTTATAATTTTTATTCCTTCACTCATTCCATTCTAACTATTTTAACTAAAAATCTAACCCACATGTTTTGAAAGGAATGTTGATTCCATTTGTTCACCATATTTTCCTATCATCTTCTTCATAAAATTTTTTAACTCACTCATATTTAATCATTATGACCTCATGCTTTCTCCAGTCTCCATAAAACTTGTTCATATAGTTTCATTCCATTCTACGAAGTGAACACAACCTGAATTATTCGTTTGGTCTGCGACTCACTAATCGATTACGATAAATTGGATCGGATTTTACAGTTTTTTCTTCTGTAGTACCTCGACGTGACATGAGCGTGAAGGGGGTCAAAAATCCGTTTTATTTTTTTATAAAAGCTAAAATCACTCGTCGACTCTAAGCGTATAAAAAAAATGTGTAAATTTTATACTCCAACAGAATATCAAAGTAATACTCCCTCCGTCCCTCCCATTTCTTATCAAATGAGTTGGGCACGGAGGTTAAGAAATATGAATAAAGTAGGGGAAAAGAGAAGGAAAAGTGGATGAAGTGGTGGGACTCATTGACTTTTAATGTATAAAAAGAAGATAGTGGAGTAAAAGTAGTGTGAAAAGGAAAGAAAAGTGGAGAAGTAGTGGGCCCCATCGACTATTTTTGGTAACTTTTGAAATGTAAAGAATTGGATGGGACACCCTAAAAAGGAAAGTGTAAAGAAATGAGAGGGAGTATTGTTTACCTGTCAACAACTGACAATGCTAAAGCTCTACTTTAACGCTGACCCCACCAATGTACACATGGCATTATGGTAATCTATGTACGGGGCCACTCCTGATTTTTCCTATCAGTTCACTAGCTAGACTAGCTAGTCGCTGCAAGGAGCAGTTGTGCTTATATACGTAGTCCACTTACACTCGACACATCAAATTCAAAACCCTTTACCTGTTATACCAATCTCTCTCCCTCTCTCTCTCTCGCTCTCTCTCTCTCTGGTTTCTGCTCAAGGTAAGCGTGTTTCAACCTTTCCTTTTTTTTATTTCTCGCTGTTTATGTTTGTGCATGTGTGGTTGTATTTCTACATAATATTACATCTTTATGCTTTTGGCTTGCTTCAACTACATAAACTGGTCTCGTTTAGCAACAAGCTTGTATAATCAGTCTTGATTTCTTCCTTCTTGTGTGTTAAGTTCTTGAACCACTACTAATCACAAGACATAATCTACAAGACCAACAAATTTACCGTTATTACACTGTCTTAGTTTTAAACTTTGTTGTGGGATCTCCCTAGTTAGAGTTCACCAGGATTTCAAAATACTACTCGCTAATTAGAAATGTTGATCATTTTTATATGTCCAGATTTAAAATATTATTTGCTCAATTCAAAATTTGAGTCTGGGGCTTTGGCTTGGGTCATCGTTCATAATAGAGTTGTTAATAAATTCAATATACTACACATATACGTTCATGTTTGCTGGTATAAATTTTGAACAACTTATCGCGCTATTTCCCCCTGGATCGGCGGTCCATTTCCTGTCAAGCACTCGTTTTCATCCAGTTTGCTCCTGTGCACTTCAAACATTTTATTTTGTTTGAATTTGTTACCTTCATAAAATCCAAACTAGGACCAGAAGTATTACTTTAGTCTGAAATTTAGACGGCTGCCAATTTTTGATAACTTTTCAGGTGTAAATATACAAAAAGCCTAATTCGGTATTAATTTTTGTTAACTTGCATTCTCTCATGTTACAAGAAGATCGATATCAAACAACATATACAATGTCAAGTAACCCACTTCTTTTTCTTTTTTTTTTTCATCTTTTGCAGCAGTTATATGTAATTAAAATTGATTGACTGATTGGTAATGTTGTAGGGCAATTGTCGGGAGATATGGAAGAAAACAAGAGAATAGAAGAAAAAAGTGATGATAATAATAATAATTCAAATCATTCAAGCAAAAACAATAGAAGAATTAGCACATTTATCAAGCCTTCTTGGTTGCTCCTCTCCGTGGCTGGTACGTTTCTCTGTCTCTTTAATTTGTTCCGTCTCGAAAGTAACCCCCATTGTTCTTTATTGCAGTACGATTATTTTTGAGCTTATTTTAGAGGATTTTTAATATGTTATATTAAGACTCTCTGGTTTGGAAGGCTGTATAAGGAAAAGGCACTTACTATATCTCAGATTCTTTATCCAAAATATGAAGATCTTTATCAACTGAAATATGCCAGATAAGATGATTTTAGATTTCAAAATGAAATCAAAATTTTATCTACTATACAGTCGTTAGTTCTCCTTGTCACAAGTATTCAGAAACGGCCAGTCTACACCCGAATACTCTGTATCCAAAAACATAGGTGAAAATGTTGTCGTTACAAATATAATGATTTTCACCATGATATGAGCTTTCCTCGTTAACTAATTCATAATTATTGATAATTGAAATTGGCCTTTATTTACAAAGATGTCTTTTCTTAACCAATCTCTGGAAAAGTGCAAGGGTAAAAGTTTAAAAATGAAACTTACCCTATTGTCGGTAGAGTGAAACAAGGATGAAAGTGAAAAAGTTTAACTGCCACTCTGCATAATTTTTACTAGCACTACCCCAAAAAAGACAAAAGTGAGAGTAAAAAAACAGCACTATTAATGCTCTAATTGGCCCATGTTCTACTGGGCCCACAATGTTCTTCCTTGCTTTTGGGTAGACTGCAAATTACCAGAATCTGAGGATCAAATTTGAGGGGTCACTTTCTACATTACTGTATCTGTATACAAAAAATGATGTTGAATAGACCTATTCAGCAAAAGCTGTAACTCTCTCTTATATTAATGTCTGCATTTGTCTCTTTACTTTGTACTATTACTATCACAGACTAATTCAAATTTGAATAGTGTACATGGATGAGGTTTTCAAAATCTTGGAAGTTTTTTGCAGAAAGGAAAAAACCAGTGACTAAAATTATATGTCATAAGAATAATTCCTCAAATTATTCAGAAATTACATAGCTTCTAGTTACCCTATCGACAAAAGATCCAAATTATCTCAATTTGGTCCAGTAAAGTTCAAATATTATGCATGCGAAAAACTTAAAAACGGTCTAGGTCATTGTTCTAGCAGGGATATGTCCCTGCTAGAACAATGACCTAGTATAGTGGGACAAGACTTTGTTTAGGGTGTGTGATTTAGTTTATGCAGAAAATTCTTAATTATGACCCTTTAATATTCATATATAGTATAGTGGGACAAGACTTGAAATTTTTACCCAAGTACATACCCATAGATACTTTGTTTAGGATGTTAGTTATGAGACACTGCTATTTCACTTGATTGTACATAATGATATCATATATCAGTGTTATTTATTTAATATATGTAGATTTGGGCCAAAGATAGCATTCAAAATATGTTTTTTGATTAAAAGTCTGAAGTACATTTGTGTTGGTCTATGCAAATTTGCAAATTATGGCAATTACAGATTTGGACAGAAGGATGAAAATGGTATCTTCAAACACTAACAAGGAAGAAGAGAAAGGTGACAGTTTTGCCGAACAAGCTGCAACGTATTATGAGAAACGCCCTCAGCTATTATCTCTACTCCAGGATCTCCACAACGGCTACCTCACTTTAGCTGATCGTTACTGCCAAACGCTTGCCAAGCATCGACATACTTCTTCGGCATCATCGATCCCAAGTTTCCAATTGTATTCGGATGAAGAAATATACTGTTGTAGCGAAGTTGACAATGAGTCTGACATCGAGAGCTCATTGTCATTTCAAGCTCCATTCCCGACCCCATTGAAGACTCATCAAGTCATAACCAATGCTGATCAGATTGTTGCTGAGCTTGTGATCAAGAATGTTGAGTATGAGATCATTGCTGATGAGCTGGATGGAGGGGACCAGAAGTGGCAGGAGTTCTCGAGGAAAATAGAGTTGCAAAAGAGCTTGTTGGAGGTATTGGAATCTGAAAGGTTGATTTTATTGAATGAGAACGCTAGGTTAGGATACAGAGTTGGTACATTGATGGAAGAGAACAAAGGGTTGACTGCTGATTCTTTATTTATGAAGAGAAAGGCTGGTGAGCTTGCACGCTGCGTCTTGAAATTAAGGGATGATCACAGGGTGTGCATGCTTAGTCGAAAGATTGAGAATCTTCAGGCTCAGATATATAGTTTAGAGAAGCGGAACAAGGAGTATTATGAGCAGCTTGTTAAACAAGAAGAGGAAAAAAGGAGTAAGATCACTATGAAGAAGATTATGAAACATAAGAGTGAAGTAACATTGGAGGACTGCTTTCAGGCGGACGAAGAAGAGGCTGGTGGTGATCCAAAGCGACGATGGCGGCGCCGCGGTGGGAGTGTGAGAGGGAGTGGCAGGAGGGCTTCTAAGCTGTGGGATAAGATGAAGAACATGGACATGCTTCTATGTGTTCCACATTACAACTCATCTACTTGGAAAGCATAAGAGCTCCTCTTAACTATTTAGGTGACTCCAAGTATATATGGATATATGTGACTCATATTAAGGGATTTATTTTTTGTTCCTTTTTATTGTTTATCACTTAAAAACTCTGTGGTATGCTGAAGAAACCCTTAGTTTATATTGTAAACCAAATTTGCTCTGGATCAGTTAGTATTTATGCTATATGAATGCTTTGTTATGACACTATCTTTTCAAGTAGTGCTTCCTTTTCTTTCCTCTGCTTCTTATCAATAATTCAATGAGTGTCATATACAAATATGTCATGAAGCCTAACTAATATTAAATATTATAAATAAGTGAAAAAAATATTAATGTAACCAGAAACTTGGTAGTTATATTACAGTCTTGAAAAGTTGCAAGAGGAAATGAAAACATGTACACCATTATAAAGCTACTTTAGGCACTCCTTTGGTAGCTCAAGGAATCTTGGGACATCCTTACAATAATCATATACCAAGTGGTTGGTTATAACCCACTTCAGTTGCTTTCTTTGCTGCTTGTTTAGCCTATTCATGCCTGGTTTGTCCGACCAGAACTGTCCTAACTTGCCACATTTTCCGGCCAGGCCATCGGATTCAGGCAAAAGCTCGCAAGCATCAATATTGAAGGATCTAAACATGGACACAAAGGGGGCGTTGGTCCAGTTTGTTTTCACTCTTCCTCCCTGTGTAGCCCAGTCATCGGCGTTCCAGAGTGATCCATGAATTCCCATAGCTTGAGCTTTAGGGTATGAAACCCCTATTTTCTCTTTGTTTGCAAATATCCTTATTGGGATATCATCAATAAGAAACCTGCAAATTTCAAAACAGTAAGAACATGCAAGAAAGCCTCCACAGAAATATTATTGTCACAATCCATCCACTGCTGTTGCTAAATTTATTGTCATCCACGTTTGATCGCATTGTCTCCTACTCCTTAAAGTAATAAAATAGTTATATCATTCAAGAATCACTCTTTGTTCAGTCGGCTCGTATTAAAATTGCTAAAACATTTTCTTTAAAGGATCGAGGACAACCTAGTGGTAAAGGCGTATCTCAACATTGGGATGAAACTTGAATAACCTTATCCGCTGAATACTGAATAGAAAAATATACATTTTCTCCTCATTTGGGAGGAGAGATAATAATATTTAGTTTGGTTTGAAGGGTATTATACTTATAAGGATGTTATTGTAGCTACATCTACAAGTCACCAAAAGGCAGCTCTCTAGGATCATTAGAAAGTGAAAGCATGCTGCATGCCAAGGTTGCAGACTTGCAGTTGAGACAGGGGGAGGCAAAAGAGAATACATTATTTCTCAATTAAACATGAGGGCATCATTGTCTATCTTTATATATTTATAGGAAAACAAATGTTAACATCAATAACTTGGTTTATGATAGTAGTTGGAACACCTGTCAACAAGTTAGGCCTGGTATTGTAGTGATTAGTTACATTCTCATGCTTTGATTTTGAGATTCCCTCAGATTTTTTTGACTTTTATGCAGAAAGTGTAGATTTAAGAAAACAGAAACATGTTGATCCTAGGCACAGAGGAAATTAACAGCTTACACGATGGACCGATGATTCCAAAAGAAAGAATAGGTATGGAAGTCTGTTGTAGGATCAAACCAAAGAGTATGCCTCTGCTCTCGATTTCCAGAGCCATTAACATACACATTTGTCTGAACTAGATATGGCTCTCCTGATATATTTCCCAGAAACTCAAAGTCTAGCTCATCATGATTAGGCCCCTCTGATGACATCTGCATGAATATTTCATATGGTAAATTCTTAACATGTTTTACGTCTGATGAGTTGTGTGTAAAACAGTCAATTATAAGTGTCATTCATGATCACAGTACAAATGCATACTAACAAACATTGACATATCCCTGCAAATAGACCAGATGACTGGACTTGAGTTACAAAATATACTTACATAAAATGCAGTGACTATTCCAGCTGAATCGCCTTCAACTAATTTGAGCTGTAAACTTGCTTTACCAAATAAGTACTTGCTCCTGGACTCGAATCCACACCCTGCATTTATATGAAATGTTGAGAATCCATAAACTATCAAAAACAAGAAGAAAAAATTTAATACTCTGCGCGTGTTAAAGTATTTGCAGCATCAACAATACCCGTTGTATTGTCAAGTGTTAACCAAATGGTTTCCCCCTGAGTAACAATATGATCAGGTGCCCAGTTGGGCTTAAAGAGTTGAGTGAAATCAGCAGAAACCAGCTGAACTAAAGCTGAAAACAACACAATGGATAATGCAACTAGAGTAATCAAATTTAAACTAGACTCCATTGTTTTAGACTCTGGTATGTTTCTTACATGGATGTGCATATTTATACAAGTAGTTTGGATAGTGGAAAGATATAATATGAATTGATATCCATAACCATTGGCAGTAATGAGCAGAGGCGGTGCACTTTATGCACAGAGAATCTCTACCAAAAATTGCACTTGCAGAATTAACCATTATACTTGCTAAATGGATGAGCTGTTATCAACCTTTTGTTGCTTCCATTCACTTCAGCTTGTAAAATATTATGTAAACGTCTGCTGGATTATATGGTCTTGCTGATCATCATACATTATACATAGACGGCTGAAAATAATATTTGTCTATGCTAGTTGCCAACCACAGTTCAGATTTTACAACTTACAAGCTATTAATTGTAAACGATAAATCTGGTGATAATTCGGGTCGAATTCAAAACCTTTTTTAAAATTAGATTTATCTTGAATTCAAATTCAAAATAAATTGAAGTATGCTGACCCTTGATAATATTTTTGAATGATTATGAACAAAAGAAAGTGTATCATTTTCTGGTATGTCACCAAACATGTTTTTATACCAGAATATGGTTACGAATATATACTTGAAAAGAGTCATTTGTGACTATAGTTTAATAGAAAAAAGAATATACAGGGGTGGGTACTACCTCAAGTACGGCTGCTGAATAGATGTCGACTTTAGATTTTATTATTGAAAAACCTATCTTGAATATAAATTGTCCAGAAATCTCATTAATACGAGGTTTTTGGAAAGAGTCCAAAAAAATATCACAATGAATCATAAAAATTATGAAGAAGTATTTTTTCAAAAAAAATAATTATGAAGAAGTATTTTTTATTAGAAGACACATCAACTCCTCTACATCAGCATATAAATTTTAGAATTAATGTCATTTAGTCAAAAATAGTCGTCAGTATTATAACACTAGTCGAGAAGCCGCGCGTTGCGGCGGCCTATAAAAATTATATTAACGATTCAATAACAATATGTGGAATGCAATAATTTTGTGGTTGTCTATAAAAAGTATATTAATAATTAAAAATTAATATTTGTAGGATAAAATAAATTTTATATTATAAAAATCTTGATATAATACCAATACTAATATATAAAATTGTAAAATTGGACTATAATTCATGTTGTTGAAAATAAATTTCTACACGTAATTAACAATTTAAAGCACGACGAATCTTAATTTTATTTGTGTTTTTTTAAAAAGTAATCATGTTCTTACATTGTCACCTTCCTCCAAATTTTTTTAGGTTGATTGTGCACAAAAACATCTAACTTACGTGAGATAGCGGTCTATAACTACCCTTACTTGTAACAACCTTTATTTTTTAATACTGTATGAACAGTCTTCACTTAAAAGTTGTTTAAACAGAGCAAACAAATAATGCATGAATAATTTATTCATGTTTACAAAGTAAATCACATAAAAATTAACAAAAACAAACATGTCGGATGAACAAAACAAATATAATAAATGATGAACAAAACAAATATTATAAAAAAATAACCAACAAACATACATCACTAATACTCCCTCCGTCCCACCACGATGCTTACATGCACTATTTGCACGTATTTTGAGATTCTTATAAAGTGTAGTTCAATAATGTTCTTTTAATATTTTTTTTTGAGTAAAAATTTAAACGTCAAACTTTTTTTCAGGATTTATTTTATAAAAAAAATCATTATGGAACTATATTTTATAAGAGTCTCAAAATGCGTGTCGAAAAGTAGCGTAAAGAATCTGGTGGGACGGAGGGAGTAGTTAATTTATTGATATTATCTATCAATATCATGTCAAGGTTATATTCTTCTTCCGTGTTTGGATTTGTCGACTCCCACATAGCGGTCTATAACAACCTTTGCTTGTAACAATCTTTATTTTTTTTAATACCATATAAACAGCCTTCACTTATCGTTGCAGAAGAACGCACCACCGAGTTAGAAATCGAGCAGAAGAACGCACCACCAAGTTAGAATTCGAGCAAGATAACTATCACCAGAGAGAGAGAGGTAGGATTGTGGTATTGAGAGAGAATGTATTTTTAGATGATCGAAAACCCTACAACCTATAGAGATATTTATAGGTGCAGAGAAACTTGTGTGTAGAAAAATAGAACGAAACGATGTGAGAGGCGCCACCTAAACGCCTCTCGTTTCCCCTTTATATAAGTATATTGATTTCTATATTAGAGAATCACATCCATTTAACTTTAATTTATTAATAATTTGTTAAATATGTAAAATTAAATTTTCCTAATTGTCAAGATAAGTTGGGAATAATTGAATATATTTTTTATGTAGTAATTTGATTATTAAAAGAAATTCCTAAATAAAAATATCCAAATCTATATTTACAAGTAAAAAAATTGCTAAACTGATCGGATTTATTAATATTTATTTAATAAATTTGGATTATGAATAAAATATTAATTTAAAATAATATTTTTGTTATAACAGGGCTTCGCAAATCGCATACATTAACGAGAAAACAAAAAAATAAATACAGACAGGGATTTCGATACACAAAAAGCCCTAATTTGATATTTGAGGTATTTATCGTTACTGAGAGCTCGAGAACGTCTATTCAATGGCGGATCCATACGGAAAAGTAAAAGCCGGTCGCTTAACATTCAAAGGCGGCGACCTCGCCATTCGTAGCAAATCGATTGACAAAAAGCACAAAAAGAAGAAGAAAAAGCCCGAAACTATCCTCTCCGGCGACGACGCAATCGCCGCCGCTTCCGAAACAATCGAACCGGAAGAAGGCTCATCGGCCGTCGGCGAAGATGTGTACACAATAGACGCGGCGAAGAAGATGAAGTATGATGAGTTGTTTCCGGTTGAGGCGAAGAAGTTTGGGTACGATCCGAAAGCGAAAGAGTTGAAGTCGGTGGAAGAGGCGCTTGATGATCGTGTTAAGAAGAAGGCTGATCGCTATTGTAAATAGTGTCAAAATGAGCTCGTTTCGGTAATTCTGTTTTCTCAAGTAATTCCGGAATTTGTTAACTGATTCTTGTATCTACTTAGTTATTGTTTTGAATTGTTTTAGTCCAGCTGGAAATTGTGCACAAATGATCATATTTTGTTACGATTTTTTCTTTTCTATTTAAGGGGATTATACTGTGGCAGGCTTGTTTTGTGTTTACTTTTGAAATGAAAAAACAAGATAGAGTGCTTAGGACATGTTGTGAGGGTTTAACGTGTCGTAGTTGGAAATGGAAACAAAGCAATTGTGCATTTTGGTAATAGAATATAGCTGGGAGACGAGTTGACGTATGGTGAAATGGTGTTGCATTATATAAAAATTTAAAGGGCTTGTGGTCTGTCGTGGATGGGGTAGGGTGAAAAAGGGAAGGATGGGAATGATGTAGGAATGTTAATGTTTGAAAGTGAAGCCATTGTTGTTGGAAACGTTGGCACTTGGCACTTAGCAGCGGTGCAAGCAAAAGAGTTAATGTCAGTTGTGGTGGACATGATGGGAAGAGTTTGCATAGTGGGTAGTGTAGGCAGAGTGTTTGATGGCCATGCTACATTCTGTAGGGTTCACATTGCCAGTATCGGAGGCAATGAAACCCTAGGCGATGGTGGAATAGTAGGAATAATTTTTAGCAAGCGGCAAGCCGCAAAGTTCACATCTATGATTGACAGCCAAAAATCTACAGCAATAATGATCAAGGAATATCCAAGGGTAGCCATATGATGTAGCCTGTATGAGCAAAAGTTTGGGCTTAAGTATGGTAATATTTAACTGGGATTTTTGAAATATAAATCGGAATTATAGTAATTTGAAGGGGTCTTATATAGAGTGAATACAAAAAGAGTTTGATGAGGTACAGATGGACGAGTTTCTTTGTTGGTTTATCGTTGCATCTATACATCATCTATATTCTTATATATCATCTATACCTGCACCATTAGAAATTAGTAGTTTATTTTAATTTCTATTTTACTTTCGAAGTAAACTTTTTACAGGACAGCCTACCCCAAATTTATAGCTATTGCTTTTATTGGTTTATATTGGTTTAAAGATGTATATATAAGATGACATCTAGAAAACTAAAAAACAAAGAGTTTAGGCTGCACAAGATATGTTGCGGTCCGAACAGGGTTCTTGTAAAGCCCTAGAGGTATAAAGCTTACCTACTTAAACTGACCGGCCTTGTTTGAAAATTTAAATAGTTGCTTACTCAAGCAGACAACAGAGCTTGATTTTCTTGTATTTCTTTCATTAATCTAGTACTGATGCGTCATTTATCACGGGTTGTCGTAATCTCTGCGAATTATGTTACATTATTTGACCTTTTATATCTTCTTACGTTTGCTTTCAACTTACTGATGTCTTGGTCTTTATATGATCATGTTGGTATTACTTTTAGTGATTGCATATAATATATTCTCGTAATTATATATACCAGCTCTTTGTTGTTGTTTTTCTTGTACAACTCATTAGATTCACTAATATCAAATCTTTGATTTTCAGGTAAAATTCATCTGAATAGGGCATCAGACCTTGTGGGATTTATGCTATGCTGCATCTTGATACTGATTTGTCAGTCCTGTAGTCTGATAGAGTTATGGAGATTGTATGTATAGCTGCCGCAAAGGTATATGTTACTATGTGTTGTGAAATAGACATTTAGATATGGGGAGAATGTAATATTTCACAAAAGTGGGGAATCTGTAGTTAAAATATGATCTTGAAGTATTAGACATATAACCTCACATTCAGACTGACAACTACTATCAGAACATGTGTCAAATGGTCATTCTTTTACATATAATCTGTAGTTAATATTGATATCTGTTATTGATAATAATTTTTTATTTTATTTATTTTTTTAATTAATTATAAATTATATTTTTCATATGTTCGTCATTTATAAAAAGAGGATATTATTTATAAATTACATAATGATTTTATATTTATTTTGAAAAAAGACATTACAGTTACTAATAAATTGTAAGCTCATTTCTTTTTCATTATTTATATCTTAGAATGATGAAATAAATATCTTAGACAAATTACAAATTATCTTACATTCGCTTTCTACATGAATTCTAAATAATGCATAAAAAGGTTAATTGAGGAATGACAAATAATTAATAATTCTCAGTTTTGGCTGAGCACCGTAATAGAGGTGTTGATGAGCGCGGATGTTGGTGGGTCCTGGTCGTGCGCGGGTCGGATAGAAATCTTCATTCTTAGTTTGAAAATACTGTTTCCTTATACGATCTCAAAAGTTGAGTGAGACGATTGGAGTTTCTTCTCTAAATCACTGTTTAGATTTCAAAACGCAGCTTATAGTTCTCCGCTTTTGATTATGGCCTAATTCTTGTACAATATCTTCGTACCCCTGCCTGATTTTTCTTACCCTACAAAAAACGATAAATAGATGTCTAAATTTGGACAAAAAGAAAAAGAACTGCGAGCATTTAGGGTGTGTCGTTAGATTGAGTTCATGGGACTCAGTAACGAAAATAAGATGATATTGGGACTCGTTAGAGCATCTCCAACCATGAAGACCTCTTGGCTAAAAGATGAGTTGTCATGCCAAAAATAAAAAATTTAGCCAACCACTTCAAAAGTTCACACTCCAACCATAGTGACCTGTTGTCTATAAATTTAGCCAACCTCCTATGGATGGCCAAATTTGTCGAACCTCTACAGACCTGTAAGAAATCTGTAGGGTGATTACACATCATTTATTACCATATTAAACTGATATATTCTATTTATAACAATCTAAACATTAATAACATACTATTTTCAAATTATAGCCATCCAATATAGTCAATACCATCGAAGCACAATGTCTTACAGGTTCAACAAATTTTACATAATGCGCTACAGGTTCAATTTAGCCAACGATTATAGCCAACACCATTGGAGATGCTCTTAGAGATTTGCCTTGATCTCTGGAGCAGCTTGCACTGAAGCTGCGATGAAGATGTTAGAGATTAGTTTTGTTGATGCCTTCAGTGTGTATAGCAAGAGTGCGATTTATGTCGAACATTTTATGATATCCAGGTATGTGCTCACTCTGTCTATATAAATAAAAGTTTGAAATACAGCAACCAAGCAAAGAAAAACTATCACAGGACATAAAGATCCTAAATAATCCATAACGGTTGATTTGGTTTACGGAATTATAACGGCCTCTCCTCGTGCAGGTTAGTGAGAGTAGTGTTGAAAGTTTGTTTATGCCTTCTCTAATAATGCTAAATTGGTCTCTATTTTTGACTCTTGAATAGTACAGTCTGATTGTTGCCATGTATGTTGTCGTTGAGATTGAGCATAAAAATGCTTGCTCGGGAGTAGGAGTTGGTCTGTTAAGCACCTCCGGTGCAAAAATAAGGTGTCTCTTTTAACTCAAGACTATTACTCCCTCTGAACCTTTATACTTTTCTCATAACATGAATGACACGGTTTTTAAGAGTGATGACAGTGGGAGTAACTTTGCACTAATTGTATTGACTTCTAAAACCCAGCATTAATTACAGATATACTAACAGAGTACCAACACTAGCTAAAATATTTGTACAATGCATTACTTTGCTGCCAACCAATTAAAATACAGGAACAAATTTGAACAACCAATCAGATATCAAGATTAGCCATGCACGGATTAATGGGATGAATGGGAGTGATAGTAAGTTCTTTTGTTTTTTTAACTGCCGCCTAAAATTGTTCATATGTATGCATATATACTAGTGACCCAAAATAGAAACGGGAAAAGTATTTTGAATTACCTTAAAAGGAAAGTGAGAAAAGTATTATGGGACGGAGGGAGTAAAATTTTTGTGATAGCTAGTTACCTCCTTTCCCGAATGCACCCTGTTCTTATTTACAGGGTTCATTGGCTTTTGTCTTCCTGTGACACTTGTTTTTGCCTATTACTCCCTCCGTCCCATTTTATGTGACCTCATTTCCTTTTTGGGACGTTCCAAAAAGAATGAACATACAATACTTACTATTTTTGAACACTACTTTTCACTATTACACCCACTACCTCTATATTTTATACTCTCTTTTTATTAAATAAACACTATTACACCCACTACTTTCCTCCACTATCCCAAATTTATTATTAAATATTGATGGGTCCCACCACTTTACCCACTTTTCAACTACATTTACTACCTTTTTCTTAATCTCCGTGAAAGTCAACCCCGTTCACATAAATTGGGACGGAGGGAGTACGTGTTTTTTCCTCTGTGTGACCCGGAGGGGTCGATGACAGACAAACCCCGCTGTCTTTGCCCCGATAAATAGTTAGCGGGGAGGGTGCTTAGACGAGTCAGAGGGAAGTGTATGAAAATGGACCCTGTTATTGCCCCCTACTTCATTGAATGTACTTTAGTAGGGGGCAGGGGGCAATGATAGGGCCCACTGACTCGTCTAATCACCTTTCCCGCTAACTATTTACCAGGGCAAAGACAACATGGTATGTCCATCGTCGAACCCTCAAGGAAAAAACACGTGATAGAGACAGGTGTCACAGGAAGATAAAAGCCAATGAACCCTATCAATAGGAACATGGTGAATTCAGGAAGGAGGTAACTAACTACCACAAAAACTTTAAGAGTCTTGAGTTAAAAAGATCATACACCTTACCAGTGGCGGATCTGACTATGAAGTTAAGGGGGGTCAATTTTTTTGTAAAAAAAATTAAAAGGGGTCACAAAAAAATTAAGGGGGGTCAATTTCAATTTTACAACCTAAAAATATGTAAAATATTAACAAACAAAAAAATTAAGGGGGGTCAGTTGCCCCCTCTTGCCCCTTTTAAGATCCGCCTCTGCACCTTACTCTTGCACCGAGGTACTTAACGGGCCCAATCTCCGGGCAAGCATTATTTTGCATGATCCTACTGACGACAACATACACTGCTCAACAATCAGATTATATTATTTAAGGGTCAGAGGTAGAGACAAATTTAACCTAGTAATGTGGTAATCAGTATGCATCTCTGATCAGTTATAATCCTTTATGAGAGAGATCTGTGCATCTTTATATCCTCGCTGACTCTACTTCTTGTACCATGAGTAAGGACTGTTATAGAAAGCAATTATATTCTTGTATGCAGTCTATAATGACTATACTCAATCATAAAAGTACCTTGGAACATAATTTAATTCTCTGAAAACTTCTAAATTTTTTGAATTGATATATTATGATTAAAATTGAGCTAGAAAATCGCAACAAAACTAGACGACTTTAACACGAACTGCACAAACTCATGTTCAAGTAAACCAGAACTTTCACCAAGAAATTACTGAATTTTCAACATCTTAATAGGAGACAACTGATGGGCATGTCAATCGGGGGGAAATGGGGAATTAGAATAAGACACTGTTATACTAAAGTTGGTTTTAATTTTCAATGTGTTTTCCACTGGAGTACCCAAAGTAATTTTAAATCCTAGTTTCTTGTTTGCCAGAAGATAAAAAAGGATATTAATATATTTTATATGACTAGGAATTTATATTACAATAGTTTAGTATAAGAAAGTTTACTTCCAGAAAGCCTAATTCCATCCATCATTATCAATCAATGAAGAAGTTGCCGCAATTAGAATATACTCATCTAGGATCTGATATTTCAAGTGTTTACTCCATTTAGAAATTATATTCTCTTAGAGCATCTCCAACGGCGTTGGCTATAATCGTTGGCTAAATTGGACTTGTAAGACATTATGTAAAATTTGCTGAACCTGTAAGACATTTTGCTTCAATGGTACCGGCTATATTGGTTGGCTATAATTTAATAATAGTATGTTATTAATATTTTAAATTGTTAAAATAAAATATATCAGTTCAATATGGTAATAAATGATGTACGATCTTCCTACAGATTTTCTTACAGACTTGTAGATGTTCGACAAATTTAGCCATCCACAGGAGGTTGGCTAAATTTATAGACAACAGGTGAGCATGGTTGGAGTTGAGTTTTTGGAGCTGTTGGCTAAATTTTTTTATTTTAAGTAAGTCAACTCACCTTTTAGCCAAGGGTTTTAGATGGTTGGAGATGCTCTTAGCACGTTGTTTTTGCTGATGATCTGCACTTTCCTAGCAGCTTCTTTGAACATCTCCATCAGTGTATGGTGAGGTTTCCTAAATATATAATAAATAATTCATTTTTAAAAAAGCGAGGATTCTATATTGAATGACAACTACAATAATACTTCCTATTTATGTTTATCATCATTATTATTATAGTATTAAATTCAAGATTTATAAACAAAAAATAATGTATAAAATGTGGAAAACAGTGTGATAAAGGAGGGAGGTGATTATTCAATCATTAAAAATCAAATGAGTAATGCGTTAGTCATTACCTATATATGAGAAATGAAAAATGGATTCTAAGTATTTAGTGAATGACTAAGCCTGTGTTGGAGTTGATTTTTTAACATGTTCTTCAAAATTATAGTCTAGAACATCAAATAGCTAATCTATTATAGATGTTTTAATATGAATAACATGATTCAATATCTATATAGATATAGTATATGAGGCATGAGCAGCTAGCTAGTTCAGAGCATACGAACGTACGAACGTTACTAGTACAAGTCCAGTGGAAAAAAAGCGTTGGGTGGCCTTTTTAGATGTTTTGTAGTACAACTCTATCATTTACCTTTGATTTTAGACAAACGATCATACTGAAATTTTGCACGTTTACTAGGAAATATTAAAATCTTCTCTGTACCACTGTGGTCTTGATGTTATGGTTCTTATCTCATAAAGTTTTCTATAGTTAATTTTGCAGTTTCTTGTTACAATGCCATATATAATATAGAGAATTGCAGTTGAAACAAAAATATGAAAGAACCTATGTTACCGTGAAGAATCCAATTTACATGAAAAAGCTATGCGCACACATTATAGTATTTCAAGGACTCGGTCAAAACAATCGTAGTATAAAAGAACACAAGTTATGCACAAGTTTTGAGTAGAGATATGATGACATCAAATTCCATTTTCGCATTCATTCTTGTTATTTCCTCTTTACTTGCACTGTCTAGTGCAGTTTCCATCATAACTGCAAATCAGTCCATCAAGGATGGAGACACTATTGTTTCTTCTGATGGACCTTTTGAGCTGGGATTCTTCAGCCCAGGGAGTTCACAAAATCGATATTTGGGAATGTGGTATCGCATCTCTTCATCAACTGTGGTATGGGTTGCTAACAGAGAGATCCCTATCAACAGTACCTCAGGTGTATTACACCTCACAACTTCCGGAATTCTCAATCTCTACAGAAATGCAAGTGATCTTACTCCAATATGGTCTTCCAATACGTCATTGTCTATTCAGAATCCAGTAGCAGAGCTTCGGGAAAATGGAAATTTTGTTATTAGAGAAGAAGGTGATAATAACCCTGATAAGTTCTTCTGGCAGAGTTTTGATCATCCAACTGATACACTATTATCCGGAATGAAGCTTGGGAAGAATTTTGTGACAGGCCAAGAATGGAATCTGTCTTGCTGGAAGAATAGTGATGATCCAGCTCAAGGGGAATACACATATAGCTTGGATCCTACTGGATTGCCGCACAATGTAATACACAAAGGTCAAGAATTGATCTTTCAAACTGGAGCTTGGAATGGTCTTCGATTTAATAGCAGGCCGACTTCTAGTGGTAACTCAATGTACACCCACAAAGTTATTATTAGCAAAGAGGAAGTGTACTACATGTTTGAGGTGATCAATAGCTCAGTATCGCGGTTGATAATAAATCAGAGTGGAAAAGGGCAGCGTTGGACATGGCTTCATGAAGCACAGAAATGGAACCTTTTGTATGAGATACCGACTGATAATTGTGATAATTATAACATTTGTGGGGCTTATGGTGACTGCAACATTAATAAAGGGCCTGTATGTTCATGTCTGGAGAAGTTTGTTCCGAAAAACATTGATGCTTGGGCCAAGGGAGATTGGGTTAATGGGTGTACAAGGAAGAAACCACTTAATTGTGAAAAAGGAGATGGATTCCGCAAGTATTCTCATATTAAATTGGCGGATACACTTTCCATTTGGATGGATGAGGATATGAATCTTAAGGAATGTAAAAAAGCCTGCTTGAAAAATTGCTCTTGTATGGCTTATGCTACTTTGAATATTTCAAATGGTGAGCATGGATGTTTACAGTGGTTTGGGGACTTGAAAGACTTGAGAGAAGTACTCGAAGGAGGTCAAGATTTATTCGTAAGGGTGGCCTTCTCTGATTCAGGTAACTTGACTAAAAAATTTAAACTTGTTTGCAGGATTTTTCAAGTCACAGTTTCATTACAGAATAATCTATCTCTGCTTCTTAGAGTATTTTATCATGCCTTATTTCTGTTTAGATACGGCTATAATTGGAGCTACACTCGTAATTAGCTTATCAGTATCAGCAGGAGTTTGTTTACTAGCTTTAACTTTGCCCTTTTGTATATGGAAAATAAAGAAGTTACTGCTGAAGAGATCGGAAGGTAAATGAATTCCACTTGTCCATGTCAAGCTGCCCAAATTTTATGCATCCTCTGATATATTACGTCTGTTATTAGGAAGTGTCAGAATTAATTCAAAAGAACACAGCAATATGAGCCATAGAGAAGAACTGGATCTACCTTACTTTTGCTTATCCGCGATAATTAATGCGACTGACAATTTTGCAACGGTTAATAAGATTGGACAAGGTGGATACGGACCCGTTTTTAAGGTAATCATCTAGCTGCATCTTATACTAAGTATCACTACTACGTGTAATTGTCAGCTGCTGTTTATAGACATCCTGCATTGTAATTTTAAGGGAATATTGGAAGACGGAAGAGAAGTAGCTGTGAAGTGCCTTTCAGAAAATTCTTCACAAGGAAATAATGAGTTCATGAATGAAGTAAAATTTATTGCCAAACTTCAACATCGAAATCTTGTCAGGCTTATAGGATACTGCGCCGATGGGGAAAACAAGATGTTGATATATGAATACATGCCTAATAAAAGCTTGGACTGGCATCTGTTTGGTATGACTCTACTAAAATTTTAGTTATACTCATGCCTATCTGCATATTTGTAACATTATACTCCCTCCGTCTCAATTTATAGGTTCATTTTGGAATAAACACAGCATATTAAGAAAATAGTTAGTTAGATTGAATCTTATCTCATGTATCATTAATTTGTACATTGATAAGGGAAAAAAGAGTTGAGTTTCAAAAAAATCACAATAAATATAGGGATTTAGTGCATTGAGAAATGAGAATAATGTTGAGTTTCAAAAAAGTCATAATTAATATAGAGATAAATTTGTATTGAAAGAAGAGAGGGACAAATATTTTGGGACAAAGTTTTTTTCCAAAAAGGACCTATAAATTGAGACGGAGGGAGTAATGAATTATCCTTTGAACAGATGAAGTTCGCAACAAGTTACTGGACTGGCCCAAGCGCTTCCATATTATTGGTGGAATTGCTCGTGGTATTCTTTATCTTCATCAAGATTCACGGCTGAATATTCTTCACAGAGATCTCAAAGCAAGCAATATTTTGCTAGATATTGATATGAATTCGAAAATCTCTGACTTTGGAACTGCAAGAAGTTTCATGGAAAATGACACCACAGCAAACACAGAGCAAGCCGTAGGAACATTGTAAGACAAATTATTTATGGTTTGACACGAGCATGCACACACATATACACTCACACAACTCCGTTTCAAGTTTGTAAAGCATTGGCAACACTGTGCTGCAGAGGCTACATGCCCCCTGAGTATGCATTGGAAGGACTATTTTCTGTAAAATCAGATGTATATAGCTTCGGAGTTCTGACGCTGGAAATTGTGTGTGGAAGTAGAAACAGAGGAACCATTCATGGAGACCGCCTCCAATATCTACCTGAACATGTGAGTAGTATCATACTCCTAATTTAATGGTTGGTGCATTCTATGTTTGATAAGCATTTATGTAAATATTAATAAAATTTGTTTAGGCATGGAGACTATTTATAGAAGGCAGGTCACTGGAACTGGTGGATCGGAACATAACGTGTAATCCTTGCTGCACGCTTGAAATGGTACGCATAATCCATATTGCTCTCTTATGTGTGCAACAATGCCGTGAAGAAAGGCCAAACATGTCGTCTGTGGTTCTAATGCTTGGTAGCAGAGAAGAGTTGCCTATACCTTCAAAACCTGGTTTCTTTTCTGAGAGATATACTGTTGGATATGATTTTAGTGACATTACTATATTACAAGGTCGATAGAATAATCACAGGTGCACAAGGCAACTGCCAGTGCATATCAAGGAAATGTTACAAGAAGATTTTCTTTAATTGTCACGTCTAATTTATTATGTCCATGTGGAAAGTATGCACTAATGAATAATGATGGTATTTGTTCATGAGGTTTTCTTTTATATTTCGTTCCTGTTGATTAAAAAAACCCAAAACAGATGCTTAGGACTTCTTGTTGTCCGATTTTAGAGTTCCGAATCTGAATCAGTTCGGATTAAGCATATAATTGGTCTAGCTGTTCAAAACCGGAACAAAACAGTTGCGCAAGATTTTAGAGTTCCAAATCTGAATGGGTTCGGATAGGATATAATTTGTCTAGTTGTTGGAAACCAGAACAAAACAGTTGTGTGCCTTCTTAATCGAATGGAGCTGAGAGACCAGCAGACATGTGATAGAAAATAGAGAAACTAGAAACTATATTTTTTATAAAGGTCTTTCCAGTGTGTGCTCATGAGCACACACTAACAATTACTTTTTATTTAAGTGGAAGATTTTTAGTGCAACTAGAAATTCATCACCTAACTAATAAGTGGTTGTTAGTGTGTGCTCATGATACTTGAAATTCTGTTTTTATAAATTTAGAAAGGAATTACAGCCCAGTAACTATTTATAACAGACAGTAACAGAAAATAATGAGGTATACAAGTATCATAGAACCACAAGTTCCTAAGCTCTGGAGGCAAATAATCATACATAAGTCGATAAAAGTGATACTGATCATACATAAGTCGATAAAAGTGATACTGAAACGGTGTTGCATATATAAAGTTCTCAAGGGCTTGTCTTGGATGGAGGCGGGCTGAAGAATGGAATGGATGGGAATGTTAATGTTGAAGGAATAGAAGGGATGGTTGTTGGAAATGTTGGCAGTGTCGCGGGCAAGGGAGGCAATGTCACCTTTGGAATTGTAGAGGGCATGGTGGGAAGAGTTGGCATAGTTGGTAGTGTAGGCAGAGGAGTTGCTGGCAAGGGTGGTAATACGACATTTGGGAGTGTCGGCATTGCAGGCAATGGGGGCATTGAAACCTTAGGCAAAGGCGGAATATTTGGCAGAGTTGGTGCTGAAGTTTGCAGCAGGTGGCGAGCTCCTAAACTCATATCCACAGCCGAAAGTGACAGAGCTGCGACCAAAATCAGGATGAAGCAATGTCTAGAAGTGCCGGAAGCAGCCATGTTGGATAAGAGCAGAAGGGTTAAGAGTAGGTTTATAGTGGGATGGGAATGTAGTAATTTGTAGAAGGGAATTTATAGGGAGGGATTGATATAGTTTGATGAGATGTTGGTAAGAAAAGTTTAAGTTTTTTTTTTCTTTCATATTCATACCATCTAAAAGTTGATCACAAGGAAGAATACAGATATTTGGTTGTACTGAACATGAGAATTTAAGAAACTTTAGGCAACAACTTATATGAATTAAGAAGCTGTCGAACTAACCAGGCTGAGTAAGCTTAATTATTTCTTACGACATCACCTACACATTCACCCTAAAAGAATACTCGCATGTACAAACACTTGAAGCATTGAGTGTGTCCTTCAAAAATATTTCGGGGCCGTTTGACTGAATTTAAATAAGTGCTTATTGCTTAAAGTAAAAAAGTGAGAAACAAATTAAGACTTATAAGTGATTAAAGTGTTTGGGAAAAAAGTAGAAGTCGTGAAACAAAAGCTAACATTCCTAACTTTTTATAAATACTTCTTCACTTTTTACATAAAAATAGTACAAACAAGTGCTTTTAACTTATAAATCCACAAGCAGTCCGGCCAAACGCCCCCTTCGTCAAATGTAATTTTATGCGATTTCTTCTTTATAATATTTCATATTATATACTTTATAAATTTTAATCAAAAAAATTAAAATAATTTATAAAATTATATCTTATAAGATTATTAAAGTACCGGTTCTGATAAAAAAATACTTGAGCACGTGGAATCGATCACATAGGGTGAAATAAACTTGAAAAGAATATACGCCCGGTACATAGCGTGATATTTACACGTATATCAATTCTTAGAGCTTAACAATAAAGAAAGCTCGAAATCCTATCAAAGTTTTTGAAGAACAATGCTTGGGGAATCAGTTTCGGGATCTAATCTGACGTACTATATCGGGAGATCAAACTCAACCGGGGTCCGGGTACATTCACATAACTTAGGATTATCTATTCATTGAGTCTTGTATATTACTCGTTTTTTTTTTTTTGCTATTACAAATTCTCCTATTTCATAAACTCCAAATCCAACTTGTTATTTCTAAACCCTAAATAGGTCAACCGATTAGTTATTTCAGCAACAAATATATACCATAGCTTTCACCAAGAAAATATTATTTTTCAACTTGTTAATAGAAGGAGAGAACTGATTGGGCATGGCTATTAATGAGAACTAGTTGAAGACTTGTGTGGGGAGCACTCGATTAAGACATTGTTATACAATAAGGAATTATAGTTTATAACGAGTGGTTGCAAGTTAGATCCACTCTTCCATATTTCCACGGCTAAGCAAGAATGATAGGTTTGTCTCTTCCATTGAAATACACAAAGTAATTTGAGCCCTATTTTCTTGTTTGCAAGAAGATAAGAGAGGAATAATAATGTGATGATGATTTGTCACTCCAGAAGTACTGTGCAATCGCTTGCCAGGAAAGTTCATCATTTTCTAGGCAGAAAGGGATGAATTTGGACATAACCGCTAAAACAAAGTCTTCAACTTGACCTGGTCCATCCATCGTTATCAATCAATAATGTTCATGTTTAAATTCTTTGAATAAATTTACAGTTGAAGGTGGTCACAAGATATCCTGTAGAATATACTCATTCAGGATCTGATGTTCCTAGTGTTCCCTCCATTTGGAAAATATACGTACATCTTCGTGACATTGTTTCTGCTGATATTTTGAATTTGAAATTTCCTAGTACCTTCTTAAGATTAGCATGTCTTGATACTAAAATGAGTCTTTGCCCTAAGAATGCACTAACAACTACTTTTTACTTAGACAGATTTTTATTAGTCGAGATTTTGTGCATGGTGGAGGTCATTATTAAAATGCTTCACATAATTTTGATTGTTCCAGAAAAATCGTAATTAAATTAGCATGTCTTTATCATAATAGAGTGATTGAAGATGTAATTAAAATTTTCTGCTGTAAATTTCACGTCTTATTGTTAGAGTGCTTTATTATATTATTACGTTTATTATTACAAGGATTGCCGTCAAAACAACAATATAAAAGAACCCATGTTACGTCAAAGAGTCCAATTTATATGGAGAACTTTATGCACAACTTTTGAGTAGAGAAAGATGATGATATCAACTTCCATTTGGTCATTCATTCTTGTTATTTCTTCTGTACTTGCACTCTCTACTGCAGTTTCCACCATAAATGCAAATCAGTCCATCAAGGATGGAGAGACTATTGTTTCTTCTGATGGAACTTATGAGCTGGGATTCTTCAGCCCAGGGAATTCCAAAAACCGATATTTGGGAATGTGGTATCAAGTCTCTCCATCAACTGTGGTATGGGTTGCTAACAGAGAGACCCCTATCAACACTACTTCAGGTGTACTACAGCTCACGACTTCGGGAATTCTCAATCTATTCAGAAATACAGGTGATCTTATTCCAATATGGTCTTCCTATATATCTTTGCCTGTTCAAAATCCAGTTGCAGAGCTTCGGAGAAATGGGAATTTTGTTATTAGAGAGGAGAATGATGATAACCCTGATAAGTTCTTCTGGCAGAGTTTTGATCATCCAACTGATACACTATTATCCGGAATGAAGCTTGGGAAGAATTTTGTGACAGGCCAAGAATGGAATCTGTCTTGCTGGAAGAATAGTGATGATCCAGCTCGAGGGGAATATACATATAGCTTGGATCCTACTGGATACCCACACAATACAATAAGGAAAGGTGGAAATTTGATCTTTCAAACTGGAGCTTGGAATGGTCTCCGATTTAGTGGCAGGCCACAGTATAGTGGTAACACAATGTATACCCACAAAGTGGTTATTAATAAGGAGGAGGTCTACTATATGTTTGAGATGATCAATAGCTCACTATCGAGGTTGATGATAAATCAGAGTGGCAAAGGGCAGCGTTGGACATGGCTTCAGCAAGCACAAATATGGAACAGTGTCTATGAGGTACCAAAAGATCAGTGTGATAGTTATAACATATGTGGGACCTATGGTGAATGCAACATTGATAATAATCCTAGGTGTGCATGTTTGGAGAAATTTGTTCCCAGTTCCATAGACGCTTATACCAACGGGGATTGGAGTAGTGGCTGTACAAGAAAGAAACCACTTAATTGCCAAAAAGGAGATGGATTTCGCAAGTATCCTCAAATTAAGGTACCAGACACAATTTCCACCAGGATTGATGAGAATATGAATCTTAAGGAATGTAAAAAAGTATGCTTGAACAACTGCTCCTGTACGGCTTATGCTACTTTGAATATTTCACATGGAGAAACTGGATGTTTACAATGGTTTGGGGACCTGAAAGACATGAGAGAAGTATCTAAAGGAGGCCGAGATCTATACATAAGGGTGGCCTTGTCTGATTCAGGTAACTATTTATTAAATCAAGAGTGTTTCCAAATTTATTTGTAAGATTTTTGAAGTTCCTGTTTCTTTACAAAACAAGTCCCCACTGCTTCTTGTGGTTGCTTTCCTAATTTTCGTGCAGATAGGTCGAAAAATTTAGCTGCCCTCATAATTAGCTTATCAGCATCAGCAGGAGTTTGTTTACTAGGTTTAACTTTGGCATTTTGTATATGGAAAATAAAGAAGAATCTGACGCTGAAGGTATCAGAAGGTAAATATATTCCCTACATTCGTGTCATGTTTTCCAGATGTTAATGCATGTTCTAATATATAAACTCCGTCATTAGAAACTCTTAAAAGCAATTTAAAAGAACACAAGAATATGAGCCAGAAGGAAGATCTGGATCTGCCATACTTTTGCTTATCAACGCTAGTTGACGCGACAAACAATTTTGCAAAGGTTAATAAGATTGGACAAGGTGGATTCGGGCCAGTTTTTAAGGTAATAATAAATAGTTGTATTCTATACAATTATTTTTTTACATGCATTCTTGAAGTTCAAGTCATATGTTTATAGAGATCATGTATTGTAATTTTTAAGGGAATATTGGAAGACGGACAAGAAGTAGCTGTTAAATGCCTCTCAGAAACTTCTAAACAAGGAACGAACGAGTTCATGAATGAGGTAAAATTTATTGCCAAACTTCAACATCGAAATCTTGTAAGGCTTCTTGGATACTGCACTGATGGGGAAAACAAGATGTTGATTTACGAATACATGCCTAACAAAAGCTTGGACTGGTATCTATTTGGTATGGCTCTACCAAATTTTAGCTTATTCTAATGCACTATCTGCACATCACTTGTGGTATCCTACAACAAATCATCGTTTGGACAGATGAATTTCGCAACAAGTTACTGGACTGGCCTCAACGCTTCCACATCATAGATGGAATTGCGCGGGGTCTTCTTTATCTTCATCAAGATTCTCGCCTGAAAATTATTCACAGAGATATGAAAGCAAGCAATATTCTGCTGGACAACAACATGAATTCGAAGATATCTGACTTTGGCACTGCAAGAAGTTTCATAGAAAATGAGAGTCCAGCAAACACAAATCAAATCGTTGGGACATTGTAAGAAAAATTGCATACGATTTCACAAGTGCATTCACACACAAACATGTTATCTAGTTCCAAGTTTGTAAAGCATATCACAACACTGTGGTGCAGCGGTTACATGCCCCCAGAGTACGCGTTGGAAGGACTATTTTCTGTAAAATCAGATGTATTTAGCTTCGGAGTTCTGGCACTGGAGATTGTGTGTGGAACTAGAAACAGAGGATACATTCATGGTGACCGCATCCAATACCTACCTGAACATGTAAGTGATTGCATTCTTATAATTTTCACTACATTCCACGTACATAAGCATAAATGTGGATAAAAATTGTTTAGGCATGGAGACTACATAAAGAAGGCAGATCACTGGAACTGGTGCATCAAAACATAAGGCGCAAGTCTCGCTATAGGCATGAAATGATCCGTACCATCCATATCGCTCTGTTATGTGTGCAACAATGTCGCGAAGAGAGGCCAAATATGTCGACGGTGGTTCTAATGCTCGGAAGCAAAGGAGACTTGCCGATGCCTTCACAACCTGGTTTCTATTCTGAGAGAAGTACTGTTGGAAGTGAGGCTAGCGACATTACTATATTACAAGGTCGATAGAGTACAGAAGAGGTGCACAGGGCAGCCGCTGATGCCGATTAAGAAAGTGTTAAATTTGTTTTTTTGTAAAATAAATATTTTGAATTTTAAATACATATCCACTCCGTTTCCAACGGATGTTATAGACGCTTGTGTATATATAGAGAGAGCATTTTCACTAGTAAAAGTTCTTACTATACATGCATGTAACTTGTAAGACAAAATTTTAGAGTTTATGTAAATTTTTAAAACACCAATCTTAGAAAAAAACAATATAATTATTTATATTTTATTGACTATATTTATCAAACATTTTATAAACATAATTATGAATAAGTGGAATATATATTAGTCTCCCTAACTAAAACTTAATAAATCATTTTTAATAATCAATAATCAATCATTATATATATTATTTTTTAAAGACCTCTTGTTTACTTTTAAATCAAAAAAAATTGATTCTTATATTACATTTTATATGTTTGGTACACGAATCTTAGAAATATTTTGTTTTACGTCTGATAGTCCGATAAAAATAACATTAAAATTGTGATATTTAAAATGTATTTCCTCCTTTACTAAATTTTATCATGTCTTAGCTTTTAATAATTAGATTAACCAATTTTTGACTTAGAATTTAGAATGATTCCAATGTTAAAAATTGAAAATTTTATTTTAGAACAGATAAGAAATATCAAAAAAAATATACATATGATCAATTATATAATTAATACAAATTTCAGCCAAATTTATATTTATTAAATATTGATAGCTCACACTATTTTTCTTGCTTTCTCTATTAAATTTTATAGTTATTTTCAACTTCACGCGTATTCTAGATATATAAAGCTGTTTGAAGCAAATGAAATATTCATCTTTGTCGGAGTACAATAATTTATACTCCCTCCATTGCGTTGAGACCTGAGTTCTATACATATGGAAGTGGCACGAATGTTATAAAAAATTTGTAGTTTAGTGAAGTAAAGGAGTAAAAAATGGGTAAAGTGATGGGATCATCTAATATTTAATTTATAAAATAGATGTAGTGTGAATTAAATGGTGAGACCAATTAATATTTAATGTATAAAGTATGTGTGGTATAGGAAAATAGTATGTGTAGTTGAATTTTTATATTATAAAATATTACTACTGGAACGTATACAATGTGACGTCTCAAAAAGAAAAATGTGTAAAATATATGGGCGGAAGGAGTATAGTATAAGACAGACTTTTAGAGATTAAGTATTTAAATATATTTAACCATTTATAAATTGTTAATTATTTCTAAGAAAACAAAACTATAAACATACTCCCTCTGTCCCTTTCATTTGTTTACAGTTACTATTTTGGGGTGTCCCTCTCATTTCTTTACATTACTATAAATAGTAAGTTTTTCTCATCATTACACCCACTATCTTCCCCCACTATCTCATATTTAACAATAAAAACTACTATTACACCCACTACTTTCCTTCACTATCTCAAATCTATTATTAAATATTGATAGGTCCCACCACTTTACCCACTTTTCATCTAATTTTACTTATTTTTAATACATTGTCTTGGTCTCCGTGTCCCCCTCCAATGTAAACAATTGAGAGGGACGGAGGGAGTAGCTATAATAAGAAGAATATATATTAGTCGCTCTAACTAAAATTTAATACATATCATTTCAGTTAATCAACGATCAGAAACTTTTTAGTTAAAAGTGAGACGTGTCATGAGAATACTCGGACAATTCATTTCCATATAAAATTCATTGGTCAGAATATTAGTAGTAAGTATTAAAGCATTGACTTGAGCCTAGTTCTTCATTTACTTATGATTCAATGCATGGAATGAGTGGCTGTAGATAAATCTGTCCTTCAGAGTTTTGGCTCAGAGTGTCTCGGATGACAAAGAACCGTTATACACATATTCTTTTATTTATTTATTACATACTCATTATTTAGTTTATTTCTAACAACCACACAGTACAGGCTATTTATATGTCCATGTGATATTACTCTTGCTGTCTTGCACACGTCAATAGTAGTTCGTTTTTTTAATCTCTCTTTTGCTAGCTTTTTCTTCCGACAACAATAGTATTGTCAGCAATGCTTCAAAATTATTATCCTGTTAGTACTGTGAAAGGCCGTGCATTGAAAAAAATTGACAAGAATATTTTGAATTTTTCGTTTTAAATATTATTTTTCAAATAATGACCAAAAATATTATTACAATTTTTCTTTTAAAAATAGATTACTAGATTTGTCTGTATTTGAGCTTTGGGGGGTAATCGATGACAATGAGTGTTATAATGATGTGTTGTATTGTATGTAATATGCTGTGATATATATGTGGATGAAAAATATATTATATGTGAAAAAATTTTGATATTAGAAAAATGATATTTTAAAGACACTCGTGCCAAGAATGTTTATTATCCTTTAAAACAATAACTTAGATGTGTTATCCGTCTGAGAAATATATATCTCGAAGTACTCATTTTAGAATGTATCATTAATAGTATTTTAATCATTAAAAGTAATATTTTTATAATAACCAGAATTGCATTCATCATTCTTTGAAATATAAGTTACCGTTTGCCTCTATAATTCGTTTTTTATTCTTCAGGACAATATAATCTTATATTTATTTTGAACTATTCTTTTCATTATATATTTTAATATTGATTAGTTTGTTGGCACTTGGCACTTGGTATCTTGTCCCATCTATTATTGTTAGGTGACTCACAGTCAGCAGTCAATTTTTAACCCTATTTATTGTTAAAAAAACAGTGATGAGAAATGGAATGAGGTATTTTAAGCTTTGTCCCGGAGTTATGATTTGATAAAAGTAAACTATGATGGTGTCTTAGATGACCACAATTTTTTCAACGAATAGCAAAATAATAAAGTGTTCGTTCCTCTTGCTAGGAAAGCTCATTGGCAGAAAAGTACGACTTTGTAACTAGCAAGCAAAACAAAGTCAACAATTGTACATTGTCAAATAATGTGAGAAAATGTTTCAGTTAAGCTATTTCGGACTCAACCAAATATTTACATCTGAATCGAATATCGAGTTTAAAAGATAAGTGAAATAATAACAAAAAGATAAGAAAAGTGATTATAATGATGGAATTATTGATGTTTAATATATAAAATAAATATAATGGAGAAAAGTAGTGTGATTATTTGATATTTATGTGATAAAATTTTATTATATTTAGTAAGATTTGAAATGTAAGAAATTGGATGTGACATGTTATAAAGGTCGGGAAGAAATGGTTGGAACAGTTAAGAATATAATATTACGTATTTTTCTAATTAAAAAATGAAAGTCAGATGTTTAAATATTATATTTTTAAGATTTAAAAATCGACGAACCCACAAAACCCATATATATAAACTTCGTTGATGTCATGTGCCTATCCTATTAGCATCTTCACTTGATATCTAGGGGCGAAAAGTAAACATAAGGATTCTCTTGTAAACAAGTATTAAAAAAACTAAGGTTACATCAACAAGATTAACTTATATGAGAAAGTAAACTTGATTGATGATTTGATGAGTGGAGATATGATGATGAGGAAAGCTTTTGCAATCATCCTCTTTACATCTTCTTTATTAGCAATAGCTACTGCACTATCCACCATAACTGCAAATCAATTCATCAAGGATGGAAACACTATAATATCTCCTGATGGAAATTTTGAGCTGGGATTCTTCAGCCCAGGAAAATCCAAGAATCGATATCTGGGAATGTGGTTTCGATTCTCTCCGTCGACTGTGGTGTGGGTAGCTAACAGAGAGACCCCTGTGGAGACTACTTCAGGGGTGTTGAAGCTGACTGCCTCAGGAATTCTGCAGCTTCTCAGCAGTGCTAATGATCTGGCTCCGATATGGTCTTCCAATGCGTCGGTTTCTGTTGTGAGTCCGGTGGCTGAGCTTCGGGAACATGGGAATTTTGTTGTGAGAGAGGAGAATGAGGATAGCCCTGATAAGTTCTTGTGGCAGAGCTTTGATCATCCAACTGATACTCTGTTGTCTGGAATGAAACTTGGGGAGAATTTTGTGACAGGTCGAGAGACGTATTTGAGTAGCTGGAAGAGCAGTGATGATCCAGCTCCGGGGGAGTTTACCTATAGCATGGACTCTACTGGATATCCGCATAATGTGATCAGGAGGAATGGAATTGAGATTTTTCAGACAGGGGCATGGAATGGACTTCGGTATAGTGGGAGGCCCAAGTCTACGGGGAAGAAGACCTACACTCACAAAGTGGTGGTTGATAAGGAAGAGGTGTATTATATGTTTGAGGAGGTGAGTAGCTCCGTGTTGAGGCTGGTGATTAATGAGAGCGGGAAAGGGCAGCGTTGGATATGGGTTGAGAATTTGCAGAGATGGAACCTTTTGTATGAGGTGCCAGCTGATAATTGTGATAATTATAATATGTGTGGTGTTTATAGTGACTGCAATATTGCTAATGGACCTGCTTGCGGATGTTTGGACAAGTTTGTGCCAAACGACGGAGATGCTTGGGCTAAAGGAGATTGGGGTGGTGGATGTAAAAGGAACAAGTCCCTGGATTGCCACAAAGGAGATGGATTTCACAAGTATCCTCATACTAAATTACCGGATACACTGTCTACCTGGATTGATGAGGGAATGGATCTCAAGGCATGTGAAGAAGCATGCTTAAAGAACTGCTCTTGTATGGCTTATGCAAGTTTGAACATATCAAATGGTGAAAGAGGATGTTTACAGTGGTTCGGAGACCTGATTGACATGAGAGATGTCTCTGGAGGAGGTCAGGATTTATACATAAGGGTGGCTTTATCTGATTCAGGTAATACATTGCTAGAATGATGTTATTCTTTGCAAATTTATTGTTGGCTTCTTCTTATGGTTTTTTTTTGTCTAGATAAGGAGTTCAAGTCCAGTAAGAAAAAGGGGAATACAGTCATAATCAGTTTATCAGTATCAGCTGGTGTATCCTTGCTATGTTTAACTCTGGTATTTTGTATATGGAAAAAGAAGAAGAATTCTACGTCGAAGAGATCACAAGGTAAATGCCATGTCTGTGTGTCAAGTTGTCCGAATTATCATCCATTTTCTAATAAGTAAATTCTGTTGTTAGTGAGTCTTAGAAGCATTTCAAAGGAATACAGTATGAGCCAGAACGAAGATGTAGAGCTACCATACTTTTCCTTACCAACACTTGTTCAAGCTACCAGCAATTTTGCAACCACAAATCTGCTCGGACAAGGTGGATTTGGACCGGTTTATAAGGTATCACTTTTAAATGCATTCTTCAAATTCATGCGACATGTTTTAATCTTGCTACATATTGTAAATTTAAGGGGAGATTGGATGACGGACAAGAAATAGCTGTAAAGTGCCTCTCAGAAACATCTAAACAAGGAACCCTCGAGTTCATGAATGAAGTTAAATTTATTGCTAAACTTCAACACCGAAATCTTGTGAGGCTTCTTGGATACTGCATCCATGGGGAAAGCAAAATGTTGATTTATGAATACATGCCCAACAAAAGCCTGGACTGGCATATATTTGGTTCGTCTCTTTCAAAATCTCGCTCATTTTAATGAAATGTCTACATATTACATGTGTCCTCTGACAACAAAATCAAAACTTCTGACAGATGAGTATCGCAACAAGTTACTAGACTGGCCTAAGCGCTTTCAAATCATAGATGGTATTGCTCGGGGCCTTCTTTATCTTCATCAAGATTCGCGGTTAAGAATCATCCACAGAGATCTCAAAGCAAGCAATATATTGCTTGATATTCAGATGAATCCGAAAATCTCTGACTTTGGCACGGCTAGAAGTTTCAGTGAAAATGAGACTGCAGCAAACACAAACCTAATCGTCGGGACATTGTAAGAAAAATTACACATCATTTTTTACATGCAGAGTCACAAGCACACACTCAGGCACACATAAAACATGGATCAATTTTATTAAAGCATGGCAACATAATGCTGCAGCGGCTACATGTCCCCCGAGTATGCTGTAGATGGACAATTTTCTGTGAAGTCAGATGTTTTCAGCTTCGGAGTTCTAGTACTGGAAATTATGTGTGGAAGTAGAAACAGAGGATTCTTCCACAAAGACCACCTTCATAATCTACTCGGGCACGTGAGTCATGTCATTTTCTTTGATTTTTATGATCAAATAATTGACAGCAGCAACTGGACTAACCAACATTGTTCAGGCATGGGGACTACATAAAGAAGGGAGATCACTGGAACTAGTACATGAAGACATAAGCCATGACTCAGATTATATGCTTGAAATGCTACGCACAATCCACATTGCTCTCCTATGTGTGCAGCAATCTCCAGAAGAAAGGCCAAACATGTCGACGGTGGTTCTAATGCTTGGTAGCAAAGGAGAGTTGCCGATGCCTCTGCAACCTGGTTTCTTTACAGAAAGACACATTGTCATCGATGATTTTATCGACAGCACCATGTTACAAGGTCGATAGAACATAAAAGATGGGTGGCACCAAAGTCTACAGCTCTGCAGTGCAGCCGCTGTGAGCTTAAAATTTTGTGAATAATTTCTTGCTTGCCCAAATGTTTTGACTACAAAAATGGATAGCATTACATATTGTGCAAGTGTCACGTTACCAAGAAATCTTGTGCTTTTTGGAGAGCATATCGCCAAAAAAATGACAGTGATTTACTTTACTAAAGAAAAGAATTTCTTTAAACTTCAGCACTATTTCCTCAAATTGTTATCATTGGTGTATTAAACTCAAGATTCTATCATTTATTTACAAATCTTATTTTCATAAACATTAAACAGTGCTCAAGAGTTAAGGGTACCTAATCACAATTATACATAACTCTACTGAAGCATACATAATTTTGTATTAAATATAGCCCACATGCCCTTATCGAATAGCCAAGAGGGGGTTGTCTCAAAACCGAAATTGATCAATCTTTTCATAGATGTTTCCCTTGAAACGAGCACTTATTCTTCGACTTGGTACGCCACGACCCAGTGATTGGCAGAAATATCACTCGCATCCAAACCTCGTCTTTGAGAAGCATGCAACAATTAGGCCAGCGGGAAGCACGTTCGGTTCGATCTTTGCTACTAAGAGGCTTTAGACTTGCAGGAATGACTCTGAATCCTAGTTTCCCAATACTTGCAGGCTCAAGGCTCCAGTTGGACATAGTTGGCAAGCAAAGTCCAGGCTTGACATGCTTTTGCTAGAATAGAACATGAGATTTTCTAAACAAGCTCAACTCTTGGGATTCATGCTGATACATACAAGATGACCAGATCCTCTAACCAAGGCCAACTCTTCAGAGTCATGCTAACAACTTGGACACTTCATGTTCTCAAACAACTTATTCTAGACATGAATTTAACTAATATATCCATGATATATTCATAGAAGAATCGTCACATAGCATAAATCTAGTCGAGGCAAAGTAGTAGAAAAGGCCCTAATTTTTCAAGCAATCATCTCCTCCAAATTGTTCATGATGAGATGAAATTTTGGCCGACATCGAGCTACACCAGTCCATTTAGTCTATACCTTCCTCGAGCACCATCTCCTTCTGATTAAGAATAGGAGAATGACGTGAATTTAGTTATGCTATAGTTCTCTTCAAGTTTGAAGAATCTGATTGAAGCATCGAAAAGACAGCAGTACACTGTGATTCCAGGAAGGGGGGAACTGGACAGATAAAACCGGGGTGAAAGGGGGGAAGGTTAAGGCTGTAATCTCATCATTTAGGATTTTTCTGTTGTACACGGTAACTTTTCAAGTAAGAAATGGTTATTTAGCGATGAAGGAATGGTCAAATATTATTCTAGTACGTTGCCAAAAAAACAGGTTATAAGATACTATTTTAAAACATCCTGGATACAAAATCTCTACGATACAAGACAGCAGCCTTGTGAAGTAGTCTTCAATTCAAGAGCTGCGAAGCAGCACATGGCAATCCTGGATGAAACTCATTGAAACTTTGTAGCACTCACGAAAGAGTAAACTAATATTCTAATAAGTTTAAGGTTTAAAGCGATCTAGAAATAGAAGCTATGCCAGCAGAATAATATGAATGTAAACAGATAATCCTGACTATAAACCAGGAATAACATAACTTCAACTAAAGGCAAGTTTCAAAAGACCAAAAAAATGCAAATCAAATTAAATTCGGCATGAAGCAGCTTTATAAAACCAAAAGTACAAACTCAAATTAAGCAATTCAACAGAGCTAACAAATTTCAAAACCACCTTATTTTGCTATCATCCATGACATAAAACTCGACACATGCCCCATGAGCAATATAAAGTAACAGGGACTAGCTTGAACTTGAGCTCTTGCAGAAACACACTTTTAACAATAAAACATCACCCTCTTCACATTCTCTTTCAATGCAGGTAGGGGCCTCACAGCAGCATTCACTGGAGCACGTGTGCTACGTCCAGCACCCATTCCTCTTCCAGCAGGTGCCCCAGTTGCCGTTGAACCCGTATCAGATGTATCCGGCTCCATATAGAAACGTGCACGAAATGCAGCGAGGTGAGCATAGTATGCAGGTGGGACTGCAAGGAGAACAGAGATTAATGACAAAGTTGAGAAAGCAGCATAAGCATTTATGTAAAGTAAAAGGGTGTAAAGATTAAGGGTACTTACCAATCGACACAGATCGCGTGCACCGGGCATATCTGTAAACATAAAACAAAAGTGACAGCAAATTAGGATAAAAATAATATGAAGAAAAATTGAATTAAAGATGTGCAACATTATTAAACAGTTCAATCAGTCAGCTGCTAACGCATGCCAAAAGTGGACTTACGTGTAACACAAATTGTTTGTAAGAGACTGCAAACCATCTGCTGAAAACTTGTTTTCATCCCAAAGAACATGATAATGTGCAGGCCTGCTGGTCCCCTGTGCACAAGTAAAACCCCAAATGAAAAACCCAAAACAGTACACAGGCAAATATTTTAAAAATACTTAATAGCATATTACTTGGATTCCTGCGTGGCTGCAAAGGTAGAAATCAAACTCTGTGGGGTGGCAGATTTTGGAGTCTACCACAGTCCCTGAAATCGCCAAGAGAAAAGCTCATGATATTGTTTATTGTGCTAAATCAGAACTCAATACAGAAGCAGGAAACAAATTACCAGGCAATATATTTCCACTCCTGTCAACTTGATTACGGTCCCGATGGTTGTTGGCAAACAATCTTGTGTGATGACGCTTCTGAACAACAACAAATGTTACCGGAGGCTGATAATTTGGCTCCAAAGCAGCACATGCCTGTAATTGTATATATATATAGTATCAATATTAACCAAAAAAAATTTATATAAACACCTAAGCTCCAATCAAACATTTTATACACAAGCTTGTGTATAAAGTACCTTGCGAATTGCATCAAGCTCGTACAGCAAAACTTGATAGAACTGCCCTTCACTGACACCGTCCCTACAGATATAATATAATACTAGTAATATATCATGGACATAACAAACACTCAAACAGTATGTATGAGCTGTGATACGACTTCACAAATAATAAGTACCTGTAGAAAATAATGCGCTGCGGTTTTTGCCCAGTTGCTCTACGGAATGACATGAGTAGTTCCCTGCAGCAAACAATAAAAGATATAGCACTTTTTCCCCCTTCCACAAGTTTATAGATTTAAGTTTGTAAGTGAATAAATGTTTACTGGTAAAACAATAAAACCAACAAATTTATAAACTAAAAACACATAGAAATTCAGTATGAACTAACAATAATAACAGATTTTTTTTTAACAAAGCTAGATTTCATACTTTATCATTCCTCCATGCACAGGCCCTTTATTAGGATCCTGCCAGGTCGTGTAAAGATCTTGAATAATCTCCTGCCGATGTGCTTGGGCACAAACTAGACCAGAATATTTAGTGACCTCCGGCCAGTCTTGGGAGGCAACAACCTGAAATTCAATTAGAATAAAACTGGCTTATATAGGAGGCACGATACATCTTAACAAATAGTGACAATACAATTAAAAACACAAAGCTAGTAGTTATACACGAGTTAGTTTATACCGCGGCTATTGAGGGACTAGAATCTTCCCCAGGGTGGGGATGTGTTACATCAGCACCAAAAATTATGGTGGGCCTATCACTAACAAGAGGAATGCGCCGTGAAAGTGCATCAACAAGGACTGTATTTCTTCCACCTACTTTTACATTAATTTTCAACGCCACATTTGCAAGATATTGCTTGCTCATTCTAAATACGTGCTTTGCCAAGCAACACTGGGAAATAACACCAAGATCTGTTTCACAAATTCTCTTCAAATCACCTGTAACATTATAAACAAATCTCAAAAAACAACCAAATAAAGCATATGAAATTAAACTACATACACAAGATGACAGCACCACTGCACCAGCACCAATGTAATTATTTAAGGTCAGAACTCAAACCATAGAGGGAGCCATTGTTGTCAGGAAGAATTGCAATTAATAGATCAATCCCCTGTTTGGCTGTGGTCATCGCCTCCTTAATCCGAGATTTTAACATTCTTTCAACTTGGTCTGAACGGGCATTGTACGCAGGGAGGACAGGCTCAGGCTTGAATTGCTACAGAAAACAGTTTAGATTTAAAACTTACCTTGAGGATAGAAATTAGTAAAACGGCAAAACCACAAAAAGGTTAAGGGTATACCATGCCCGACACATTGCACATGTTTGCAAGCTCGTAACAAAACCCACCAGCAGCTCTCTCTTGCACATTTCTTGCAAAGTTGACACATATCCAATAGTTGACTGCAGCCCCCCCGACCATTTTCTGAAAAAGACAAAAGATATTTAAATAAATTGTACCTATGATTTTCTTTGCTCAGTTAAGGTTATGCATAAGTTATGGGCTATGGAGGAACATCAAAACCTATTAACCATTGTAGCAAACTACTTGTTCCAAACAAATGCAAAATCACACAGAACAAGGCAAGTGCATGTAGGAGATATGAAACAAATGATTTAAAATCTCAAGGCAAGTGCAAGTGCAAATGTAATTATTAACTTGTTGAAATTGACAACGTGTCAGGGCTAGGGTGGTAATACTTGCTTAAGGATATATTACCTTGTTCATCATATTCCACTGGCCAACTTGTGGAAGACAATCCTGCTCACGACCTGTCTCGTGATATTTCAGCTATTCAAAAGAAAGGCACTAGTTATTCACTAACCAGCTCAAGCTAGTAAAGAACCACCATTATTACATTATAATAACTAGTAAATTATAAATTATAAATTATAATAACAATAATTAAATACCCGAGGAGGAGGCAGAATTCTAGCTTCAACAGAAGCCAGCCTGTCACTAATTTTTATGCCGAACTCCTTTGCATAAGGATCTTGACCATAACTATTATACTGAACAGTCTGCAAATGACCTCAACAAAAAGCACATAAACACAATATCTGGATATTCATCAACACAATGTGATGATTTAACAGTAAAGTTTCGACAGGAATCAACAAATGTTATCTTTTGATTTGTGAGATGTGGAAACCCTAAGGGCAAGTGTAGTGTCATTGACATACATCAGTAACAGAGAAAATCTTCTTCTTACTGTTTCTAATGTATTTCAAAATAACTTGTTTCAAACAGAGCAACTAAATTAAACATAAAGCCAAAAAAAAAAAAAAATCTTTATGAAATATATATGTAACATAATGTATTTTGAAAATAATATTATTCAGGTTCATTTACTTGCGCAGGAAGTTTAACTGTTACTACAACAATGAAGCGCACAGAATAGTTAGAATAACCAGAAGAGAAACAAACCTTTAAAATATCCTTCTCCCTATCCATAGGCCGCTGACAAGTAACCTTCAACAGGGCAGTAATTTGTTTCTCGTTCAATCGCTTGGTATACCTTTGTCCCTCCGAAATCTTGCAAACCTGGAAAATTAATGAGATAAGAATATGCATTTCTAAAAGGATCACAAAGCTAACATAAAATTTAAGCACAAACCTCCATTGGCAAGTAGTTTGGTCTTTGTGGATTCCCAACTTGCAGGGAAGGCAATTGAGCATATTGAATGCTGAACCCGTAGGTCTCTCTGAAATACTCCACTACTGACTTTACACACCCTCCTTCTTCAACAGGGAAACTGAAATAGTAATAAAAATAAAATGTCAGACATAATGTGCAGAGGTTAAATGATGCATAATTAAGATTAGCTACTAATAGTAATTGTATACAATTTGTTTCATACGTCAGCTCGCGTGTTGCCTGTGATGTTAAGCCAATTATCCGATACTTCCGCCGCATGTTTCCCCTATGCGTAACTTCAACTTTAACGCCTCGTAAGGCTTTCTTGATCTGGCAGGCAAGTAAAGCCCAATGGAAATTACAAGTCATAAGACCTTAACGGGTCAAAAGGGGAGAAATCTGACAAACATCAACACAAGACTAGAGCATGATACTTAATTGACATTTCCAATTTAATACCACAGAAATGATTCAAAATAGCATAGACCAGACACATTTTGAAAAAAATCTATATGAGACATAATTTCCACTCCAACCTCATGAGTATGCATATGATTTGGAGTACTCAGTTGTCAAAGGTTGAAGTTTAAGTAGGGTTGTTCAAATAATTTATATATCCCTTTTAAATTGCCCTACCAAAAATATTGGTGACATAGTTTGCTTAACTGAGCCATTCCTTAATGCTCCTCTTTTCGAGGCGTTCAAATTATTAGACAACAGAGTAGTCCAAATTGTATATATTGATATAGGACAACTCATGTAAAAACAAAAAAGAAAAAAAATTATGAAACGATCAAGTGATATAACAAACGTAAAACAAACCTAGTAAACATATAAACAAGACCTCACTCTAGTAAATCTACACTGGGCAGTTAGGTAACATTAAAAAAACAGCTTTCAAAATTATCATCTAGTTGCATGGGACAGGAGTAAACCTTTACACGATCTGCATCGGACAAAGCACGAGACCAAACATCCCTGTTCAAAAGTTGTGAGACGAAATCGATTACAGGCAGTGGTTCAATAAATGCAGTTGATGACATATCTGCATGAACAAAAAGAGTTGTGTTATTATATAACACGAAACCAAATATTAGTTTATCAAAAACTGATTCATCATAAGAGATTTGGACATCCATTACTTTCAAGAGTGGGAGTACTTGTACAGATATGAACCTGATGACATCCACTGACAAATATATTTCATGGTAAAAAAAAAAAAAAAATCATAAAGATAAACCAGCTATCACCATTTCCACTTGAATCACAATAAATTACTATATTGAGAAAATGCAACAATATTTTAGAAAACTGGAGGCTGGAATAGTATTAGATTATTATCAAAAGAAACACCTATGTTCAATGACAGTCCCATCTGAGTTGGGCGAATGCTCTGGTAGAATCCCCGCCAGCTCTCCAGTCCATCGCCCAATGGGTACTTACTTCCAATAGCAGGATCATAAAATGATCGACCAACCGGACAGAACCTAAATCAATTTACCAAAGTTCAACTAGATCAATACCACCATCATTATGTACATATATTCTCTACATATAACTAAAGAAGATAGCAGCAAATTACAATTTACAAGATCAGAAGAGGTTGGGCGGAAGCCATGTTTAATGTAAAGTTACCTAGATGTAGGCATTTCTCGAAGCACAATATCCAGTACTTGAAGTGCTTCTTGGGGTGAATCAGTCTGCTTCCCCTTCAAAAACATGTCCAGGTGGTGCAAATTAGCACGTGAAGCTAATTTAATCACAATCTTGAAGTCTCTTTGCCTTCTGCATTTGGGGGAATTTAAAGTTAAATAAATAACGGGCTAGTTACTAAGTAAAGAAGGTTACAGAATGTATGCATTAATATAGAGTTTTCGGGATAAGCGTTTACCTTGCACTCCCAGTTCCATCATCATCATCAGTGAGAGTAATTTTGAACTCTTTTGATACAAAAGGCAGAGGCCCTGCAGTGTATAAGCTCTTCCTACCATCATATGCAGGAAGACGGTTGTCCAGAAGAGATGCTTGGTATAACCTCACCAGCTCTTTTATCACTGCGCGGTTGACACCACGAGATGTTACCTCTGGAGTGATGGATACCTAAACAATAAGACAAAGAGTTTGTCACATATAAAACGGGACTTTTATTAGTAAAGATAAAACACCAAACATAAGGGGAAAAACACACATCATAATGGTGCAGGTCCTTGTTTGGCAATTCTGCAAAAAAGTGATTGGCCTTCACAATACAACGGTTACCAGTAGTACCCCTCCCGGGCCGAAGAGGAAAAGTGAGTGCTTTGCTTGAAGCTGGTGGCCCAACAATCTCACTCGAAGAGCCTTCTTGCTGGACAGAAAGCTCTTGAAATTGCTGGGTCACTTGCAAAGGAGTGGGCTCAGGAACAGATGATGAAGAACTTGCCTCCGATTCAGTCACAGTTGATGTTGCATATGGCATGGGCTGGGTCAGCATCCCTGCTTGATGTGGAGCCTGGACCGCTTGGTGTAGGTCGGGGCCAGATGGCCTAGAAGGTCCACCAGTAGATGGAACAAACCCTCCTTGGCCACCACCTCGGCGTTGTGGTGGTGTTCCTCTTCCTTGTGGATAGTGTTGATGCTGCTGTTGCTGCTGGTACTGCGGCTGTTGCTGCGCTCCCCTGCCTTGCATCTGATTGTACTCAGAAGGACCTCCATACCGCTGCTGCTGCTGCTGTTGGGGTGCTCCCCTGCCCTGCTGATACATTTGCTCAGGTGCACCTCCATAGTATTGCTGAGGAGCCATCCCCCCACGCTGGCTGCCACGGCCACCTCCACGACCTTGGTAGCCACCACCCTGTTGCTGCTGAGGAGCCCAACCTCTACCACCACCCTGCTGCTGCTGAGGAGCCCAACCTCTACCTCCACCCTGTTGCTGCTGCTGAGCTCCTCCACGGCCGCCACCACCACGGCCTCCACTCCCTTCCTGGTGTTCATAAGAATCTCTTCCCCCTGTTGCCTTCCTCATCCTGATTACTGCAATCACCACCAAAAAGAATTTGAATCAACTTTCTAAAAAAAATACACCATTCTAAAATCATTATCCCAACAAATTATACACCGTCATCAAGTAAACTCCAGATATATCACAACATATATACACAGATACGCACTTAACAGTAAATTAAAACATAAAACCCCCCCAAAAAGGCTAAACAATAAAATCAAATAAACATAACAATCAAACACAAAATTAAAATCACACCACATCATCAATTAATATAAGCATACATTTATCAATAAAATAAATAATAAAAATCAAACCCTACAACTGATAACAAGTATAATAAACAACAAAATTAAACACAACAGAAGTACGAACAATAAAATCAAAAGTAAGCACATGTTTAAAACAAGTTTTAACTCTGCAAAAAACACACATTAACAATCAACAAAACACCCAAACATTATAACACATTTATCATTCAATCAAAAATCAAAAAATCATCAAATCCACACAATACAGAATTAAAACTCGACAATCAACAGAACACCCAAACATTACAACACATTTATCATTCAATCAAAAATCAAAAAATCATCAAAACCACACTCTATACAGAATTAAAAATCTAAATATCAAAATCAAAACAGATCGAAGCAAAATCAGTAGCATAAAGCACAAAAGCCACAGATCTACACATACACACACTCAAACACAAAAACACAAGATCAAAAATCAATTCCAAGATATCACACCAAAAACACCGATTCTCAGCGCGATTTTCGAGGAAAAAAGAGACTAAAACGAGTGAATAAAGCTTGAAAACACAGTAGATACAAACCTCAACGAAGAATGTGTATGTATAGGCTTCAATCACCACTACACACACTGCCACCAATCTCTGTCACCGGGCTGTGCAAATGGGTGCCTGTATTTATAGTAGAGTGAGGCGAGGGTTTGTGGGTTGGGTGTGATTGGGAAATTACGGAAATGCCCCTGTTCTGCTCGTGTGTATTTCAATTTTCAACATGGGACGACTCTTTTGTTGACGTGGCGAGGATTGAATGGGGAAATGGGACGTGGCTGTGCGTACGTGGAAGGGGCCTACACAGATATTATTAATATTTATTATTGGATACTATTTATTATTGGATACTAGATATATTTGGATATTTCTTCCCAATAAATAAGATACTGCTCGGATTTTATAGTTGTATATTTTAGCAGAATTAAATACTCTTTTGTAAGACGTTTTTTGAGAACAGATAGATTTCATTTTCGAAAACTTATTTAAGAAAAAGATATATTGTAGATACTACATGTAATTTTCTCCTCTTTCATAAAAGTATGCATATATATTGTGATATAAAAGTTGGGAAATTATATATTATAAGCATATTTCTTTCCTTCTGTGGGATATATGCTACTATATTATATGTGTATAATTCAATAATAGATATTGTTCTTAGTTTATGCTTTTCCTTTGTTAATTATAATTTTTCCTTTCTTACCAAAAAAAATTTCGTTTGCAAATCAGTTTTGATTATAATCCAACATAATAGAGGAAAATAAATGTGATATAATCAATTGTGATTTTAATATATTTTTTTGGACAAGGGCTACTGGATGCTCTTTAAAAAAGAGAAGAGACAGAGTAGACTCTTAAATTTTTAAAGAGTTTCTAAGGATCCATTAAAACATTAACTGTTGACTATTTTTTAAATCTAGAGTTAAGATATTGTTTAAAGATCCCGTTGATCCCTTCAAATCATGTTAATATAAAATTCCAAATTTTAATCTTAACAAAATAAAATTTAAGTTAAGTCTTGATAATTAAAATGGGATGCGTGAGTGACCCCAAATGAAAAATAGTTTGTTAGGACAACAGTTCAACTAGATCTATCAATTATGATGAATCGTTTATCGGTATAAAATTCGTGAACCAAATCTCAAATCTATATGCATTTCGAAACGTATCAAAACGTATCGTTACTTTTTGTATATATTTAATAAAGATATAATCGTAAAAATTTAGTTAAAATACATTTTAGGAAAACATTTTTTATGTATTGTTTTTTGAAATATACATAATTTTTTTATATTTGCATATAACTTTATACAAATTTGTACATGTGTATGTGTGTATTAGAATATTATTATTTATTTAGAATATTATCAAAATAAATAATTATATTATTTATTTAAAATATTATTATTTAGTGTATTTTCATATATATAAAATGAAAGCGAGAACATGTTTTTCGTGTTCGTGTCATTTTATTTTATTATATACTTATATATAATAAGCGTAAGGGAGATAATTTGGTCGCATGGTCACATGGTCCAAAAGTTTATCATCCGTTGGATCTTATATTGAACAAATAAGCACCGTTAGATTAGAACAACATTAACTTCTAATTCTATAATGCAACTGATATTTACTTGCATGTTTATAATTCCTTTTCTGAATCCAAAATAAATTTTTTCACATGTTTATAATTTTTTTAATCCAAAATAAATATTTCCTACCAGCTTTAATCGTAGAATCATATTATCGCACCGAACAAAATTATTTATATCTAATATATTTTAAAATTAATAAGCTGAATATTTTAATCCAAAATAAATATTTCCTACCAGTTTTAATTGTAAAATCATATAAATCGCACCGTCACAAAATTATTTTTATCTAATATATTTTAAAATTAGTAAGCCAAATTTAAATCATATTATAATAATTCTAATATAAAATACATTTATAAATATAATCTAATGGAAGTTGACGTCACTTATTCTACTCAATATATATTAAAATTTAATAGAAAAAATTTAATACTTTGGCATGATACATAAGAGAAAAGTAATGGCTTGATTACAATAGTTTATTTGAAGCCATTAATGACAGTGACGATGTATTTTATACTGCATCGCCACTGTCGGATGATCCAACATGCGTGACCAGTTTTTTTTATAAGAAACAAGTCTGAAAAGTAGAACCTATATATTTTTGCAATAGTTATGACTTACAAACAAATCATAATTTCAAAATTTATTTTATCATTTATAAATTAAATTCTTTCGCATCATTTACAATATATTTAAAAAGTTTATAAATAATTAAAAAGCTCTCGTGCCTTGCACGGGGTATAAGCTAGTATTATTAAAATCTATACATAAGCTTTGCATGCCGTGTGTATGCGTACCAAACCACGTCCAACCCAGTTTATAAGCTAAACAGCCTATATAGGCCGTAAGCCACATACATTTTGGAGCCGTTTGGGTGAGTTTAAAATAAATGTTTATTGCTTAAAATAAAAAAGTGAACTAGAAGTTAGAAGCAAGTTAAGACTTATAAGTGACAAAAATGTTTGGAAAATAAGTAGAAGCCGTAAGACAAGAGCTAGTAATCGTAGTTTTTTTTTAAGTACTTCCTGAACACGTACATATGGGGAGTCGAACTCTCGACCTCCCGCAAGAGGGTACAGCTCCGCCACCACACCAACACCTTGTTGGCTAACCCCATAACTTTCATCCATCAAGTGGCATGGGTTTCGATAATTACTGTACACACTTCTGTTTACACGAATCAAGTACAACTAACATGTCATGGACCCAAGCACAGGTAATTCAAATAGCTCACTGTAGTTTCATTTTCCAGGAAGATTACACTAAATAAAATCATAGTTACTGTAAATTCTGAGTTTATCAATGCTCATCACCCATCCTATATATCTACAGTACTTGTCAGTGTAACTATTTGTTTCTTGAACCTTGAATACAACACCAAGTATCATATTGAGGCTCCAAATGAGGAAAATTTTGCAGATTACTACATGCACAAATGTACATTCGGAACATACATACAGTACACCACATGTGAGATGCAAAATTGTGAACTTTCTCAATTGTCCAGTGTCCACCGCCTAAGGCAACAACAGTATACAAGCTAAACTCCTTGAAACGAAAAAGAAAGGATTCTGAAGAGGCCGTCTGGATTATCAGCATGTACCTAAAAAGAAAAATATAATAGAATGTTAGTTAGCCTGTAAATATAGCAGTGCCTGATAATTATTGCTGAACTATATATTAACTTTTATAGTGCATCAAGACTACAAAGGTTAACACATAACAGAGACAGGTCAAGGGACCAGCAGTTAATTTCGTATATATATGACAGCAAGACAATCAATTTGCCTGGGTTATATCAGAACTCCAGAATAATCATAACTATATACACAAGACAGTAAACAGTCATGACATATAGGTATTATAGGAGCGTATTATATTCTGACTGCAGCACCTATAGGGTTACACACATGTCATGAAAAGCAAAGACCATCCACAAGACTAGCATTCGGAAAAAAAAACGCATTCGGAAAAAAAAAATCACAGATCACCTAAGGGTACTTCTTGGCTAGCTTGGAAGTTAAAGTATTTCATAATCTGCTAGAACATAGATGGCTTACACTAAATGAAAAGAACAATTTATATCTTTCTGTAAATATTAATCATTTCCTTTTCCAATTTCTATCTACCTCCACTGATCCAGTCATATAGATCAGTAAGTTACGAGCTTAATAGCTTCTTTGTTTCTTCCGGCTTTATGATGCTATACCAAATTTAGAGAGCACAGAATTTATTCTGACAAATTACAATAATGAAACAAAAATACTACTTTTATTGCAGCACATCTCACAACAAATGTGGCCAATGATTTAAAACATACCCAATGGCCAGCGTCTTCAAGGACGTGCATTTCAACTCCCCCTCCTTCCTCGACAGCTTGATCCTCAGCAGAATGAATTCTCTGAAGATCTTCCAGAGCCCATCTGTGCAAGCTTCGCTCTGCTTTTAGAAAATTTACATGCACACCTCGAGGCACATCTTCCACAATCTTCCTGCACATATTTAAAAGCAAAATAACCACTGCTATAGAAATTTAAATATTGGAGAGTTTCCAATATCAAAAAATTCTGAAAAAACCTTCACTTTGGAGATAAGACTCAAAACAACTAAACTAGAAAAATGCTTCGAGTAAACAGAATCTAATATGAACCTGCAGAGACACAACAATATGTGCCACAGGCATAGTGTCACACCCTTAATTATTTTAATGATGAGAAGACAACCAGAGGTGGACCCAATCAAGGTCAGCGGGGAGTAGCTTGATTTTTAAAAAATTTATAACATATACTGATATACTTCACCTCAGTTCAAGTGTTGCTAGATTATATTTCCCTTTATAAAAATTAGAAGTGAAAACATGAACATGTTCAGAAGTCAAATCCTAGTTCATAATTAGATGTGAAAACGAGTTATGTATAGAACCGATCATTTGTAAACATGTTATTTTCATCTAATGTTTATTTTTTCAAAACCCACCCACCCAAACAGGATGCAGATCCTGAGTCCTCCCCTGCAGACCTCACTTTTCTTGTTATAAGCTTAGCAACTTCTGTAAATAATACCATATCTAAAATTAGTTATTGTCTATAATTCAGATATACCATAAGTTCGTCACTTCATACGATTGATACATCTCCGAAATTCCATCAAGATCAAATGCCCATGAGAAGCCAGGTGATGATGCATTTGGAGGGCCAGTCTGCCGAAGGTTTGTTACCACCCACTGTAAATGAAAGGCATTGAACTAAATGAATGAGATTGAGTACCTTGGGACACATTTACAAGATATAGCAAACATATCTGATATAATTAAACACATCCTAGATTTCAAGCATAAGTGGGAAGAGAACCTCAAAGCATAGATATCATACAAAGTATGAACCAGCAAAGAAGAGATTGGACAGAATAAAAGAAAAAGAACAATATGAACTCTGTCCAGTATTATCCACTTTTTACATCCATCTATTCATTACATATTTACATCACCAGAAGAACTTTTGCGACTTCTTTCTGACACAAGTACTACCTTCCAATTTCACAATTTCATGGAACTTGTTGAAAAAGAAGCAATCCTGCTGTGAACGCAAGTACTCAAAATACATAATGTTGTTCTTCAGTAACAGTCATGGTATCAAATGCATCAATTGAATCTAAAAGTAGACTATTTATACGTGACTTGTGCATGTGCTGGGTACGTTGAAAAAATAATTACTACAAACTCATATCCAGGCTTGATATACCTGTGCCACATCTTTTGAGAACCCTTCATGTACAAGAGCATTTACAACATCCCGTTTCGAAGCGATCTTCCTTGAACAAACAGAAAAAAAAATTACGAATATTGACATCGCCAAATTAGAAAAAGAAGACAACATCCCCAGCAGAATATTAACAGAGCAGTGATGGGAGCCTATGTATGTAAAGGGTAAAATATCAAATGCATCAATCATTGTATCCAAATATATCAAATGAGTCATTCATTGAATCATTGCAAAAGTGACTCGATTTAGTTACTATTTTGAAAATTTGAATCAAGGACACCATCTGTCAGTGACTAAATTTGATACAAAATTCCAACTTTTAAAAAACTAAGTTGATAGAAATTTTCACTTCAATGACTATGTTGACTCACATTCGTAACGAGTGACTAACTTGATACATTGAACCCAACGAGTAATGTATGTGATATTTAACCCTGTAAGTAAATATGTTCTACGACTACTATATTTGATGATTATTCACTTTTTTTTTTCAAGGCACTTGTGTTTAACAATCAACAGCCGGACAAAGATATGAGTGGCAGTGTTAGGCTGTTCATGTATGCATCCACGGGTACGAAGAACAAAAACTGATTTTCCCGTTATTCCTAAGCCATAAGCCATCTTCAAATCTTGTACTAGGTGCCCCGATTTGAAATACCCTCTACAATAGTGCCCTTTGTCAAAACAAAATCGGCAATCAAAAAAGTACATTTTTCATGATAAATGCAGGTTTGCCCTAAAAAAATTGAAAGCAAGGCACAAAAGTGGCTGAGATCTAAACTGAAAAACGCGAAGGATGTGCAACCATCAGAGCAACACCACAAACTTAGACTTGTACATATTCATGCCCAAACTGAAACGGAAGGATCAGCAAAAATCCAGCAAACTGCTACTTCCAAACGATTTTATGGTTGTGCAAACGAATATAGTATATCTCCTTCTGGGTTATAGATTATTTTTGTTAAACAATGTATTATTTCATTCGGAACACACACACACACACACACAAAAACCTTACTAAATTAGTAAGAAGTAAGAAAGATGAGCCACAGAAAATACCTCTTTCGGGAAGGTACTCAGAAAAGAAATTAGTTCGGCAGGGTGGTCATCTCCATCACCACCAGCTCGAACTTGTCCAGGAGTAGCATCTAAAACCCAAACCTACAGAAAAGTAGACCAAATGCTTGAAATATGAAGAGAGAGAAAATACAAGCAATCGCAAATGGAAAAAATTCCTGCTTAATCTTATATAAGACAGACAAGGTTTTATGCATTTGAAACAATTAGTAATCTACTTGATATTTATAATAATATACTTAAGCTAAAAGAGAAAAAGTGTATATAAGTATCTTAGAGTCTAGAAACTCACTCTAACAGGCCGTGCCAGTGGTTTTGCAGCCTGTTCCACCATGCTCAAGGCAACTGCAAAGAATAAGACAATAGAGGATATTGAGCACATACATCGTGACAGACAATGATGCCTATATTTTCATTTCACTTCTGTTCATTCTGAGCAACAATGTTATTTGAGAACATACAAAAAGATCACCTTTTCCACCGAAGCTATGACCCACTACAACCCGAGGTGTTAGTCTAAGCTGCCCAAGCTGCACCAGATTGAACATTAGAATATAAAAAAATTTGTTAATTACATAATTAAATGTCTATGTAATTATGTTATAAACTGAATATCATATGCAGAGGAATAATGACAATACAACTGTCCGTGTTTTTTCTCTGAGAGAGGAACTTGATAAATAGAGCAAGAATTTGAACATGATGGAGATTCCTTGTATTATGAAGGGTACATTTATGTCATAATTCATATAGCTTCTACTAAATGAATTTTGGTATCTACTTGAACACATCTTAAAATAACCATATATATCTAGCACTTGACATTATATAACAAATTGTCATACGAATCTACACTGGGCACATGCCATGAATTTAGTCTTTGTAGATTATAGTCTGCAATACAATATAAGGGTTAACCTGAGCACCACACAAACCCATAGCAGTATGTTAATTCATTAGTCATCTGCAGTAAAGCAATTTCCTTATTTAACATATTTATGGTTTTTTTGTTGATGTAAAATATTGTTCTTTCAGCTCCCCTTGGCTAATCGAATAAATGAACCAAGACAAACTAGCCTAATCTAGTGACAAACATGAGAAATTTGTGTATTATATTCAATTATCAAGTGTACGTGCTTTCTTATTTTGACAAGCTTTCATATTTCTGGGATCAACCCAAGTGTAGCTGTTACCCCTTACTTACGGAAAGTGTAACCTAAAGTACAAAAGTTAAGCAGGGTTTTAATTAAGAAGCTACCACAAACTTCACTTTGTTTAACAGTCGAAACTACGAGTATGAGTAGCGGCTGTAGTGCAAACAATGAGCATGTTCTTTGTATCACTTGGCTAAACAGGAATCAATATTATTGCCAGTAAGCAAAGATGCATACTAGCTTTAAGACATCAAGAGCAGCTGAAGAAACAGTGTTTGGTCCCCTCTTTTTTATCAATGCCGAGTCACCATGGCAGCGCAGGTCAACTAAGAGAAACTGTGCCCAGAAAGAAGATGTATTAGGTTCACAGGCAACAATTGTTACATGAACTTCATACAAATAAAAACAAACAAACAAATATAGAGGGGATATTTGTCTCTGTGTGTGACATGGGGTGAACGGTCATATCTATCAGCATCTCACTCTCGTAAGTGGAAGCCATCTGCCAATTTTGTGTTTGCAAAACTTGAAACACCCAAGGTAATCTTTAAACAATTACATAGGAAATTAAAGGAAACAAGAGTTGTCCATCATGCTACATTGCTACTTGTAGGTGTCAACCATCCTGCTATTTCTTATGGTATTCGACAAAAAGTAAAATAGTCAGGCCAGTCTTGTTTACTATAGGAACTAACATGAAATATGAGCAGTATCAAAATATATACCTGCCAATGAGGAAATTCTTGTGCCAATCTCCGAGCAAAGGTCCCTGTTAAATTTAAGGTGTTAGATATGATCTTTGAGAATATTATTCTTGTAACATATTATATCACAAGAGTGCTTCTATCCTAAAGTGCAAACTCGGTGCAATATAAATATAAATGTCTAAAAAGGAGTCACAAAAACAAAAGCAGATAAGCATCTGCCATTTGTTAAAAAGACTTTACTGCAGACGAACTCCCGCCCACAAAAGAAACAAATTACAAAAGAAAAAATTGAGCTACAAACAACTGTGAACCACCCAACATCACCGCATACCTATATTCAGCATTTTTAATGAAATTAAAATTGAAAACTTATAGATGCTAGTGAATACGGAAGGGAGGGTAAGATCGAAGGAGAGACAAGAGGGTAGTCTGACTCTATTGCTGGGAGAGCATGAAAAGCTACAAGAGGACATTGGTTCTCGAATCTTAAGACAACTAGAAAACTACAACTATTGTATTCTTAACATCAAAAAAACGTGTTATCTATCATATTGTTACAATAATATAGATTTATTTATTTTTAATTAATTATTGTTCTCAGATCCGAATTAAACCATCACCCTAACCGAAACCCGAAAAAACCCGATAGATCGGATTTGGATATTCATTTTAAATATCCGGACCCGGACCCGAACCCGATCCGAACCTAAACATAACGGATTGGATTTGGATCTTATAAAACCTGAACCGATCTGACCTGTTGCCATCCTCAGGTATTACACAACATCAAGAAGATGAATTTTTTTTCCATCGGCCACACCGATTTGTTGTGAAGTCGATGGACAAGAACGTTTGTGATATAATTCTTAGACTTTGAAGAAAAGATTGCAACTCATATATTTTCCCCCGGATTAGATTACAAGATTCTAATTTCTACAAAAGATAGCGTTTCGGTTAAAACATGAGAGATTTTAAACACATGAAAGACCTTAATTTTAATCGCTGACAATATACCCAAGTAACATGAGTGAAATCATCTATAAAGCTAAAAATAATATTTGTACCGTTGATGAGAAATTACACTTGAAATACCCATACACAATATGTACGAGGTCAAAAGCTTTAGTGGTGTGGGATATATGCAATGGAAAAAGAAGAGTTTTGCTTTCACCAAGTTTACAAGATGCATAATCAACGGTATCTTTATTTGAAGCATTTGAAACTTTATTTCCAGGCAAGCTAGATTTAAGTAAGACGCTAAGAACATGGGAATTTGGATGTCTTGCCCGTTTATGCACACTTGATTACTTGATTAGTACATTTAACGCCATTGCAAGAAACATATTTGACACAGGAGACAGTAATGGGAGTAAAGGAAAGAGATGTCCCAATTTAGGCTCCTCGCAAAGATCTTCCCGGACACTTCATGTCATGCCTTCAATGTATGACAAAGCTGTTTTTGTATATTTTTGGTGTTTTCTGAGTTTATGAACTGAAATAGCAGCAAAGCAAGTAACAGAACAGTAGATTATAGCTAGATAGAGATGAATTAGGGCAGAGAGATGTAGAAATGAGAGAGAGAGAGATCAGATCAGGAGAGAGAGACAGAGTTTAGAGAGAGAAAGAGAGGGAAAATCAGTTAGAGAAGAGAGAGAGAAACTTGGAAGAGAAGTTTTGTATTTCATAATATGCATAATACCAGCACACAAGTCTATTTATAGCTAACACAGAATAGAATGACTAAAAGACATTCTTGCCCTGCACTTGTACTTAATATGCTAATACTTCCTATAGGCTTTGCCTGACAATCCTTCCCCCTTAACAGCAGCCATGTCCTCATGGTTATCAACACCTCCACTTGACTCATCCTCAAATCTTCTGGACAATGCATCAGCTACAGTGTTCTCCTTTCCCTTCCTGTACACAATAGTGTAGTCATAGCCTAATAACTTGCTGATCCATTTCTGCTGCAACAGATTACTGATCTTTTGATCAGTCAAGTACTTTAGAGACCAGTGATCAGTCTTAATAGTAAAATGCTTGTCCATTAGGTAGGAAGACCACTTCTTCACTGCTGCTACTAAGGCCATCAATTCCTTTTCATAGGTAGACATTGCTTGTCCTTTTATCCCCAATGCCTTGCTGAAATAAGCTAGTGGTTGGCCCTCTTGAGTCAATACAGCACCTATGCCAGTATTACAAGCATCAGATTCAATGGTGAATTCTTTACTGAAATCTGGTAACCTCAATACAGGAGTACTAGCCATGGCATTCTTGAGAGCCTGAAATGCTTTAGTAGCTTCTTCACTCCAATGAAAGCTATCCTTCTGCAATAAATCTGTCAGAGGCCTGGCTATAGTTCCATAGTGCTGCACAAATTTCCTGTAGTAGCCAGTCAGGCCCAAAAATCCTCTTAATGCTTTTAAGTTCTGAGGCAGAGGCCAGGAGACCATGTCAGCAACCTTAGCTTGATCCACAGCTACCCCTTGTTGTGAAATGACATGTCCTAAGTAAGCTACTTTAGTAGTCATGAAGTCACATTTAGATTGCTTAGCAAATAGAGTGTTTTGCCTCATCAACTGGAAGACCTTCTTTAAGTGTACCAAATGATCTTCCTTGGTCTTAGAGTAGACCAAGATATCATCAAAGAAGACCAGAGTAAAACTCCTCAAGTAAGGCCTGAAAACTTCATTCATTAAGCTCTGAAAGGTGGCAGGGGCATTGGTGAGGCCAAAGGGCATCACAGTGAATTCATAATGCCCCAAATGAGTTCTGAATGCTGTCTTCTCTACATCCCTTTCTTTCATTCTGACTTGGTGGTATCCAGCTCTTAAATCTAGCTTGGTGAAGTACTTAGCTCCATGAAGCTCATCTAGCAACTCTTCAATTAGTGGAATTGGAAACTTGTTCTTTATAGTCATTGAATTGAGCTTCCTGTAGTCAATGCAGAATCTCCAGCTGCCATCCTTCTTCTTTACCAGTAATATAGGAGATGCAAAAGGTGAGCTACTAGGTCTGATTATACCAGATTCTAGCATTTCAGCCACCAGTTTTTCAATCTCATTTTTCTGGTTATAAGAGTTCCTATAAGGCCTTATAGAAAAAGGTTGTGAGCCTTCTTTTAAGTCAATTGAATGCTCTATTTGTCTCTCAGGAGGCAACCCTTCAGGGGCTTTAAAGATGTCACTGTACTCCTCCAATAAATTGTGGAGCTGCTTCTTATTCCCCTCTGAGTTGTTGTTCCCATCATCTGACTGAAGAGAGAGTAGGGATCCTGCTGGCTGGTGAACCACATCCAGAATAAACAAGAGTCCATGTTCTTGCCTCTGACAACTCCTCACAAACTGGTCAGCAGTCATTTGGTGCAGCCTGGGTTTATCAGACCCTTGGTTTCCTTGCAGCACAATCATTTCTTCTCCTTTCTGAAATCTCATCTCTAGTTTCTTGAAATCAAATGTCACAGGACCTAGAGATCCCAGCCAATCTACCCCTAACACCAGGTCATAGCTTCCCATTGGCAAGGTTTTCACAGGGGTATTAAACCTGTATTTGCCAATATTCCAAGAAAATCCTTGACATTCATAATGACTAACCAGCTGATTCCCATTGGCAACCATTACTTTCAGAGGTTTAGTTTTAACCAGCTCACATTTTAGTTGTGCAGCAGTCTTTTCATCTAAAAAACTATGGGTGCTGCCACCATCTACCAGAATAGAGAACTGCTTCTTATTCTTATACCCAGTCAGAGTGATTGTTTGACTCCCTTTAAGGCCCTCAATGGCATGTACAGACACTTCTATCTGTTGCTTCTGAGTCTGTCCCTCCTCAGGAGTGATTGTTTCTACTGTGGTAGCCACCTCATCCTTATTTATTTCTGTGTCTTGCCCTGTACTTGCTTCAAGTACCTCTAGGTTTCCTTGAGCTGCAGCCTGGCTCACAGCCTGGCTCTCCTTAGCTGAGGTTTTTAGTTGGCTACTATTCCCTTGCTGACCCCTTCTGGTCTGTTCTAAATACTTAGCTTTCTTATAAGCTTCTTCTCTAGATTTAGGAGTCAATATCCTGAGAACTTGCTGCACTTCAGCCTGCATTCCCCCAATGAAACTTTCTAAGAAATACTCCTCTGTCAGAGAGGGTATCTTTTCTTTCAGTTGCCCCACCAATCCTTCAAATTCAGTGTAGTATTGCTCCATTGACTTAGTCTGTTTTAGTTTTTTGAACCTTTCCACCAGCCATTCTTGCTTGCCTTTTCCAAATCTCTGAGTAAACTGTTCAGCAAAGTTTTTCCACTCACAAATGGAATTATGAAGGGAGTAGATGTGGTACCAACTCCTGGCAGTTCCTTCCAAATGCATTCCTGCAACTGTCACTTTCTTTCTCTCATTGACTCCAAATACCTCAAAGTACTGATTACAGTCCTGTAACCAGTCTTCCACATCATCACCTTCACTGAACTTAGGGAAAGTGAGCTTAAGATGTTGTAAACCTTGCACATTTCTTGTGCTACCCAGTGTTGCTTGATTCTTAGCTTTATTAACTTTTGTTTTCAGGAATCTCTCCATCAGTTGTCTTGCCACTGCAATACTAGACTCCAGCTTTACAATCTTCTGTTCTAGAGCTTCTTCATCATCTTTAAGCTGTTGCCTGAGTCCTAACACAGCCTTATCAAATTCAGTGTCCACACCTTCATAAACTACCATGTCCTTCATCATGCTTCACAGATAACTTCAGTTTCACTGAATTGTCTCAATTACTTCTCCAACAGCAACACAATCTCCCAAAACACACAAATCTCAACAAACAAGTACTCTAACAGTATATACTAACAAAACTGACTGTAATCTATAAAATCTCAACAGTAAACTCCAAATCAATCAACTGAAATCTCAGATCTAAGAGAGAAGTCACAGAACAGAGTACCTGGATTGTTTTGATCAATTCTACAGATTTACTTATGCGATTACAGTGATTCCACAACCGCTCCAGTCGTTTTGAGTAGCACAGTATGATAGAAGCAGTGGCTGGATCGATTTTGAGAGCTCTGATACCAATTTGTCATGCCTTCAATGTATGACAAAGCTGTTTTTGTATATTTTTGGTGTTTTCTGAGTTTATGAACTGAAATAGCAGCAAAGCAAGTAACAGAACAGTAGATTATAGCTAGATAGAGATGAATTAGGGCAGAGAGATGTAGAAATGAGAGAGAGAGAGATCAGATCAGGAGAGAGAGACAGAGTTTAGAGAGAGAAAGAGAGGGAAAATCAGTTAGAGAAGAGAGAGAGAAACTTGGAAGAGAAGTTTTGTATTTCATAATATGCATAATACCAGCACACAAGTCTATTTATAGCTAACACAGAATAGAATGACTAAAAGACATTCTTGCCCTGCACTTGTACTTAATATGCTAATACTTCCTATAGGCTTTGCCTGACACTTCATCATGTACAAAGCAACCAAATTCTAAAATTAAGCTATAGAATTGTTATCAACAAGCTAACAACGAATATAAGATTAGTACACAACTTTGGACACAAAAACATTATTCAAATAGGTTGAAATATCATTAACAACAGTTATTGGTGAGTTACCATCAGTGGTTTGCTTTTTGAACAAAATTTAGAGGTAATGTGCAGCAGTCATGTGATATGAAGTAGGAGAATCATATTACCAAGGCTTATGAGCAAAATTTTTATTACTTGAGATTCCCCGAGCTAAAAATACTTTTACTGTCATTTGTTAGAATATTTGGAGTAACGGAAGACTTATCAAGATTAGGAGCAATTGAGGATCCAACTAAGGCATTGAATGCGGTTTCAAATTTCGTTGGAGGCCAAATGGGACCATCTTTAATGATATGTCCAGATTTCTTACAATATTTGTAAAACTTCTTACTACAATTAGTAGCAAGAAGTTGGAATCGTTTGCAACTATAGCCCTGAATATTAATTATATCTCGTCCATCTCTATGCTTTCTTTCGGCGGCGTAGGCAACCAAAATAGGAGAAGAAATTTGCGCTTTGTGCTCAATAAAAGTTTATGTCCTAAGGCATAATTCTTCCCGAAGTAGCACTCCCATACGAAAATTCATTTGAGGAACTGGATTCCTATTCATGAGGTTTGACCTGTCTGGTTCAAAATCTCCTCTTGATTTCATTAAATGTTTGTTTGTCTCATGCACACTCTGGACAACTAGTCCTTCAAAAGGTAAACTCTTGTAACACCACCTGTGGATTCACCCCATAAATCCTCAAAAGAAGAAGTTAACTCCTAAATTGGCATGCCCTTTTGACAGAGTTGCATCAACTTGAATTTTAATTGAAAACATTGGGTACTATTGCTTTGGCTGTAAACTTTCTTCAAGTAACCCCACATATCTTTGGCAGTCTTATAAGGCCTGAAATCAAAAGGCGTAGAGAGTTTCATACTTTTGAGAATCCACGTCATAACCTGAGCATCCTTCACGTTCCATTTTTCAAGTTGCTCCTTTTCTTTGGTGCGGGGTGCAAAAATCGTCCCATTAAACCATGATTCTTATCACTTAAACAAAAATCTTATTTTAGTAAAAAAAATCTTTTCAGTTAGACAAATCTCGATTTACAAAAGCCCAAGCACAATAGTTCTTTCTTTTAGATCGAACAAGGAAGTGATCAAATCGCTCAATCGACGTGATTAGTAAGAAGAACTAGGAGATGAATTCCACGAGAGACAGAGTACATAAAAACAACTACAAATTTGAAGCTAGACAGAAAAAGATAGACATGTGGTTGACATATAAAAAAAGATAGGCAAACAAAGGACACGGCAAGCATAATATTATTACGCCAAGGGCAATACATAAAAAATTTAGTCATGGTACAAAAATATTATAGAACAGTCCATCTTTATCCCCTTCCAACTGATACATAAAATTATCTTCAAGTAAAAGAAGATACTTTGGGTACAATTTGCAATCTGTTTGACAATATGAAAGGCAAACCACAGAAATAGGAAAATACTTACCCCAATTCTTCCTGCTACCAAGGATTCCATGCAAAAGAACAGCCGTCGGTGGTTCAATCGCAGACCTGTCAATATAGCTCCACCTTACCTAGCAGCAAAAGTACATGTCTACAGTCACATACCCGGGAATAACAAGTTCAAATTTAGGCAATTTCCAGATTTCAGAATATATTAAATTTGTAGATAATAGCTTATTGAAAATAAACATAATACAAAAAGAGATATTAAAAAGAGCAAAAGAAATGTTTAGAAGAACTTGTAGATAAACAAATATATAGGCTTGGCGAGAACATATCAGCATCTATGATGCACTGTAAGACTGATAAGGTTTCTTTCTAGGGTCTTTAATATTGAAAACATATCAGAATCTACAATGCACTGTAAGACTGTCAGACTGATAAGGTTTCTTTCTAGGGTATTTAATATTCATGTTATTGACTCTCTGAACATACATTCATTCCTGTGAAGCTTAATTTGGTTGTAAGAGAATATCTTTCTTCTTAATCTATCAACTTGATTTATTTTGTCAAGTTAACAATATAATTAAACAGGGTACACTCCCTTGCAAAAGTGCATTATACATCTCTACTATTTGGAAACAGCAAAAACTATGAGACTCCCATTACAAACCAACATTGTTGCAATAGGAACCTTATTAGTAATATAACCTTGTTATCACTTTTTATGGATATTAAACTTTAATAGATATATGCTCTGACGGTCCTTTGATTTGCTTAGGTTCTTACCAATATAAAGAGCCGTGCACCTTTCCCCTAAAACATATTATGGTCTAATAAAGTAATTGCAGATACTAATTTGCATCTGGCCAGTCTGCATCCCTTCCCTTAGTTGTTGATGTCTTTCGTCTAAAGGCAGACACTTCAGAAGTGCTGCGGACCTATGGTTATCACTATCATAAGACCAGGACAGAAGTGTATCGTGTCTATATGATTATCTTTGATACACTAATATGCAACATGTCAGAAAATGATAAACTTTTACAGTTACAAACTTACACTTCTTACACATTTATAGCAACGATTTGCTAGACAGTTCATATTAACAGGGTACTGCTAACAACGTATATTAAGATCAAGAGACTCCCAAAATTGTGCAACTTGATATTTGACATTTTCTGGCATTGAAACAGTATATGACGAGTCATCAAAGGATAGTGAAAGAATCATAATGAATAACATCTTTTCTAAGCCGATCAATCAACATATAAACTACTCATTGAGAACCAATAAGCATATAAGAGCTCTGGTGTATCAAAGTCAACAAAAATTAGGAAAAGAGAACACATTTTAATCTCGAACAAACAATCAATGCTACAGAGAAGACTGATAAAAACTATACTTACAAATGCTCCTTGAACGAGATTATAAGCCTGCAAATGAAAAGGCTAACACATCAGTAATCTCAAAGACAAAAGAAAAAAAGAAACAAGTGTTCTTCTAATGTTAGTTATCTTTACAACATATAATAAGTTTAATTACCAATATATCAGTAGGCTTCAGCACGACTTTCCCAGGTACAAGTTTATCATTCACTAACGAGGCACGGATACTTATACTTGTAGACACCCTCCTCAAAGGAGTACGAACTGCTCGCGATAACTGACGGGCACCATTCTACAACCACATAATTTGTATTATGAAATCAGATCAGATATGTGCAATACAATTTTTAAACAAGTTTCAAATAATTACGTGCAATGTATTCACATCTGTATAAGAGCAAACATAGAAATTATACCACTTATGGCATAGATTCAAAATACACAAACTAATTAGGTGCGATCAGGTTTCTAGCAATCACCTCCACTTAGGATCAATCACAACACAAAAAGGAACTTCTTTTAGTGAAAATTTTAGTTCAAACTTAATCTAATAGTACAAGCCAACTCTAGGCGAGTTGCTAGGTTCGGCTCAGTGTATACACACATATAACATAAATAAATTCTGCATCTAAGCTTGTAAAATCTGGTAGCTAAGAATAATCCTCCCCATACACTATGTAACTCAATTACTCAAGTACTGAGTCAACTTATATGCATTAATTTTATGACCAATTAGAGCAAGTCATGCTACATATGGTTGAAAATTGTTGAATGCATAAAATGCCACCCCAAACCAGTGTCATACTTGAACACAAAGTTGGTTTTATATCTGAAACGAAAAATAGATACTCCATCCATCCCAAATTAGTAGTCACTTTTGAAAAAATTGTGCATATGATGGAATTCTAAAATCAAACATTTTTTCATCTTCACCCACCTTAATTAACTTGATTAATTGAGTATATAACTAATTCCAATTCCAACATCAAACATTTTTTTCATCTTTACCCGGATTAATTACCTTGATTAAATGAGTAACAACCAGTTCCCATACATAATTTGACTAGTGAGCAAATAATATGTGGAAAAAAGTCTATATTTCTCCTCGGGCATTAGCAAGTTAAGGAAATTAGTGGGAGTTTAATCATTAAAATTGTATTCGAAGAGATATTGACAAGCATTGTGGAGATAAAAATCTTCATAATAGACTACTATTATGGGACAGAGGTATATGCAACCAAAGATGAATACTATTCATGACATTCATATTTGCCATTTTGCCACATCATCAAACAAGTACACATGGAAGAAATTACATAACAATAACCAAATATGAATAATTTTTTGTTGCCTTTTGCTAGCATTTGGGCAATATTAGCCGTTTGGCATTCAGCATTGTACTTGCTCTGATTTAGTGTATTTATATAGGCTTCCATCCAAGTGAACCAAGAAACTCATAAAAGGCACAAAGAAACTCATGAAAGCTCTAATTCGGCACTTGTTTTATACAGTGTTCTGTAATATATATGAAATTATAAAAAAATCATCCATATAATACTTTGAAAAAGATATATAATTTTGTACAGGGAATACCACAAATCCACTACTGAAGATTCAAATACAGATCATCATTTATTTACACAAATCATCAATTTTCTTTTTCAGCTAGCACTAACTATCACAGGACAATCTCTCCGTGGAGTGAACAATTCTCTCCAACCTTTAGTAGCAAAGTGAAATCCTAAATCAATATAGAAGCAAGTACTGAAAATTTGAAATGCAAATGCATTATATATAAATTAAATAATTAGTATTTAGTGGTGAAATGAAATGCATTATATATAATAATTATATTTGAGATTGCTAAGAACATATTATCGTCATGGGTTCGAATTTTGCTCAGCTCGATAATTATTAGCAAATGAATACCGCTTAATAGTTTATGTGCTCCTCAAAAGATTAAAAAAAAAAAAAAGAAGAGATTTCTATAGCATCATACTCCACATTTCATAACTGATAATAGCATATATACCTGAAACGAGGCTGAATTATTCATGAATTTAAGTCCGGCGACAGGCTTCTCGCCGGCGTATCGGCACGGCGTCAAGTGCGAAATAGTCGGCATTCAAATGTGTCGACGGAGAAGACAAGAGGCGGAGACACCGAGAAAATGAGGTGCCTGCTGCGCCCAAATTGCTTGGTTTTCCCCCTCTGTCGATCGCTTGTTGTGTTGTTTTTTTATACATCGACTTTGGAGTTGATTGTTATTCACGAAAAAGCTTTGAAGTTGGATGGAAAAATTGTGTTTTCCATACTTCGAATGATGTAAATTTCGCCTGACAAAAAAAATATTACAAAACGCTATTCCTTCGCTCCATTTAAATTTTATATGTTTGAGGGAGACTCGACATTCATTTTTTTTATAATAAATATTTTTTTTTTAGACAAAAATATAATAATTTTTTTATATTATAATATGTAAATATCAAGAAAAATATCAAACATTTATCTGATTTTCTGTATTAAACTTTTGAAAAAAGTTTCTTTTTTTAAAAAAAAAATGTGAAATTTTTTTAGTAGTTGTAAAATAAACTTTTCAGAATAGGATGGTTTGGCTCAAAAACTCATTCTACCTAAAATAGGTGTCCTTGATATTATGTTTTTCAGAAAAAATTGCTTTTCAACTTTTTCACGAATTTATAATACATTTCGCTATCAAATATAACAAAAAAACATAATTTTTATATTATAACATGTAAATATCAAAAAAAATATCAAATAATTTTCTGATTTTTACAACTAACACTTCTTTTACAAATTTAATTTTTAACGTATAAAATTTTTGAAAAACACATTCAAACATGCCCTAAAATTTTAAAGAGATCCTTAAGTTATGTTAGACTCGTCTCGCAAACACTTTTGAGATGGTTAAAAGCAATTTATAAATATTAAAAATAATTTCTCCCTCAATGTAAGTACAAACCTGTTTGGAAGTTTTATTTCAGCTCTGTAAATGTAAATACTATGTAAAAAGATCTTTCTCAATAATTAATTACGGTGAAATTAATTTTCAAAACAGTTTCAAAATACGTGGACAATTTAAGGACACTATTGTTACACGACCAATACCACCGTTAACATCAGTTCACGTATAGTTCAAAGTATCACTCGCAATAGATAACATGTTAATCGATTATCAACGATCATTAAATACACATTCCAGAAAATTACTAGCT